>NC_065591.1:112453691-113060774 GCF_024542745.1 Macaca thibetana thibetana | reverse complement strand
AAAAATAAAAAAACAAAAACAAACAAACAAACAAAAAAACCACACACACACAAACAAAAAAACCTTCCTCTTTGAGAGGAATTTTAAACTTTTGCAATGGGTATGGAGAAAAATGTAGTCCCTAGTACCTTTTATCCTCACAGAGAGAATGAGAACTGCCAGACAGGAACACTCTCAAACCATTGCCACTGAACCCAGAAATACACAGAAATGTAGAAGTCCATCCCTCCTCCAAACAAAGCCACTGCTCTCTGTGTGCTCTGAATCACAGCCCCTCCAGCCTTCTTGATAACCTTCATCTGAGACTTCCATCCTCCCACTCAACTTGCCACTTCCTTCAGTACTTAAATATCCTCCAAATTTCTCGTATTTATATAACACCTCCCACCTTGACCCAATGCCCTATTATCGACTATTGGCTCTATCTGTCCCCACATTTGGAACTGTACTTCCAGAAGACCATCTCCATTCCTTTACAACCAGTCATTGTATTTCTTCGCCGTAGTCTGGCTTCTGCTGCCACCACTCTACTGAAGCTGGTTTTATCAAGCTTAACCATCGCCTCCCTGTGTTAAATGCATTAGATGCTCCTCAGTCCTTAGTTTCCTTGGCTTCTTGGTGACATTTGTCATCACTGACTTTCCTTCTTTTGGAAGCAGTCTCTCCCCTTGGTTCCTGCAAAGCAACCTTCTCCTAGTTAGTCTCATATCTCTGGCTCCTTCTCAGTTTATTACTTGCTCCTCTTCTTGACTTTTCCATATTCCTTAGGATTCCATCTTTGTCCCTTTTATCACTCGACACACTCTCTCTGGGCCATGTCTTCATGGCTTTTGTTCACATCTATACCTGCTAACTCCCAAATCTGTATCTCCCTGGCACCCATCCATTCACACAGCAGTATTTCTCATGTACAAACCTGATTGCATCACCTCACAGAATATCCTTTTCAGTGTCTTCCCATTGCGTTTATGATCAAACCAACTTTCTTTGCAGGAACAACAAAGCCTTCCAGGATCTGGCCGCACCTTGCTCTCCAGCCTCTATCTCTTTCCAGTCTTCTAGAATTCTACATTCCAGCCATGCTGGACCTCCTTCAGTGTCTTGAATGGTCCATGCTCTTCCCACTCTTAACCTTCCTTCAACCAACTATTTCTACCCAGAACCCTCTTCTACTGGCCTTCCTACCTGTCACTTTCAGACATCTGGTTAAGCATTGCGTCCTTTTGGGAGAATTTTCTCTAGGGTATGTTACCTCCTGCAAACTTACTATCTCATAGCACTTCCACAGATTTCCTATCGAAATGTCCACTATTGATATTCCTTCTTAACTATTTACTGCTTTATCCTACCTTCTAGCATAACACCTGTTATACATCAGGTAATCAAAATTATTTGTTGAAAGAATTTACCTAAATGATAATAGCATTATCTGAGGATTCATGTTTTGAGAATTTTCACATCCCTTCAGGGGGGTCACCCTTGGGTATTCTCCCATTTGCTAATCACCCGCTGCTTCCAAACCAGCCTGCTCATTCATAACAGTTGGGCTCTTCCATGAAATTGTGGAGGAAAAGGCTGCAACACCCAGGCAGCTGTGCTGATCTCCAGGTGTAGGATACAGCGTGAGTTTCATTGAAAAGGTGTCTAACATCTGATTCAAACAACTGCTGGCTGTTTTATCTTCAGACCGGCTGAGTAGTTTGTACATATACTCTGAAACCTGCTTTGAATATTATGATTAATAGATGATCACAAACATTGTCCCTTTTTTTTTTTTCTTTTTTTTTTTTGAGATGGAGTCTCACTCTGTGCTCCAGGCTGGAGTGTAGTGGTGTGATCTCGACTCACTGTAACCTCCACCTCCCAGGTAGCTGATTACAGGCATGTGCCACCACACTCAGCTAATTTTTGTATTTTTAGTAGAAACGGGGTTTCACCATGTTGGCCAGGCTGGTCTCAAACTCCTGACCTCAAGTGATCCACCCACCTGGGCCTCCCAAAGTGCTGGGATTATAGGCGTGAGCCACCGTGCCCAGCCAACATTGTCCTTTAAACATCTAAAAAGTATTTATTAAACCCTAAATGTGGCCTCATTAGCTCTTATATCTAGGTTTTTTCCAAAGGAAAGCAAACAGTGATTTCAAATGGGAAGAAAAGGATTAGATATGCAGACAATAACTTCACAGGAAAACTTCCAGGGCAACCAGCTTCATATACTTGAGAAAAATCTTTCTATAAACATCCTTCTGGGTGAGACATAAGTCATGGGGCATGGGTCTTCCTGGGGCCTATGGAGGCGTTGCATCTAAATCTTGCCCTATTGACTTTTAATCCTGCCTTTTTGTAAAGATATTTACCCGAAGTTTTTCCCCCTCTGTATCAGGACCTAAAACACAAGGAAATCTTAACCTAAGATAAACAAAATGTTTGACGAGAACCCAAAGATAACATTTACTAAAGCATCAGAATGTAAAGAACTATCCAGACCCTGCAGTACCAAGGGCGATATTTTGTCCCCGGGAAGGGATGTGTGTACACACACATATTTGATTACATTTGAAGTCTGTTATTTTGTGTTTTGTTGTTGTTGTTGAGCCTAAAATAAATGGCCAGGAATGGAATGGTGGGGCTTTAAACACAGTTGAAAGGAACATGGCAGGGAGGAGGCATCCCCAACCAGGCTGGTTTAGGAGCACAATTTTCTAAAAGACAAGGGAGGGAGTAGATGACCTTTCCGGATCCCTCCTGTCTGAAGATTTTATGATTCCATGCACGTCCTCTGTCTAGACATGAAATGTAGATGCTTCTGCTTTTACTGCTGCAACACGGGTGAAAAGCATAACTGCTCCACCTACAGTCTGATCCTAGAAACTGCTCAGCCTCAGCCAGGAAAAACAACACAACAAAAAACAGAACAGGTAAGGAAAAAGCCCACCGGAAAGAATGCAATTTCAGAGTCCATAACGGGGAGTATTCCCCAAGAATCTAGACTTACTTTTCATCTAGCCTTTCAAAGTGACTATAATTTTTAATAACGGTGTCTTACAGAGTTATCAATTATTCAAATATTTAGTGTCTAATAGGAAATACCATTCCATGAGAAAAGGAGGAGACAGAAAATTTGGCCTTTCCTTTGACACATGGGGAACAAAAACTGGAAGAGGATGTTGGATGTCCACAGTTAACACAGTGACCACCAAGATCAGGTGCTCTGACTACCAGTAAGACATAGATCGGAAGACCTCTCTGTTTCTAAGAATTACCCAACCTTGCAGTGCTGTGCTGTCTTCACATTTTACACCTCACCTTCTTTCTCCCTCACTCACAGCCCCTCTGCTCACCTTCTGTGTCCCAAGACACCTGAACACACCTTGTCCCTTCTGGCCTCCTTACTTTTCTCACCTTTGTCCTCATTACAATCTTCCTCCCATTCCTATAACCCTACAGTTTCTATGAGGCAGCCCCTTTGTTCCTTCTCAGACATGCCAAAGATCTGCCCTGAATGCTCTTCTCTCAGATGCCATGTGGCCTGCTCTTCTTCTTCATTTGAGTCTCTGCTCAGATGTTAGCTTCTGAGAGGGCTTCCTAACCACCTTATCTGAAACGGCACCCCATGAGTTCTTCTTTCATTATTTCCAAAGATCAGTTAGATCTGTATTTTAGACTTGTGCTTATCTTGAAATGTAATATGTATATACTAAACAGTGTGCAAAGCACAAAGCCCTCCTCAACCTGCTGGGGCTCCTCCACTTGGCCATCACCAATGTGGACATCTTACTTGCCTGATCCAACCTGATGGCTTTAGGACTGAATTACTGAGAAAGAGGAAAACAGGAAGATGAAGAGAGAAAACACTTCCATGCCACTTTAAATCCCCATCCTTAGTCCTAAATTCTAAGGTTGGGCCCTTACAGAGGCCTTTTCGTATCAAAAAAAACACCCAATTTCTTTCTTTTTTCTTTTTTTTTTTTTTTTGAGACGAAGTTTTGCTCTTGTTACCCAGGCTAGAGTGCAATGATGTGATCTCAGCTCATTGCAACCTCTGCCTCCCGGGTTCAAGCGACTCTTCTGCCTCAGCCTCCTGAGTAGCTGGTATTACAGGCATGCGCCATCAAGCCCAGCTAATTTTGTATTTTTAGTAGAGATGGGGTTTCTCCATGTTGGTCAGGCTGGTCTTGAACTCCTGACCTCAGGTAATGCACCCGCCTCGGCCTCCCAAAGTGCTGGGATTACAGGCGTGAGCCACCGCGTCCGGCCCCAATTTCTAACTGCTACTCAAGTAGCTGGAAGCTTGGCACCCCAAGGGAGTGGGAACTTCCCATGCTAGCTCCTCACTCAAGTCTGATAAACAGATTCCTTAATTTCCTGTAGGATGGGACTTAGAACAATGGAATTTTGTAAGGATTATCCATAACTATCCAGTAAGTGATTTCACACTCATCAAGGGGTTACTTTTTACAACTCCAGCACTGCAACAGAGTTTACAACTGAAGTTTCCCTGGATGGTATCATTAGCATAGTTCCTTTAGGAGGAATGTGAACACCTGCTTTAGTGTTTTGTCCTTCTCTTAACCTTCTCAACAGAGTCATTATTCCAGCCTATTCATTTGAGTAATTCAACTTATCTCATTGAACTTGTTTCTTCCTCTGCAAGTAAAAGGTTGAACCCATGATCCTTGATATCCTAGATAGGTCTAACCTTTTGTGATTCCATAAAACGTTCTTGAAGAGTTAATATGTTAGTTCTTCACCCCTACCTATGAATGAATCATACAGGCTTTAACCTAGAGAAAGATGTTTAGAGTACTGAGAGTTGAACAGATTTTGAAGATCCTCATTGCCTGAGGGAAGTAAAATAATATTAAAAGGGCTTTAGTTACCAGAGTTAGAATGAATAATAACAATGGCAACCACTGCTTTGCAAATGTTATTTCAGTTCATCTTTACATTATAGCAGTGTATCCTAGTGCATAATCACAGGCTGTGAAATGAAACAGACCTGAGTTTGAGACCTGAGTTCAAATTCTTATTTTGCCAAATTCTAATTTGCGGCAAATTACCTTAACCTTTCCAGTCTCAAGTGTATTCATCTGTAATGTAAAGAATTTGCCCATGATTTTTTGGGGAAGATTAAATGAAACAATGCATGTAAAGGTCTCTGCAAAATGCATTATATGAAACAGGCATTCAATAATGGCAGCTATTTACAATATTGGAAATGCTTAATCCTTAAACATAAGTTCAGAACCAGTATCTGAACCCATGTTAATTTTATGCCATATTTCTTTCTGCTAAACAGTGCTTCCCCAATACACCTTGCCTACTACATAATTTTCTCTTGACAAGGACGACTCAACAGAATTTATAGGTTCAAGCCCTAGCTCATTTTCAGAGTCTCACTCCTTCCCAATCATTGACATAACTTTAACATACAAAACTCAGTAAATTTGGGAGGCTCAATTTTCTGCCTGCAGAATTAAACTTTGAGGTGGCTTTCAGAAATCTTGGCATTACAACTATAGGAGTTAAGAGTTTATTATAGGGCAGTAATAGAAGCTTTGGAGTTCCTTAATGGGACCCTAATCTGGGAATTTAGTCATGAGCTCATCATTTTCTTTGTCCAAGTTCCTCAGAACACTTAGAAGCAATAAACCAAACTTACCATACACCTTATTTCCACTAACACAGTCTATGCAGCAAATACTTGTTCTTCTCAAGCCTTGCCTTCTATTGGCACATGATTACAGGTATCTATAAGGTGATCCTTTAAGTAACTGTTTTGCTGTTTTTGTGCACATGATGGACTTCCAACACCCCCTTTACCATTGCAAACAAGATCATTGACTTAAAATGTAATCATATAAGAGAACCAATTGCAGATAACACAGGACCAATTGAGAGAACACATTTGTAAGGTTCTAATCTCTGGAACCACTTTCAGTGCCAAATTCTTGATCAGTGTTCCATCAGCAAAGCAGAGATTTGACCACAGGCAACTGAGAAGACTGCTTACAAGGTCTATGTGAGATAACTTTTCCTGTGTCTGGTGTTGGAATCTAAAGTCTGAAGAGTAGGACGTCAGGAAGGAAAGATAATGATTGTGAGGTGGGGGAGACAAGAACAAACTAGAACTTGGAAGGTTGAGCAGGACAACTCAAGATGGTAGACTGGCCCCTTTGGCATTCTTTCACCATATCCAAGCCTCAACTTTGAGGTGGCATTGTCCTGCATCACAGGTTGGAGCCCTTCATCGTGAAGTTAAATATGCATCAGGCCTGGAATCTGGAGAAGCTGAAGGAGGATCAGAAAGGAGCTGCTGCTGCTGCCTCAGGCCAGTGAAGTGACAACATGAGCGGATTCCAAGTGTTTTTGTGGACTGCTCCATCTTCCCAAGCATAGAAAGATGGCTACTGCTCCACTTCCACCTTCTAAATCTCACTCTCGTGTAGCCTGTATACCCCCATCCCATTGTAGCCATGCTAACCTGTAACTATGCATGAAAGTAATTCTGGGAAACAGAGCTCTGGCTCAGGTAAGGTAACACAATACAAAAGCCCACCATATCACTAGTCAAAGAAGAAATCCCATCAGAAATAAAAAATGCTTTGAACTGGGTGCAGCACAGCGACATGGCACAAGTATACATATGTAACAAACCTGCACGTTATGCACATGTACCCTAGAACTTAAAGTATAATAACAATAAAAAATTTTTTTTTAAAAATGCTTTGAACTAACAATAATGAAAACATAACAAAATTTGTGGGATACAGCTACAGCAGTCCTTATAGGAAATGCTGTGGCTTTAAATGTTTACATTTATAAAGAAAAAAATAAATGATCTGAGCTTCCATCTTAAGAAGCTAAGGGAAAAAAGGGCAACTTAAATACACAATAAGTAGAAAGAAAGATACACGAGCAGAAATTAATGAAATTGAGGCTGGGCGCAGTGGCTCACGCCTGTAATCCCAGCACTTTAAAGGCTGAGGCAAACAGATCAGCTGAGGTCAGGAGTTCGAGACCTGCCTGGCCAATATAGTGAAACCCCCATCTCTACTAAAAATACAAAAATTAGCTGGGCATAGTGGTGCATGCCTGTCATCCCAGCTATTTCAGGAAGCTGAAGTGGGAGAATCGCTTGAACCTGGGAGGCAGAAGTTTCAGTGAGCCAAGATCATGCCCCTGCACTCCAGCGTGGGTGACAGAGTGAGACTCCATCTCAAAAAAGAAAAAAAAAAAAAAAATGAAATTGAAGACAAGCAATAGAGAAAAATCAACAGGGCCACAAGTTGGTGTCTGAGTCTGCTTGTACTGCTAAAACAAAACAACTGAGACTGGGTTATTTTAAACAACAGAAACTTATTTCTCACAGTTCTGAAGGCCAGGTAGTCCAAGACCAGTAGGTTGGCTGTCTGGCAAGGGCTCAGTACCTACTTCCAAGATGGCACCTTGAATGCCGTATGCCCTGGGATGGGGTTGGGGGATGAATGCTGTGCCTTCACGTGGCAGAAGGAATAGGAAAAAGGGAGTGGCAGCTCTCTGTAGCTTCTTTTATAAAGACATTAATCCCATTCACAGGGGCGGAGCTCTCATGATCTAATCACTTCCTAAATGTCCCATCTCTTAATACTATCACACTGGCAATTAAGTTTTAACATACTAATTTTGTGGGACACATTCAGCCCACAGCAGTTGGTTCTTTAAAAGATCAATAATATTGGGCTGGACGCAGTGGTTCACGCCTGTAATCCCAGCACTTTGGGAGGCTGAGGTGGGAGAATTGCTTGAGCCCTGGGGTTCGAGATCAACCCTGGCAACATAGTGAGACCTTGTCTCTACAAACAAAACAAAACAAAACAAAACAAACAGCTGGGTGTGATGGCACATGCCTGTAGTCCCAGCTATTTGGGAGGCTGTGGCTGTAATGAGCTGTAGTCAAGCCACTGTATTCCAGTCTGGATGACAGAGTGAGACCCCGTCTCAAAATAAATAAATAAATAAAAACCAACAAAATCAATTTTATCTCAGACTAATCAAGAAAAAGAGCAAACACAAATCATCAATATCAGGAATTAAATAAGAAATATAACTACCAATCCTATAGGCATTAAAAGGGAAATAGGGAATGTTACATAGGGAATGGCAAAAAAATGTATTACTTAAATGAAGTAAACAAATTTCTTGAAAAACAATGTATCAAAATTGACAAAGGAAGAGAGGAAAACATGAAGTCTTTATCTTCTAAGAAATGAACTCATTATCAAAAATCTTGTCACAAAGGAAATTCCAGGTTTGCTTTGGGATTGGCAAAGATTTCTTAGGTGGGACAGAAAATGCAATAGCTATGAAAGATAAAAGTTGATAAAGTGGTCTGAATAAAAATTAAACTTTTTTTCCTTATCAAAAGACAGTAAGGAAATGAATATTGGTAAATACATACATCTAACAAAGAGTGTCAATATTCTTATAATAATACAAAAAACAACCTAATTTTTAAAATGGCCAAAGATTTGAACAGATAGTTTACAAAAGATATAAAAAGTTTGAAGAAAAAAAAAAAAAGAAGAAAAGGTACTTAACATCATTAGTCACAGGAAAATGCAAATTAAGCCACAGTGGGACACTACCTCACCCCCACTAGAATGGTTACAAAAAAGGACTGACAATACTGTTAGTGAATATGTGGGAAAAATGGAATTCTCATCATTGGGAGCAGGAGGGTAAAATGGTACAACCACTTTGGAAAATAGTTTCACAGTGTTTTATAAAATTAAACATATACATATATGTCTCTTCCCTATGACCCAGCAAATCTAATAGATACTTACCAAAGAGATAACATATCCACACAAAGACTTGTACACAAATGTTTGTAGCAACTTTATTAATAATCCCACACCAGAAATAACACAAATATCCATCAGCAAATACATAAACCAATTGTGGTATATTACAATGAAATACCAGCCAGCAATAAAAACAAAAAGCTACAGACATACGCAACAGCATGTATCTCTAAACATGCTAAGCTAAAGAAACTAAACACAAGAGTATATACTATCTGATTTAATTTATATGAAATTCTAAATCAGGGAAGAAAACTAACCTTCCAGTAACAGAAGGTGGATCAGTGGTGACCTAGGGCTGGGGAGAATGACTGCAAAGGGAGAGGAAATTTATTCTGGTAAGAAAATGTTCTTTACTTTGATTGGGGGTGGTGGTTACATGGGTGTACACATTCATCAAAGATCATTGAACTCTACAGTAAAAATGGCTACACTTAATTACAGTAAATTATACCTTCATTAAGTTGATCAGAAAGAAAAAACATCCCAATGAAGGGAGAGACAAAAGTCACCACACCAGTGTCTGTCTTAATATTTGAATATGCACTAAATTTCTAGGTTTCTATTTGTTTCATGGCACATGTCAGGGGGCCAAGTTTCCATCTAAATAAATGGCTTAATCAGTTAAATTATAATAGAGGAAGATACTTTTATATATATATATATATATATATATATATATACACACACACACACACACACATATATTTATTTTTAGAGATAGCGTCTTGCTCTGTCACCCAGCGTGGAGTGCAGTAGTGCAATTATAGCTCATTGCAGCCTAAAAGAGGAAGATATAACAAAATTATTCAAGAAATGAACAAAAGCCTATGGTATGAATGCTTTCCAACTGAGTGATTAACTTTTGATATGCTATTTTGTGTTTACGTTTGAATCGTGAGTTGTCAAGTGTTTAGAAAAACCTGTCAAGTACACAAGTCTGCCTTTTTGGTAGTTGGATCAAAATATTAAATCTCTTATCAAATGTTTAAGAAAATGTGATTAATAAAATATGTAAGTGGTATTAAATGTTCAGGATAATTGGAATTTGCAAATTGTTAAATAAATGGGAATGTAATTTCTCATTTTTATCAAATTTACTGTTCTTATGATGTCTTCAAGTTGAGCTTAGATTTAAAAATGCTATATTTTAAATGTATTTTAATAAAGCAAATATTAAAACAAGTATTTATAAGTATTTTTCTTTCCATACCAAAAGCCTGCCTTGACAGTAAAGCTTGTTGACACATGGTTCAAACACTTCCTTCCTGCCTTTCTTGAGAAATTCATTCTGCTTTTCAAGGAAGGTATGTTTCTATTTTATCTGCAAACCTTGTAGACTGGCCTTATGGTTTATAGCAATATAAAAACACACAAAGTGATGCATTTTTTTAAATGAAATCCTGTAACACCACCAAATGTATGTATTTTACCTCTCTTACAAAGATAACTTATAGTAAATAATGTTAACAATGTTAGTTTTACTTATACGATTTTTCTCTGTACCCTCTCTCTCTACTTCACCTCAATGTCTTTCACCCTCCAGTTTTAAGGTGAAAATATCTAGGCTTCTGCCCTCTGCAACTGATTTCTATTGAGGGCCTATCGAGGTATAATGACAATAATCATTGAATCTAGAAAAAAAAGCATCAAGCACAATTTACATGAACAACAGCTTCAGTTGACATTTACCTGAATGCTTCTAACTTATTTAATCTTATTAGATAGGCAGTGTTTTACTCAATTTACAGATGGAGAAACCAGGATTGTGCAACTTGCAAGTGGCAGAGCCCTGTTTATCTCCAAAGTTCCTGTTCCTCTGAGGTGAAGTTATAGATTAACCTCCCAGGTTTGCCCTTTCTTGATGTAACCAACTAATATCTTTGAGGATCTTTTTTCTTTTACCCAGAGTGCTAAGTGCTGAGTATACAGATTCATTCAACTCTCTAACCAGTTCTTGTATTACTGATTCATCTGTGGTCAAAATCTGGGGTACTAGTGGGTTTTGTTTCCAAACAGTTATGACTTTGAGTGACCAAAAAAAAAAAAAGTTTATCCTTGATGTAGGGACCATGTTTGATTTCTCATTACTTCCCCTTTTGACCCCTCCAAGGCACTCAGCAAATGTCAGCTAATGAATAAATGAGGAAAAAAAACTGTTGGCTAAAAAGACAGCATCAGAAGAGAATTTGTACCTAGTGCAGTGCTTGGCGCCTATCAGGGATTTATTAAACATATACTGAAGAGAATGACATTTCTGCCATTTTATTAATAAATTCAACAAAGTATTTATTGAACTTTAACCACGTCTTGGGCGTTTTTTAAGGATGAGTAGTTTAATACAATGATGATTCAGACACGGTCTCTACTTCCAAGGAATCTGGCATCTAAAATAGATAAGACGCACATAAAATAGGTGATAGCAGTTAAGTGCTGAAATAAGACTGTCATTCAAGTGTCATGAATTTGAAGAAGTTGGGAAGATCAGGAATGGAAGTTTCCTCCCCCTTTTCTTAGTCCATTCATACTGCTTTAACAAAGTATCTTCAACTGGGTAATCTATAAATAACAAATTTATTTTCTTACAGCTCTGGAGGCTGGGAAGTCATGCTTAAGCACCAGTGGGTTTGGTATTGGCTGAGTTCCCGGTTTCTGCTTTCAAGATGGTACCTTGTTGCTGGGTCCTCACGTCAGAAGGGACAGAAGAGCTCACCAGTTGCCTCACACCTCTTTTCAAGTCATTAATCTCAGAGCCCTCACGACTTAATCACTTCCTCAAGGCCCCACCTCTACATCCTATCTCACTGGCAAACATATTTCCACATATGAATTTTGGAGGACACATTCAGACCACTGCACCCCTCGAGTTCGTTAGTGTCTTTCAATATCTTTCTTCATGCTCTCTGTGGCAATCTCATGGTTTCAAACTTTTCTTCTATCTGGGTTAATCCCAAATATATTCGTTCTCAGTCATCTCCCTATAGTTTCCATCTTTCTCCCAGACCTCCTTCTCTACATAAATAACCTGCATACACTGTAAACTCCATGTATCAAAAAACTGAACTTGTATAATTCTCTTCCAAATCTGTCCCCAGCTTCTAGAAGCTGGGAGGAAAACATGATACAGGGGAATGAGGAAATTCACTCGGTATTGCAGAGACAGGAAGACAAAGACTCAGTCTCTGGGTTTCTGAAAGGTCTTCTCGAACCATATCCACCCACTTCTCAACTTCTACCACGAAAGTAGAAAACGTAACCTTGATTTTCACTTTCTGTCTTGTAACTATAAAAGGTTTCAAAGTCACCTGTAGAAGGTAATTTGGGTCCCCACTTCCATGAATATTCTCTGACTTCCTCTAATAGAAAATAGGAGAATGTGGCAGTAGTGTATATTAAAATGTTAGGACTACTTAACATAAACGCTGCTTTAAGAGACCAGAATTTGAGATGGGTGAAAGGGCAGAGGCAAGTTTGATTATTCCTAACACCTACGAGGAAGCCTCTGTCCTCCCCATAGGAAGCTGTCCTTTCTTCTCTATTAGCTATACAGGAATAAGAATCTAGAGGAAGCTTTAACATTCATAATTGGAGTTACAGAATTAAAGACACTGAGACGATTAGCATGTGGATAACCTGAAATACTTCATGGCTCATTCACCATTTCAACATCAAGAAGAGGGGAATAAACACCACAAACATGGCAACAGGCCAGCTGCTCAAGAAAATGGTGCCCCCTTCCTCCCAGGCACACAGCTGGACACACTTTCCAAACTCTCTCTGGTGGGCCATGTGACTGAGTTCTGTCCAAAGGAACACGGGCAGAAGAGATCTGCACCACTTCCAGGCTCACCCGTGAACATTTCCCACGCAGACTTTTCCTTCTTTCCCTATGTGCTCCTTCAACAAAGAGGGCTCTATGGACTGAGAGAAAGGCAGAGCCCCAAGAGGAAGGAGCCTGGGTCGCAGAATGACTAGGTGGAAAGCTGTCCACTGACCACAAACATCCGCATGGGACGTTATAGGAGAGAGAAATAAACCTTGGAATACTGACTTAACTTCTTTGGGTCCTAGTCTCCGGGCAAAGAGGAAAAGCTCAATAAATATCAGCTGTCATTATATGAGGAAATAAAGTTTACTTCTCCTTAATTTCCTTTTCTTAGGCAAGGTGGAGCACCGGAGGCGAGTGGGATTAGTGAAACGTATTAAATGACGTTTGCCCATTACAAAATACTAATTGGTACATTTAAATAAGATGACGTTGTGACAATAACACACAGATTAAAGACATATTCTTCTGGATCCCAGACATTAGATTTTATGACCGATTTCTTGCTAAAACACTCAAATCTAGTTAAAATGTGAAATATAAACAGAATGTGGTACCCACTTCTTTCTCCCCGTGACACTGAGTATCTGGGGATGTTCTGAAACACATTGAACAATCCATATCATTTGTGGCTTCCAATTGACAAAATCTGTTCAAAGAATACTCTGTGCTGCTCTAATATTTAACTGATACAGTTTAATTATAATGATCAACTTTTATTGATTTTACATAAATAGCTTATAGAATGCCTTTACAAACTATGTTTGTGCAATATATTTATGTTACAACACACATTTCCTTATGAAAGTATTTGTCAAATCTTTTTGCAGAGGAAGTAGGTAAAAGTGAGGGGAGAAGAAGAGGAATAAGATTTTAAAACTAATCGTCAGCAATGGGTATTTGGCAATTATTTCCTTTACAAAAAAATCACAGGTTTGTAACTTTGAAACATCGAAAGTGTAGCCCATCAATTTAATTAAAAAATCAGTAGTGCCTAATATATCATTGAGCATCAATTTTTTAAAAAATATATCCAGATTCACATATTTTTACTCTTATTAAATAATGGTTTTAAATAATAATCATCACCATGTTTAGTTACATAATACCAGATCTGGATTAAATCCATGGTGATATCGATATTTTAAAATTCCAATTTATTTATTAATCAGTAAAATGTAACAGTTGACAGTGTGCCCAGAGAATGAGCCTCCTATGTGTAGGAAGACGATAGTCTTATTACACCTGCCATCAATTAGGTCAGTTACATAGCTGCTAATGTATCCGAATTTTTTTCCACACTGATGTTTTGACTTGAATAAAGTACTACAAGTTATCATTATCAAACCAACATTGAAGAATTAACCATTCCTGAAACAAGAAACAATCTTTATATTAGTATTTCTTGGTTATGGTGCTTAGTCTTGGTATTATTAAGCACAATGATTCTTAATAAAAATGAGTGGATTAAGGCAAATGAATATAGCCTAGTCCCCTCAATAATTTATTCTCTATCTTATTTCTAATTGTTGTTGAGGCTACACAAACTACAGATCTGCTGCTAGAAAGATACAAGTTGTCCCCTGAACAACATCTGGCATTTTAAGCGTAAGATTAAAATCCTGATGTTCACAGCATCTTCTCCTGGACTGCCCCTATGATCATTCCTCAGCAGTGCCCACAATGCTGATTTCCAAATGATACCATTTGCTTACTATGTATCTTGGCTGTATGGAGATTATTTTTTCCTTATTAAAAAAAAGAAATATGGTATTTCCTTCTTTGTCCTTACTTAGGAATAACTGGGCAATAATCTATTCAGTCTTTGTAAACTCTCCATTGAATAATTTTTCATTCTTACAACCATTCCCTGCATGGCTGCTGTACTTTCCCTCTGTCATCTCCTTCACATAACTGAGCGGTCCCTTTCCCTCAAAGGAGGAAGGATTTTTGAATGAGCCTCCAATCCTATCCCACAGAGTGAAATATTGTCCATAATTATAGTCAAAGAACATATGATGGTCTGTATGATGAGCTGAGCCATTAATAAATGGCTGTAAGATTTGGGGGACACGAAAATCACCATCATGAATGGAAATTGTCCAGATATTAACCAAGATGTACAGACTTAAATAAACCACCTTGTGTAATGGAAAGATAAAAGGGTATATATGGTAAGGTAGACTCTGAAGAAAGCCATCAACAGGGTGAAAAGCATGACTTGCAAATGGAGTAGGAATCTTCCAAGTATGGTGAGGTTTATGTAGGCGCTACAGAAGAAAAGGACACAATTAGCACTGCAA
This sequence comes from Macaca thibetana thibetana, assembly GCF_024542745.1. Lineage (NCBI taxonomy): Eukaryota > Metazoa > Chordata > Mammalia > Primates > Cercopithecidae > Macaca > Macaca thibetana. Next base: position 113,045,799 of record NC_065591.1, on the reverse strand, counting down.
ACTTTACCCCACGCAACATTCAACTTAGCTTCTCATACTCATGTTGGAAACGACCTAACTAACATATCCTGTAGAAATCAGCAAATTTATTTAATCTATAACATGTCCTTCTTTGCCCTAAAACAGTATAATTTTATATGGATTTATGGGTACAAATGCAGTGGTGTTCCATGGATATACTGCATAGTGGTGAAGTCTGGCTTTTAGTGTACCCAGCACCTGAATAATGCACATTGTACCCACCAGGGAGGGTCTCATCCCTCACTCCTCTCCCATCCTCCCACCTTCCGGAGTCCCTAATGTCTACTGTTCTCTCTGTAAGTCCATGTGTACCTGTTGCCAGAACAGAATAACTTTAAGACAGCCCCTTAGACCCATAAAGAATATGAACAAAATGCACCCTGTACCTGTTATGATTATGGCTAGACATTTAATATGGTTAGAGGAAATTCTTGGAAATAGAGAATGGAATTTATAACCATACATTGCTGAAATGTGTAACCTTTTTTTCTCTTTTCCCCACAAATGACTTTACCTTATATACCAGTCTATGATGAAGGCCTCTGTGAATCCAGTAGATGAACATGTCAGTGAAAAAGAGGAAAGATATGATACTAATGATGAGTTCAAACAATCCTAGAAAAGAAAACGGGAAACAGAAGAATCAAAACTCAGCTTCTAGGATTAGACTTCACTTTTCACATGTCCATCTACTAAGTGTAAAATGGGATCCTAGACTCAAACACTATAAACGATCTGTTTTGGCTAATTCAATATATTATAAAAACTAATCTCTCCTGGCTTCCTGGAATCTGGTCATTTCCTCATTTCTCTCTCATAAGTACTTGAAACATTCTACCTAAAGTACTTCTTAATTAAACTATGAAGATATTTATGAGACAGGATACTCCTAAGACATCTTTATTATTTAAATCTCTGGGAATCATCACTTCCTTCATATTAATCTTCCTAAAACCCATCTTTACACATTATCTCCCTGCTTAAAATTTACTTCCCACTAAATACTTTAAATTTAGCATTTACTCCGCACTCCAGCCCTTTCGGATCTTTCCAACCTCATCACTCCTGTATTCCCGCTCTAACCAGGCAGGTTTACTCAATATCTTCCCACTCTCTTGGAAGTCTTACCTCTGTACCTTTCCTCACAGGGGTTCAAGAACCTAAAATGCCCTCTCTTCCTTTATTTTTACTCATAATCACATCCATTTTTCAAAGCCCAGCCAATACAGTATCCCAGTATATAATTTTTTGTCCCATCTTCTAAATAACTTTTTTTTTTTTTTTTTTTTTGAGACAGAGTCTTGCTTTGTCGCCCAGGCTGGAGTGCAGTGGCACAATCTCTGCCTCCTGGGTTCAAGAGATTCCCCTGCCTCGCCCTCCGAGTAGCTGGGACTACAGGTGTGCACCACCACACCCCGCTAATTTTTTGTATTTTAGTAGAGATGGGGTTTCACCATGTTGGCCAGGATGGTCTCAAGCTCCTGACCTCATGATCCACCTGCCTCGGCCTCCCAAAGTGCTAGGATTACAGGCTTGAGCCACTGCGCCCAGCAATAACTGACTTCTTACTTAAAGAGCAGGGTGCTGGTGCCAGCAAGTATGAGTCCAAGTCTCAGAGATCTACCACCTACTCGTTACTGAAACTCTCTGTACACCTCATTGACTCACCTATAAAAGGAGCATAGTGATAGTATCTATCTCGTAAAATTGTAGGAAAACAATGCATTGATTCTTGTGAAGAGCTGAGAACTGTCACTGACACATTATCAGCCTTCAAAAAATACTATGATTGTTTTTCACATACTAGATCCTAGAAATGTGTCTTGAAAAAAGTTTCAAAATTTCACAAAAGTTTAGTCACTACAGGACTGTTTATACTATAAAAAAGGGTAACAATCTGAAGGTCTAACAATTAGGTATCATTTACATAACTTATGAATATCCACACAGTACTATGACCAATATATTACATAATCTCAAGATTTTTTGACATGAAAATACAGCCATGTAAGTTGCTAAGAGAAACAAAATGCAGAGCCCAAACCACTATGCACCTCAAGACTTCATTTGTGTAATGTGAACAATGAAGTATACAGGCGCAGAAAAGCGGGTGGTCGTGTGCCAGAAGAGTTACAGTTTCTAAGAAGCAGGATAATGGATTTAAAACCTCTGTAGTTTTTAACTTTCAGCAATTATCATAAGCTACTCAAGTGTTTTTTAGAAGGTTGAATTCAATAATTAATAGAAAACACATGCAAGGACCCATCTCTGATCACTCCAATCTTCCGCCAGACACAATCTCATCTACAACAGACTTTCAGATTGATGGAAAAACTAAAGAAATGCACATGTGGCAAGACATGAACACATGAAAATAGAACATTAAAAACAATCGGATAATTTGTAATTATTTTAAAAGATAAAATAAAAAAAGAGGCAGTTTTTTTTTTTTTTTTTTTTTTTTTTTTAAGGAAACTAACCTGTGCTTAGACTATTATCTTCCTGACACTCGTGTGATTTACTTACCATATGGAAACTCTCCTAGGTCATCATGTAATTTGCTGTAACCTCTTAACTCCAACAGGAACAGTGGAACAGTAAAAATACTTATCAATGGCAATGCCTGGACAGTAAACTTAATCTCTCGACGGACTTGATTCTGAAAGTGAAATTTCCAATACTTAAAATCACAAAATCCATGTTAAACAAAACAAGCGTAAAACTGTTCTGGACTGGATTTTTAAAATCTCTTTTACATGAAGGGGCTTACCTCCAAACTGTTTCTATTAAAATTTTACATACTTGAAAATAGGTATGTAAGAAAATCATTCCTTTTGTACTAAGAAAATGCAATAAGTATTTTAAATTCTGAAACCTTTTTTCCTTCCTCCAAAATCTGCATTCTAAATTTCTATTTATGGAATAATCGTTTCTTTCCTAATTAACTTCCATCCCCAATCCTATTTTTTCTTTTTGCTGTTCAGTCCTTGGAGTCACCGACAAGTACAAACAACTGAAATTTAAAAAAGATTGTAAACTTCAAAACTACTGAGTTTGAATCCCCTATCCAGCCAAAAAAACAAAATATGGTTAAAAAAAAAAAAAAATTTCAGTTTGTGAAAATCATATTAAAATAATGACATAAATGTATGCATTTATTTACTCATCAATATCAGCATAAAAATGTTCCAATATGCATCTAACAATATAAGATACTAGACTTACAGTTTTGTTAAAAATGAAAATATCTAACCCATTTGTGGTTGGTCTCCAAAATTTTATTTAATGGTTACATATAATCAGCTTAATCTAAAAATCTCAGAAACATGTTATTTTTACTTTAATAGTTAGAAAATAGGTTAAAAAAATTTCTTACCTTTAAAAATTGTGGATGTTTCATTAATGCATGATCAAAGACAAAATAATAGCTCAGTGTTGCGCAGAAGAAATAAAGGATGTAAGCACCAACATTTGTTACAATCAGAAGACTTATAGTTTGTCGGAAGATGTCATCTTCTGGCCATGTGGCTGGATATACGTATGGCGTAAAAAAATAGTAATCTGCAACACCGAGTACAAGATCCATCACTGAGCCCCTAAAAGATAAGCATGTGCAACAATTAGTTACCATGTCTATATTTTTCCAGGCAAAAATTTTTCAGAAACACTATATCTCAAGTTCCTGATTTAAGAACAATCATATGTAGTACATCTGCTGCTATCAGAATCCCCTACATGCCATCTTTAGAGCCAGAAGGGACCTTAGATATCATCTCTAGTCCAATTTCTTCATATTATGTATGGGGATACTAAAGTTCAGTTAGAGAAACTGAGGCCAAGGAAAGGTCATGAAGCTGCTAAGTGGCACAAGCCCAGATCCAATTCCATTTCCATGTCCTTTCCTAGTGCGTCCTATGGCAGCACGGCAAGTAGGAAAGATGGGAATGCAGGGGACTAGGTACTCAGAAAAACAGTTTCCTCTTTACAAGTTTCAGCTGCATCTCTCTCCTTCAAGGACTCATACTTCAGAGATTTTTGCTTCAGCGCTGACACCTAAGATAAATTCCCTAGAAGACATCCATGCTGCCACCACAACCATAGAATTGGGACTATCTATCTGTTCTTCTGACACTCCCATTGACAGAACAAAGGAAGATGTATTCTTGGTGTTAAGAACTAGAATACATTTATTTCTCTACACCTCTAATCAGTATTCCAGATCAGGGAGTTGGTAAATTGTAGCCCATGGGCCAAACTCAGAGCCTGCTTTGTAAAAATCTTTATGGAACACAGCTACACCCAGATGTTTACATACTGTCCGTGGCTGCTTTTCTGCTACAAAGGTGGGCTTGTATCACTGCAACAGAGACAGTACGGCCCATTGAACCAAAGGCATTTACTACTTGGCCATTTAGATAGTTTGCCAGCTCCTGTTTCAGATGCTTAAACTCTAAAACAACATTAGTCAGTTCAGTACATATGTAAGTCCATTCTATACTCATGGTCCTGTTACAATACAGTTTGGTGATATTATGGTCAGCTTTTGTGATCTGACTATGGAATCTATCATTTACGATCGACTCACTCATTCCTCATTGCATTGTTCGCACAAGAAGATGTGGTCAGCATCTAAAATACCTCTCTCACTTAGAACTGAAATTTTTGAACAAGAAGCCTATCTGCAAATTATTTACCCAAATAGATTTCAGGGGTTCAAATGGCCTTTATCTCCTACATACTGGGCCATGTTACTAACCACCAATTTATGAAATAAAATAGCCCATAGGTAAGGAAAATTCTGAAAATACTGACTTACTTCCTTGTAGCCTATTTCCTTCACTAGATTCCCTATGAGATTTCTCCACTAAATTCCCACAGGGATTTAAAAAAGTTTCTTAAAAAATAATATGCATATAGTTCAAAATGAGAAACTGATAGGAAAAGATATACAATACAAAGCCTTGCTTCCATCCATGTCACTGTAAACCACACCATCATTTCATTTCCACCTCTCTGAGTGACCATATCTATTAGTTTCCTGAGAATCCTTACAGTGTTAATGTAAGATGGAACAACAGATTTTTCTCTCCTTCCTTACAAAACGTGGCATACAATATACACTGTGAAGTTTCTTTTTCTCACTGTATATATATCTTGGAGATCTTTCCATCCCTACATAAAGATCATGCTCCTCCTTTTGTTTTTAATGAAACAGGTTTATTGAGATACGATTCACATACCATAAAATTCACTATTTTAAAGTATATGATTGACTAGTTTTTTTAGCATATTCTCAGAGCTATGCAATCATTACCACTATCGAGTTTCAGAACATTTTCAGCACCCCAAAAAGAAACCCCAACCCTATACTGTTGAGCTTCTTGGATGTGTAAAGTTTTTCGTCAAATTTGGTGAGTCTAGGGCCAGTTTCTTAAACTTTCTATGCCTTTCCTTCTTCTCCTTTTGGGACTCTCATTATGCTTATGTGGAAATGCGTGATGGTGTCCCCAAGTCTGTTCATATTTCTCTTCCCAGCTGTTTAATCTCAATTGACCTAGTCTGCACTGTACATCCAGATGGCCCGAAGCAACTGAAGAATCACAAACGAAGTGAAAATGGCCAGTTCCTGCCTTAACTGATGACATTACCATGTGACATTCCTTCTCCTGGCTCAGAAGCTCCCCTACTAAGCACCTTGCGACCCACAAGAGAACAACCCCCTTTGACTGTAATTTTCCACTACCTACCGAAATCCTACAAAACTGCCGCAACCCCTAACTCCCTTTGCTGACTCTCTTTGTGGACTCAGCCTGCCTGCAACCCAGGTGATTAAAAAGCGTTATTGCTCAAAGGCTGTCTGGTGGTCTCTTCACATGGACGCGTGACACTTAGGTGCATTCAGAAACCTTTCAGCAATTTCCCCATCACCCAAGAAATGCCTAACAGAAGCATCATGATTAATGTTCAGCATGTCTTCAACATCAGCTTCTCCTGACCTATCTATGGTTTTGGCCATTAAATGTATGGTATAATTAAAGACATTACGTATCATCACTTCATTAGCGATAGAAAATCTTTCAAAATATCTACAAGTTCATTTTCAAACCTCATTGTCAGCTAAAATGTTAAACATTTATTATTGCTGATTTATCAACATCATTTCAAGCATTAAGTAATTTTGAAAACAGGATCTTTACAACTGAACTCTTAAAAGAAGTTTTGATTCCTAGGCCTCCCTTAATTGTGCAAGCAATATACTTGCTTTTTCCCAAAGTGTAACACTCCTTGGAGAAAAAGATTGTATTCTGGCCAGGCATGGTGGCTCATGACTGTAATACCACTGCTTTGGGAGGTAGGCTTATTCCTTGAGCTCAAGAGTTGGAGAACAGCCTGAGCAATATAGTGAAATCCCGTCTCTACAAAATATATAAAAATTAGCCGGGCATGGTAGCACAGCCCTGTGGTCCCAGCTACCCTCAGGAGGCAAAGGTGGGAGGATTGCTTAAGGAGTTCAAGGCTGCAGTGAGCCATGATCGTGCCACTGCACTCCAGCCTGGGCAACAGAGCAAGACCCAAAGGAAAAGGCTGTATTCTGCTCACAGTGAGGTAAAAGTAAATGATTAAAAACTATAATATACAGTTGAGGAGAATGCATAACAGCTGTCTAGAAAGTAAATTTTCTATTGACTCTTGCCTTACTTTTAGATATTTTTCACCACACTGCTTCCTAAATTTCTGAATTCTTCCTTGTTAATACTAACATACATCCTCCAGTAGCAGTTCTTCATATATGACAGCTTTTTTCATGATCAACAAAGCAATGAGTGGCCTGTTTACTTCCTATTGTGAAATCCACTTAACCGAAACACGGTTAGAATCTTCATTTTCGGTCCTGTGCAATGTCTCCCTAGTTTTCATCAATTCTTAGTCCTTACTACCGCTATAAAACATCCGCAATCTGTTTTTCTATTCCTTAAGTCACATGAGGTGGTAGTTCCCACACTGCCACATGACACTCAAAGTAACAAAACAATAAAAAACACCAGAAATACCTGGTAGGGGTGCCAAGACACAATGGGCACCTCAGTCAGATGGAGTCAGAATTTGTCATCAAATGAGTTTGGGAGCTGAACTTAAAGCAAAAAAGAAAACAACTTTTTGTTTTTTCAGGGCTTTCTAGACTTCCAAATTGTGACTAGGGACTATGGACCTGTATCCCTTTCTGTGAGTTCAACTGAATTATGTCTAATTCAGTGTTACATAGGTGTTTACTTAACACATATCTAGATATTTGGATAGGTTCCATTTTTTGCTATTACAAATAATGCTGCAATGACAGGCCCTCACTAGGCAGATTTCCAAAAGCAGAAGAGCTGAGCCAAAGAGTTACACACTCATAACTTCGGTAAATATTGCTAAATCACTCTCCATAAGGGTTACAACTACTTCATAGTCCTCAAACGATGTAGGACAGTACCTTACCTATTTCTCTACAATCTTACTAGCAGAGGATATCAAACTTTCACATATTCATCAGGAAAGAAGGGCTATGTCGGGTATACTTAATTTGCATTTACCTTATTATGAGTAAAGTTGAGCATCATTCAATATATTTAGAACAATTTATACTTTTTTTCTGTGTTTATTTGTTTTTATCCTTTGCCCATTTTCCCACTGGGTTTTTAGTATCTTTATAAAAGTCAAACTCTAGAAGCTCCTTAAATATTAGGGAGTTTGGCCCATTGTTTATGACATGAATTATAAACATTTCCTCACTTAGGGAAGGAAAAATTTAATTAGCACCAAACGCCAGATATTAACATATATTCCTTATCATACACGCCATGTTAATTCATTCATATAAGAACTTATTAAGTGTTAAGCACTACACTAGGTAATGAGCATATAAACATTAAAAAGACACAGTCTAAATCAGTCTTAAAGGTAAGGCAACTACAAAAACGATTCTATCAATAGGACACGTCCTGCAATACAGATATATATATGCAAATTCTATGAAATCAGAAAAGACAACACAACTACCTCAGCTTATGGTAAAAGGCTTCCTAGTGACTGTATTAGATTTGGACTTTGAAGGACATCACCAGAAAGAAAAGGTTAGGGATAGCCATTCCAAAGAGAAGTCACAACTGCAAAGCAAGGGAAGAACATGATGCATTCATGGCTCACTCCGTGTGGCTGGTGGGTGTTAGACAGGGTGATAGGGGTGGAGCAGAGGGAAAAACATGTTAGGGGATGGACTTGTAAAGGAGATTGGTGTTAGACTACGCATGGAGGGATCTGCTGTCCTGCTGAGGAGTTTGGACTTTCTCTCACACACTATAGGGAGACACTTAAGATTTCTGGGTAGGAAAAATATACAATCAGACCCATTTCATAAAAACCATTCCATGAGAAATCTGGAGTACTGGGCCAGATGAGGTGGCTAACGCTTGTTCCCAGCGCTTTGGGAGGCTGAGGTAGGAGGACCGCTTGAAGCCAGGAGTTCAAGACCAGCTTGGGCAACACAGCGAGACTCCATCACAAGGAGAAAGGAGAGAAAGGAGAGAGAGAAGGAGAGAGAGAGAAGAGAGAGAAGAGAGGAGAGAAGAGGAGAGAAAGGAGAGAAAGGAGAGAGAGAGAAGGAGAGAGAGAAAGGAGAGAAAGGAGAGAAAGGAGGGAAAGGAAAAAAAAAAAGAAGAGAAGAGAAGAGAAATATGGGTTATCAGTGAGAAGCAGGGAAACTAGTTTGGTTGTTCCTGCGGCAGACTAACCCAGAGAAAATGATAGCCTGACCTCAGGCAGTGGCTGTTAAGACTAGCCAGCAGAGATTTCTCAAGTCAAAACATCCACAGGGATTTGGATAACCCACAGATGCTGGGAAGTGAGAGAGAAATCTAGGGCAACTGTGAGACTTTAGCTGGTCTAAGTAGATGGTGATGTCATTGTAATTGAAATAGGGAATACTGGCAGAGCTAGCAGATGTGGGTAGGGTAGGAATAGGGGGTGGGTAGGGTAGGAATAGGGGGTGGGTAAGGAATGATGGTATGAACGGAAAATAAATCTTGGGACTCCAAAATCACTAAGCTAAGAGAAAAGTCAAGCTGGAAACTATGTTAGGCAAACCTGCCTCCCACTTTATTCCTAAATAAGATAGCTACAAGAATAAGAAGCTACATCCCTCCCTCACAATTTGCCCTCAGAAAATTCCTTTGTGGATAAAGGACAGACAGAACTCAAAGTCATCCCTCTGAGGCTCACCTGAGACAAATGCATATCTGATTGCTTCCTCTGCCCTATTGTTTATGTAAAAACGAAGATTCACTGAGCCAGACTAAATTGTGTATTCAGTGGAAGGCTAATCAAGGACTCAAAAGAATGCAACCTTTGTCTCTTACCTACTTCTAAACTGGAAGCCCCCACTATGAGTTGTCCCACCTTACCAGACCCAACTAATGTAGATCTTACACATACTGATTGATGTATCATGTCTCCCTAAAATGTATCAAAGCAAACTGTATCCCCCACCACCTTGGGCACATGTTGTCAGGACTTCCCAGGCTGTGTGAGGCTGTGTCACGGATGCATCCTTAACCTTGGCAAAATAAACTAAATTGACTGAGACCTGTCTCAGATATCTGGGGTTCACAATGGGTTCAATGTAGATTTTAAAATCTAATTATCTGTGGGTCATCTTATATCTTAGATATAGGCAATAGGCCACATGTAAATATAAATGTGAAGTTCAAAAGCTAGCCTAGTTAGAATACAGGTAGCTGAAGTAATAAGGGTGAAGACTATCAAGGGAGGTGGTGCAACAGGGACAGGGTACTAAGTAATACCAGAGAGCATAAACATTTAATAATTGTAAAGGATATTGCTATATCACTAAAGGTTGCTAACAGCTGATGAATCAATCTACATGTTTCCCACAGTGCCATGTAGCCCTAATTCAATACAACACCTGGAATAGTATGGTGCAACCAAAAAGAACACAAACATGTTTGATTGCTGTGAGGTTTAGAGACTAAGTAATCTTTTGACATTTGACCCAAGAAAGGTACTCAATAAAATAACACCTGTATGATTATCACTGTTAAGGCAGTCAAAAATGAGTCAAAATTACTGCAATAGAAGATAAAATAGGTGTCACTTGATTTTTGTTTGAAAAATAACTGACAGTAGTTGATAGTAATATTTACTATATACTAGGTAATCTAAATATTTTACATATATTAACTAATTTAACCCTTTCAAGAAGCCTCAAAAGTTAGGTACTAGTATTGTATTATAGATGAAAAAGCTGGGCACAGAAATTTTAAGTAACTTGCATAGGGTCATAAGAGTAAGTAAATGCTGGAGCTAGGATTCAAATACACACAATCTGGTTGCAAAGTATGTGAACTTCTGCCAAGTTCTATTGCCTCTTCACCACTACTTCAAGTCGTCAACTCCTGAATTTTTAAAAATTCTCAGTGCTTCTACAAACTCATATAATTTTAAAGGGTTATAAGCCCTGAAGTAAGGGGTCCCAAGGACCCTAAATTGAGTACCACTGCTTCAAACAGAAACTTAAATACGTTTGTCCTTGCAGAATTAAAGAAACTTCTTCTTAAAACTCAGTTATAACAATATTAGGCTTAGAACAACTCAGTCTACCATTATCTTTTTGCTCTACTTACAAAGTACAGAAAATAATAGCTAATATTTATTGAGAACCAGGTATTCTTTGTATAACATCTAATCCTTATAACTCAATGAGATAGGTACTTCTACGACCCCTCACTTTATAGTTAGGGAAACTGAGGTCAGAGTATTTAAATAACTTGTTCAGTACAAAAAAAACCAGCTGGGATGTACATTCCATAACCTGTTCTCTTTGCTACCGCATTGTGTTATCTCTCAAGATATTTTATATGCAGATGAGGAATTCTGAGAAAATAATAGCTAATATTTACTGGGAACCAGGTATTATCTTTGTATAACCTCATCTAATCCTTATAGCTCTGAGACAGGTACTTCTATCATCCCCACTTTATAGATAGGGAAACTGAGGTCAGAGTATTTAAATAACTTGTTCAGTACAAAAAAAACCAGCTGGGATGTACACTCCACAACCTGTTCTCTTTGCTACCACATTATGTTATCTCTCAAGATGTTTTATATGCAGATGAGGAATTCTGAGTACCACACATGCTAATTAATTACATCACATAATGAATGGAAAAGCACTCTAAATGATCAAGGATCAGTATTATTTATTAGGTATCAATCATTAGAAACTTTAAAAATGATAGTGATATAAAGACAAATAACTTGCAGAGAGTTTCAGCTAAAAGTACCGAGCCGCCACAAACTTTCCAGTATGGAAACCCTATCTACTGAGGTCTTGTTTTCTTCACTTATACCACCTCGAAATCTACTCTGCTGTAACACGGGGATGGCAGTATACATTATTTTTCCTTCCATGGTGCTAAGGGAATAGATTATTTCCCTATTCCTTTCAGTCTCCTCAAACCCAGACTGTTGTCCCTTCATCCTAACTACGCCGCAGTAACAGAGGCTTGCACTGCAATGGTCAGGAATTCTGATACCGACCAATTCTTCAGCCTGATTCCTTTGGCCCTTAAAAGAAAAAAACCCTCCAAGAACGAAGGGAAAAGTAAAGCATCTGTGTTCAGCAGCCGGACCAGACTTCCCTTGAGTAAGAGATCGGCAACACCCAACATCAAACACTGCATTTTCTTCAAGCCCGTCCACGGTAGGCTCTTTCACGTTCAGGCCTCCCCATCGGCCCTGCGATCCCTCCCCGCGCGAGCGGAAGGCCCCTCCACCCAGACTCCCAGGTGGCGCAGCCCTCCCACGCCCCGAAGTCCCTCGGCACAGCCCTCGCCGCCAGTCCTCGGGATGCCAGGCTACCTGCCAGCCTCCCCTCTCGGCGTAGGACTCGGATCCCTACCACCACCGCGTTCCTAGTACCCGCCCAACGCCTGCCATCCAGAGGGCACTCGCTAACCTCCCGCAGCGTGGAGAAAACCCGAGCTCCGGGCACACCCTCCGCCTCGCCCACCCAAGTCCCAGACGCTGAAGTCTCTCCAGCCTTTATTCCATAGCCCCCTGGCCCGGCCCGGCCCGGCCCGGCCCGCTCAAGTGCATTCCGCTTCCTTCCCCGCCCGCCCACACACCCACCGTCCCCACCTGGAAGCGGTACGCCGCCGCTCCACACGCCACTGCTCTGCAGACTGCCCTGGCCGCTGGGCAGCCAGCAAGCGGGCTGGGCGGGGAGGAGCCGAACCGGCGCCGGGAGGCTGGAGCGGCCAGCCAATCAGCGGCCGGCGCCATAAGCTGATATGACGGCAGATCGCGCGACGTGCCTGCGCGCAGCTCTCCACGGTCACGTGGGTGCCGCGCGCTCGGCCACGCCCCCTCCGGCCTCTGACTAAGGGGAGGGCGGGCGCCCGATACGAGTACCTCTGCGGTGGAGGATAGGGTTTCAGGTTTTGCGTTTCTTTGCTTTCTTTTTAAACTAGCTCTGGTGATCGTCATTCATGGTGGTACCAGGCAGTTTTACGGTGTTTATGTAAACATTCCTAGAACGGGTGCCCTGCGTTGAGGAAAATAGACGACACTTCCGTTGACGCGAATGTCTGGGGCGTTTTCTCCCTCAAGGGAGGAGGCGCAGAAGTTCCCAAACAGGTGCTCAAGGTTTTAAGGCGTAGTCCCCTGGATTTTCTAGCGCTGAATGGCTGGAGGCTCCGCGAAGCGGTGTATATAGAGATCTAAATGGTGGCAAGATGAGGGTAAACATGGACAGAAACCTTTTCACAGTACAAGTTGTTGAAAACCAAAGTTACCGCAGATCTAATTGGCTTTGATTTGCTACACGTGAATCGAGCAGCTCCGATTTCCCGAAACAGAGCTGAGCAGAGGAGGCAGGCTTCACAGGCAGAAGAGGACGGAGGAAAGCAGAAATAAGGAACCAAAAGATCGGTCGTTTCAGAGTGACTTTCCTTAAACAGAGATTAAAACAGAGGGGACTGACTTGTGATACCAGCTCAGCAACCTCCAAGTGGCAAACTGGGCCACTTTATTACATAAATGAGGAATACATGACAGAAATGAGGGATTTTTAAGGGAAAACAACGTGATTCGATCTGCCTTCAAAAGACTTTTCTGGTAAACTTCAAATGTACATAGGATACTGGACAAAGTTCAAATGAATTTAAAATATTGTAGGTGGTTTTTTTTTAAAGGACTCAGATTATATAAACAAAAACAATTTTAAATTTTAAAAAGTTGAGTGTCTACTTCGTATAACGCATCATACTAAACGCCAGGAACGGAAAGAGAAGTTAAAATAATGACAAAGACATGGTTCCCAACCTTAAAGAGCTTATGCGCTATGGGAGAAATGGGCATGTATAAATAACTATGTTGCTTATTACAAGGAGAGCTAATAAACAATAACTGGTGGTATGGGCAGAGCAGAGACAAAATGGCTATTCTGATGAGGGAAATTAGGGAAGGAACATTGCTTTGCCTAATGAAATGATTTGAATGGACACAATGTTCTTGAGCATAGAAGATAAAACATTAAATGAATAAAAACTCAAAAGTGAAATGTTATAAGCAAACATCAAATATCCTGAATCTCTAGAATTTTATCATTGAGTATGCCTTAGCTATTACAAATGGTCTTTATTCTTGGTGACTTGGGGATTCCCAAGAAATTTACAATCACTCCTGGCAACTCAAAGTAGTAATAAGTTAACCTCAAGAGAACAATCTTGTTAAATACGCTTAAATTTTTTAAATTATTTTTTAAGTTCTGGGATACATGTGCAGAATGTGCAGGTTTGTTACATAGGTATACATGTGCCACGGTGGTTTGCTGTACCTACCAACCCGTCATCTTGGTTTTAAGCCCCGCATGTATTAGGTATTTGTCCTAATGCTCTCCCTTCCCTTGCCCTCCACCCGCTGACAGGCCCCAGTGTGTGATGTTTCCCTCCCTGTGGCCATGTGTTCTCATTGTTCAGCTCCCAGTCATGAGAACATGTGGTGTTTGGTTTTCTGTTCTGTGTTAGTTTGCTGAGAATGATGGCTTCCAGCTTCATCCATGTGCCTGCAAAGGACATGAACTCATTCTTTATGGCTGCATAGTATTCCGTGGTATATAAGTGTATTAATAGCACATCCTGGGGTGCAGCATTCCTACATGTCTTTTCTATCCAGGCACACTGATGGATCCGGGTAATTTATTTATTCATTGTTTGCGAGGGTCTATGGTATCAGCCAGCCAGTACCAAGGAATTCAGAGATAAACCACAATACCTGCCTATGTATCTGGCTGGAACATGAACATGGAAACAATTTAATCATTTACTCAATAAATCGTTATGTAATGGTGGTAAGTGTCAGGCACCATCATATGCACAGGATATATACTGATAATCAAAAGAAAGTCTGCTCTGAAGAAGCTTACATGCTAGTAAGGAGATAGAAAACTAATAATAAATAGATATATAATACAACGTCAGATAGTGATCAGTACTATGAAGAAAAAGAAAACAGGGTAAGAGAATCAAAATTAACGGAAGCTGTTAACTTTAGACAGCGTAGTCAGTGAGGTTCTCTGAGAGGGCGGGCAACATTTGACCTGAACAGTTAGAAGTCCTCATTCACTTGGAAAATTCTAAACTGAGATTTCGAGTTTGAATTTTTTTAAAATGAAATGTTGCCATTTAATGCATCAATAATTTATCAGCCCATGTTCATGATATAACATTATACTTTAATGAGAACACTAAGCACAACTGTTTAAAGACCTTTGTCTTTACAAAAGGTACTACAAAAGGAAACTACAAAGACTGTAGTTTCTGAAGTTAGGAAATGCAGACCCTTTCTTTCTGCATTCGTTCGTTTGCATTGCTGTAAAGGAATACCTGACACTGGGTAATTCACAAAGAAAGGAGGTTTAGTTTGGCTCACAGGTTTTGCAGGCTGTACAGGAAGTGTGGTGCTGGTATCTGGTTCTGGTGAGAGGAACTCGGGAAGTTTACAATCATGGTGGAAGGCAAAGGGGGAGCAGGCCTATCACATGAAGAGAGGGAGCAAGAGAAAGAAGGCTCTCTTATTAAACTCAGGCTCTTTTAAGCAACCAGATCTCATGTGAACTCAGAGTGAGAACTCAATCTACTGAGAGGACAGCACCAAGACATTCATGAGGGATCCGCCCCCAACACCCAAACACCTCCCACTCAGTCCACCTCCAACATTGGAGGTCACATTTCACCACATGATTTGAAGGGGAGGAAACATCCAAATCATGTCACTTTCTAACTGGTTTTCAGATGTGTAAAACAGAAAAGCCTTCTTAAGGAAATGTCACTGAATGCATCAGTAATGTATCAACCTGTCTTCATTACATCACATTGGACCGTACTAAAGAACACTAGGCACCAAGCTATTTGGAGTGAATGTTTCTGATGAACTGGTTGGGCCACTGGCTCACAAGCACCTGTTTGCACGAATTTTTTTTTTTAGGGAGAAGAGAATCTTCATGAAAAAGGTGGGTGTACAAGTGTCCAAAAGTAGATTACAGGAAGAGAAAGTGTTTATTCCTTAACCTGGCCCCATGGATTGGATTTTAATTTATAGTATGATACTTTAAACTACAAATAAAATCTTAACCCCCCCCCCCCCCAGACTGAATAGACCACCTCTTGGCCAAAGGGATCCCAGAAAAGCCTTAAAAAGTTAGTTCCCAGCTATGATGGGTTGAGGTCAGACAGGCCTCATTGTACTCCCTCCCTTTTTAGACACAACTACTGACCAGCATTGATGTTAAAACAGATCATAAAACTGGCAGAACAGATTCTTTGTGGCAATACAATACCAAATTATAAATAGGACCTAAACTCGTGCCAGGCAAGGGTTAAGTCATGTACCCTACACTTAAAGAATAAACTATGTTCTGACTGTCACAAGATTTTTCTTTTTCTCCAGCAGCTAAACACTGGCCTTCAGATAAGCAATATTAAAACAATTTGCAGATCCACCAGATGCTAACTGACCCCCATTCCACAAGTCACAACTATGGCTTTCGTCGGATAAAAGACAAGTTTTAGTAACTTTCTCCTGATAATACCACTGACCCATGGGCTGGTTCTGATCAGTTTACAGAAGTTGCATATCTATATGCCTTCATGTCCTGAAAAAACATTTTGACATATAGGGCCTAATGGTAATATATTTAAATGTTAAATCTCCATCCCAAAGTGAACATGGTCATATGTTACATGTATGTTTGTTCAATATGCATTTAGGATCAGCTTCATGAATATTCATAGCTCATGTAACCTGTTGAATGTGCATGTTTAGCCAACCTGTTCAGCATAAAGCTCCTACACTCCAGCCCCTTCTCCAAAGTGCCTATCTCTGGTCTTGGCTGGAGGCACACTTCCCAGTCTGTGGGTTGGTCACCTTGCAGGCTTTATAGTAACACTTTATAAGAAATTCTTCTCTCCTTTCTTAAATTTATAAATTGAATAATTTTTAAGTTAACAAGTACTTAACATTTTAGTGATCATAGATCCCTCCAAAAATTAAATGACATCTATGGACTCTGTCCCCAGAAAATACATGTGCATACAGAAGTTTTCTATCAACTTAATATTCCCGATTCCCTTTCTGAAATATGCCAACTGATTCTCATAAAATACTGAGGACTCATAGCTAGTAGCCTTCACTTTGTTTTACTCCTACATATCTGCTTCCACCAGCTAAGTGGAATACTTCCCAAGAGTCAACTATGCTTGTTCCCAAACTTCATTTCCATTGTATGCCTCATACTTACGTAATTTAATTGAATTGCATAAGCTGATAAAAACGAGTCTGCAAAGAGATTATTTGCTATGAAAATCAAGAAAATGCATGCTAATAGTCATTGTCAGACACTTATGTTGTTTCCATGTCTTGGCCACTGTGAATATGCTGCAATAAACATGGAAGCACAGAATATCTTTTCAGCAAACTGATTTCATTTCCTGTAGATATCATATCCAGTATTGGGATTGCTGGCTCATATTGTAGTTGTTTTTAATTTAGGAACCCGCATATTGTTTTCCATA
This sequence comes from Macaca thibetana thibetana, assembly GCF_024542745.1. NCBI lineage: Eukaryota > Metazoa > Chordata > Mammalia > Primates > Cercopithecidae > Macaca > Macaca thibetana. Next base: position 113,028,646 of record NC_065591.1, on the reverse strand, counting down.
ATGGTTGTACTAATTTACATTTCCACCAACAGTATACAACTGTTTTTCTCCACACCCTCCCCAACACTTGTCATCTTTCACCTATTCTATCATAGCCATCTAAATAGGTGTGAAGTAATGTCTTATTATTTCTTTGATTTGCATTTCCCTAATTGTTGATGCTGAGCCCCTCTTCATATACCAGTTGGCCATTTGTACCATGTGCATGTCTTCTCTGGGAAAATGTTCACATCATTTGCCCATTTTTCAACTGGGCTATTTGGCTGCTTTTAGTTCGTTTTGCTATTGAATCGTGTGAGTTCTGCAATGAACTGAATGTTTGTCTCCCCCAAATTCATATATTGAAATCCAAGCTGCCAAAGTGGCCCACTAGGAGGTGGGCCTTTGGGGAGTGTTGAGGTGATAAAGATGAAGCAGTCGTAAGTGGTATTAGTGCCCTCAAAAGAGAGCCCAGAGAGATCCCTTGCCTGCTGCCATGTGAGGTTACAGTGAGAAGACACCATCTATAAGGACGCAAGCCCTTACCAGACACCAAATCTGGTGGCACCTTAGACACCTTATAGCAGCCCAGAGGACCTAAGACAGTTCCTTATATACTTTGGATATTAAACCTTTATCAGACATACAGTTTGCAAATATTTTCTCCCATTCTGTAGGTTGCCATTTCATTTTGTTAATCGCTTCCTTTGATGAGAAGCTTTTTAGTTGGATGTAGTCCCATTTTTTCATTTTGTTGCCTGTGTTTTTGGTGTCATATCCAAAAATCATTTCCAAGACCAATGTCAAACAGCTTTTCCCTGTGCTTTCTTCTAGGAGATTTATGATATTAGGTCTTACATACAAGCCTTTATCCTATTTTGTGTTACTTTTTGTGTAATGGATGATAAGGGCCAAGTTTCATTCTTTTGCATGTGGATATCCAGTCTTTCCAGCACCATTAAGGAGGCTATCCTTTCCCTATTGTTTTCTTAGCACCCTTATCAAAGTTAAGTTGATGGCAAGGTGCAGTGGCTCACACCTGTAATCCCAGCACTTTGGGAGGCTGAGGTGGGCGGATCACTTAAGTCAGGAGTTTGAGACCAGCCTGGTCAACTTGGTGAAACCTTGTCTCTACTAAAAATATTAAAAAATTAGCCAGGCTTGGAGGTGCATGCCTGTAGTCCCAGCTACTCAGGAGGCTAGGGTGACAGAATTGCTTGAGCCTGGGCAGCAGAGGTTGCAGTGAGCCGAGATTGCACCACTGCACTCCAGCCTGGGTGACAGGTCAAGACTCCATCTCATAAACAAAAAAGGGTTAGTCAACTATTTATGTATGTGTTTATTTGTGGGTTCTCTATTCTATTCCATTTGTCTATGTGTCTGTTTTTATGCCAGTACCATGCAGTTTTGACTACTGTAACTTTGTAATATACAGCCATATGCCACATAACAATGTTTCAGTCAATGACAGACCACATATATGATGGTGGACCTACGATTGAAATGGAGCTGAAAAATTCCTATCACCTAGTGATGTTATAGCTGTTAACATCATAGCACAACGTTTCTTATGTGTTTATGCTGATAAACAAATCTACTGTGCTGCCTGCCCTATAATAAAAGTCTAGAGTACATATGATTATGTAAATACTTGATAATGACCGTTAACTGGTTTATGTATTTACTATAGTATACTTTTTACTGCTATTGTAGAATGTACTCCTAATTTATACAAGTTAACGAAAAGATTCAGGCAGGTCCTTCAGGAGGCATTCCAGAAGAAAACAATGTTATCACAGATGACAGCTCCATGTATGTTACTGCTTCTGAAGATCTTACACAGGGACGAGATGTGGAAGTGGAAGACAATGATATTGATCCTGTGTGGCTGACTGCCACTGCTACTACTTGAGACCTTCATTACAGCAGTTACTGTTACTGCTTGAGAGCTTCATTAGGAGACTGAAGGAAGGGATGAACACAGAAATGGTAACAAAAAACAAAAGAAACCGTTTTAAGGAAAGGGTCAGGGGAAGAAGAGAGCTCCCCATTTCTAGTGAACAAAGGCAGCCCCTGAGCTTCTACAGCCCTTTGTATTTATATTAGGTAACAAGAGCAGGGAGAAGGAGGTAATGATTGTCAGCTGCTTAATTGATCACAGGTTCATATTGTTCCTGACAAGCTTCAATTATACCTAATCATAAGAAACATTTGCGTCTGGATAGTGACTGCCCTCAGCAGTCCTTCTGGGTGGCATGCAGTTTGTCAGTTTGCCAATATTCTGCATTTATGAGAAAGTTTGCTGCTTTCTCATATAGCCTCCAGTGGTATACTGAGTTGATCATGACCCTCAATTCTTTCGGCCTCTTATATCTTTGTTTTTAAATTAATTGAGCAAGGCAATTGTAGGCTGTGCAACCCTCAGTTGCGGGTTGGTGATCCAGCTTCATTTTTCTTAGCCCTTATTCAAAATGGAGTCGCTCTGGTTTGAATACTCCTTACATATTTCCCTCTTCCCTTTTTACAAGGGGACCCTTAATCCTAAGGGTTGCGGAAGGATGAAGGTCCATCTTCTGCAACTTCTTCATGCTTAATAGGGGCGATGACATTCCTGCCTAACTATTGGTCTCTTGTATTCAGTGTAGAGAGCTCAGTCAGAAAGCATTGGTCCATTAAGCATCAATTGTACCTCTGAGTTCCAGCAAAAGGTGAAACCCTGGCGCTCCAGCAGTTTCTCAGCTTCTTGTGTGGTTTTCTTGATCTGTCGCCATATTATGGGGGTTGATGTCAGTGTGACTTCGGTCAGTCCTCATTCCATCTTCGCATTCAGATTCAACTGGCTCATGGCTTGTATTGGGGGAGCCAGGCCTGTCGTTGAAATCCATGGGTCCCTCCAGTCTCCCATTCCATGGTCGCACACATCTTGAGGGCACCCACATGGCTTGTTCATCTCCTGCAGAAGCAGAAGCATACCCTCGTCCCCACATTAGTAAATCTACCAAAACAGAAGCCAGAGTTTTTGTGGCTGTAGCTGCGAGGCATGCCACTGCCAAAGCATCTGCTCTACAAGCTGCAACTCAGCCTCTGCCTCTTTGGTTAACTGCTGCAAGGTAAAACTTTCCACTGATAACAAGAAACAGGCTCTTTCTGATTAACAGAAGGCACAGAGAAAGCAAATCAAGGCTTATCCTTGTAAACAATCCTCAAAGATCTATTACACCACGAAAGACCAGTCTCTTGCTCCCGTTTCCATATGCCCACAAAATTTTATTCTATCTACACTGGGTTTATCAGATGCTATGGGTTGTGATAGATGAATTTCCCATGTAGTTGTACTTCCAAATCCCCGATTCCCTCATTTCTCCTTTCATAGAGAAGGGTGCAGTTTACAGGAAATAAGCAACAGTTGAGCAACATATTCTCCTGGTTCAAAAACCCAAAGACATTACACCACTACCTGAATTTCTCCTTCACAATCAAAATCAACTCATGGGTCTACAGTAATGCCCTGTAAGTTAAGATGACTTTTACCCAAAATTAATCCCATGTATCCTGTTAGCAAAAGGTCCCCAAATACCAATGGGAATCTTAGTGAGTTTGTTCCTTTCAATTAATGTAATTTGCTCTCTAGGCAAGCTAATCCTGCATTTCCAGGTGTTCCTGGAGAGAGGGAATCAATGTGCGCCTCTGGAAGCTCAACCCTGAGACAGACTTGTGGCCTGGATGGGGAATGCCTTCATAGTTTGAGGTGACCAGGTTCAGGCCCCCTTCTTGTTTCCCAACGTTGCCGGGGGTGCCGTTCTGATGGAATTTTGAGTGGCATTGATTAGCCCAGTGATTTCCTTTACTACAACGAGGGCAAAGTCCTGGCATTTTTTCTCTTGAGGGGGAACTGGATTATAAAATCCCTTCTGCCCAGAGGTCTGGCGGCGTTCTTTTCCGAAACATCCAATTTTTCTACACTTATAACACTTCCCTACTTTAGGGCTTGACCCTTGGCTTCCTTTAGATCTGTCAGCTACCGAATTAGCCATTGCCCAAGCCAACACTGCAGAGCCATGACGCCTAGTTCCCACATCCTGACGAGCTCTAAGAAAACCTCCTAAGTCCTCTGCACATCTCACAGATGCCAGTGCACGTTTACAATCCACGAAAGCTAAAGTTAGCCTTTCTGTAGCCACAGAAGGAGACGGTACAAGCCAATTTTCATCCTCCCTCTCCTGGTTCACCACTTTTGATAGGTGCTGTAGGTGGGGCAAAAAATTTTCTCAAACCCTGAAGTAACAAAAAGATGGTATGTACCAAACTCCCAACAAAAAAGAGAAAAAACATAACCAAATTCTTCCCCATGTTACCCTGATTCAAAAACTTCCCATTCTTTGTACCTCTAGGGCACTGACCAGTATTTTTTAGAGCACTGGCCTTATGTTGCTTCCAGCAGACTTGTAACAGGGTTTCTCATTCGTCTGGTTGGTTTTACTTTTTTTCTGTTCCAGCAGACCTTCCTTGTTCAAGTCCCTATAGGACCCTATCTGTCCCTGTTTGTCCCTGAAAGTTTCTGCTAGCTTCTACTTTTGTACCTCTTTAGGGCACCGACCTTATATTTCTAGTCTTTGCTAGTCTTTATCTATCCCTATCTGTCCCTATGGTACCTGTTAGTTCCTGCAAGTCCCCGTCTTCCGCTACTATCTCATCTCTACTTACTTTTCTCTACTTATCTCTACTTAATTTACTTATTTCTACTTATCTCTATTTGTCCCTGTGGGCCTCTTCAGGCCCCTTCAGGTCTCTAGGTCTCTTTTTGTCCCTGATACTCCCTTCAAGTCCCTGTTCAGGCACCATTTGTGGCTGACTGCCACCGCTACTACTTGAGATCATCATTACAGCAGTTACTACTTTCACTACTTGAGACAGTTATTACAGCAGGTACTACTGTTACTGCTTGAAACAGTCTTTACAGCAGTTACTACTGTTACTGCTTGAGACCATCATTATGAGAATGAATAAAGGGACAAACGTAGAAAAGGTAACAAAAAAACAAAAAGGATTTTGTTTCTTTGAGGAAAAGAGCCAGAGGAAGAAGAGAGCCCCCGCTTCTAGTGGGCAAAGACAGCCCACGAGCTTCTACAGCCCTTCATATTTATTGGGTAACAAGAGCAGGGAGGAGGTAATGATTGGTCAGCTGCTTAATTGATCACAGGTTCATATTGTTACTGACAGGCTTCAGTTATGCCTAATCATAAGAAACATTTGCGCCTGGATAGTGACTGCCCTCAGCAGTCCTTCTGGGTGGCATGCAGTTTGTCAGATTGCCAACATTCTGCATTTATGAGAAACAGTTTGCTGCTTACTCATATAGCCTCCAGTGGTATACTGAGTTGATCACGACCCTCATTCTTTCAGCCTCCAACAATCCTGACCCTGTGTAGGTCTAGGCTAATGTTTGTGTTTGTGTCTTCATTTTTAACAAATGTTTTAAAAGTAAAAAATGAAAAAAAATGAAATAAAGATGGTTTTAGATTGAGAATATACAGAAAGGAACGATTGTTAGACAGTTATACAATGCACTGATGTTTTAAGGTAAGTGTTATTACAAGAGTCAAAACATTAAAACAAACCAGTGCTGCGAGTGCCCAGCAAACTGACGAAGGGAAGAGGAGCTGGAGAGCCCTTCTGTGCCACAGCTTTAAATCTACTGCATGAACAAACCAGCAGTTCCGAGAGGACCCACAGACCCTCTGAAGGAAGCAGACTGCTCCTGTGGTACCCAGGAGACATCCCAAATACTGGGAGTGCCCCAGCTGCAAACGAGGGAAAGGGAGACCCTCCTCTCTGGAACACACACCCCTACTAAAGCAGCCGAAGCTGGGAGGCAGAAACCCTTGGGCAAGTTTTCAAGCCCATCTTGCCCTCCACCTGCAAACAGACTCAGGGCTGTTTGAAATGAGAGTGAGACCAGCCCTTCAGTTTGCATGGGACCTGGGTGAGGCCTGTGACTGCTGGCTTTCCCCTGCTTCCCTGACAACCTGCATGACTTAGCAGAGACAGCCATAATCCTCCTAGGTACGCAATTCCAGTGACATGGGAATCTCACCCCCATTTCCCATAGCAGCCATAGCAAGACCCACCCAAGGAGAGTCTGAGCTCAGACACACCTAGACCCACCTGCACCTGATGTTTCCTCCCTAACCACCCTAGTAGGGGAAGACAAAGGCATACAAACTTAGGAGTTCAGCACCCCACCTGTTGGGGTGGCCAGACCCAACACCAGGCTGTGGGGGCTACAAAGTCTGGTGGAGTCAAAGGAATGAGACAAGACAAGTTAAGAGGGCATAAAGTGGGTCCAGGGGGCCAACACTAGTATGGAAGCTGCAAAGGCCCCGAGCCTTGGAAGTACACTATTTATTGGTGATCAAACAAAGACGCAGGTAATGAAGATGTAGGGGTTGAAAGGCAGCGGCACATCAAGCATATGATCTATAGCTGTGACAGTTTAGCATTCCCATTGAAGCATATGGAACATGTTCTGCTGCTTGAGATAATGGGGAACACGTTCTTCTAGTTTAAGATACAACTGATCCATGAGTCTGGGAGTGCTAAAAGCAAGAAGCCAGCAAGCCTAGACACATTCCAGAGGCCACGAGGGCTTTTATGCCCTGAGCTCTGGATTCCATCCAAGCCACAAGGGGTTTTATGCCCTGGGCTTAGATTGTGGTATGGCAGGACAACCTTACACCCTTTAGCACAAAGACCACGAGCGGTTTTAGACCTGGACACAAGACGTGTTCCAAGACTCTTTTACATTATGTCAGACATGCAAGCCCTGCCTCAGCTTTTCCCAACACAGCCCACCACCAGTCCCTTGCCACACTACTACAGCTGATGCTTTCTGGAAAGTGCCACCTTCTGGCAGGAGGCCAACCAGCACAAAATAGAGCATTAAACCACCAACACTAAGGACCCTCATGGAGTCCATTGCACTCTCCACCACCTCCATTGGAAGAGGCACTGGTATCCATGGCTGAGAGGCCCATAGACAGTTCACATCACAGGACTGTGCAGACAACACGCAGTACCAGGCTGGAGCTGGGTAGACTCACTGAGTAGCTAGACCCAGAAGAGAGACAACAATCACTGCAGTTTGGCTCACAGGAAGCCACATCCACAGGAAAAGGGGGAGAGTACTATATCAAGAGAACACCTATGGGACAAAAAAAACCTGAACAACAGCCTTCAACCCTAGACCTTCCCTCTGACAGAGCCTACCCAAATGAGAAGAAACCAGAAACAAACCCTGGTAATATGACAAAACAAGGCTCATGAACACCCCACAACAATCACACTAGTTCACCAGCAATGGATCCAAACCAAGAAGAAATCCCTGATTTACCTGAAAAAGAATTCAAGAGGTTAGTTATTAAGCTAATCAGGGAGAGACTAGAGAAAAGTGAAGCCCAATCCAAAGAAATACAGAAAATGATACTAGAAGTGAAGGGAGAAATATTCAAGGAAATAGATAGCTTAAAGAAAAAGTAATTGGTGGCTTATGTCTGTAATCCCAGCATTTTGGGAGGTTGAGGAGGGCGGATCACCTGAGGTCAGGAGCTCAAAACCGGCCTGGCCAACATGGTGAAATCCCATCTCTACTAAAAATACAAAAATTAGCCAGGTGTGGTGGTGCACACCTGTGGTCCCAGCTACTCAGGAGGCTGAGGCAGGAGAATTGCTTGAACCTGGGAGGTGGAGGTTGCAGTGAGGTGAGATCGCACCATTGCATCCCAGCCTGGGCAACAAGGGAGACTCCATCAAAAAAAAAAAACCAGAAAGAAGAAAAATAATAAAAAATTCAGGAAACTCTGGTCACACACTTTTAGAAATGCGAAATGCTCTGGAAATTCTCAGCAATAGAATTAAACAAATAGAAGAAAGAAATTCAGAACTCAAAGACAAGGCCTTTGACTTAACCCAATCCGACAAAGAAAAAAGAATAAGAAAATATGAACAAATCCTCCAAGAAGTCTGAGATTATGTTAAATGACCAAATCTAAGGGTAGTTGGTGTTCCTGAGGAAGAGGAGAATTCTGAAAGCTTGGAAAATGTATTTGGGGGAATAATTGAGGAAAACTTCCCCCACCTTGCTAGAGACCTAGACATGCAAGTACAAGAAACACAAAGAACAGCTGGGAAATTCATCACAAAAAGATCTTCGCCTAGGCACATTGTCACCAGGTTATCCAAAGTTAAGACGAAGGAAAGAATCTTAAGAGCTGTGAGACAGAAGCAGCAGGTAACCTATAAAGGAAAACCTATCAGATTAATGCAGATTTATCAGCAGAAACCCTACAAGCTAGAAGGGGTTGGGGCCCTATCTTCAGCCTCCTCAAGCAAAACAATTATTAGCCAAGAATTTTGTATCCAGTGAAACTAAGCATCATATATAAAGGAAAGACAGAGTCATTTTCAGACAAACAAATGCTGAGATAATTTGCCATTACCAAGGCACCCCTACAAAAACTGCTAAAAGGAGCTCTAAATCTTTAAACAAATCCTGGAAATACATCAAAACAGAACTTCTTTAAAGCATAAATCACACAGGACCTATACAACAAATATACAAGTTAAAAAGCAAAAACAAAAAACAAAAACAAAGTACACAGGCAACAAAGACCATGATGAATGCAACGATACCTCACGTCTCAATACTAACATTGAATGTAAATGGCCCAGATGCTTCACTGAAAAGATACAGAACCACAGAATGGATAAGAACTCAGCAACCATCTGCTGCCTTCAGGAGACTCACCCAACACATAAGGACTCACATAAACTTAAAGTAAAGGGGTGGAAAAAGGCATTTCATGCAAATGGACACCAAAAGTGAGCAGAGGTAGCTATTCTTACATCAGACAAAACAAACTTTAAAGCAACAGTGGTTAAAAGAGACAAAGAAGGAGGTTATCTAATGGTAAAAGGCCTTGTCCAACAGGAAAATATCACAATCCTAAAGATATATACACCTGACACTGGAGCTCCCAAATTTGTAAAACAATTACCAATAGACCTAAGAAATGAGGTAGATGGCAACACAGTAATAGTGGGGGACTTCAATACTCCACTGACAGCATTAGACAAGTCATCAAGACCGAAAGTCAACAAAGAAACAATGGATTTAAACTGTACCTTGGAACAAATGGACCATAACAGATATATACAGAACATTTCATCCAACGACCACAGAATACACATTCTATTCAACAGCACATGGAACTTTCTCCAAGATATACCATATGATAAACCATAAAATGATCCTTAATAAATTTAAGAGAACTAAAATTGTATCAAGCACTTTCTCAGACCACAGTGGAATAAAACTGGAAGTCAACTCAAAAAGGAACCTTCAAAACCATGCAAATACATGGAAATTAAATAACCTCCTCTGGAAGGAGCATTGGGTCAAAAACAAAATCAGAATGGAAATTTTTAAATTCTTCAAAGTGAACGACAATAATGACACAACCTATCAAAACTTCTGGGATATAGCTAAGGCGGTGCTAAGAGGAAAGGTCATAGCCCTAAACGCCTACATCAAAAAGTCTGAAAGAGCACAAACAGACTATCTAAGGTCACACATCAAGAAACTAGAGAAACAAGAACGAACCAAACCCAAACCCAGCAGAATAAACGAAATAGCCAAGATCAGAGCAGAACTATATGAAATTGAAACAAAAAAATACAAAAGGTAAATGAAACAAAAAGCTGGTTCTTTGAAAAGATAAATAAAATTGATAGACTATTCGCAAGATTAACCAAGAAAAGAGAAAATCCAAATAACCTCACTAAGAAACAAAACAGGAGATATTACAACTGACACCACTGAAATACAAAAGACCATTCAAGGCTACTGTGAACACCTTTACACACATAAACTAAAAAACCTAGAAGAGATGCATAAATTCTCAGGAAAATACAACCCTCCTAGCTTAAATCAGGAAGAATTAGATGCCCTGAACAGACCAATAACAGGCAGCGAGACTGAAATGATAATTTAAAAATTACCAACAAAAAAAGTCCATAACTGGATAGATTCACAGCAGAATTCTACCAGGCTTTGAAAGAATTGGTACCAATCCTTTTAACACTATTCCACAAGATAGAGAAAGAAGGAACCCCCCAATTCCTTTTATGAAGACAGCATCACCCTAATACCAAAACCAGGAGAGGACACAACCAAAAAAGAAAATTACAGACTGATATCCTTGATGAACATAGATTCTAAAATCCTTAACAAAGTACTAGCTAACCAAATCCAACAACATGTCAAAAAGATAATTCACCACAATCAAGTGAGTTTCATACCAGGGATGCAGGGATGGTTTAACATATGCAAGTCAATAAATGTGATACAGCACATAAACAGAATTCAAAACAAAAATTACATGATCATCTCAATAGATGCAGAAAAAGCATCTGACAAAATCCAGCATCCTTTATGATTAAAACCCTCAACAAAATCAGCATACAAGGGACATACCTTAATGTAATAAAAGCCATCTATGAGAAACCCACAGCCAACATAATACTGAATGGCTAGGACTTCTCCAATGTTGAAAAGAAGCAAAGTACCTTTATCTTGTTCCTGATCTTAGAGGGAAACTTTTCAGCTTTTCATTGTTGAGTATGATGTTAACTGTAGCCTTGTCATATATGGCTTTTATTATGTTAAGGTACGGTCTTTCTATGCCTAATTTGTTGAGGAGTTTTATCATGAAAGGGTGTTGAATTTTGTCCAGTTATTTTTCTGCATCTATTGAAATTATCACATGATTTTTATTCTTCATTCTGTTAATGAGGTGTATCACATTTATTGATTTGTGTGTGTTAAACCATCCTTGTACCCTAGGGATAAATCCTGGTTAATTATGGTGTATGATCTTTTTAATGTGCTGTTGAATTTGGTTTGCTAGTATTTTGTTAAGGATTTTTGCATCTATTTTCATCAGGGTTATTGGTTGTAATTTTCTTGATGTGTCATCATCTGGCTTTGGTAAGAGGGTAATGCTGGCTTCATAAAATGAGTTTGGAAGTGTTCCTTCCTCTTCATTCTTTTTTGGAAGAGTTTGAGAAGGATTGGCATTAGGTTCTTTAAATGTTTGGTAAAATTCATCTGTGAAGACATCTATCCCAGGCTTTTCTTTGTTAGGAGGTTACTTTTAATATACTTTTTTTTTTTTTTTTTTTTTTCGAGACAGAAGTTCACTCTTGTCTCCCAGGCTGGAGAGCAATGGCGTGGTCACTGCCCACTGCAACCTCTGTCTCCCGGGTTCAACCGATTCTCATGCTTCAGCCTCCCAAGTAGCTGGGATTACAGGACCCTGCCACTAAGCCTGATAAATTTTTGTATTTTTAGTAGAGATGGGGTTTCAAAATGTTGTCCAGGCTGGTCTCGGACTCCTGACCTCAGATGATCCACCCCCCTCGGCCTCCCAGAATGCTGGGATTACAGATGTGAGCCATCACACCTGGCCTTTATTATATACTTACTTGCTGCTGGTCTGTTAAGATTTTCTATTTCATCATGATTCAGTCTTGGTTGGTTGTATGTTTCTAGGAATGTATTCATTACTACTAGGTTATTCAATTCGTTGGCATATAACTGTTCATAGTAGATTCTTATGATCCTTTATATTTCTTTAATATCAGTTGTAATGTCTTCTCTTGATTTATAATTTTATTTATTGAATCCTCTCTTTTTTTCTGGGTTCATCTAGCTAAAGATTTGTCACTTTTTTAAAGTTCTTGGTTTGGTTGATCTCTTCCATTGTCTTTCTAGTCTCTGTTTCATTTGTTGCTGCTTGAATCTTTATTTCCTTCTGTCTGAAGCACAGAGAATGTAAATAACTTGCCCAAGGGCACAGAGTTTGTAAGCACTTGCTAGGTTGCTATGGTCTGAATGTTTGTGTCATCCAAAAATTCATACATTGAAACCTGATCACCAATGAGACAGAATTCAGAATTAGGAGACAGGGCCTTTGGGGATGATTACATTATGAGGGCATAGTCCTCATTAATGGGATTAGTGTCCCTATGAAAGGCCCCTGAGAGCTGTCTTTTCCCTTTTACCATGTGAGAACACAGCAAAAAGATGGCCATTCATAAATTATAAAGCAGTCCCTCACCAGATACCAAATCTGCCAGCACCTTGGTCTTGGATATACTGGCCTTCCAGAACTGTGAGAGATTAAAATTATGTTGTTTATAAGCTATTCAGCCTATGGCACTTTTCATATCAGGCTGAAAAGACTAAGAGGTAGAGCCAGAATGATTATTTTTTTTCCTGTCTAGCTGGTGAGTAGATTGGCCCCATAGGAGTGTTGGGCCCTGTTCCCTCTAATTCTCTTAGATTTTTTTTTCCCCCAGCCTTAGGTAGTTTCCTTAAATGCCTCTGCTGCTTAATCCTCAAGGAGACCCTCTACAGATCTCTGGGATTCTCTCTGTCTGCAGCTCTCTCCTCTGTGGTGCTCTGTCCAGTGAACCCTAGCTGCCTTGGCCTTTCCATACTCTCAGCTCTGTCTCCTCATTTCAGGAACTCCATCATGCTCCACCTTAGTTCTCTGTCCCTGCATTACAGCCTAGAAACTCTCAGGGCAGTAAACTGGCAATTTGAGGGCTCATTTGTTTCTCATTTCTTAAGCAATGCTATTCTTCATTGCCTGATATCTAGTATCTTAAAAGCTATTTTAAAATGTATTTTGGTTGTGTTAGTTGTTGCTGTTGTTTCAGGCAAGAAGGTAAATCTCAATCCTTTATTCCATCTTGTCCAACAGCAGAAGTCGGAGCTCACACTCTAAGCACTTATCTATACTACCTTCTACAGTGTGTAAAAAAGTGCATATGTCTTTCAAGAAATATGTGGCCATCCTTATTGCATTATGTGGAACCGTGTTCCTGTGTTATGGAGTTGCAAGCAGAGGCTGAAGGAGAAGTTTTCATAAAGACCTCTGTGGATTACAGAGGTAGAAGCAATTGGCTTCAGGGCCAGGCGGTGACAAAATGAAACACAGTCTCCTCATTTCTTCGCAGAAGACAGTTTGGCTGCAATGCAGTGAAGAATGAAAGGCATGCTGTGCCATTTAAAAAGTTTTTGGTGTATTTTTATCAAAGATATAGATGTATATCATTTAAAAATACAAATAATAGGCTTATTAAGAGAGCAAAGAAAAGCAGTGCCAATCTCCTGATGCTGCTCTGCAGAGCAACTACGCTTTACAATTCTAGCTGCATATTCTGCCATTTACTTCTATTAAAAGCAGCAAACACAAAATGATTATGCTTGCTGTGGTGTTTGCATATCTTTGCACTTTTTCACTTTAGATTCCTGGGATTAGGAGTCTGGGCCAGGAATAATGCTCTTACAGAAAGCTGGTGATGTGGTTCTCTTAGCAACAGCAGAACACAGCATCGTTCACTAGCACAAATCGGGGCACACCCATATGTCTCCGGAATTATCCAAGGGAGATTTTGCGTGGGACTGAGGGGAAAAGGAACAATTAATCTGTGACATCTGAGCTATTAATATTGATGTGTTGTCACTCATAACCACAGACTGGTGGGACCCAGGGAAATTTGGGTTATAAATGCAATTTATGTGCTAAAATAGGACAGGAGCACAGAGAGGATATTGACTGTCGAAGGAAGTCAATAAAGCTTCAAGGCTCAAGATAAAATTGGAGGGAGAAAAGGGAGTTCACAGGGTCCAGGGATAGAACTAAAATGTGAAGAGAATTGCCTGTGCAATGGCTGATAGAAATGAAAGAGCAGCATGTTCTGCAATGTGAGACTGGTACTAGAAAACTCAAGGGGAGAATCGTTTTCTAAATGAGGCTCACAAATGATTGATTTGTATTTGTTGGAATCCTTTGAGACCCAGGATGAGTTTCTCCACGGGGAAATTTAATTTGCTTCAGCCAGCCCTCTGAGGACACTTCGAATCCAAGATTACTGTAATTGAAATTCTCATTCCAAGGTTTCTAAGATGGCAAGAATTTGGCCATCTTAGAATTTATAAGGGCTGGCTTTCAGTTTAAATTCTTGTCAGTGATTTCCTCCCTGTGCTTAACACTAATATTTGAGTTTATTAATTTATTTACTTTTGTACCCCCTGGGACCAGGGGCATTCTTTATATATTCTGCATATATAATTTGTCAGTTGTATGTATTGCATATATATTCTCCCCAATTGTAGCTTGAATTTTCTTTGTCTCAATGACATCTTTTGGTGTATGTCTTTTGTTAGACTTATTCTTAGGTATTTGATTTTTATGCTATTTAAAATTATACGATTCTTAATTTTAATGTAGTGAAATTATCAATCTTTTATATGAATTTGGTGCTCTTTTGATCCTATTTAAGAAATCACTGCATGCTCCAGTCAAAGACATTCTATATCATCTTCTAAAAAGTTTGTCTTATTTTTGCCTATGTCAACAATCTATCTGAAATTGATTTTTACGAACAGTGTGAGGTAAGGATCAAGATTAATCCCTTCATTGCTATCTAATCAACTCAACACCATTTACTAAAAAAATGTGTATTATTCACAGTGCCATATTTGTCAAAAATTCAAGTGTTCATATATATAAGGACTGTTTCTGAACTCTAATCTATCGAATTGCTTTCTCTAGCTGTTCTTGTACCAACACTACATTGACTTTATTCCGGAAGCTTTATGAAAAGACTTGATATTCAGTAGAATAAGCCCTTTAACCTTGCTACTCTCTTTAAAGATCATCTTGGCTCTTCTGGCCCTTTGCATTTCCATTTTATAATCACATTGTCAATTTTCACAAAAAAACCACACTTCAGGCATTTCGATTGCAATTGTCTTGCGTCTACAAATTGATATATGGAGTATCTGAAAAGAGGCTAACTAGTGACTTACAGAAGAGGACTTTTTTATCACCTAATTTCTGAAGCTGTCTCAGCAGTGAATAATGTGTCAATTCAGATGAGAGTCAAACATCCTCATACAGCGTGTACATTCTGAGAATTTTATCCTTAGACCTCACTGTTACTGGTTCTTTAACCTTATTCCTTCCAAATCCCTGACAATATGGCCAAAGCATTAGCCCTTGCCCATGAATCTAAGTTGGTCTATATATACCTGGCCACCCCACCCCTCTTTCTGGGCAAATCAACAGCTAAATGTACTGTTTATACTGGCCTCTTTTGTCCTTGTCATTCAGGGTCATCCTGAGTAAAGCTATAATGTCATAGCCACTCGATTCTGGCTGATGGCAGCTTATTGTACAGAAGAATCTTCACAGAATAATATTTGCATAATATTTGTACAGAATAATAATTGTACAGAACAATGTGTAAACTAATCCCAAATATTTTCTTCCCCCATCAACTGTGATAGGGATGAGATGAAAGAGAGGTGACAGTTCATCAGGAGTAGTTGCCACTTCCAGCCGCTCAAACTAAACACTGGAAGCACATTCTCTGGAATGTTTACCCTTATCAATAAATTCCTATCTGGTTTAGTGCTCTTATAATTCATTCCCAGATTTCTGCTTATGTAAATTGGCAAAATATTGTAATCCTTTTGGTATACAAGGTATCTCTTTCTTAGGTTAATACATCCCCTTAGAGAAGGAGTTTGTAATCAAGCAGCTTAGCAACTTAGCCTTAAACCATGTTCTAAAACTTTTATTTCTTTCCCCTTCTTCCTCCCCACTCCCCCTTCCTCCTTAGGTTTCAAGATACAGCTCTGAGATAAACTTGACAACCTCGGAATGTTTTCTTTCCTTCACTCCCTTCCCTTTCCCACTGTATGTTTCCATGCCCTATGCACATTTATTTACCCAGATGCCTGTTAAGCACATCTCATACTTACTTCCCTGGTCATATATTTCCTTAAAAGCTTCAGAGGTCAGATCCTGATAGGGACCAGACACCTACAGAATTCTCTCTCCAACAAAAGATTACTTCAAGTCCAGAACCCACTCCCAGCTTGAGACTGACTACAAGAGTGACTGCAATTAATTTAAAACCTGGTAGGACCCACAACGGTGCCAGCCCCTTCACCAGATGGAACAATAATTCAAGATGAGCCATTGGAGCAGATCACACAGCCTAGTACCTCCTCCTAGGCACAGCCCCTCCCAACCTCTTCTGTATTTCTAACCCTCTCTTTAAAATCCCCTGTATTCCCTCCACAAATTGAAGAGTGGAATTTTTTTCACCTGATCAAAAAATAAAGTGACACAAGTAATAAAGTCTCGCTCTCTTTTTATCACACCTCATTATGATTTTGGCTTCTCTCTACAAGTGGTGTACAGCCAGACCCTTTTGCCAGTTACCAAACTATGGCTCATGAGCAAACCCATTTTCATAAATAAAATTTTCTCAGAATACAGCCATGCCCATTTGTGCACATGTTGCTTATACCAGCTTTTGCAATACAGCAGTGTTGAGTAGTTATGACAGAGACTATATGGATTGGAAACATAAAATATTTACAGTGTGTTCCTTTAGGAAAAAATGTGCCAACTTTTGCCCCAGTTGTAGGTCAAGAAGCTATGAGAGATGTTCAGGGTGTGTTTGAGAACATTCAAAGATGCTCCAAGTGAGAACACTACGGGGTCTGCAACACGGGAGCTAATCTCAGATGGGAAGGATAAGCTACTTCTGCCAGAAAGGAGGACTTTGGAAGTTCAAGTCTCTAAGTTTCATTGGAATCCACACAAATGCCATCATCTCAACCTTCCGATTGTTCTCTTCTTCAATGTATGCCCTAAGTTTTACATAAGAGACTTGACAAGGATGTGAACACTGTTTATGCTCTAATTATGTAATCCTCAGCATCTCATTTTAAATCTGTTTGTTTTGGACATGTCAACCCCTCAGAGTACAAGAGATAACAGACTTCCTCATGGGATGCTGAAGGAAACCAGAAGTTCTCTAGTTCTCTAAAGGTACTTTGAACCAAGATTTTAAACCCCTGAGCTTATCATGTTTCTTCTACGAGATCTCCAGCATAGTCCAAAGCAAGTAGCCCACGCTTACAGTTAGTGTCATCCTCTTTTCCACCTTAAAGTACTTCTGTGTCAACTACAGGTAAGAATTTTTAAGTGATTGTTTTTCACCGAATGCCATGGATTACTAGTATTCTGTTACCTACTAGTGTTGAAGTCATCACTGATTACCTATGTAACCAGGCAATACAACTAATTATAGTTTCCTTTAGGATCTCTTTCCTGAAACCGATACTGATATCAGTCTTTATTAGTTAGGGTTCAGACAGGAAATCAGAAACTACTGTAGATATTTGGTCAGAAGAGATTTTATATATGTATTTAGATGCTTTTAAAACTGCTAGAAGACCTAGAGGGAGCGAAAATCAGGGAGGACAGCTATGAGTTTCTAGAAGATGAAGGACGTAGAAATCACAGTAAGCTTCCAAAGATATCAGCTATCTATGGTATGGAATAGGCAGTTTCAGAAGCTTGTCTGGGAGCTGCTGCAAACTTCCTATCTGTCTTCTGTCCACAAGTCTACCTGCCACTGCTAGTACATAATGACTTCCACATCCCTTCTATGCCTCAAATATCATACAAGTGATATTTCTTGAATATCATACAAGTGCCTTTCATTGGTAGATTCTAAACTAAACCTCTCCCCTCCCCTACCCCAGGAGGGGATTCTTTGCAACATAATGCATACGCTTCTAAATTTTGGAGGAAAAATAATGACTCCTCCCATAAATAAAGGGAAACCTCAGAGGCCCTGACTTGTTGAAGAATCTGCCCAGTAGTGGAGACACTGAAATATTTGGGTGGCCACTTGTCTACCACTATAGATGACTGTTTATCAGTCCAGGGGCCTGGAAACTCCCAGTTCCATTGACCAAGAGGGGCTTAAGCAAGGCAGCTGTAAGACAACACAAAGGAAGGGACTAGCAACTGGCTATTAGAAAAATAACACTTCTAATTTTACGGCAGAAAAAGGCAAGACCAATATTCCCCTAAGGGGAGGGCTATAACCCACAACCCTAGGGGGAATGTCAACACCAAATATCCCAGAGCATCTGAGGAGGAGACAAAATACCAATGCTGAAAACTCAGAGTGCTCAAGTTTCAGCCAATGAGGATCCTCTCACCAAATGCTAGAAACTCTGGTGCACTCAGGGGGCAGGTAACAGTGAAACTAAGACCAAGTAGGGGACCTCTCGCAAGCAAGTATCCTACCTTAAACAATTACACCCACATAAAATTAACAGAAAGTTAAAAGCAAACGTAAGACTGCACGTATTTTAGAACTGAAAATGAAATGACTGATGTAACAATAGAATGGAGAAGATAGAGGACGAGGGGAAGAGGTGACAAGGACATGCTTTGGGGCACTGAAACAATGAGAGACTTCTAATTATCATCTAGGCAAAGGCTTTTATTTTATTCCCTAGTTCTCCCAATACCACAAGGGTGGAGGCAGAAGGAACAGTCCCATCCACCAGAGCAGAAATGGCACCAACTGATCTCCCACGTGGGACCCAGGGGAAGATCCCTCCAAGATCCCTCGACATGGGTGGGCTCAGCTGCTGAGGTCAAAGGGGCCTGCATGGGGGCTGCTAACTCATCAGTCTGTCATTGGAGCAACAAGTATCAGAAGAGGCAGTGGCACTATGGCCACCCCACCAGTGGGCTCAGCTTCCACAGTGGGAGGCACCTGCACGGGGCTGGTAACTAACTCTTCTGCCAGCTGGAGCAGTGGGGCCCACACAAACCAGTGGCACAATGGCCACTTGCCCATCTGATTGGTGCCACTGCATGCCAGGAAAAATGATTGCTCTGAAAAGAGCCTTTGGCTAGTGGTAGAGGATGGGTGTTACAGTTCACCGCCTCTCAGCTCATCATTCTGTCAACTACTCTTCCACCAACTGCAGCCTGCTGACTGCCATTCCACCAATTACTGTCCTGCCAATCACTGTCCCGCCAATCACTGTCCCACTAATCGCAGGCTGCCACTAGCTGATTGCTGACTGCTGCCTCGCTGACTGCTGTTTGCTGACTGCCACCTTGCAGACTGCTACTTGCCAATCAGACTGCCACTCAGTGATCACTGACTGCCACCTTGCAGACTGCTGCTCACTTAAGTATTAAGTATAAAGGCACCCAACAGTGGAGCACCCAATATATAAAGCAAATATTATTAGAGCTCAAGAGAGAGATACACTCTAATACAATAATAGCTGCAGACTTCGACACCTCACTTTCACCATTGGACAGATCTTCTAGACAGAAAATCAACAAAAAAATTGAACTTAACCTGTATTATAGGCCAAATAGATCTCATGGATATTTGCAGAGAATTTCATTGATAGTCGAAGAATTCACATTCTTTTCCTCAGCACATGGATCATTTTCAAGGGTAGACAATATGTTAGGTCAAGAAACAAGTCTTAAAAGATTCAAATAATTGAAATAATATCAAGCATTTTCTCTGACCATGATAGAATACAACTAGAAATCAATAACAAGAGGAATTTTGGAAACTATATAAATACATGGTAATTAAACAGTATGCTCCTGAATGACCAGTGAGTCAATGAGGAAACTAAGAAGAAAATTAACAATGTCTTGAAACAAATGATAATGGAAACACAACATAGCAAAACCTATGGAATACAGCAAAAGCAGTACTAAGAGGGAAGTTTGAACTTCTAAGTGTCTATATCCAAAAAGAAGAAAAACATCAAATTAACAATCTAATGATGCACCTTAAAAAATGAGAAGAGCAAGAGCAAACTAAACCCAAAAATGGTAGAAGAAAAGAAATAATAAAGATCAGAGCAGAAATAAATGAAATTGAAATGAATCAAACAATCCAAAAAAATCAATGAAATAAAAATTTGTTTTTTTGAAAAGTTAAAATGGACAAATATTTAACCAGACTAAGAAAAAAGAAGATCCAATTAAATAAAGTCAGAGATGAAAAAGAAGACATTACAACTGATACCACAGAAATTCAAACATCATTCGTGTCCAGTATGAGTAACTGTATGGCAATAAATTGGAAAATCTGGAAGAAATAGACAAGTTCCTAGACGCAAACAACCTACCAAGATTGAACCATGAAGAAATTCAAAACCTGAACAGACCAATAGCAAGTAACAAGATCGAAGCCATAATACAAAGTCTTCTAGTAAAAGGAAGCCCAGGACCCAATGGCTTCACTACTAGATTCTACCAAACATTTAAAGAAGAACTAACACCAGTCCTACTGAAGCTATCCTGAAAAATGGAAGAGGAGAGAGTACTTCCAAACTCATTCTACAAGGCCAGTATTACCCTGATACCAAAACCAGACACAGACAGACAGACAGACAGACAGACAGAAAGAAAGAAAGAAAGAAAGAAAGAAACAAAGAAACAAAGAAACAAAGAAACAAAGAAGAGAGAAAAAGAAAAGAAAACTACAGGCCAATATCCTGAATGAATATTTACGCAAAAATTCTCAACAAAAGATCAACAACCTGAATTCAACAATACATTAAAAGGATCATTCATTATGACCAGGTGGGACTTATCCCTGGGATACAAGGATGGTTTAACATACACAAAACAATCAATGTTATACATCATATCAACAGAATAAAGGACAAAAACCATATAATCATTTCAATTGATGTTGAAAAAGCATCTGATAAAATTCAACATCCCTTTGTGATAAAAACCCTTAAAAAACTGGGTGTAGAAGGAATGTACCTCAGCATAATAAAAGTTATATATGACAGACCCATAGTTAGTATCATACTGAATGGGGAAAACCAAAAGCCTTTCCTCTTAGATCTGGAACATAGCAAGGATGACCACTTTCACCACTGTAATTCATCACAGTACTGGAAATCCGATCTAGAGCAATTAGACAAGAGAAAGAAATAAAGGGAATCCAAATTGGAAAGGAAGAAGTCAAATTATTTGCAGATGACATGATCTTACATTTTGAAAAACCTAAAGATTTCACCAAAAAACTGTTAGAATGATACACAAATTCAGTAGACTTGCAGGATGCAAAATCAACATACAAAAATCAGTAGCATTTCTATATGCCAACAGTGAACAAACTGAGGAAGAAATTAAAAAGTAATCCCATTTACAATAGCCACAAATAAAATTAAATATGTAGGAATTAACGTAACCAAAGAAGTGAAAGATCTCTATAATGAATAGTATAAAATACTGATGAAAAAAATCAAAGAGGCCACCAAAAAATGGAAAGATATTTCATGTTCATGGATTGGAAGAATCAATATTATTAAAATGTCCATAGTACTCAAATCAATCTACAGATTCAATGCAATTGTTATCAAAATATCAATGACATTCCTCATAGAAAAAAAGAACCCTAAAATGTATATGGAACCACAAAAGACCCAGAATAGCTAAAGCTATCCTAAGCAAAATGAACAAAACTGGAGGAATCACATTACCTGACTTCAAATTATACTACACAGCTACAGTAACCAACACAGCATGGTACTGGCATAAAAACAGACACATGGACCAATGGAACAGAATACACAACCCAGAAACAAATCCACACACCTAGTGAACTCATTTTCGACAAAGGTGCCAAGAACACACACTGGAGAAAAGACTGTCTCTTCAATAAATTATGCTGGGAAAACTGGATATCCATATGCGGAAGAATGAAAATTAGACCCCTATCACTCATCATATAAAAATCAAATCAAAATGGATTAAAAGATTACATCTAAGACCTCCAACTCTGAAACTACTATAAGAAAACATTGATGAAACTCTCCAGGACATTGGTCTGGGCAAATACTTCTTCAGTAATACCCCACAAGCACAGGCAACCAAAAGAAAAATGGACAAATGGGATCATAGCAAGTTAACAAGCTTCTGCACAGTAAAGAAAACAAAGTGAAGAGACAACCCACAGAACGGGAGAAAATAATACGTCTATAAGCATTTTATATCAAGACTACATAAAAAATTATTACAACAAAAAAGGAAAAAACAACCAAATTTTTAAAATAGGCAAATTATTTGAACCAAGATTTCTTTGAAGAAGATAAACAAATGGACGATAAGCACATGAAAAATTGCTTAACATAACAAGTCATAAGAGAAATGCTAAACAAAAGCTCAGTGAGATACCACTTCATACCCACTAAGTGGGCTATAATCAAAAAGTCAAGTAATAACAAGTGTTGACAAGGATGTGGATAAACTGGAACTCTCAAATATCGCTGATGGGAATGTAAAATGATGTATTTGCTTTTGAAAATAGTTTGGCAGTTCCTCAAAATGGTAAGCACAGAATTACTATGTTACCCAATAATTCTACTCCTGGAATATATCCAAGAGAACTGAAAATATGTCTCCACACATAAATTTGTTTATGAATATTCATAGCAATATTATTTATAATAGCCAAAAAGCAGAAGAAAATGCAACTCTATCAGTCGATGACCGTATAAACATAGATATATTCATCCATATAACAGAATATTATTTGGTCATTAACAAGAATAAAGTGTTGATCCATACTACAACACGGGTGAATTCTGAAAACATTATGAATCTAGGCAAAAAAGGCCACATATTACATGATTCTAATTATGTGAAATGTCCAGAATAGGAAAATCTACAGAAACAGAATGTAGATAGTGTTTGCCAGGGGCTGCAGGCAGGGAGGTGGAGGGGGGGATTAGAGATGGTTTGCTAATGGGTATGGGGGGTTCTTTTTGAGGTGAAGAAATGTTCTGAAATTAGATAGTGATGATAGTTATACAACTCTCTGAATAAACTGAAAACTGCTGAAGTGTACACTTTAAAAAGGAGAATTTTACAAGTTCTTCATACCTCAATGAAAGATATATGAAAAATTTAAACCATATAGTACATGTGGTACATGTAATAACAGAAGTATATCCAAAATACAGCGGTATTACACGAGGTGAATGATAACTCTGTAGGGAGGAAAATCTCAGATAAGATGAGGAGAGGAGGTTATACCTGAGCCAGTTTTTGAATCATAAATTATCAGACACAAGAAGAGAGTGTTTCAGGTATGGAACTATATATCCAAAGAAACTTACATAATTTGGAATTATTGAGATATAATATATATGACAAAGAATTACAGGAGATGGGCTAGACAGATGGGTACAGTTAGGGAACCTGGTCTTCATTTTGTAAACAATGAGAAGCTGTTAAAGACTTAAGGAAAGGAGAGAAGAAAAAAATTGTGTATTAGAAAGGTAATTTTAGAAGCAACGTGGGGGACAATTTTTAGGATGGCAAAAGTGCAAGTAGACAAATTAAGACACTATTTAAATAATCTAGGTTAAAAGTCATGAGTACCTAAAGTGAAGTTTTTACAAGGATGAAGCAGAACAATTAAGGTCTGGAGTTATTGCAGGCATTGTTTCTTTATATCTTCTATCTAAAGTCAAGAAGGACTGGTGTGTTTGCTCGGACTAACAATAAAATCTACCACTCAACTAAGGGACAATAAGCAGGAAGATCAGGTTTGTCAGGTAGGAGCATGAATTCAATTTTGGGCATGTTCTGAAGGGCAGTAGCAGATTAAAACATTTACTTGGTAATTGGATTTATAGACCGGGCGCTGAGAAAATATATCAGAACTAGATATGAAAATATAGGGAGTATAAACATATATGGAGTCACAGAGACTATGACAACCTAGACATTACAAATCCTATTTAAGGCATTAAATTAAAAAAACAACAACAATAAAACCTCTCTTTTCTGGGCACTGCATTTGGCCCACAGGCAACAGTTGGTGAGTTCCATTAGAGGTGATAGTTAAAAACAAAAAAGTAGATGAAATATTCCAGAAGAGCACCTAGAGTAAAAACTAAAAGATATTTTTAAATAGAAATTTAGGGGGCATGGAAATTTAAGGGTCGAGCTGAGGAAAAGGAAAAGGAAAAAGGTCCAGTGAAGGAGACTTAGAAGGTGAAATTGGAGGTTGGAAGACCAGGAGAGTATAGTTTTACAGAGCGCAAGGCTGAAGAGTGTTTAAAAAGTGACATTGTAATCAACAATGCCAAGTGTGGGCAGAAGTCAATTAAGATAAGGTCTGAAAAGTCATCATTAGATTTGACTATGGCGATAGAAGCATGATGAATGACTACAGAGGAAGGGGAGTGGAACTGCAGAAGTGAGATTAGAATGTAATGACAAATGCCTGAATGGCAAGGAAGAAGAATTAGGGTTAGTGAAGATAACTCATTCGAGGAGGGGTGGGGGGAGAGAGAGAGAGAGAGAGAGAGAAGAGAGAGAGAGAGAGAGAGAGAGAGAGAGAGAGAGAGAGAGAGAGAGAGAGAAGAAGGAGTGATATCGGGAATGAGTAGACAAGAAAGAAAATTAGGTAAAGAAAAAACTTAAAAGATATTTAGAGCCCCTGTCTGCCACTTTCGGTAATATGGCAAAATATATCCATGCCCAAATCAAATATGAAAAACATGCTTTAAAGCATAACAACTAGAGCATAAAGGAGAGGAAATAATCGGAAGTCAGATTTTTTCCCCCAATTTTTTATTGTGGTAAAATACACATAAATAAAAATGTACCATTTTAACCATTTTAAAGTAGAAGTCAGTGGCATTAAGCATATTTACAATACCGTACAACTGTCACCTCTGCAATTCCGGAGCTGTTTCATCATTCTAAACAGAAACTCTGTACTCATTAAACAATAACCTCCATTCCTCACCTGCTCCTAGCATCTAGTAACCTCTATTTTACTTTTTGTCTCTATGAATTTGCCATTTTAGATACCTTATATAGGTGGGGTCATACAATCATCTGTCCTTTTGTGTTTGGATTATTTCACTTAGCATAGTAATTTTAAGGTTCATCCATGTTAAGTAGCATGTATCAGCATTTTGTTCCTTTTTAAGGCTGAATAATATCTCATTGTATATATACACCCCATTTTCTTTATGTTTACCTGTTGATGGGCCTTTTGGATTGTTCCTACTTTTTGACTATTGTGAATCATGCTGCTGTGAACATTACTGTTCAAGTATGGGTTTGAGTTCTTGCTTTCAATTCTTTCAGGTATATATTAAGGAGTAGAATTGCTGGATCCTTTTGTAATTCTATATTTAGTTTTTTTGAGGAGCCAACAAACTGCAGAGTCTGCACCAGAGGAAATAATTTTTAAAAGCTATTCCCTCAAGAGAAAAGGAACCCTGGAGCTGGCATTTTCCCCTGAGCTGATGATTGCTATTTTAGAGCTTGGGTTTAGTCCATTAATATTTGATGTAATTATTGATATTGTCAGATTGACGTATACCATCTCAGAATTTATTTTTATTTGTCCTGATTTGCAACTTGTTTTTCTGTTTCTCCTTTTCTCCCTCTTTTTAAAAAATATTAATAAAGTATTTTAATAAATATAGCAGGGTTTAAGGTAGTCATTGTTTGAACAAAGGAGAGTGGTTTGCTTTCTAATATACTAGTTTACATCCAAAATCTTTTTTTAAAAGTTTATTATCTTACCATGAATGATATGAAACACTAATTTGGCCAGTTTTTTCCCATTCGACATATCTTTGTATTATATTCCCACACTCATACATATTAAAAATGGTATAAAATTTTTGATACATTGAGAAAAAGCAATTGACTATGTAAACTAAAATGTTCACCTTTTCAGAAAAAGGCTTTCATTGAGTTACTCAGACAGTTAGCAATGCGACCTGCAAATACATAAAGCTTCACCAAGAGGCTAAAAGCTCATGTAAATGGCAAAAACAGCTTTAGAACGTAGCAAGGAAGGGGATCAGTGAGATGCTAGTTTTAATACATCACAAACTTGAGCTCAGCTCATCTGGGCTACTGAACTTCTGCGTGTACAGCCACTCCAGGTGCCACAATTCTCCCAACACGATGCTACCTGAAGATGAGTTAGATGAGTTAAATGAGTTAAGCAGCCTGCTGAGGCCCTTGGGCATATGGAGGTGTCAGTCCACCTGCAGCCCTCAAACCACTGTGGCCACTTTGCCCCAACCCCCTGTTCATCACTCGTTGATATGCTTATCACCCTGCAGCCAGGGTAGGCTTCTCACCTTCTTTTAAATGAATTGAGTTGTGTGGGGTTTTTAAAAATAATTTTATTTTGCTTTCTCTAGCTATACCGGTAAAATTAGTTTTTATTGTTGTCCTAAAGATTACAATCTACATCTTCAACTTACCATAGTCTGTCTTAAAACAGCTTTATACTACTTTGTGAACAATATGAGAATCTTACAACAGTATGGTTCTGTTTACCCCCTACCCCCACATATTTTGTGTTTTTGTTGTGTATTTTACTTCCACAGATGTTACAAACCCCACAATAATATAACTTATATTATATAAACATATTATTTCTGCTATAAGTAGTTTATAAACTCTTGAAGAAATTTAGATATATGTATGTTTTTATCTCTTAAACATAATGAAACTTTCTTTTTGGATTTATTCCTTGTGTCCTTCCTTCAGTTCTGAGCTTCCATCTGGTATTATTTCTCTTCAGCCTGAACAACCCTTTTAACATTTCTTATGGTGCAGATCTTTTGGAGATAAAATAGCTCCACTTTCATTCATCTGAAAATGTCTTTGTCTTTGCTTTTGAAGGATGTATTTTACTGTATGTAGAATTCTAGGCTGACATTCTTTCTGAAAGCATTTAAAAGTGGTCTTTCCGTTGTCTTCTGGCTCGTATTACTTCTGATGAGAAGTCAGCAATAATTCTTATTGTTTTTTCTCTGTATGTAATATTTAATGGTTGCTGTTAAGATTTTCTCTTTACGTTGGTTTTCAGCAGGTTGGATCTGATGTTCTTAAGTGTGTTATGTAGGGGTTGTGCAGTTAACTTGCCTGAAGTTTGTTGACAGTTTTTTAAAACTATTTTGGAAAATCTAAATTCTCTCTCCAATAATTTCTTTTGCCCCATTTTCTCTTCTTTCCTCTGCTACTCTAATGACATATATGAGTCCCATTTGTTGTATTTTCTGCTTTCTACTTTCGTATTTCAGTTTTTATGATTTTTATCAAGTTTACAGAAATTTTCCTCCTGTGTCTAGGCTGCTACTGATACCATTGAATGAATTTTTTATTTATGATAGATATTTTTTATTTTTAGCACTTCTATTTGGTCCATGTTTATAGTTGTCATATCTGCTGATATTCCTCATATGTTCTTGAATGTTTTCTAGCTTTTCCATCTTAATACATTTTCATGGTTATTTTTAATCCGTGCCTGATAATTACAACATCTGATCTACCTCAAGGTCTGCTTCTTTCCTGTCATAATCATGGGTTCAATTTTCTTGCATTTTTGTGTGTCTCATCTTTGTTATTGTTGTTGTTGTTTGTTTGTTTTGCTTTGAAACAAGGTCTTACCTTTCAGCCAGGCTGGAGTGCAAGTGGCATGATCATGACTCATGGCAGCCTCAACCTTTCAAGTTTAAGTGATCCTCCTACTTGAGGATCAAGTGAGTCACCTGTCTGGGAACACAAGCTTGCACCACCATGCCAAACTAATTTTTTGTTTTTGTAGAGGCAGGGTCTCGTTATGTTGTCCAGGCTGGTCTCAAACTCCTGGGCTCAAGTGATTCACCTCAGGCTTCTCACAGTTTTGATTGTATATTGTGCTCAGACCTTTCCCAAATTGACATTGGTCCAGTGAGGCTGGGAGCAGTGCAGAAAGAGGAGAAAAATCTCTCTAAGGCACTCTGAGCTTTCATTAAATGCAAGGCAGCAATTGCCAAAGGTTGGAGGCACAGAAGTAGAGCTAAGAGAAGTCCCTTCAAGGCTCTATAAGCCATTTTCCAGAGCAAAGCAGTGATTCTCCAAAGACTGGAGGCAGGCTAGTAGGGCATAGAGAGATGGTATACAGACATACCTCGTTTAATTGTGCTTTGTAGCACATAAAAGAACAAAAGAGACTGAAGTAAACGATATTTTCCCCAGAAAATTACTCAGCCCTTCTTCTGTCAGAATTCTAAGAATCTCTAGCTCTGCAAAAGCACCAAGTAAGTACAAGCAAGACATCAGAAATTTCCTTGCTAAGTTATAGCACAGACAATTTTTCTGAACCATGAGAGATTTCTCTCTGCTTCACAGTCTGGATTCCAGTTTTTTAGTCACTGAGAATTTCTTTGTTCTTCAGTTCCGTCTCATTCCTTATATGGCTGATATGGTTTGGCTGTGTCCCCACCCAAAGCTCATCTTGAATTGTAGTTCCTGTAATCCCCACATGTCATGGGAGGGACCCAGTGCGAGGTAACTGAATCATGGGGTTGGTTACCTCCATGCTGTTCTCGTGATAGTGAGTGAGTTCTCATGAGATCTGATGGTTTCATAAGGGGCCTTTTCCCCTTTTGCTCAGCACTTCTCTCTCCTGCTGCCATGTGAAGAAGGATGTGCTTGCTTCCCCTTCTTCTATGATTGTAAGTTTCCTGAGGCCTCCCCAGCCATGCAGAACTGTGAGTCAATTAAACCTCTTTCTTTTATAAATTACCCAGTCTTGGGGATGTCCTTATACCAACATGAGAACAGACTAATAGAATGGCCATATTGCAGGTTTGGTTACAGACCACCACAAAATAACAAGCGAAGTGAGTGATACCAATTTTTTTGGTTTCCCAGTGCACATAAAAGATATGTTTATACTATCCTGTAGTCTATTAAGCATGCATTAGCATTATGTTAAAAATACAATGTACATGTCTTAATTTAAAAAAATACTGTTGCTAAAAAAAAGCTAATGCTCATCTGAGCCTTCAGAAATTTGTAAGCTTGCTGATGGAGAGCCTTGCCTTGATGTTAAGGGCCTTGCTCTGGAGTAGGCTTTGACTTACAGGAATGATGTAGCTGGTTTAATCTTCTATTCAGACCATTAAACCTCTCTCCATATCAGCAATAAGGCTGATCTTTCTTATCATTTGTGTGTTAACTGGGCTAGCACTTTTAATTTCCTTCAAGAACTATTTATTTGCATTTACAAGTTGGCAAACTGTTTGGCACTAGAGGCTTCCCTTTCAGCTATCTTGGCTTTCCACATGCCTTCCTCACTAAGCTTAATCATTCTAGTTTTATATTTAAAGTGAGAGATGTGAAACACTTCCTTTCACTTAAACACTTAGAGGCCATTGTAAGATTATTAAGTGGACTAATTTCTATGTTGTTGTGTCTCAGGGAATAGGGAGGTCCAAGGAGAGAAACAGAATGATGGCTGCTTGGTAGAGCAGTCAGAACACACACTTATTGATTAAGTTCAGTGTCTTATACAGGTACAGTTCATGGTGTCCCAAAACAATTACAATAGTAACATCAAAGATCACTGATTACAGATCACCATAACAGATACAGTGATAATAATAAGTTAAACATAGTGTAGAAATACCAAAATGTAACACAGAGACATGAAGTGAGTGAATGCTGTTGGAAAAATGGTGCCCAGTATGGAGTTGCCACACATTTTCAATTTGTGAAAAAAACAAACAAACAAAACCACACACACAGTTGCAAAATTCAACAAAGAAAAGCACAATAAAATGATATTTGTCTGTACACCACCTCTATGCCCTACTGGCCTGCTTCCAGTCTTTGGATGGTCACTGCTTTGCTCTCAGTAATGGCTTACCATGCCTTGAAGGGATTTCTCTCAGCTCTCCTTCTCTGACTCCAACTTTTGGCAATTGAGAGTTCAGAGTGCCTTAGAGAGATTTTTCTCCTCTTTCTCTACTTCTCCCAGCTTTACCAGGTAATGATCATCTGAGCCTTTAGAAAGTTGTGATCTTGCTGATGGAGAGCCTTGCCTTGATGTTAAGGGCCTTGCTCTGGATTGGGCTTTGGCTTAAAGGAATGTCGTAGCTGGTTTAATCTTCTATTCAGACCATTAAACCTTTCTCCATATCAGCAGTAAGGCTGATCTTTCTAATCATTTGTGGTTTAACTGGACTAGCACTTTTGATTTCCTTCAAGAACTATTTATTTGCATTTACAAGTTGGCAAACCGTTTGGCACTAGAGGCTTCCCTTTCAGCTATCTTGGCTTTCCACATGCCTTCCTCAATAAGCTTAATCATTCTAGCCAAATATCTTAATTTGGGAAAGGGCTGAGTATTTTCTAAGCTCTTCTGCTCTCCTCTCAGCCTTCCGTGTACTATCTATGTTCCTTTGATGAAGGCCTGTGTGCAACACTGGAACATGATGGTACCTGGCAGATAGGGGCCTGCTCCTTCTGTGGTTAGGGCTCCTTGGGATTCTAATTCATCACGCTAGTTCACAGGCAGTCATTAAAAAGCCAGTAAATATAGCCAGTTTCTCCTTACCATCTATTACGATGTATTCCTTTCTCTTTTAGTTGTTCTGCTAGGATGGAAACAACCATAGATCTCTACTCTGAAAAGAAGGACTCTTTCGAGATTTTTAGGTTTAGATTTTAGTTTAGTTAGGTTTCTCTCCTCAGGTCTTTTGTGGGTTTTAAAAACTATGATACTCTGATTTTGTAGCTTCCTGGTTTATCGTTGTTGACAGGGTAGCAGCAACAGTCTCTTGTGACTCAAAATTGGAAAGCCTGGAACGTGAGTTTTGATAGCCTGTAATGGATAGGAGACAAAGTTTGGATCCCAAGGATGGGGAGTTGAATCTAAGATTCTCGCCTAAGCCAGAACTTGAAAGATTTGATGTGGAATCTAACCACTCCAAGGCAAACTTGTCTGTTTGGGCTTGGCTCTAGAATAAACAGGGGAAATCTCCTCTGAATTTTAAACCACAAACCCACATTCATGTTGGTTTGGTGACGTAATCCATGCTAACTGCAGGATCAGAATACCACCATGCCAGTATTTCATTTCAAAATAGCCTCAGGTATTACCCCAATTCCTAGCAGAAGCAAAGCAAATCCTCCCTGCGAAATTCACTTATAACATTGATTTCAGCTCTTTCTGTACTTAGAACAGCTATGACTCATCATCCTGAAGTATGCAGCAGCTCCAAAGCACTGGATGCTGAAAAACTGACCGGTGTGTTTGCCCTTTGGACATCCACTGGCCCTATCAAGCTGCTCCCTCTCACCACTTCCCCAAGAAACAAGCACAAGTGTGCTTCTTACAGAAGAGGAAGTAAAAAAGATGTGCATGCAGTGGGTTATTAAAACGGATGGCAGGCTCCACAGTCATGTGAGCTACCTTGCCAGTTTTACGCCTGCCCTCAGCATTGACAAGGCCGGTGAGAATTTCCATCTGATTTGTGATCCAGAGGTCACTTTGATGTTCATCAAATTATGCCTGAGGAGGCCAAGTGTAAGTTCTGAGAAATAAGAAAGATCTCTGTGGGCATCACCCAGACTGACATTTTCCAGACTGATTTGGAGCTTGGTCAAATTAATTAGCCATTTCACCAAGTTCTGATAACCCATGTATGTTGACTGAAAGTGCTAACCTGGAACAGATCGATGTAATCACCAGCAGAAAGAGAGCGCCAGAGAAAGAGAGAGGCAACCTGACTCTTTTAATGTAGTTCATGTGAAAGATGTCAATGGCAACAGCCTTGCCATCCAGCTTTCCAACATACTCATTGTTGGAGAAGACAATAGACTGTGGATCCCTTGCCCCAAAGAAAAGATGCCTGCTTCCTCATTGCTGGAGACAGTGACAGTGTAGTAGCCAAATAGGGCAGTGAGTGAAATGAGCTCCAGATGGGAGAAGTGAAGAAATTCTAGTGGCTAATTAAAGATATAAGATCATAGAAATAAAAATGAAAACATTGTTTTCAGAGATTTCTGCTGAAGGAACATGTATTTGTAATTAAAAAAAAATTATTAAAACACATATGGAAACAAGCCCAAATCAATGCAATCCAGCAGAAAAAAAGAGTAAACTGGAGGAGCAGAACCCCAAGATTGAAACTGGAGGAGCAGAACCCCAAGA
The DNA here is from genome assembly GCF_024542745.1 of Macaca thibetana thibetana. Lineage (NCBI taxonomy): Eukaryota > Metazoa > Chordata > Mammalia > Primates > Cercopithecidae > Macaca > Macaca thibetana. The sequence goes on along the minus strand of NC_065591.1, from coordinate 112,996,684 downwards.
TTGACACTTCTGATTCTGATTTAGATACAGATTTAGATACAGATACCTGATTTAGATACAGATGATAAATCAGGAATGTTTAACCTACCTTAATCTCAGCTGCATGAGTTAAATGAAAATCTTAAAATCATATTCAATGAAAACAAGCAAGTCCAAAATCAGTAAAATGGAGAAATGAATTTTAGTCTATTTATAAAACAATACCATCGAGCAGTTTTTAAAATGCTAAATGTATCCGTGTAAATGAATCTCAAAAAAAAAGAATAATGAATGAAAAAAGCAAGTCAGAGAAAAATAAATACAATGCGAGTTATTTTATACAAGTTTCGAGACCTGAACAAATTAAACATCTTGTTTAGAGATATATCATATTATAAAACGATTTTTTAACAGCCGGTAATTTACAATTTATAATAGTGATTTATGCAGGTGGGAAAAAGAAGGGAAAAATCAGAGAGGAAGCATAGTTGGCTTCAAGGATTTATTTGGTTATATTTTCTTAAGCCAGGAGGCAGTTATACAAGTGTTTCATTTTTTAACATTATTTAGATATATAAGTACATTTTACTCATTGTTTTGTAAATGATTTTGTTTATTGTTTTAAACCCTCAAATCTTTTTTTAAGGTGAGCAGTTTAAATCTTTGTCAGAAAGACCTCACAATGTAAAATTATTTCGCTTTTCTCGAAGACAAAATATCAAGTAGGTCCATCTAGTGGTGAAGTAGAGAATCTCACATGCAGAAATACCCTAACTATAGGATTGCCCTAGGAAGAAAGGCTTTTATTCAAAAAGAGCCGATTCAGAAACCATTACACAAAGACAAAGGAAAAACAAAAACAAAAATTTCATTAACCAAGTAAAGAATTCTTTGTTTTCAGAAGCACAGTAAAATTCTTCACTCTCACTCTAGTTTGTTGAAAGATTAAAAATCAGGCTGGGTGCAGTGACTGGTCTGTGATCCCAGTACTTCGGGAGGCTGAGGTGGGTGGATCACTCGAGGTCAGGAGTTCAAGAACAGTCTGGCAAACATAGTAAAACCTCATCTCCACTAAAATACAAAAATTAACCCGGTGTGGTGGTGTCTGCCTATAGTCCCAGCTACTTGGGAAGCTGAGGCAGGAGAATTGCTGGAACCTGGGAGGCAGAGGTTGCAGTGAACCAAAATCGTTTGACCGCACTCCAGCCTGGGCAACACAGCAAGACCCTGTTTCCAAAAAAAAACACCAAAAAACAAAAAACAAAACAAAAAAAAACCCACAACAACCGTAGGCAATTTGTGAGGTCCCAGCCTTCTTCATCCCCATCACTTTCACCTCTTGTTGGCGATTTTGTTTCCCTCACTCCAGGTGCTGTGGCACATTCCTACAGAGCTGTTCTTCATTGCATTTTCCCTTGCTGGGCAATGAATCACTCCTTCTACAGCAGCCCTCATCTAAGCCCAAGTGCTGTCCTTACCTCCACTTCAAGTTCATGAGATATAATCATGCAGTTACTCAAGGTTAGATCACTCTATGAGTATGAACGCAGTGTATTATCAAACGAAGATGAGCAAAGTGGTTGGCTCCAATGAGGCCCTCTCCTCGAGTGCTCAGCTGTCAGCAGAGAGGAGCCCTGGAAAGGGTGGCTCATCTCTGCAGGCAGATCATTTGGAAGCCTCTGTAGGTCTCTGAAGCTCTCAGCAGAGAGGGTAGTTCCTCTCTGCAGCTGGTCATCCCATCATCTCTCTGTCCTCTGCACTCCACCCTGCTCTGGCTGAGCTGCAGGCTTTTTTGGACCTCATAGGGGAGGAAGCGCTAGCCATTTGTTCCATGAGCAGCAATGGACAGGCCTGGAGGGGGCACCACAGCTCCCCATTCTGATCTCTGGGACTGGACACCCCACCCCCAGCCTTCAGGCCCTCCCTGGCCTGAAAGTGCGGCCTTACTGGGGACCCAACCCCTTCTGCTCAAGAATCTGTCTGCCTCCCACTGCCATTTATGGTCCCGGGACTTGGCCCCAACCTCGCTCAGAGATTGGAGCAGGCCCAGAGCGGAGAGCGGTCAGGCAGCAGGAGCAGACACCCCGGAGCCTGCGGGACAGGGGTCTTCCCAGGTCCCTGAGGGTGCAGGCTGCAGAGATGCCCGAGTCCTGCACCTGGGAGGGCAGTGGCAGCTGCACCCAGGGAGTAGTGTGCACCCCCCGCTAACTTGGAAGGGGTGGGACTCGTGCTTGTCCCCAGCTCCTGCCTGCTCCTTGGAGCGGGAGGCCAGGTCTGCAGTCGTGGGTCAGGCAGCTACTGCTGTACCCGGGAGGGTAGATCCTGCCTGCTCCCACCCTCCGACCCCCAAGAGCACAGGGAGGCTCCGTAGAGCAGGAGGCCTGGGCCTGCAGCCATAGTTTGGGAGACTGCAGGGACACCCGGGGAGCTCCCGCCTCAACTCAGAAGGGGCGGAGCTCCCACCAGCTCCGTGGAACGTACAGCTCCAGCCACACCTCCCTGCTGCAGCAGGCGTGGTGGCAGCAGCCGCTGCTGTGAGAACCGTGTTTCAAATGATAGAGACCAGGTGGTTACAGAGCAAAGAGATGGAAAGAACCTAAGTTTTTGACCCAAGTGAGCCTCTGAACCAATCAATCAACATGGAGCCTGTCTCTGGACTTGGGTAAATGCAAGCCGGTCAGCTTTTTATTGTTTAAGTCAAATTATTTTGTTTGTTTGAGAGCATCCTAATGAATACATATTTCACCAGAACAGTAAGAAAAATTCTTAATAAATAAATTCCACAGTATCTAGACTAGATCTGGAGTACCCTTCTGTTGAGTTTCATGAATATTTTTGTTACAGAAGCATACACATATTCCAGAGCATACATATTAGTAAAGGTGTTTGGATTTTACAATCTCTCACATTAGGGATGGTGGAAAATGACATGAATAGTGTTATACATTAGTCTATGTTAAGAGATTATATTAGCATTAAGCAAAATAAGCACGTAGCACATGCATAGGGCACCCAGGTAAGAGGCCCACCACAGAGGTGATCATGCTACATTTGATTTCAGTAGCATTTCTCGTTGTTGTCGTTATCCGCTTTACTCTATTTCAATCTGTGTTGTTTAGAAAGCTTTTTCTTAGGCCGGACACAGTGGTTCACGCTTGTAATCCCAGCGCTTTGGGAGGCCGAGGTGGGTGGATCACTATGTCAGGAGTTGAAGACCAGCCTGGCCAACATGGTGAAACCCCATCTCTACCAAAAATGCACAAATTAGCCGGGTATAGTGGCACATGCCTGTAATCCCAGCTACGCAGGAGGCTGAGGCAGGAGAATTGCTTGAACCGGGGAGACAGAGGTTGCAGTGAGCTGAGATCGTGCCATTGCACTCCAGTGTGGGTGACAGAGCAAGATTCTGTCTCAGAAAAAAAAAAAAAAAGCTTTTTCTAAAGTATGATGATGTCATCAGATCTCACATTTGTTTTTGTCTTTGGGCATGACAGGTTTGCTTCCTTTGAAGTAAATCTAGCTGGCATTGCATGGCTAATATTTTGACTTATCCACTGATTTGTGTAAGTGACCCTTGAACTCTTTATTTTAAGCAATGGAAGGGCATAAGGACGCCATTGGTGGGTTGTGTTTGAGTCATCAGCTGGCCTTAGTGGGCCCTGCAGATACATTTTTGACAGAGGACTGTATGAAGGCAGGGAAGCAAAATATTTTTCACAACACCTTCATTGTTCTTCATCTCTTATTAGGACCTGACAGATAAAAATTATGAGAATGTTATAAGCTTGTTATACTCTAGAATTTTCTCTCCTTGTGAGAATGAATATAATAATCTTACACGATGCTTCCACAAAGGTCAACATTTAATTCAACTGAAGTTAGTGTTTGGACACGAGAAAAAACTATTTGTATATGCTGATAAAATAAAAAAGACCTAAAAATGTGAATAACCATTGTAATACAATTAGAAACCTTTTGCAGACTTTTTCAAATTGTAATAAAGCCAGGTCTAGATGAGATTTTAGAAATTCATTATATCCCGATGCTTAATCTAGAAACTGACCCTGTAATTCTGAAGCTACATGTAAATTGGTTGGCTTTTTAAATCTATATATCATCTATCTATCTATCTCTATTGATTGTAGATCTTCAACTCCAAATTCAGCCTTTTTCATGGTTTTAGATACATTGAGTTTCCTATTTTCCCTTGGGTCAATTTTAGTAAATCACATTTGTATTTTCAGGAAATTGCCTAAGTTTTCAAATTTGATGGCATAAAGTTGTTCAAAATATTCTTTTATTTGTTTGTTTTTGAGACAGCATCTGGTTCTGTTGCCCAGACTGGAGCTCAGTAGCACAATCTCAGCTCACTGCAACCTCTGCCTCCCAGGTCCAAAAGATCCTCTCGCCTCAGCCTCTGGAGGAGTTGGGACCACAGGCACACACCACCACGCCCGACTAATTTTTGTATTTTTTGTAGAGATGAGTTTCACCATGTTGGCCTCATGGTGAAACCATGGAGGTTGATCTCAAACTCCTGATCTCAAGTGATCTGCCCACCTCAGCCTCCCAAAATGCTGGGATTACAGGGGTGTACCATCACGGCGGGCCTATTCTTTTATTTTTAAAATTTCTGCTTGACACTTAGCATATATCAGTAACCATTATAATTATTACCATGCGTTTTTCCTTTGCTATTATAAGTGTTTTTTATTTTCCCACTAAGTACAATTTTAAATACATTTCACAAATGTGATAAGTATTTTTCAACATCATGATTTCTCTTATGATGATGGTTTCTTTGCCCCATGAATTATTTAAAGAGTGAAAGCAGCTGTAGTATCCCAATGTCACAATTAAGAGCACAGGTTAAATACCAGGTTGCCTGGGCTCAATCCCATCTCTGACAATTACTGGCGGTGTAACTTTGTACAAATTACTTAAACTCTGTTTCTCAGTTTTCTCATTTGTAAAGTGAGAATTGTAATTGTACCCATGTCATTGGGTTGTTGTGAGGATTAAGCAATTAATAAACAAAATCTTTAATAAATATAAACAATACCTAGAATATAATAAGCCTTCAGTAAAGCTTAGCTATTGTGCTCTTAAATTTGCAAACATAAGTTTTGTATGAGTTTTAGCTTTTTAAACATTGTTGACTTTTAATGTATTTGCCTTGTGGTCAGAGAATGTGCTTTGTGTGACACAGGTTATTTAAAATTTTTGGATAATTGCTGGGTAAAATGGTCAAATTACATAATGTTTCACATATACTTAAAAAGAACATGCACAGATTTTCACTTAGTAAACAACCTCAAGTAAATCATATTCCTCAAATTTTCTCTTCGTTTCTAATATTTCATTGGTTAAATTTTCTAATTACTGAAAGAGGTATATTAAAATCTCAGATATGATAATAGACTTGGAATTTTTCTCAAATTCTGTCCATTTTTGCTTTCTATATTTTGAGGTTATGCTGTCAAGTGCATCCAAGTACAGAATATTTGTATCTTTTAGGTGAAATGAAAAGTTTATCATAATGTAGTAGTAACTTTATCTCTAATCAAATGCTTGTCCTTTAAAGCCGACCTGTTGGAATCGATTATAACTTTAACACCTTGGTTTTGGTTAGCATTTGCTAGTATAGCTTTTCCCTAATTTTTATTTTAATCTCTGCCTATTCTTAGGTTTCAGGTTATCTCTTGTAAGTAGCATAAAATTGAACTTTAAAAAAAGTAATCAAACTTTGTCTTTTAATTAGTAAGTTTCATTCATCCATATGTATTATGCTTAAAGATTTCTGACTGATATATACAATATATTTTGCTTTCTATTGATTCCTCTTCTACACATCTTTTTCTTTTTCTTCTTTTGGAATTACTTTGATTTTACTCACTTGATTTTCCCATTATTCATTTGAAAGTTATACACTCCATTTCTACTATTTTAGTGGATTCCATAAATTTTTAAAATCCATATTCAATATAACAGTGTTTAAAGCTAATCAATATCTCTATACTCCCCAACAATATCAGGAGCCTAGAGTGCTTTACCTTAGATTCCCCTCCCCTACTGTGTTACTCGTCATTGTAGTCCAGAAATTTAGTCTTTTCTCTAATTCTCATATTCAGCATTATTATTTTAAGCAAGGAACTTTATATTCATCTACATGTTTACTATTTTCTTTGCTTACCATTATTTCTTGCACCTCAGCACTCTATTTTGGAAAAAGTTGTCCTTTTGCTCAAAATATAACCTTTGAAAGTTCATTCTATCAAGCTCTGTTGGTGGCAAATTCTGTGTTTTTTTTTTTTTTTTTTTTTGGTCTAAAATTGTCTTATTGACAGCAGCAGCTGCTGGTCATCACACTGGCAGCAGCAGGGAGATGGCGCTGGAGCCCTGCCCCTTCTAAGTTAAGGTAGGAGCTCCTCAGGGGCTGCTGCAGCCACCCAAAGCGGGGCTGCAGGCCCAGGCCTCTGGCTCCATGGAGCAGGCAGAAGCCCAACCCTTCCGGACAGGGCTGCAGCTGTGGGTCTGAGCCTCCCTGTGCTCTTGGATCTCTTCCCTCCTGGGTGAAGCTGAAGGTGCAGCTGCCCGACCCCCGGCTGCAGGCCTGGGCCTCCCGCTCCGCAAAGGAGCCGGCGGGAGTCGGGAACAAGAGGGAGCCCCACCTCTTTTGAGTTGGCGGGGCAGGGGCTCCCCAGTGCAGCTTCAGGGGGTTTCTCCCAGGTGCAGGACTCAGGCATCTGCAGCCTGCACCCTTGGGGGCACAGGAAGGGGCACGCCCCCCGCCCCCCACCAATCCCTGCAGGCTCAAGTGTGTCTGCTCATGCTGCCTGGCCTCTCTCCACTCCCCCTCCTGCTCCAATCTGGAAGCGGGTTGAGGCTGAGCCCCAGGGCCATGAATGGCAGTGGCAGGCAGACAGATTCTTGGGGGGAAGGGGACGGGTCTTCAGCAAGGCCCCACCTTCCGGCCAGGACTGCCAGTCTTGCTCGGACTGGAGAGGGGACTTGTGGTGCCTTTTCCAGGCCACCTGTGGACCAATCTGCAGGCACTTCCTCCCCGCTGAGGTACACAAAAGCCCTGGGCCCTTGGCTCACACCTGTAATCCCAGCACTTTGGGAGGCCGAGGCGGGCAGATCACGAGGTCAGGAGATCGAGACCATCCTGGCTAACACGGTGACACCCTGTCTCTACTAAAATAGAAAAAATTAGCAGGGCATGGTGGCGGGCACCTGTAGTCCCAGCTACTTGGGAGGTTGAGGCAGGAGAATAGTGTGAACCCCAGAGGCGGAGCTTGCAGTGAGCTGAGATCATACCACTGCACTCCAGCCTGGGAGACAGCCAGACTCCATCTAAAAAAAACAAAAACAAAACAAAACAAAACAAAAAAAAACCAACCCTGGGCCCAGCCAGAGCAGGGGAGAGGATGGCCAGAGCAGAGGACAGAGAAACCAGACCACCAGCTGCGGAGAGGAGCTGCCCTCTCTGCCAGAGCTGCAGAGACCTGCAGAGAGGTGTGAACTACCTGCCTGCAGAGGAGATCCTCCCTCTCCAGGGCCTCCTCTCTGCTGAGAGTAGCCGACTGCAGGGCAACCAGTGGTCAGAGCAGAGTTACCCTCTCCAGGGCCTCCTCTCTGCTGTAGAGCTGAACACTGGACCACTGGACCTGACAACCTGCCTACAGAGAGGAGCTACCCACTGCGGGTCTCCTCTGAGCTGTTTTAACAGAAATAAAGCTCCTCTTCATGTTCTTCACCCTTCACTTGCCTGGATACCGCATTCTTCCTGGATGCGGAACAAGAACTGTAAAGGCGCTACTGGCCACAAGTTTCTGGGAAGAAATTCAACAACCCAAAGATCCTGTAACATTACCCCCTCCATTATTGAAGTATATTTTTCCTTGGGGCATAAAATTTTAAATTAACATTTACTTTTGGCTCAGCATTTTGTTTTCCACTGTTTTGCTTCTCTTTTTGCTGGTAAGAGCCTGTTGCCAGTCAATTACTATTCCTTTGTAGATAATCTGTCTTTGCTCTCTGTCTGCTCTTAAGATAATCTCATTATCTTTAAACTATTATGCAGTTTCATTACCATTGTGTAAGTGTGGATTTCTTTGTACTCATTTGTTTTCCTGTTTGAGGATTTGTGCCTTCCATCAATTTTGCAAAATTCTCAGCCATTGTGTATTTATTTCCTCTACCTTGTTCTCATCCTGCCGTGCATGTCTCTCCTGCTCTTTCTGTTGGGGTGATCAGACCGAACACCAGGCTGTGGGGGTGACAAAGTCTGGCGGAGTAAAAGGATTGGGAAAAGCCAGTTTGAGAGAGAGAAGTGGAACCAGGAGACCATCACGATCATGGAGGCTGCAACAGGCCCTGAGCTCTGGGAGCCCACGCTATGTATTGGTAATCCAACAGAGAAACAGGTGGTGAGAATGTGGAGGTCAAATAGGCAGGTGCATGATCTACAGCTGTGACGGTTTAGCATTTATATGGAACATGTTCTGCTACTTGAGATAATGGGAATACAACTGATCTAGGAGCCTAGGAGGGCTAGAAGCAAGGAGCCAGCAAATCTAGACACATATTCCAGAGGACATTATGTCAGACATGCAAGCCCTGACTCAGCTTTCTTCCCAACATGCCCCCCTTCTCTTTTTTGTAAGAGAAGGTACCATTATTACTATCATTATTACTAGAGTCACTCTGGTTTGAATGCTTCCCACATATCTCCCCTTTCCCTTTTACAAGAGGACCCTTAATCCTAGGGGTTGCAAAAGGATGAAGGTCCGTCTTCTGTAACTTCTTCATGCTGAATAGGGGTGATGATACTCCTGCCTAACAGGGTCTCTTGTATTCAGGGTAGAGAGGAGCTGAGTCAGAAAATATTGGTTCATTAAGCATCGTGACTCTGGTTGGTCCTTGGTTCCATCTTCGCATTCAGATTCAACTGGCTCACGGCTCGTACTGGGGGAACCCCGTGCATGGCTGGGATCCATGGGTTCCTCCAGTCTCCCGTTCCATAGTTGTACACATCTTAAGGCATCCACACAGTTCATTCATCTCCCGCAAAAACACAAGCATACCCTCACCCTCACGTTAGTAAATCTACTGACACAGAAGCAAGAACTTTTGTGGCTATAGCCGGGACCATGCCGTTGCTGAAGCATTTGTTAACTCAGTTTCTGCCTCTTTGGTTAATTACCACGAGGTAAAACTTTCTGCTGATAATGAAAAACAGGCCTTTTCTGATTAACAGAAGTCATAGAGAAAGCAAATTGAGGCTTTTCAAACCTTTGATTGGCACTGTACAGGTGGGTCCACTAGATGCTGGGACTCATGATAGATCTTCAGCTGTTTGGTGGACACTCACAGAGGCACCTGATTGTCACCTGGAGAGACACAAGCAAATCCTGTTCCCCATATAATTCTGTCCGTTTTCCCAGCTCTTTGTATGTGACTATATCTTTTTCTAAGGCCTGTGGCATTAAGATGAGTTAAAGAATGGAATGCTTGTGCATCAGCAAAGACTGCAGACACCAGTGCATCTGCCCTTTGATTGTTTAAAGGACCAAAAGGTACTGTTGGAGAGAAAATAGCATTTTTATCCTTACCTCCCTTCCCCGCTATTCCTTTTATATTTGCCCTTTGAGCCATAGCTAATTTCCATAATTCGGAATGTTCTTGTCTGTCCCTGCAAATCTCTGCTAGTCTTTGCTAGTCTCTACTTTTGTACCTCTTTAGGGCACTGACCTTACATTGCTAGTCTTTGCTTTTGTACTTCTTTAGGGCACTGATCTTATATTGCTAGTCTCCATCTCTCATACTTATCTCCATCTCTCTCTACTTATACTTATCTCCATCTCTCTACTTATACTTATCTCCATCTCTCTCTACTTATACTTATCTCCATCTCTCTCTACTTATCTCCATCTCTCTACTTATCTCTATCTCTCTCTATTTGTCTGTACTTATTTGTCTCTACTTTACTTTTCTCTATATACTTTGTCTCTACTTACCCATCTCTGCATCTTTCCTGGAAACCTTTATGACCCTGGGTAGAGCTCGAAAATCCACTCTTTAAGCTTCAGCAAGAGACAAAACAGGGACTCCGGACCCGACACCAGATTGCAGGAAACAGGAAGTGCTCTCGCCTCCCCCAAAGAAGGGAAACCAGAGTTTGGCCCTTGCAAATTTCCACTCCACATCAGCATCGTCCTCAATTTCCTAGAATGAATTGTTGATCATGGCAATTAACATATTTAGCGAAACAATGACCATTGTAACATTATAGACTCCATAAAGAACATAACCTTTTTTTTTTTTTTTTTTTTTTTTTTTTTTGTGGTTATAGCTGATGACCACTGATTTCACTTTAGAAAGTCCAAATCTAGCCCAGGACAATGTCTTAAAACTCTGTTGTGAAGGCTTCATTTTTTTTTTTGCACCAATGTAGTAGGAGTAGAGGTTGAACATTCCCATCATAAAGGCCACAAACACAATGAACACATTCAGCCCATATCATGCCTGTGTGCTCATTCAACGTTTTTCTCTATCAGAGGCAGGTTAACCATGAAACTGAAGCTTCAAGATGACTTTACTTGCCCTATGCAACGCGGCCGGTGATTTATTTTCTCTGGGGACTACTGTCAACCAGGTATGTGTGTCAATCTGTAAGCATCCAACAGCAGGTCTACTGTACAAATAGGCCTTTTGTCAGACACTTGATTAACCCAATATACAGCTTTTCCTGTTGGATTAGTACTACCAAAGTCTCCTGTTCTTTTCACTGTGCTGCTTCCCAGCTTTATGTCAACTGAGCAATTCTCCCTCCTAGGGAAGCAGACCAGAGTTGAGGAACTGATAACTAATTGAATTTTTCTGGATAATCAGAACCAATCATTCCCGTATGCACAGTGACACCTCTAGATCTTTCAAGTAATAGACCGACTGTTCCTGAGGGCAAGGGTCCCCCAGCCCTCTCCAGTGGCTCCCCAGGAAGCAGGGAAATGAGAACTGTGCTGCAAAGTCCAGGGCAGCACTGCCCGCCGCGGTGGGAGACAATTGTTGCCATTTGTAAGGGCACTGGCTGTGCCGGATATGCCTCGGTTTATTGAGGCGCTCTCTGAATAAACAAGCCTCAGATTCCACTGGGTCTTAGTTCTACCAATCGCTCCAGGTTTTAATGTGGCAACTACAGGAGCAGTGAATTTTGTAGCTGATTCATTTTCTCAACCATTAAGGGGAGAGAGAGGAGGTGGCCATTCACTTAATTCAGCAAGTGGAGCCGACAGGCTAGTAAGAGGGGCTAGTAAAACATATTTTTTTCTGTTTCCTTTTATTTTCCTCCGGTTTCTGTTCCTCACATTCAGAATCTGATGTTAGTTTTTTACACTCGTCCTCTTCCTCACCTGAATCTGCCTCATTATCTGTTTGAAATGGCTCAAGAGCTGCTTTTATGAGCGCCTACATTGACCAAACCAAGACTGGAATTTTTGCTCCATCTTTATAACGCTTTTTTAAAATCTCTGCCAATTCTCTCCCATTCATCCAACTCCATAGTGTCTTGTTCTGGGAAACATGGGCAAAACTGCTTTACTGCACTAAAGAGTAATAACAAATTCTGAATACTAACTTTCACTGCCCTCTTCGTAATAAATGCCTTAAGAAATTTAAATAAGCAGAATGTCTGCTTTCACTTTGTCTCATTGTTACCCCGCTTCTTCCGAGCGCTCAGCTTTTCCGCCGAGCTTCTTTTAGACATCCTCAGGTGTCCTCTGACGATGCGTCCTGCACTTTCAGACACTCTAGCTTTCCTTCACCGGGATCTTTGTCACCCCACATTGAGCAGCCAGGAATGTTGGGGTGATCAAACGCAACACCAGGTCGTCAGGGTGACAAAGTCCGGGAGAGTCAAAAAGATTAGGAAAAGCCAGTCTGAGAGAGAGAAGTAGGTCCAGAGGACCATCACAATCATGGAGGCTGCCAGGCCCCGAGCTCTGGGAGCCCACGCTATGTATTGGTAATCCAACAGAGAAACAGGTGGTGAGAATGTGGAGGTCAAAAGGGCAGGTGCATGATCTACAGCTGTGACGGTTTAGCATTTATATGGAACATGTTCTGCTATTTGAGATAATGGGAATACAATTGATCTAGGAGCCTAGGAGGGCTAGAAGCAAGGAGTCAGCAAATCTAGACACATTCCAGAGGACATTATGTCAGTCATGCAAGCCCTGCCTCAGCTTTCTTCCCAACCCCCAGCTTTTTTCCCCAACACTTTCTCTTTTATTAGAGACAAGGTCTCACTCACTCTGTTCCCCAGGCTGGAGGGTAGTTGTGTGATGATGGCTCACTGCAGCCTCAAACTCCTGGACTCAAGTGATTCTCCCACCTTAGCCTCCTGTGTAGCTGGGACTACTGGTGAGAACCACCTACATGTCTCTTAACCATGAATTATGTTCACAAAAATTCAAACCTCAGAGTCACTTTGCATAGACCTGTGGATACAATTCTCAAAAGTGACTTTTTTTTTCTACTAATGACCCAGGCCAAACCAGAAAAATTTCCTTCTGGTTTCCTTTGCTCTGATGTGAGTTGGTCCAACTAGAAAAGTTGGTCCATTGTCATCATGGGTATTGCTCTCCAAGGATCCTCCCTTGCTCTGGCAGGTTCATCTTCTGTCTCCCAGTAGTCATTAAAATAACCACTTTTAGATTGCCAACATTGCTAAATGCATGGAGGGCAGCGAAGGTTTTATTGTCAGTTTTCTATTCTGATTTCCAGCTCCCTTTTAGTTTTGAATGATGAGAATTTCTTTGACCTTCTATGAGGTCATTTATACTTTTATCAATATGATTGTCATATTTTATCTTGTATTTCCAGATGTTTGTATTGGAAGGAATGTTTTGGCTATCTAGTCCACCACATTCCTGGATATGTAAGTCCCCAAGGTGCTTTTCATTCCGTCCCACAGTTGTTGGCATTTCCTAAGAATGTGCCCTCAAGGGCTCCTTGAGAAACAATTACATCTGCCATGTATTCCTCACTAACAACCTCCTCCCCAAATTTCTTTTTAACTACTCTAGTCCTGCTTAACTCTCACTACACAAAAGAATCTTTATTCACCTCTCATCATCCTACTACTTCAGACAACACTTTAAAGGCACTGGTCCCACAGTTCTAGCTCATAAGTAGAATAAATGGAAAAAGAAAAAATATATATATGTGTGTGTGTGTGTGTGTGCAGTGTGTATCTATCTATCTATCTATCTATCTATCTATCTATCTATCTATCTATCTATCTATCTTCATTTCCTAACTAGCAATACTTTGCATTTCCAAAATTGCACCTACTACCTCCATGCCCAGTTTCTGTATTTTACAAAAGCTTCTTTGTGGTGAGCCTTCCTGGCTCTGGCAATAGCTTCGTCCTTTCCCATGGCACTGTGACAAAAACTGCAGCTACCTCTGCAATTTTAAAGTCCTCAGGATATCTACCCCTACTCTAGGAAACAGTTATCTGCCTAAGATAGAAGTCTGATTTCTCTGTTTGAGATATTAGGCAACTCTTTTCTGGCATCCAAATCAATCAGTTTTCGCAAGAATCTGATGATGTTTGTGATCAGAGTCGGAGTCTGTGAAGCCCTACCTGTAGATTCCAGCTACCACTAAGATTTCTGATCAGCTGCCACTCCCCTGACTGTCAGTGAATTCACTGCAGCTTCGGCATGGATTGCAATCTCCACTCTGGGCCAGGCCACCACATACAGTTTGCAGGTTGTGCATTGAACAATTTTAAGAAACACCTGGCCGGGCGTGGTGGCTCACGCCTGTAATCCCAGCACTTTGGGAGGCCGAGGTGGGCAGATCACAAGGTCAGGAGATCGAGACCATGGTGAAACCCCGTCTCTACTAAAAATAGAAAAAATTAGCCGGGCGCAGTGGCGGGCGCCTGTAGTCCCAGCTACTCGGGAGGCTGAGGCCGGAGAATGGCGTGAACCCGGGAGGCGGAGCTTGCAGTGAGCCGAGATTGCGCCACTGCACTCCAGCCTGGGCGACAGAGCGAGACTCCGTCTCAAAAAAAAAAAAAAAAAAAAAAAAAAAAAAAAAAAAAAAAAAGAAACACCTGTCAATTGAGAAAAATGACAAGATAAGTCTCAATCATTTTAGGAGGTTTATTTGCCAAAGATATAAGCGTGTGTGCCCGGGAGACGGGCCTTTCTCCAAAGTTGATTTTGAAGTCTCCAAATTTAAAGGGGAAAGAGTGGAATATTGAGAAGCACACAATTTTCATGTAAAAGGAAGGTAGGGAAAAATAGTCATTCATGCTTTTGTCTGGTTCAGTGAATCTGCATTTTTTTACATAAGATGACATAGACAAACGGGGCAGAAGAAAACTGCAGGGAATCTGCATTTTACATGCAATAATATAGACAAAGTGAGGCAGGGGAACATCAGATATGCATTTATGTCTGGTGGGCCGGGGGTAGCTGTACCTATAAAGATAACCTATCAGTTGACATTGCCATGGTGAAATTTTAACAGAAACACCTTAAAAGATCTTGCAGCTCACTAGGAATTTCCCTGTGGGCAAAAATATGGGGGGGGAGGGGCAAGTAGCTTTACATCTTGTACCTATCTTACTTAGGAACCAAAAGGGGGAGGGAGGTTTGTGTGATCCAGTTCCCAGTTTGACTTAATGAGTTGGGGGGCCCAAGATTTAATTTCCTTTTACACACCATGCATATTTTATTTATCACAGAAAAATGATAAATGCATATCATAGAAATGGCATGATAAATATGTATCATAGATAAATGATAAATATCATATTCTGATAAAAAGCATTCAAGTGTCTTCATGGGAATTTTCTCTTCACGCAGAGACACCAGGTGGGCTAGAAGCAGTTGCTCACACAGCACGGTATTCCCATGTGCTCATTTCTAGACATATTGCTGCTTGGGCCATAGGAGCCATCAACATGTTAAGCATTTGGTACTAGGAAGCTGCAGGAAACAAAATACTCCTTTATTATCGCATACAAGCCTATAATATAAATTAGAATATAGAGTTGTGTTAGAGACTTCAGCAAAAAACAGGCAGCCTTTGTGAGACCTACTGTCTTCTTATTCTATGTCAGTTCTTCGGAGCAGACCATTCAGTTTTAGGCAGAGAAATTAGATTCAAGCGTGTATGCACAGAAACACATCTTTTAATAGGGCGCCCTCTTCCACTGGCAAAGCATGCACCAATGAATCTTCCAAGCTATCAACAATGAGATTAAATACTAGTGTAGGTCCAGTGTAACAAGGGGCTGCAGAAGTGTGTCTTCCCCCAGGAGCAAAGTGGAAATGTAAAGAGAGAGAACTGTATACTCCCATTCCCTCATTTCTCAGTTACTGTTTTGATTCCATTGCTTTGAGAGTTAATAATACAATAAAGAAACAAAATGTTATAAGAAGTTATTACTTGAAAGAAATAAAACAGTATTGTTATTTGTAGGTAATGAAATTCAGGAAGATCCCAGAAGGGATATATATAAAATAATCATACATTTATTTAAAGAAGAAATATATAAATAGCATTTAAAAAGATATAAACAGGTTCAAACAGATGTTAAAAAACAGTGGAGTCTGGTTGAAAGTTCCCTTCCATCCTCTCTTCTTTCTTCCTCCCTCTCTCCCTTTACTTCCTTTCTTTGTTTTCTTTCTTTCCTTTTAAAACTATACTTCAAAAATTCATTATCTGAGATAAAAATTTTGTAACAAGAAGGCATTATTTGTAGTCACAAAAGCTGATAAATCAACTTAATAGTAA
The DNA here is from genome assembly GCF_024542745.1 of Macaca thibetana thibetana. Classification (NCBI taxonomy): domain Eukaryota; kingdom Metazoa; phylum Chordata; class Mammalia; order Primates; family Cercopithecidae; genus Macaca; species Macaca thibetana. The sequence continues at coordinate 112,980,886 of NC_065591.1, read as the reverse complement.
CAATAAAGACTCTAATAAAGATATATATTATGAGACCCACACCAGGGTCTGCATGACTACATAAGATAAATTATGAAATTATATTGGTATACAGAAAGGAATATTTCAGAAATCTCTTCTATACTGGTAAAGAAATGAAATAGTTTCTCTAATGGATGGATTGCATTAATCAACATCAATCAAAATTCCCATCTAATTATTTTATAGAACTCCATAAAATAACTCTGAAATCAATTTTAAATAAATCGGTAGGCAATAATAATAATCTTTAAAAAAGAAGAACAGAGTAAGGAAAAGGAACTATTCCTTTCACATGTTAGAATGCATTTTAAAGGTAGTGCTGACATAAAAACAGAAATTTTAAATATTTTGATGGAGTGGAAATCTGTAAGTATATGAAATTAAACATAAAAATTTTATAATGAGATTAGAATCATAAGTGAGATATGTATGTGTGTGTATATGTATGTATATTTGTGTATGTATGTATGTGTCTATATGTGCATATATATGTGTATATGTGTGTGTATTCCATATATATATGCACATATTGTATATACTTTGTAATCTCATCAATAAGCAGTACATGAGCAGTTCAGTCACACAAAATGAAAATCAATAGACATTTTAAAGTCTAATACTGTTAGTCATAATAACAAATCCAAACATTAGCAAGATCTCATTTATATCTACTAAACACAAAAGAAAAAAAACAAGTGTAATATTTAATTCAGGTATGTCTTCAAGGTAACTGGCAAGTTCTTAACATTTTTTGGCATTACTCATTAATTTATTTTGGATCACTCTTTGACAATATGTATTAAAATCCATAGAGATATTTATATCCTTTGTTCTAGTAAAGCATATCTTAAGGATTTATCTTAAAATAATTCAAAAGAGAGAACTATATTCATGATAATGTTTACTGCAGCATTAATTATAAAAACGGAAAGTTGGAATAAACTTAAAATGTTCAACAATAGAGGCAATGGGTAGGGAAAGTCTCATCTTAAGACTGGGTTAAACATCCTGTGCTTCTTTCTTTTGTTTTTTGGAGTGCAGAGTCATAATCATGGCTTACTGCAGCATCAAACTCCTCAACTTCCCAAGTAGCTGGGACTACAGGCATGGACCACCACGCCAGGCTAATTTTTTAAACATTTTGTTAGAAACGGGGTCTCACTATGTTGCCCAGGTTGATCTCAAATGCCTGGGCTCAGATGACCCTCCCACCTTGTTTGTTACTATTTATTATGTAATTGCTGTGAAGCAGGTATTTTATATATGAATTCTAATTCTCACACTCATTCTGCAAGGTACGTAGTTTTCATTCTCAATATAAAGTTTTGAGATCTCATGCTCTAACAAGACTAAATAGCTTACTCAAGGCTATAAGTGGTGGAGCTGGACCTTGAACCCCTACATAACAAGGCCTGCTTCCCTTGGCCTGGTCAAAGGGCAAAAGCCCTGCTTACAGTTCCTATTGAAGGAACAGCCTCTGGCAGGCACATTCTATCCATGTGATTTCTGTGACCTTATCGAAATTGCCCTTCCTGCCAGATACCACCAGGCCTGCAGTCTGACCCAAGGGCAGCCAATCCAAGGTCAAGCTAGTAGCTCATGATAGCGCTGTTGTGAAAAGTTCTGCTAGATAGAGAAGAAAGGAGTTATCTAAACTATCTAATTCCCTCTCTTACTAATCTAGTTTTGGAAATACATAGCAAATCAGGCAGTTGTCAGGAGCTGAACGTAGGAGAATGTGAGACAAGTATAGAAAGCATTTAAGAATGCATATGTTAGCTAGGTGAGACAGAACTAAACTGCTATTGAGAAATCAATGCTCTTTTGCTGGAAAAAAAAAAAAAAAAAAAAAAAAAAACTGCTAGATCACCAGTGGCAGAAAAACCAGGCAAGAGAAGGGATGGGTGGGAGAATGAAAACAGGTTCAAATCAGGAAGCAAAGAACAGTAAAAATATGAAGTAAAGGAAATTAATTGTAGACCATACTCAATTCTGCAAACATTGCCTATCCTATAATATGAATATCCTTCATGATTGATATGGTTTGGACGTTCGTTCCCTCCAAATCTCATGTTGAAATATGACCTCCGATGTTGGAGTTAGGGTTTAAGGGGAGGTATTGGATCATGGGGGCAGATCCTTCGTGAATGGCTTAGCGTCATCCCCTTGTAATGAGTGAGTGCTTGCTCTGAGTTCCCACACATGCGATCTGGTTGTTTGAAAATGTGTGGCACCTCTCTGTGCTCTCTCACTCTCAGCTCTTGCCATGTGATCCAGCTGCTCCTGCTTCACCTTTCATCATGACTGGAAGCTTTCTGATGCCCTCACCAGGAGCAGACGCTGGTACCTTGCTTCTTGTACAGCTGGCAGAACCATAAGCCAATTAAACCCCTTTCTTTATAAATTACCCAGCCTCAGGTATTTATAGTGATGCAAAAACAACATAACATGGTAATCTAGTTAAGTTACTTCTAGAGACTCATCTCTAAGTCCAACTACCCAAACAACTTGCGTGGAAAGTACAAGTGCACTACGCCAGGTATCCATGTATTGTCTCTCAGCTCCAGATTCACTCTTTCGCCTGAACTAGTGAGTACACCATGCTGTCCCTCCCTAGAGGGCATTTTCATTTACCTAGTCAATTCTCTTGTGCCCTCCAAGACTTGGCGCAAGAGAAGCTTTCTCTAAGAAGCTTCCCATGGTCTCCACCAGACTGAATCCACCTGAGCACAATTCCATTGAGACTCCCTTGACTATTATAGCTTCATATCAAGGGAGTTTAGTCTGAGAGTTCTAAGTAATGAGCGGATATGAATTAAGCAGAAACCCGAAGAGAGGTTCAAATGGCAACTGTAGCAAGAACTGACTCAGGAGCCCACACAGCACCAACCCCTCAATATGCCAGAGGAAAGTGTCCCCTCAAGAGAGGAAGATAGATGCTTAGGTTACCATCATTCACAAATCCCTATTTACTTCCTGAGTTTAAGTAGATATATTTTAAAATATAGCTTAAGATATGTGCAGATATATTATTAAAAGTGTGAAATAAATAGACTTTTTATCCATTTGTAACTCAGGCAAAACTAATCCAGTTCTAAGTTAATGCGAATGGCACGCCGTAATAGCAATTTGTGTTATAAATGGTTCTTGAGGCAACCATCTGTACTACACAAATAAATTTGCCCCTGAAACTGCAAAGGCAACATGCTGCCTGAGTCCTTCAGAGAATCCAGAAACAAATTTGCCTGGCTGACTGCCTTTGCTTTATCCATTTGGTTCACCAGTTGTTTTTTTTTTTTGAACAAATTTGTGAACAAATTTATATATAAAATTGCAAAAGCTGGCCTGGGACTCTCGAGTGAGGAAAAAATATTAATAACAGTAATTTGTATTTATGTAAGTAGAATACTAGTCCTAAATGATCAGATAATTTCAAAATATTCTCTCATTCATTTCCACCATAATATCAAAAGCCCGGGAAGTATAAACAAATATTTTAAAAGCATGATTTTGAAAGAAGTATTTCCAGCAGTCTATATTAGTGTGAATCCCATATGGGTGCTGTGATTTGTATGTTCCCGGGGAAATGTTCTTTCTACTCAGAAACTTGTTTTTTTTTTTTTAACCAACTGATTATTTCAGATCATGTCAATTTTTATTTCTTCATCTGCTATGTCTAAGAGCTGCCAACCAATGAACCTGAAACTAGAAATAAACAAAATCATAAGCTACAAACTTTATAACACAAGGAACATAGAGCTTAGTTATTCTTCACAGTAACTTCGCACTGCTTCTAAAAATAAGACATTTTTTCATGCTTTTAAAAATGTCATTACAGATTTAATAAGGCTAATTGTAAAAAGATTGAAAATGTAGAAAAGTAAAACAAGAAAAATGAAGTTATCTGCAATCTTAATACTCAAGAATAGCTACTGTTAATACTTTGGTACAATTTTCAGCATTTTTAAAATGCTCCTTAATATAAAACTTTATGTAATTCATACAGATCTTGTTTTTCAAATGCTACATAATTTGAATTTTCTGCAATGACTATTCTTCATAAAATTCATTTTAATGACTGCATATTTATATATTACATGAAACCATATACTTTGCCTTACCTCACATCTTGCCTTCACAGTCCAGACTCCAGCTATACTCCATCAATTTCCATGTATCATGTTCTGCCTCACCCACCAATCCTGCACTTGCTGGCCTTGCTAAGGCATTTTGCATCTTTTCCCTCTCCATCCCTTCTGTGTCCCCACTTCTCCTCCTCCTCCTGAATCAAGGACAGAGAAGGGACTATTGGGAATGGCAATATTAGAAGTCATAATGGCTTTGTTAGGAGTGTTTTCAATGGAGGGATAAAGACCAAAACCTAACCAAAGTGGGTTAAAAAAGAAGGAATTGATGAAGTGGAAATACACAGTTCTGTTTTTTGTTTGCTTGTTTTTGATGCAGGAACTCACTTTGTCACCCAGCCTGCAGTGCAGTGGCACAATCACAGCTCACTGCAGCCTCAACCTTCCAGGCTCAAGTGATCCTCCTGCTTCAGCCTCCCAAGGAGCTGGGACAACAGGTGAGTGTCACCACACCCAGCTAATTTTTGTATTTTTTTGTGGAGATGGAGTTTCACCATGTTGCCCAGGCTGGGAAATACACAGTTCTTTTAAGGACTTTTGATCTGAACTGAGGCAGAGAAATGGGGTGGTACTTGAGGGGCATGTGGCAGCCAAGGGACTTTTTTTGAAGATTGGTATTGAAAAGACACATTTGTATGCTAAGGGAAATGATCCAGTAAAGAGAGTGAGATGGATGATGCAAGGAGGAAAAGAAGGTATTGCAAGAGAAAACTGTAGAGACGGCAAGAGGGTAGGTGATACAAAGCACAAGAGGAGGTGTTTACCTCTGATAGGAGCTGGAATGCATTGTCCACCTGAGCAGGAGAGAAGGCAGGAAAGGTGGGTACAGACACATACAGAGGTTGGTAGATTTTGTGGAGGGAGAATGAAGCATGGCTCATCTGATTGCTGCTTTTTTTGTCAGTAATTTAACAATGTATGGGGTAAAATGTGTTACAGGCTTAAAGCAAGAGATTGAGTTGGGAAACAGTTGCTCTGGGGAGAGGGAGGGGAAATTCCCTAGAAAATGTGTTAGGATTGTCTGGTTGAGATGACTGCCCATTTGAGTTCTTCTGTCATTCACGTGAAAAGAAACCAATAAGCAGGGGTGTGTGGTTTTCTCTAACAATGTTCAGCTTCTGAGCTGCAGACACAGAATTTAAATACACAGAACTTTGCATTTAACTAAGGCTGGCACTTTCCAGGTGCCTTTGCAGGAAGAGCTGGACAAAAGATTTTAGCATGGTTGCAAGGGAGTGAGAATATATGAGACCTAAGTGCCTATGTTAGCCTATATAAGGGACCTATGTTAGCCTATATAATGGACCTATGTTAGCCTAAGTGCCTAGAACATATCAAGATTCAATATAAGGCACATAGGCTAACATTGGTGCCTAATATAGAACCTAAGTTAGGTAATGAGGGAAGTGAGGACAAGGGGGTGTCATGGATAGAGGAAAAGTGATGAGGTTAACAGATTAGAGGCTCTGCCAGGGTCTGCAGATGGATGGGATGGCAGTAAACCAGTTGGAAGGCTAAGAGAGGGTAGTCCAGGAGTGTGGTGCTTAACATTAAGATTTCAGATTTGGTTCAGTTCTTCAGATGATCAGGATTAGGAAACGATCCTGTGAGTGATGGCTGAGGTGGGGTGAATCAGAGACCTGACAGTCCAAGGCTTCGGCTAGGTGACTGCATACGTTCGAAATCACCAAGAACGGTGAGAGAAGTAGAGGCAGAAAGGAGAGCTGCAAGCCAGGACTAGAGGCATGAGTAAGTGGGCGTGAGTGACCAGGTGGAGATGACGAGGTGGCCACCGCACGGAATGTGACAGTTGTCAGGCCTGATGGTTTGCTTGTCTGCATTCCCAACCACTGGCTCCTCACTACTAAGTCCTGATTCTCCCGTAATGTGGTTTTGAAGGTGGAGATAAGGAAGGACAACAAAATTGATTCTCTCTATGTTTTTAATGTATCTATTTTTCCTCTCTCTGAATTTCATTGATTTTCTACTTTGATTCACCTACTCATACCTTGCTGGATGAGTAATGTCTTGAGAAAACTCACTGCTGATGGGATTAGCGGTGTTTGGAAGGGATTTCTCAATGATTACCCGATGCAAGCAGCCACTTAAACACTACTGAAATTGCTACTGAAGGGCTTAGAATAACTTTGCTGAACATTGTTACTATGTTATATGTGGCCCAAAGATTCAGCTGCTTTTACTTAGTGTTATGCCAAGACCACGTTTACCTGCATGGCGCAGACTTCCATCCCCAGCTCCCTTATTTTCATTACTGGTATCATTCAAATTTTTAAAATTATTATTAATGGCCGGGCGCGGTGGCTCAAGCCTGTAATCCCAGCACTTTGGGAGGCCGAGACGGGTGGATCACGAGGTCAGGAGATCGAGACCATCCTGGCTAACACGGTGAAACCCCCGTCTCTACTAAAAAATACAAAAAACTAGCCGGGTGAGGTGGCGGGCGCCTGTAGTCCCAGCTACTCAGGAGGCTGAGGCAGGAGAATGGCGTAAACCCAGCAGGTGGAGCTTGCAGTGAGCTGAGATCCGGCCACTGCACTCCAGCCCGGGTGACAGAGCGAGACTCTGTCTCAAAAAAAAAAAAAAAAAATTATCATTAATAAATATAATCATAATAATTACCACTTGTTGACTATCCACCATGTGCCAGACACTGAACTAGCTGTGATACCAAGACATTGTAGTTATTGAATTTTAATATGTTCCAGGCATGTATGCTTTGATTGTATAATCTAATTTACACTTCCCAGCAGCCTGATGAAAGGTTAAGGCTAAGATAAAGAGATTATGGCTCAAAACTTCTTGGCTAAGATCTTGTAGTTATTAAAAACTGGATACAGATGGAGTTTAAAACTCTGATTGACTCTGAAACACATGCATTAACACTACACTGTATTTGCCTTTACTGTGTGCCTCACCACATACAAAGATGAATGGTCCCTGTGAAGGTTATCATCCAGCAGAGGGAAGCAGACCTGCAAACAAACGGGTTAAAACTCACATGAAGAGTGCCAGAGTGCTAAGATGAGGGCTCCGATGAGGGCAGTAGATAGTAAATGATGAACTCGAGACACTTTGAAGGAAGTACATCAGATATTTTGCAGATTGACTCACTGCCTGGCTGCAATAACAGCCTCTTAGTTGGTGAGCTCCTGTCACCAGGCCTTTCTTCCATACAACTCTGAATAGATTGCTAGAGTTCATCTTCCTAACATACTTGTGCCTAAAAGGTGCACTTGCTCCATTTTGCCTATGTCATGGTGCTTTTCATTCTTATTCTTCTTCATGAAATTATTTCTTTCTTGCTCTGTCGCCCAGGCTGGAGTGCAGTGGCACAATCTCAGCCCACTGCAACCTCCACTTCACAGGCAAAAATGATCCTCCCACCTCAGCCTCCCAGTGAAATTATTTCTAACTTTTGCTATAGTAAACATGCATGGGACTATCTGTCCTAAACTCCCTCCAACTTCTAGTAACTGCCCACCTTCCTGTGTCCACAGCCTCTTCTCCCACACTGGCTTCCTCCACTTGGCAGGGGACAAGCCACCAGCTGCTCCTGCATTTGGTATCGATGTCTTTCTCCCTCAAAAAGAAGCTAGACTCTTCTTTGGTTCCAATGCTAAAAACTCTGGGTTGGGGCACCGATGGGCTTGATTTGGATCAGGTGCATACCTCTGCAAAAATGAATCATAGCCAGCGGAGGGAAGTAGACCTGCAAACAAACAGGTTAAAACCCACATGAAGAGTGCTAAGATGAGGGCTCCGATGAGGGCAGTAGACAGTAAATGATGAACTCGAGACACTTTGAAGGAAGTACATCAAATATTTTGCGATTGACTCAGTGCCTGGCTACAATAACAGGTAGCAGGAAGGGGCAAGTTGGAGCACGCTCTTCTCTAAAACCATAATACAAGGAGCATGATGTCCAAACACTGAAAGAGAGAAAGGGAGAGAATGACAAAGCAAGGGTGGTTTATTTCTTAAGTCTGTTAACATTTGGGGAATCTGAGTGAAAAGTACAAGATTTACCTTGTAAGACATTTGTATGAGTCTGAAATTATTTTAAAATAAAATGTTGAACAAATTTGTGGCTTTTACCATGATAAAAAAAGGTAAAATATAGTGTTTAAAAAATGGTCTTGGGGGTGGAGCCTGTGTGCTCCAGTTCCCACAGAGCATGCCACTCCCATTACCTTACACTTGACCTCACATGGGTACCTTGACAACCAGCCTTCTGAGGGCGATTCAAGGGATATGCAGCTATTGTAGAATAGCCAGACTGAGGAGGACGTTTAACACTGGGTTTAGGGAGGTTGATGTTACTTTTATTCAATAAGTAGGTCTTTGGAGGTTTTGGACAGTGGAGCAATATTATTTAGAAAAGGAATTCCATGTGGAGGATAATTTGGAAGGGGAGAGACTCCAGGAAGACTTAAATAAGAACACTGCAAAGGAAAGGGAAAGGAGAAATGTGAGTTAGATGTGTAAGGAAGAATCACTAGAATTTGGCCACTGCAAATGATACCACTATTGGAAACAGGGGATGCTGGAGATTGGCAAAAAAGAGATGGGGCCAGAAAGGAGGTAGAATAGTCTCTAGACATGGAGGATTTGTTTCCTGCCCTTCTGCAGCGTCCAGAGGCTGCCTGCATTCTTTGCCCTATGGGCCCCTTCCTCCATCTTCAAAGTCAGCTGCATGGTATCTTCACATCTCCTTCTACCCAAGTGTCCTTTGCTTCTGTCATCACACCGCCTCTGGCTCAAACTCTCCTGTTTCCCTCTTATAAGAATCCTTGAGATTATATTGGGACTACCAAGGTAATTCATGATAATTCACTAAGTCCAATGAGAGTTGTCCTTCTAAGAGAAAGGTAGAGGGAGATTTGAGACTCAGACACACAAGGACATGTGAAGATGGAGGCAGAGATTGAAGTCATGTGGCTCCAAGCCAAGGAAAGCCTGGAGTCACCAGTGCGTGGAAGGGGCAAGGGAGGATCCTCCTCTCAAGCCTTAGGAGGGTGCACATTTCTGATGACACCGTGATTCCAGACTTCTGAGTTCCACCACTGTGATTTATTTTTATTCATCTGAACAGGATTTCAGTAGGTGATTTAAGGCTTTTGTCTAATAAATCCACCTAATATCTGGGCTTCATCAGGGACGGTGTATTAGTTCTCACTCTGCTAATAAAGACATACTGAAGACCAGGTAATTTATAAAGAAAAAAGAGGTTTAATGGACTCAGTTCCGCTTGGCTGGGGAGGCCTCACAATCAAGGCAGAAGGCAAAGGAGGAGAAAGGCATACATTACTTGATGGCAGGGAAGAGAGCTTGTGCAGGGGAACTGCCATTTATAAAACTATCAGTTGTCATGAGACTTATTCAGTACCACAAGAACAGTATGGGGGAAACCGTCCCCATGATTCAATTATCTCCACCTGGCCCCACCTTTGACGGGTGGGGGTGATTACAATTCAAGGTGAGATTTGGGTGGGGACACAGCCAAACCATATCAGACAGTTTCTACCAACCACTTTTTCCCCCTACAAATAAGCCATACTTTGTTCCTTTTATATCACATATATTTTTGCTATTGAAAACTGGACATTTAAAATAATTTAACATAGCAGCTCTGGAAAGCAGATTCTCCTCACTTCTCAAAGTTTGTTGTTGTTGCTGCTTGTTGGTGTTGCTATTCATTTGTTTGGTGACTTTTCTGAACAAATTCTGTAAAGTCTGTATTCTCTTTCGTGTGTGGCCACTGACATTTCTGCTAGAACGGTGCGCTAATAATTGAACAGAGACTTCCTTAGATGGCCTAGAACCATTAAATCTTCAAGTCTTTGCAAAAGGGCCAGGTGCTCTGCTCTGTTTTAGCTTCACTTCCGCTTGCGTGGGGCGAGCCAGAGGTGAGAACTTGGTGCTCTCTCAGTGCTTTCCAGAGTGTGTGCAGAGCTCTGGGCTTGTGCACGGTCCTGTGCATCTGTGTGGCCTTCTAGATTCCCAGGAATATGTCAGAGCAGTTTTAAGCCCCATGTAGACATTTCACACCTCCCCTTTTTCCTCCAGCTTTTTCGTTCTATTGTGCTTGGAAGGAACACGAGCCCTTTTCTGCTACCTCCAGTGGCTGCCAGACTACTGGTTTTAACCATTATTGTGGGCCGTTGGTTTTTGTGGCTACCCTACAGCCAGAAACTGGGGAGAGAAATGGCAATTGGAATGTCATGAGACTCATTGTTCTTACCAAGATTCAACCATTTTTTCTTGAAAACAAAAAAATGCTCCCTGATGACTTCAAGCCTTCTGAAAAAGTTGACTCTGACAATTTTGCCAGTATGCTCGTTGCTTTTATGGAGGAGAGAGTTTTGGGGGGTCCTTACTCTGTCATTTTCACTGATGTCATCTTTACAGTCTGTTTAAGCTTAGATTTTCTGTTTTAAAAACTTTAAAAAATATGTTAGATTTAGGGGTTACATGTTCAGGTTACTAACATGGATATATTGTGTGATGCTGAGGTTTAGACTTCAACTGAAACTGTTACCCAGATAGTGAACATAGTACGTGACAGGTAGTTATTCAGCCCTCTCTCCCTCCCTCCCCTCTTTTGGAGTCCTCAATGTCTATCATTCCCATCTATATGTCCATGTGTACCCAATGATTAGCTTCCACTTATAAGTGAGGGCATGCAATATTTGGTTTTCTATCTCTGTGTTAATTCACTTAGGATAATGGCCTCCAATTGCATCTATGTTGCTGCAAAGGGCATGATTTCACTTTCTCCTGTGGAAGCATAGTATTCCATGGTGTATCTGTCCCACATTTTCTTTATCCAGTCTACCATTGATGGGTACCTAGGTTGATTCCATGTCTTTGCTATTGCAAATATGTGCCACAGTGAACACGCAAGCACAGATATCTTCTTGTTAGAAAGACTTATTTTCCTTGGGTATATACCCAGTAATGGGATTGCTGGGTTGAATGGTAATTCTGTTTTTAGTTCTTTGAGAAATCTCCAAACTGCTTTCCACAAGGGCTGAACTAATTTACAGTCCCACCAACAGTGTATAAGCATTCTGTTTTCTCCACAACCCCTCAACATCTGTTATTATTTTTTTTTTACTTTTTAATAATAACCATTCTGAGTGGTATGGGATGGTATCATATTTTGGTTTTGATTTGCATTTCTTTGATGATTGGGTATAATGACCATTGTTCCACGGCTGTTTGTATGTCTTCCTTTGAGAAGTGCCTGCTTTTGTCTTTTGTCTGCTTTTAAATGGGTTTTTTTTTCTTGTTAATTTTTTAAGTGCCTTGTAGATTCTGGATATTAGTCATTTGTTGGATGCGTAGTTTGCAAATATTTTCACCCACTCTGTAGATTATCTGTTTCCTACGTTGATAGGTTGCTTTTTTTTTCCTGTGCAGAAGTGCTTTAGTTTAATCAGGTTTCTTTATCAATTGTTGATTTTGTTGCATTTACTTTTGGGGACTTAGTCATAAATTATTTGTTAGGCAAATGTCCAGAAGAGTATTTCCTAGGTTTTCTTCTAGAATTTTTATAATTTGAGGTCTTACATTTAAGTCTTTAATCCGTCTTGACTAATTTTTTTTGTATAAAGGGGTAAGTTTCATTCTTTTGCATATGGTTAGCCAGTTTTCCCAGCACTGTTTATTGAATAGGGTGTCCTTTCACATTTCTTTATTTTTGCCCATGTTGTCAAAGATCGTTTGGTTGTGGATGTGTGGCTTTATTTCAAGAGTCTCCAGTGATCCATGTGTCTATTTTTCGTACCAGTACCATGTTACTTTTGTTACTGCAGCCTTGTAGTCAGGTAACGTGATGCTTCTAGCTTTGTTCTTTTTGCTTAGGATTGCTTTGGTTATTTGGACCCTTTTTTGGTTCCATAAGAATTTTAGAATTGTTTTTTCTCATTCTGTGAAGCATGATGTTGAGATTTAATAGAGATTGCATTGAATCTGTATACTGCTTTGAGCAGTATGGATATTTTAACAATATTGATTCTTTCAATCCATGAGCATGGCGTGGTTTTCCGTTTGTTTATGTCTTCCATTATTACTTTTATTTTCAATCTACCCTTAGTAAATTTTAAGTATACAATAAAGTATTGTTAATTGTGCTCACATTGCTGTGCATTGGATGTCCAGAACGTATTCATCCCACGTAACTGAAACTTTGCACTACTTGCCAACATATTTGCATTTGTCTCCCTTCACACCCAAGATTTTTTTAAAGCTGAAAAATATTTATCCGTGTATGTATGTGTGTGTGTGTGTGTGTGTGTGTGTGTGTGTGTGCATACTTGCATGTGTAGTTCCACATTTTCTTCATTAATCCATTGAGGGACATTTAGTTTGTGTCCATATCTTAACTATTATGAATAATGCTAAAATAAACATGCAAGTGTGGATTTTTTTGAGAACATGATTTCATTCTGTTTGGATATATACTTACTAATGAGATTACTGAATCATATGGAAGTTCTGTTTTTAATTTTTTGAAGACCTTCCATATTATTTTCTATATTAGTTTTACCAAGTTACCTTTCAATCAACAGTGTACGAGGATTTTTTTTCTCCACATCCTTGCCAACATTTTTTATGTCCCATCTTTCTAAAAGCCCTTTTAATATGCATTAGATAATATTTCATTGTAGTTTTGATTTTCATTTTCATAATGATTAATAATGTTGCGTAGTTTTTATATATTCATTGGCCATTTGTATGGCTTCTTTTGAGAAATGTCTACTCAGGGCCTTTGCTCATTTTTATTGTATTTTTTATTTTTATTTTCATAGGTTTTTGGGGAACAGGTGGTGTTTGGTTACATGAATAAGTTCTTTAGTGATGATTTCTGAGATTTTGGTACACTATCACCTGAGCAGTTATATACCATACCCAACTTGTACTCTTTTTTCCCTCACCCCCATCCCACCCCTCCACCCTTTCCCCTCGAGTCCCCAAAGTCCATTAAATAATTCTTATGCCTTTGCATCCTCATAGCTTAGCCCCTACTTATGAGTGAGAACATACAATGTTTGGTTTTTCATTCCTGAGTTACTTCACTTAGGATAATGGTCTCCAATTGCATACAGGTCACTGCAAATGCTGTTAATTCATTCTTTTTTATGGCTGAGTAATATTCCATGGCACATATATAGATATATATCACAATTTCTTTATCCACTCATTGATTGATGGGCATTTGGACTGGTTTCATTTTTTTGATGTTATAAACATGTGTGTGCAAGTATCTTTTTCATATAATGACTTATTTTCCTCTGGGTAGATAACCAGTAGTGGGATTGCTGGATCAAATGGTAGTTCTACTTTTAGTTCTTTAAGAAATCTCCCCACTGTTTTTCGTAATGGTTGTATCAGTTTACATTCCCACCAACAGTGCAGAAGTATTCTCTTTTGACCACATCCCTGCCAACATCTATTATTTTTCGATTTTTTTATTATGGCCATTCTTGCAGGAGGAAGGTGGTATTGCATTGTGCTTTTGATGTGCATTTCCCTGATAATTAGTGATGTCGAGCATTTTTTCCTATGTTTGTTAGTCATTTGTATATCTTCTTTTGAGAATGATCTATTCATGTCCTTAACCCACTTTTGGATGGGATTGTTTGGTTTTTTACTGCTAATTTGTTTGAGTTCCTTGTAGATTCCTGATATTAGTCCTTGTTGGATGTACAGATTGTGAATATTTTCTCCCACTCTGTGGGCTGTCTGTTTACTCTGTTGATTGTTTCTCATGCTGTGCAGAAGCTTATTCGATTAAAGTCTCATCTATTTATCTTTATTTTTGTTGCATTTACTTTTGAGTTCTTGGTCATGAAGTCTTTGCCTAAGCCAACGTCTACAAGGGTTTTTCTGAAGTTGTCTTCTAGAATTTTTATGGTTTCAGGTCTTAGATTTAAGTCCTTGATTCGTCTTGAGTTGATTTTTGTATAAGGTGAAAGATGAGGATCCTGACTGGTATGAGATGGTATCATATTTTGGTTTTGATCTGCATTTCTCTGATGATTAGTGATGATGACCACATGAGAAGAAGGTTTGTGATTGTTGCGTGAAGTATTCTGTAGATGTCTATTAGACTCAGCTTGTCAGTACCTTAAAAACCTACTCAAGTCCAGAATTTGTTAGTTTTCTGCCTTGATCTGTCTAATGCTCTCACTGGGGTGCTGAGGTCCCCTACTATTATTGTGTGGCTCTCTAAGTCTTTTCTTAGGTCTAGTAGTAATTATTTTGTAAGTCTGGGTGCTTCAATGTTGGGTGCATGTATATTTAGGGTAGTAAAATCCTCTTGTTCAATTGAACCTTTTATCATTATGTAATGCCCTTCTTTGTCCTATTTTTACTGTTGTTGGTTTAAAGTCTATTTTATCTGATAGAAGAATAGCAACCTCTGTTCTTTGTGCTTTCCATTTGCATGATAGATCTTTCTCCATCCCTTTTACTTTGAGCCTATGGGTGTTATTCCATGTCAGATGGGTCTTTTGAAGACAGAAGAAGATTGGGTCTTTTGATCCAGTTTGCCACTCTCTGTCTTTTAAATGGAGTGTTTAGGGCATTTATGTTCAAAGGGGAACAAGAGATGACTCCCTCTCTAAGTTCATTTCTGGGGCATAATGATGCTACTTCAGCAACCAGTGCCACACCTGTGTTTCCTTTGTCCCAAAGAGGAAACAAGTTCTCCTCTCTCTTAGAGGCAGGGCAGGCCACACTGAAGTTAGGTCACCAGGGGACCTGCAAATCCCAGGAGATCTGCAACTCCTTGGGAAACTTCTGATTTTGTGCTTGCCAATGTCAGAGCAGGTTGTGGTTTATATCTGTGGGTGGTCTGGTGATGCAATGGCTTGAGGGTGAGGGATCCCTTGGCAGGGCACTGGCAAAATGTGTGTGCAACCGGTATGATGCCTGCAGCCCAGGATTTTTAGCCCAGCAGGCAGCTGCGGGGCCTGCCCAGCTCATGCTCCTCCAGCCTCTCTCTAGTGTCTACCCTGGCTGTATGCCCAACCAGCTATGCTTGTTAGATGAAGCCATCTGTGCCCAGATTACCGGGCCATTCTGGGTGTTTGGGGCTGCAGGACTCCCCTAGGGGAAAAGCTGAGGCTATCAGGTCACACCCTTCCTGGTCCAGCCTTGCAAAGGGCAGGGCACCCAGTTCCCATGCCAGCACATGAACCAGCACCACACTCTTCTCTGTGCTAGGCAGTGGAGGCTAGGCTGTGGGTACCCTTCTGTGGGACTGGCCAGGCAAGTGGTCTTGGGAGGTGCTGGTAGGCAAGGGGGCTTATGGATCAAAAGTACTTCAGTCCCATAGTAATGGTGGTGGAATCTGTCTTGGGTGTGAGAGTGTTCCCAGATCCTGCTGTTTCCTGGCCTGGCAGACAGAAGGAGATGCAGCCACTCAGCGTAAGTCCCAGAGCCCTGGGAGACGGGTAGCTATGGTTACATTTTGCTGCAGGTCCACAGCATAGAAACGTCTTCTGGGCTCCATGCAGGTTCAAGCTGTGCCTCTGCTTGTTCTCTGGGCAGCTCCCCTTTCCAGTCCAACTCTCTATGGGTGTCATGGAAACTCCGATAGCTATAATCTCAGGGGTCTGCATCAGGGATGTGGTGCTTGGGAGTTCCTTCACTCACCCCTTCCTTAGGTCTGGTCCATGGGGCTGGTCCTGGTGCCTGGCGATTGAGCAGGCTGCCACGCTTCGTCCTCCTTCAACCACAGTGCCTGTATTAACTCTCTTTTGACTTTTGATGTTTTCCACCAAAAAATATGTTCAAAGTGTCCAGTTTCCTCTGCATGAAAGAGGTGCTTTCCAGCCACATCTGGTTGGCCATCTTGCCTCTTTCCAAGCTTAGATGTTGAAATTGAAAATATATTGTCAATTGTGTTTTAAATACTGAGACAGAGGTTTAAGTGACTGTTTATATTGTATAAAAAGAAAATTGATATAGCTCTTCAAAAGCCATATATTTTATTCCATAATGGGATGTTAAAGAAAAGGCAAGGAGGGAATGATATGTTTGATTTGCATCCTGATTCTGTAAGTGATCTATATGGTTAAGAACTGTATGTAAATATGAGCTTGGAGAAAGGCTTATGTGTTAGATAAAGTACAAATAAACATCTATGTTCCTCAAGAATCATTAATTAAAAATTTGGAATGCTATTATGAATTAAGGTGGCCTGGATGCTATGTTAAAGATGGTTGAGGAATATCTTGTTCTAGAAAATTCAGTTCCTTTAAGTGCTTGAAGCCCATCTCTCACATTTTTATTTTTGCCTTTTCTTTTCCAACAAACAACTTTACAACTCACTCAACAAAAACCCTCATACATTGTTGTCTCTTTTTAAGATTCTCAGCTTTCAGACATTTTTGAATCTTAAAAAGGTGTGTATTGGGTCACTCTGTCCTCTGGCTTGTAGATAATTCAAATCAGCACAACTGCAATGTATAACTTCCAATGCAACAATCAGTTCTCAGCTATTTTTGCTGCCATTACATGCCTGATAAATTATTCTCTTATGTGTGAAACACTGTCAAAAGCACATTCATGTTTTGACAAACATCTCCCAAATTTGGAAGTCATGCACTGTGATTATTTGTAATCATCAGAACAGTTAATCACCCATCTGTAGTGGTGACTCCTTGTGATCTACTGCAGAGATGAACTTGGACTGTACGTGAGGACAATTCTCACCATTCTGGCTGTGATGCCACTCCCTTCTCTCCCAAAATGCTACTCAGGGAAGGGATTCCTTGGATTCCTTGGACATTATAGGGATTCCTTGGAACCACTCTAGTGTGTGTGTGTGTGTGTGTGTGTGTGTGTGTGTGTGTGTGTGTAACCTTTTGAAATAATATATATCCTTTTGGAAACTTCAGCACTTTAACTAGAAAGCCACTTAACATATTGCTTTAGGTGCCTAGTCTATGGAGCTAGATTGTGTAGGACAGAATCTGACTCCATTGTGTACTCATTATGTGACCCTCTAGTAAGTTATCGAGACTCCATGCTTCAATTCCCTCATCTATCAAATGAAGGTGATGGTGCCTATGTCATAAAGCAGTTGTCAAGATGCCTAAGATAACGTATATAAAGAACTAAGTCTGTCTTTCACAGTGGACACTCTTTTGTTTGGAGCAAATCACTATGACTCACCTTCGAGGTGATTTCTTGGAAGGAGTTAGAGTTACCTTAAAAACCTACTGCTGAGCGAGTTTTCCCACACGTTCAAGACACTGTGTCAGTGGTTTTGAAACTTGTTTGGTGTCAGAGCATGAATCCTTTATTCACATGAAATCTTATAGAAAACCCCAATGCAGAATACAGAAACAAGCAGAAGATGCTCTATTTGTAGTGGAGTGTGAGAAGGCTGCAGCCCCATCTATTCTGTCTGCGGTAGCACTTGCAGAGACTGCAAGAATTTTAAGGACCAAGGAACACGGTTTGAAAGTCTGCAGTCTATTTGATCATTCTATTTCAATGCCAACATTTTTGGCAATGTGTGCACATGCAAAATTAAATCTAATATCTCATCTAGCCTTTTTATATCTTCAGCAAAATCCACAGATAGCCTATAATGTGCCTCTTTTGCAAGGTGGTGAGCTCGGCTAGAGATTTCATCAATGTATGTGTTTAGCAAATTACCCACCTTGTGAGTGCAATGCACCTGTTTGGATCGTAAAATCATACAGGGTGGTGCTTCTCAGACTTCCCCATACACTGGAAGCACCTGGAAGGCTTGCTAACCTATAGATGGCTGGGTCCCACCACCAGAGTTTCTAATCCAGCAGGTCTGGGGTTGGGTCTGAGAATGTGTATTTCCAACAAGTTCCCAGGTGATGCTAATGTTGCCAGTCTGGGGACCACTTTGAAAGCCACTATTATAGGAGATGAGAGTCAGTGGAGTGGTTAGTTCATAATATCAGGGATTTATTTTAGATAAAATATGTATATTAATCTGTAGTCTAGTGAAATTTTGAGATTTACTTAACAGGTATTTTTTTGAGTTCCTACTATGGGCCAAGAAAGCACTGTGCTAAGTACTGAGAGTCAAATAGATTAATACCTGCTTGAAGAAGATTATATTTTGGTAGAAGACAAGTAAACAGCAATTGCTATGGAGTATGATAAGTACTGTAATGGAAATAAGTAGGAGAAGCCAGGGAGCACCTATGTGGGCAGCTATGCTACCTTTGAGGCCCAGGGAAGCCTTCCTCAGAAAGATGACATCTAGTATTTAAAAAATTTTTTTAAATTTTATTTAATTAATTAATTTATTTTTTTGAGATGGAATCTTGCTCTGTCCCCCAGGCTGGAGTGCAGTGGCACAATCTCGGTTCACTGCAACCTCCGCCTCCTGGGTTCAAGCGATTCTCCTGCCTCAGCCTCCCACGTAGCTGGGAATACAGGCGTGCAACACAATGCCCAGCTAATTTTTGTATTTTTAGCAGAGACAGGGGTTTCGCCATGTTGGCCAGGCTGGTCTTGAACCCCTGGCCTCAGGTGACCCATCTGCCTCAGCTTCCTAAAGATCATGTACACCATGATGTTTTGACGTATGTATACATTGTGGAGTGGCTAAATGGAGGTAATTAACATATCCATTATCTCACATACTTATTTTTTTTTGTAGTGGGAACACTTAAAATCTACTCTCTTAGTGATTTTCAAGACTGCAATACATTGCTATTAACTGTAGTTACCATGGTGACTCTTGAATTTATTTCTCCTGTCTAACTGAAATTTGGTATCCTTGATCAACATCTCCCTAACACTCACTTCCCAACATATACTCTTAAAATACTAAACACACTCTCACCTTGAAGAAAACCTAAAAAATATTCAGTAGGTTTTAGGTTGTATTTGCTCGTGGTTAACTTTTATAGAGCAGACTAATCTTGCCATTGAGTCTAAGATTCAGTTCTTTTTAAAAACTATTTACTATTCCAAGAACTAAGACAAGTTCCTGGCAAGTCATGGAAGCATGACCCTTTGTACAAGCAGATGTGGAAAGGGAAATTCTTGTTTTCTATGCTTGAGCAGCAAGAACAGTAATAGGAGAAGTTCTTGTAAGTTGTTTTCATTTCTGTTCCTTTTAAAGTATAATTAGAATGACTGGCCTATCATGTAGGGTACAATATTTGCTGGTAAGCAACTTACTGATATGTGTCTTGTGAAACATTTGCTAAGCGTGATTAAAATGCATGAGGTTGTGTTTCTGGAATGAATCATTCAAGCGTCATTTTACATGGTGGGCACTGAATTAGAAAAGTGAGAACTTTCTTCACTTAAATATACTTAAGTATCTCTATACGATATTTCTCATGTAAGAGGATTTTTGCATACCTCATAAACATAACCAATAATTTAAGTTATTTGACATAACATCCACTTTGACAAATGAGATATCAAAGAACAAAGGCAATTTGTTGCCCAGCGCCCCAGGGCCCTTGTCTGTCATCGTCTCCCTGGCTGTCTCACACTCTTTCCCAATTTTAAATTTATATGGAAAGAAGAATGCAGGTTGGAAAATTTGGGAACTATGGTGGAAAAGGGAATGATAATGATTGGTGTGTATTGAGGATATCCCAGCTTAGCTGGGTGTAAAAGTGATGGTTCTCTTCATGCTTGGCAACAGAGCCTAGTTGCCCTCCAGATATCTACCGCACAATATCTACTGATAGCTCTGTGGAAAGAAAGTGCTTTTGCAGAGTAAAGTTGAAACAGGTAGTCTAGTTATTTTTCAATCTGTATCAGTGTGTTTTCAATCTTTTAATGCCAGGGCCTCGTATGATAAACATGAAAATCTCTTGTACCTCCCAGAGATTGTGATATGCCTTCCTCTTGAGAAGCACTGTCTCCTTTGCAAATTTTCACTAGCCAAGATGTCCATCTTTCGTGTCTCAGAGGCTGACATGTCCTCCTTGAAGGATGCTGTCCCACTATTACCATCTGTGGATGAGAATTACTGCCCCAGCTGCAGGGACTCCAAATCCCCTGTGGGATGATAGAAAACATCCAACTTTATTTACTTTTTTTTTTTTAGTATCAAGTGAATTACATTAAACTTTACTAACAATTAATACATTAGTTAACACTGATACTTTCACTTGATTAGTAAGTCAGATGATGACCTGTGATATGCCAATCCTGCGTATTCTGAGGAAAGAGTGGGCATGTCATAATGGGGAAGGCTGCACAGTGGCACTTTCATTCATTCGTCACCTTTCTTCACATTGTGACACAGGCACTTTGTTTACACTAATTTAGGTGAAATTTATGGTTTCCAAAGGACATGTCTAAAAAAGATTCCTACAAAGGAATCACAGATAAAATACAATAGCAACATTGTGAGCAGCACAACACTGTAAGTTAATATTAAGCATCCATCATGTGAATACAAATCTGTCCAATATTAAATGAGTTTGGGAGTTATGCAATATTACAAATTGCTTATAACATTTTACTAAACTTAATATTAAATTGTGTGGTAGAAATTGGAGAGCATTTTAAATGGGTAACAATAAACACTATATATCAAAAATATTAGGATTGGGCTAAAGTAGTTCTTAGAAAAAAAATGTATAGCCTTAAATACCTATGTTAGAAGAAGGAATTAATTAATGAGGTGAGCCTACATTTTGAGAAGTTAGAAAAAATAGCAAAATTGACTCAAAGAAAATATGTGATAGAAACAACAACAGAAATTAGTAAAATAGAAAGCATACAATTAGGAAAGTAACAAAATTAAAGATTGATTTTTTGAAAGGCCAATAAAATTGACAAACCTCTGCCAAGACTGATTAAGGTAAAAATAGAGAAGACTAAAATAATTAATATCAGGAATGAAAAAAGGACTTCATGACAGAGGTTGCAGACACTAAAAATATAGTAAATACATATGAACAACTTTATGCAAATAATATTTAAAAATTTTAATGGAAAAAATCCTAGAATAATGAAACATCGAAACCGATTCAAGAAAAAATTGACATCAGTGGTTAAAAATTGTTCCATCAAGAAAACTCTAGGGACATGTGGGTTCTACAAAACATCAAAAGGAAAAGTGATATGCAAGATTCCAATCTTCGAAAACAATTGCAGAGAAGTCTTAAAAATAGGAAACATTCTGGAACTTACTTTATGAAGGCAGCATAGTTTTGGTGTGAAATTCCAGTAAGGATCATATGAGAAAGAAAAAGTACAGGCCCATATAAACAAATGATTAGCAATCCAACAATGTTCACAAGGTTAATATTTCATAAGCAAGTTGTATTTATCCCAAGAATGCAAGTTGAGCATAATATTAGGAAATCAATTAAGCAATACACCACATTAATAAGTTAAAGGAGAAAAATCGTATGATCAACTCAACAGATACTGAAAAAGCGTTTGAGAAAATCAGCATCCAGTTATAATGAAAACTATAAGCAAAGCAGATACCAGGTAACTTTCATAAGCTAATAAAGGACATGCAAAAATTTGAAAGCAAAGGTCAGACTTCATGGAGAAACACTGAAAGTTTTCATTAGTAATCAGGAACCAGAAAAAAAGTACCTATCATCCCTCCTATTGAACAGTGTCCAAGAGAGCCTTCTCCAATAGGATAAGACAAAAATTCTAAGTAAAAGATATAAGAATTGGAATAAAAAACCAAAATTTTTATTATTTTTAGATTATATTATTGTGTATGTAGAAAACCCAACGATTCTACAGACAAATTATTAGAATTAACTTATCAAGGTTACTAGAGAGAAATTTAATATACAAAACTCTTGCATTTTAACATCAGCAACAGTTAGAAAATATATTAAGAAATAAATGCCATTTACATTAACAACAAAAATAAAATACCCAGGAATTGTTTTTAAAAGTTATAAAACATGAGGAAGAAAAAACTGAAAATCACTTGCAAAGATACTACAAACCTACATAAATAGAGAATACTGTGTTTATAGGTAAGAAATGTTAATGTTATAAAGATGTCGGTTCTCAAATTGACCTTTGGATTCAATGCAATTCCAATAAAAATTCCAACAGGCTTTTTGTGGTTGTTTTGATTTGGGGAACTTGAGGAGCTGCCTGATTCTAAAATTTATATGTAAGAGCACATGCCTGGTAATAGCCAAGACATTCTTGACAAAAAGAACAAAGAGAAAGACATGTCCTTCTAGTTATTAAGATTTATTATAAGGCTCTAATAGACTGTGGTTTTAGGGCAGGGATAAATAAACAGGCCAATAAATAAAATAAAGTGCTCAGAAAAAATCCATTTATACAAAGCAGGCATTGAAAAATAATGGAGAAAGGATAGACTATTACACAAATAGTGCTTAGGTTATTTGTTACCAAATGAGAAGAAAAGTTAAATTGTATCCCAATCTCACACAAAAATCAATCCTAGTAAAGACTTCAATATAAAATTTCCAATTTTAAAACTTTTAGGAGAATAGCTTCGTGAACTTGGAGTAAGAAGATTTCTTAAAACACACAGAGGGAGAGAGTGCGAGAGGGAGACCACTAACCACTGGCTGATAAATCAACTGTATTAAAATTAAGAACTTGTATTTCTTAAAAGAAAATAATTAGGGCATTAAAACAAGTCACATATTATGGTTATATGCTTTTAGGACATGTAAATATAAAGATTAAAGTCCAGAATACAAAATAATTCTATGAATTAAGAAAATGACAAACAACTTAATAGAAAAAAATGAAAAAAGACAGATGGCACAGAATAGGAAACAAAATGGCTCATAAATTCATGTAATGATACTTAGCCTCAATAGTAATCAAGAAAATTAAATTTAAAACATGAGACTGTTTCAGACCCAACAGATTGACGGAAATAAGGGGAACAAAGCTTTATTATACCAGATGTGGGCAAAGACGAAGAGCAACTCTCATGCATTGTTGTTAAGACAACAAATCGATACAATCATTTTGGAAAACTGTTGGTATCACTTAGTAAAGTTGAACATTGCCTTTGACCCCGCAAACTCATTCCTAGATAGATGCCTGAGAAACTCTAAGATCTGTGCACAAGAAGGCAAGGAACAAAACCTCCATGGCAGTTCTACTTATAATTAAAAAAAAAAAAAAAAAAAGAGATGCAACTCAAATGTCCATCTATGATAGAAAGGTAAACGATTTGTGGGTTATTCCTATAATGGACTACCATACAGAAATAAAAATGAATGAACTAGAGCTATGCCTATTAGATGGATGAGTTTCAAAATGATGGTGTTGAATGAAAAAAGCAAGTCAGTAAGTATGTGCCGTATGATCCCTTTTATATGGAGTTTGAACAGAGGAAAAAGAAATAATACATTGTTTGGGATACATACGTAGGCATTAAAATTACAAGGAGAAACAGATGAATGATTAATATGATGATGGTTACCTTGAGGTGGGGTACGTGCATAGATTTACTTGGAGAGGACCATACAAATGAGATTTGAAAGTCCTAGTAATATCCTATTTCGTAACCTATGTGGTTGGTATATGGGTGTTCAATTTATTGTCATTATTTAAACTGCATATATTAATATATTCTTTTACACTTATGAAATATGTCACAACAAAAATGTAAACATTTACAATTCTACAAAGTAAACACTTAGACGTTTTCTTTGATTAATTACAAACATACTTCTCAAAACTTTTTAACAAGTTGAAAATTATACACATAAGCAAGAATAACGACACGAGAAAACCTTATTAATTTTGCTACTATTTACCTAATGATTATAGAATTACCAGGTAAGTATCTGACATTTTCACCAATAATGAAGTTTATTCTATCATTTTGCTCCTAAGATGTTACTACATAATAATTATTTAAAACCTAATCCTTTGAACATGTATGTATGCTTTATAATATACATAACATATTAGTAAATTAGTACTAATATCTAATTTGTCCATAACCACAAACATTAAATTGGAGAGGCATGATCTAAAAATTTCTTACTGGGAAATCAAAATATTTTTGATTAAGTGAGACAGCAGTTCTCAAACTGAGAGTGACTAATATGAGCACACATTAAAAATGCTATCTCCTGGACATACCCTCAGGGTTCTGATTCAGTTAGCCTGCAGAGGGTTCTAGAATATGCATTTTAAATACGCAGTCCAGGTCATTCTGTTGCAGGTAGTTTATCAGCCACAATTTTGCTCCAAGTTTAGACCCACCATTAAAGCACATCTTTAGAGAGCTACGTCCCTTGACTGCAGAACTGCTTTTACTGAACATTGACACGATGCCCTTGACCTGCACTTGGGGCTCTGTAAGAAAGAAATGCTCCCTTTTAAACTCATGGCAGAAACTAGAATGAAGATGGAGTTGACAAAATAATGTATGTAGAAGAGCAGATCATAGAGCCCGGTACACAGAGAATACTCAGTAAATGTTGCCTTCTTATTGTTAACAATACGCTGTCTTCTTTATGAGAGCTCTTAGGAGTTCTTTCTGTTTTTAGTATAGGGAATAATTATGCTATTCTTTGTAATACAGCAATTTGACAGTATGGTTCTTAGTTCAATTTATTTTGATACTTGGTTTAAGTGGCTGTCATAGCTAACAAAAGGTACCTCCCACGTGTATGTAGATCCCAACAGAAGAAGTGAAACATTGGTTGGGTTTAATGAATAATTATACCTATTTTTTCCCACCTCATTTACCAGTTATCCTAAGCAGTTTATTTTTCTCCTATAGACACTCAATTGAGGGACTTTTGGATTCTTTACCAGAGTGCTTTGAATCAAATTAGTGGCCCATCCTTAGCACTTCATAGAATTTCATGGCATGCAAAAACATGTCTATTTTTTTGTTCTCTTTTATATTCTTCACCTTTTTCTTTCTCAGCTAGTTCTAAATAATGCCTTTTTGTTGTTATTTTTATATTCTTGTTATTGCCTTAAAGAGTTGTTGGAATACAGTGAGAGGAAGGGAAGGAAGAGTGTGCGGGTAGGCATGTCGCTAAGATGGAAAACGAATAGGGAGAAGGGATGCCAGTGTCTTGGTCAGCTCAAGGTCACATACACCCTGGTACAGTAATCAGAGTTAGGGCTCAGGTATCCAATTCACATCATAGTCTTTCATGGACATTTCTCTTTGTCTTTCATGATATTTATCCACCAAGTCTATATTCACTGGGTAAATACGGACAAACTAGTAAGATCTTCCGTGGAGAACTGCGTTATTTTTGTTTATAAAATGGTCTCCACTACCTCATAAAAGGTTGTGGCACATCTTTTTAGTTAACTGGGAGAAAATTTCCAATGTTCACTGTAAAGAATGATAGGGGAGCAGTGTGTCTTTGATTTCTCTTAGTTGTGTGTGTGTGAACTTAGAAAATTTATTTTAATTTTCAAATTTTCATTGGTTGCATTTTCATAGACCAAAGTAACTGTTATCAGTGTACCCAGTCTTTTTAATTTTTATTTATTTATTTATTTATTTATTTTTTATGGAGTCTCACTCTGTCATCCAGGCTGGAGGGCAGTGGTGTGACCTCAGCTCACTGCAACCTCCGCCTCCCAAGTTCGAGTGATTCTCCTGCCTCAGCCTCCCACATAGCTGAGATTACAGGCACATGCCACCACACCCGACTAATTTTTTATTTTTAGGAGAGATGAGGTTTCACCATGTTGGCCAGGCTAGTCTCGAACTCCTGATCTCAGGTGATCCGCCCACTTCGGCCTCCCAAATTGCTGGGATTACAGGCATGAGCCACCACACCCAGCCAATCCACCTAGTCTTAATAGAACTTTATGAAGATCATTATTTTGAAAAGAGTTTCCTGTTTTTTCACGTAGTTGAGGACAAATTTTTGTCTCGTATTTCTACCTGCTGGATAACAGTTAGCAAAAAGATCCAAGTGCAATAATAATTGGTTTGAAATGAGTTTACATAATTTTTAATAAATGAAAACTGCTCATTTCTTTTTCATTAATGCTTCACGGTTTCAGCAGCTTTTAATTTCTCTTGCCTTTTTGGAAAGCCTTGCATGCTCGATGATTTTCCTTTTTAAATAGCACTTCGGCATTCAGAAACATCAGCAAGTGTTTTGGAGACTATTCCCTTAGGAAATTTCTGTAGGGAAGCTTTTTCGGTAAGTGGCTTAGTGTTTTTAAGATGTTAATAACGTTGCTGATTTGGTCTTTCCTCAGGTTGCAGTTAAAATTAATTGAAAAAAAAAAAAAAAAAAATGACAAAACTCTCACTTTACCTGAAAGCCAAATAGTATTAAGGAATGGTGGACAAGTAAACTAGGCTTTGAAGTAATTAATGGTATATCCTTTCACGGACACTGAAAAGTCATGGTTTACTACAAGAAAAGATTCATTCTCATACCTTTTAAGTGATTTTCAGCAAGGAAAGAGAAATAAAGCTAGATTAATTGACATTCTTATAGGCACAATTCTCTACTAGCTAATCATCTGCACATCTACAATACAGTGATAATTAACGACATGGAGATAATGAAGGATTTTTTTTTTTAAAAACCCTACTCTGTACACTTACTATACACAGGGCTCCATGTTCAGTGACTTAGATTTGTCATTTCACTTAATACTCTAAACCACCACAAGGGATAAGTAGTATCAATATTTTAATTTATTTTATAGATTTTATAGGTTCTCAGGAAGGTTAAACAACTTACCTGAGATTATCTTGTGCTCAAGGTGATTAGCTTTAAATACTCACTTCTATGAGCTTAAATAGAGTATAACAGAATAATCTATTCTGCTTAAAATACTCACTTTCCTTGGTCAGGCTTCCTCTTGAGTTTTCTTCAGCTTTTTTTGGCTATTCCTCAGTCTCCTTCGGTAATTTCTCCCTCTCCCTGGCCTCTAAATTTTGATCCCATAGATTCTCAGACCTCTTGAGATTGAGGCCTCTTCTAGTCTCACACTCTAAATTCTGCCCCAAGTTTAAAATACCATCTAAATGCATGTGATCTCTATATATGGTTATCACCACCCCAGACAAGTCTGATGAGCCCCTCTCATGGATCTTACTGCCTACTTGACACCTCTCCTTGGATCTCTTGCAGATATCTCATGCTTGAAATGTACAAAAATCAACACGTGATTTTCTCCCTGAAACTATCTCTTACCAAATTTTCATCATCTTTGTAAATGACATCGTCATCCATCCAGTTGTACAAATCAGAAACATCTTTGATTCCTATCTTTTTCCTCTCTCCGTATCCAAGACATGACTTAGTCTCATAACTTCAGTTTCCAAAATGTAGCTCAATGCCATCCATTTCTTCCCATATCCCTGCTCCCTGGGCTTTTGCCAGAACTCCAGCCCTGGTCTAACACAATAGTCTTTTGTTCTTCCTGCATCCTCTCTTTCTCCAAATTCATTCTCCATATAGTATTGGGAATTATTTTTAAATGTAAATTGAATGATGCCACTCTCCGGCTTACAATCTTCTAGCAGCTTATTATCGTCCCTGAAATAAAATTCAGCCTCCTTCTCATGGCTGACAAGGTCCCTGCCTTCCTCTGAAGGCCTAGCTCCTGCCAGCCTAGAACATTCCGTGCACACTGGCAGCTTCTCATCCCTGCAAACATGCCACTCCCAAGACATCAGACCTTGTCCCTGCTCTGGCTTCTGTCTGAAATTCCTCCCCTGGTGCCCACCCCTGACTTCATCCTTGCTGGGTTTCTTTTTCTCCCTCAAATCTTAGCTGAGTGGTACCTTCTCAGAAGGCCTGCTTGAAATTGACATGGGTTCTGCATCCCCACTTTTGACCCTAACATCCAATTTGTATTTTTCATAGGATTTTTCTCCTTTGGAAATTACACCTTTATTTGGTATATTTACTTGTTTATTAATGCTCTGCCCCACTAAACCACAAATTCTATGAGGGGAGGGACTACATCTGGTTCATTTACCACTGTAGACCTAATACCTTGTACTAGGTAGGCAATAAATATTTGATGAAAGAATGAATCAAGTACATCCAACTGGTAAGTGGTGAAATCAGGATCCAAACCCAGATCTGTCGGACTCCAGAATGTGTGTTGTGCACTGTTATGCTATGAGTAAAAGTAATGCATGTTTGGTCAAATTTTAGTATGAAATACATTTTTTGAAAATCAAAAATTCCTTTTAAAAAAGTTTTTTTTTTTTTTTTTTTTTTTTTTTGGATAGAGTGTCTGTCTGTCACCTAGGCTGGAGTACAGTGGCATGATCACAGCTCGCTGCAGTCTCGACTCCCTCAGGCTCAAGTGATCCTCCCACCTCAGTACTGCAAATAGCTGTGACTACAGAAATGGACCACCATGCTCAGTTCATTTTTATCTTTAATGATTATTGTTATTTTTTTAGATGGAGTCTCGCTGTGTTACCCAGGCTGGAGTGCAGTGGCGTGATCTCGGCTCACTGCAACTTCCACCTCCTGGGTTCAAGTGACTCCCTTGCCTCAGTCTCCCAAGTAGCTGGGACTACAGGAGCGCACCACCACACCCAGCTATTTTTTTTTTTTTTGGATTCTAGTAGAGACGGGGTTTCACCATGTTGGCCAGGATGGTCTCCATCTCCTGACCTCATGATCTGCCCGCCTTGGCCTCCCAAAGTGCTGGGATTACAGGTGTGAGCCATGGCGCCCAGCCTTAATTTTGATTATTTAGAGACAGAAGTCTCCCTGTGTTGCCCAAGCTCGTCTTGAACTCCTGCCTCAAGCGATCCTCCTGCCTTGGCCTCCCAAAGTGTTAGGATTACAGGTGTGAGACACCACGTCTGGCCTCTTGAAATTTGATGGTTCCTATGATAAGCCTCTGTTGGCTATAGTGTACTTGATGGACCTCTCTCCTCCAAACTGACAGTGACGCTGCATAACATAAATTTTACTATATTTCACATTTTGTTTACTAAGATGGCCAGACAAGGTCCCTTGCAGTGATTCTTCTAACTCCATCAAAAATTCTATGAAATCAAATAAAATGGCCTTGTACAAGTTACTTAACTTCTTTGAATCACTGTTTCTTCATCTATAAAATCATGAAATAACTATTTTCTAGGGTCACTGAAGGGGACTCGAGGAAATAATAGATGCTAAGCCCTCATCAATGGGCTTAGTGTTTGGCAAATAAACAATAACGGGTTCTTTTAAAAGAAAAGTCTTAATTCTTTAGTTGACTGAAAGATTCTAATCTTTAGGGTCAACTAACCAGGTTTGGGTGGTGGTTGTTGCTGTTGTTGTTGTTGTTGTTGTTGCTGTTGTTTTAACTGTTTCCAAATTGTGACATAGTCCAGAGGAGCGGGATTGACACGTGAAGTCATCAAATGCTGATGAAACAGCAGGGGAGTAGGCAGGAATGCTGCCTCAGAAAGGGCCCCTATGAATCCACACACAGGCTCTAAATCTAGATGAATCAGACTTAGAATTTCCACTGAGTTTACACTTTATGACTGTAGCAAAGAACAGCTAGAGTCCCAGGTTGAAGTTGACGCCATTCTTGGAATTTGTGTTTGGCTCATGAATTTACATTTCCCACCATGGTAAACTTCTTTTTATAAGAGGAATATAGCAGCACACTCATTCTTTTCTAAATTGCTTTTAAAGAGAAATTTGATTCAGTTTATCGATTCTGCCCAAAGAACAACATAAAGGTAAAAACACTGATTTTTAGTCATGAGAATTTCTTTCTTTCTTTCTTTTACCCCAGAGGACTTTGTTATCCAGCATTTGTCAAGTGCTCTATTTCATGTGGTTTAATGAAAACCTTGGGTCCCATTTTTCTTTGAGATCAGTTTGAGAGGTCCATATTTCTTTCATTTAAAAAGTCAGAATTTCTTTTCTGAATCTCAGGTTTTGAGTATTATCATGACAAAGGTAGACAAGCTGGCAGAGGAAGCCGCAGAAGGTCTCTGAGAATCTGAAAGCCTAATAAATAGAGATGAATGGATTTTGAATAACAAAACCGTAGAACCGTCTAACTTTGGGAAAATAAGATAGAACTTTTGTTAAATATTTATGTGTTTTGGAGAATAAAATTTTAGAGCTAAATACTAAAAATTTTAAGATTCATCAACTTTTACCCTGAAGCTTTAATTTACACACACATACGTACACACACAAAAATGCAGAAATAAAATGGAACCTTAATGTCCGTAATAACTGGGACTTTAACTAAAGGAATGGCTAAGTAAATTGTTTCACAGCATCCTAGGGGGAAATTACTGGTGTTTCTTAGTATCCTATTGATACGGTTTGGGCCTGTGTCCCCACCCAAATCTCATGTGGAATTGTAATCCCCAGCATTGGAGGAGGGACCTGGTGGGAGGGGATTGGATCACGGGGGCAGATTTCCCCCTCACTGTTCTCATGATAGTAAGTTCTTATGAGATCTAGTTGTTTGAAAGTGTGTAGCACCTCCCCCCCCCCCCCCCCCCCCCCCCCCCCCCCCCCCCCAGCCTTCCTCCTGCTCTGGCCATGTGAAGAAATGCCTGCTTTGCCTTCTGCCACAATTTAAAGTTTCCTGAGGCCTCCCCAACCATGCTTCCTCTACAGCCTGCTGAACTGTGAGCCAATTAGACACCTTCTGTTTATAAATTACCCAGTCTCAGGTAGTTCTTTACAGCAGTGCAAGAACACACTAATACATCTATGGATTTGCTCTAATATTTATTTACTCATTTTTCAAGGTAATCAGTTTAGTTTTTTTTTTTTTCCATTTATGAAATCATGTGTTTAAAGGCAATGGCATCAAAGCACTTGGTTGCTTGCTTTACATTCGTTAGTGTCTACAAGGAATTATTTTGTTAAATTCAAACGTTTTTCCTCAGGGAAATCCTGGGTTCATATTTTATTTCTTGGTTCTTGGTTCCAGTAGATTTTTACTCGCTGAATTAAATCTGAGAGATTCATTGTTTTCTTTAAAATAGTATTTTCCAAATATCTCAGAATTAAGATCATTTTCTCTATCTTAGGGGTTTTAGTAAAGTCAATTTCCTTTTCTTTTTCTTTTTTTTTTCTACATTTTTGGAAGGAGACTATACCTTCAAGGGCATCTGGCCCACCTGGCTAACTCAGGGTTCCATGAGAAGTCGAGGCCAAAGCAGGGGCCACCCACAGCCCTGGCCCTCTGCACTCCTTCCACCATCCTCAGCTGCACTTTGCAACATATAGGAACAAAATATCCTTGTGCTACCTTCACGAAACTAAAAGGTTCTGCCACTCTCATTTTTCCAACCCATGTACATTTATATTCTTCTGGTGAGAAGGAAAAACTCGGCCAGGCGCGGTGGCTCACTCCTGTAATCCCAGCGCTCTGGATGACAGAGCGAGACCCTGTCTCAAAAAAAAAAGAAAAACAAAAAAACTCAGAATAGGGTTGGAATAAATAATGTGGGAATTGCTTTACAAATAAAACAATAAGAGCAGACTTTGCCAGTGATCAGTGACTCAAGTTCATGTTTTAGGGGTGGCATTTAAAGAACCCACTTCTAACAGCAGACCCAAAGACGAGGAATTTTGTTGTTGCTCTTTCTATAACATGGGAGCACCTCAGAATGATACTTTCTGGTAGAAGACTTAGAAATGCAACCATACATTTTACAAACTTTATTGTAAAATTTATCAAATCACCACACGTTAAAGTTCTATAGTTGTATCTTCCTAACAAAGTATGGAAAACCCTAAGGCAGAGGACAGAGAAATAGTTGTTGCCGCGAGGTCTCTTGGTTTGCAAGAGTTAGGGGTGCCTCTTTGGGGATCTACCTGGAAAGTTGACTTTTGCTGAATTTGTGTTGCTGGGGTATAATGCCTGGAAATACAACAAAGTCCTTGTCAGTTGCGATTGTCTGAAACTGTTCTTCAAAATAAGAAGCATTTAAATGTGTATGATGGAGACATGTTTCCCTGTGATTTAGGCAGCCTGTGTTTTCAGGGAAATTTGTCTAAATAACATACAAATGTCAACTTAGTTTTGGGATTCTACTTAAAATTAACTAATGAAAGTAATTGTGTATCAACACGACCAGGTTGAGAATACAAACAGAACAGGTAACAACAGGAGACGTGAATAAAATCCATAGTGGCCAAGTATCTCTAGACTCACTGCATTTCTGCTAATGTTAAATTAATATTCAGAATACTTCCATTCTTCTCTCTTGGAGGTTCAAAGTAAGCATTTCAAATATGGGGCTTTTTTAAGGATAAAAATTGGGTGATGTGCTATCTACAGCCCTTTTTCTCATTTTATGCTTTGAATATTCTGATTTGACACGTAGATGCTTCCGCATTATATGTTAAGTCATTTTCCCCCTGTCGAATTAGTTTGCCAAATTGCCTTGTGATCATGACTTTTCAGGAGAGCAGACTCTGTCCCCTGCACGGCTGCAGATATTCCTTAACAGCATTTTGCGGTCATCAACGTAGAGACTCATGGAAAGTGTGAATAAATATATGCTTGTAACTTCTTGATTCGAATGACCCATGTAGTTATATAAACCAAATTTAAGGACCAGGATGGCCTGTTAAATTAAGAATGTTGGTGGCAGATAAGAGGGAAACATTAGGAACCTGGTTTTTTTCTGCTTTTGGTTAACATATAATTAACTCAGTAGCAAATTTCTATGTGACTACAGTCTTTAAATTTAAATAATTCCACTAATTCTAGGTTGAGCCACTGCAAAGGTTTCAAGACTTAAATTAAATGTTATCTTTTTCAGTAAAATAATATATTTTTGCCCAACTAAAATAGGGCAATATCGATACATTTTTGTACCCTAAAGTATTCCACAAAGGAATTCAAAAGTTACGGGGAGAAAATAAAGAATTGTAAGTTTGTTTGTTCTTAAAAGTCTCAAAAGGTCACTATCATCCTAATATGTCTCATTAGAAGTTAAAAATTACTAAATAAACCTGCACATACAAGCATACATATATGAGTGGGTCTGTGTTCTTTAGTTAGCACTTTTGGATATATAAAACTTCAACTTAATACTTTTCCTCTAATTTCTCTGTCAGAATGCAGCATGATCTAGGATTGAAAAATATTAAATACAGTGGCAAAGCATTAGTTATGAAAGATGCTACATTTGCATGAGGGATTGTTATTTCATCCAGTGGTAGACTATCTTAATTTCAAAACTATTTCACCATCAGTATCTTATGCTACTGAAGAAAACAAAAGCTAACGTAGAGGCTAGATGCAAACAGAAACACACAATGAAATGTACAGTGAACATTCTTCCTCCATTTGTTTCCTTAGCAAATAGAATTTGATTGCTGAGTTCTTCATGGAATGATGAGTCTTTTGTATTTTATTTCTATCTATAGACACAGAGATCTGTCCCTCTGCCATGGAGATGTTGTCTTATATGAGAGTCGTATTTCAGCAAACATAATTAAACCATCACAAACAGAGCCTTCCATTAGTCAGAACAGTTATCGCTGTTGTGCTGTAGATGCATGTGAAAGTATTTCACATTCTGCTGGGGGGAAGAAAAGACCATTAAATATTGCCTGGGTTTTTCTTGATCAGATTGTTTATTTCTCAACATTTTTTTTTTTTTTTTTTTTGAGACGGAGTCTCGCTCTGTAGCCCAGGCTGGAGTGCAGTGGCCGGATCTCAGCTCACTGCAAGCTCCGCCTCCCAGGTTCACGCCATTCTCCAGCCTCAGCCTCCCGAGTAGCTGGGACTACAGGCGCTGCCACCTCGCCCGGCTATTTTTTGTATTTCTTAGTAGAGACCGGGTTTCACCGTGTTAGCCAGGATGGTCTCGATCTCCTGACCTCGTGATCCACCCATCTCGGCCTCCCAAAGTGCTGGGATTACAGGCTTGAGCCACCGCGCCCGGCCATATTTCTCAACATTTTAAAGAGATACTTAATTTTTCTTGACAGCTATTTTTGTCAACACGTTAGAGAAACAAATATTAAGGGCAAAATTTGCATGGGATGCCAAGTGCTGGTATTTCCTGGAGTAATGCATACTGTATGCATAAAAATAAATCCCATACTGTTCTCCAGAAAACGTCCTTGGCATTTGATGTGCTTTCTAAAGCTATATTCTCGTAATGTTCTGCATCTGAGGTTTCAGGGTGGCAGTGGGGCGGGGGACGGGAATCATAATTTGATTGGTGTGGTTCAATACACATTTGAGCTTCATGCAAAAACAAAAATCAGACACTAGAGGGTGCTGTTTGATTTCCTTTTTCACTGGACTGTGCAGCTGATGTCAGTGTATGGGGCACTGCAAAATGCCAGCATGGTCTTCCAAACAGGCCCAAACTGCAATGAAATACAAGCTGTAGAGATCCCCTGAGTTTTAGGAGAAAGGCTGGGAAGTTCAAAACACGGTGGATGGTAAATTAATTCAGAATTAGTAAAGAAGTAATTCTTTATTACCCTAGCCCTGCATGATTGTCATCTTTTGATAATTACTTAATTCCTTTGGTTGAAAGAAATTTTATTAGATTTCAAGCTCCCACTAAATGTCAAATGGTTCTAAAAATAGCTAGCATATTAGACAATGTTAAACAATTAGCACTCTCAAGTTTTGTCATTAGAATTTTGAGTAGAATACATACCTACTACTGGTTAAGAAACTACAGAATTCCCAGTGGTCACAAATGCCAGACCCAAAGATGTTGTTTCTTTTGATATCAAACAAATACCAAGTCAGTAAGATTCCCAATTAACTTCCTTTTCAACCTTTGCTAAGCCTGCACTTTCCCACCCCTTTACCCCGCAAGCAAATCTTTCAGAGCAGCAGGAAAAGGCAATGCTCTGAAGTTATCTTAACCATATACTATCATATGGCTTCTCTTTGTACAAAGACAAGGGATTAGGTTCGAGGGGGTAGGAGAGTGGGTAGGGTTCCCAGGTCAAGTGTCTAGTGTCACTTTGTGACATAAGAACATTTGAAAAGAAGCTTCATGTTCTTATGTTACATACAGGAAAATTAAGGTATTGAGGCATGTAATCATTTGCATTTCAAGCAGAGAATTAGTAGAAGAGTCAGGATCATCTCTCAGTTCTTCTGCCTTCCAGGAAGTCAACTAAAGGGCCCATTTGTTTTCAGTTTTGTAGAAGTATTTCTCTTTAATCCAGATGGAAGTGATTGGCTCGAAGGCAATGTGAGCACTATCACCACTGATTTCCAGCTCTTCTGCCTTCCAGGCACACGGGAAGTTGGTGCTTCCTCATCTCTAAAAGTCAGTTACAACCATCTGGCTTGCATTGACCAATGAAGTGGGAACAGAAGCAATACGTGTCACTTCAGGCAGAAGCACGGAAGAGCTAGGGTGGGATTCTCCATGCTGTCTTCCCTTGCCAAGGTGAATCTTGAAGCCACACATTGAGCTGACAACAATGAAGGATAATAGTCTCCAGCAACTTCCATTCTAGGATGACAACGAAAGCAGGGGTGACTTGCGTGAGCAAGAAAGAAACCTTGGTAAGTCACTGAAATTGTGGGGTGTTCTATTTTTTTTTTTTTTTTTGACACAAAATCTCATTCTGTTGTCCAGGCGGGATTGCAGTGCCATGATAATAGCTCACTGCAGCCTCTACCTCCCAGGCTCAAGCGATCCTCCCAACTGAGCCTCCCAAGTAGCTGAGACTACAGGCATGCGCCACCACCCCTGGCTAATTTTTGTATTTTTTTGTAGAGATGGGTTCTCACTATGTTGCTCAGGCTGGTCTCAATCTCCTGGGCTCAAGATCTGTCTGCCTGGGTCTCCCAAAGTGCCGGAATTATAGGTATAAGCCACCACACCCGGCCTGGGGTTTTCTGTTGCATCATTACAACCAGGTTTATCCTGATGGTAGACATGTGAAGGATGCCAACTAAGCGAGAAAACCAAAAGCCAAGAATGAAAGTGTGGCGAAAAGGATTTCAATTAAAAAGCTTTTTTTTTAAAAAAAAAAAAACTAGAATTTTTAATCGAGGAATCTCTAATGACTTTAATATGGGAATCAATAAAGAGGCGCTGTCAAGTAAGTAATATACCATTTCTTCCTTGTATGTTTTCAGTTAAAATTCATCTAAAAAGGCAGGCATGGTGGCTCACGCCCATAATCCCAGCACTTTGGGAGGAAAAGGTGGGTGGATTGCTTGAGCCTGGGACTTCGAGACCAGCCTGGGCAACACGGTAAAACCTCATCTCTACTAAAAATATAAAAAATTAGCCGGGCATGGTGGTGTGTGCCTGTAATCCCAGCTACTCAGAAGGTTGAAGTGGTAGGATCACTTGAGCCCAGGAAGTCGAGGCTGCAATGAGCCAAGATCATGCTAATGGACTCCAGCCTTGGCAACAGGAGTGAGACTCTGTCTCGGGGGAAAAAAAAAAAAAATCATTTGAGGATCTCAGGTAAAACCATAAATGAGACATTATTGTATTCAACTCATAATGTTTGATTTCAAAAGCCTAACCCTTTAATGGTGTGAATGGAAATGGTGCATAAGCGCATCTCAATCCTCTGATCCTGAAGTGTGGGATAGTCTGGAATCCAGGTTTTCATCAAACGAAGAACACACGCCTAACATTCGTTTCTGTCTTAGTGAGGAAGAAGTACTGTGTCTCAGCTAGAACAGACAATGGTTTGATTCCTTAAGCCATCTCAATGCTCAGTATTTTCCCAAAAGATCTTAAGACGTCCAAGCAGAAGCAGACACAGATTCTTCTCCATCAATACCAGTTGTCCGCTTAGCTGCATAGCATGTGTGACTGCTGAGGTAAGCTGGCATGTGTTGATTCTCCCAGGGGGCTGGGAGAACAAAACAGCTCAGTGCACAGTCAGTCTGCACCCTACTTCTTCAGCCTAGTGACAGTATGATGCCAGTGCTTTGACATATGAGACAATGGCCATTTCACCCACACTCACGTTCAAGAGCACTAAGCATTTTTGCTCAGCTTTTCAGAGTTCCCAGAAAAATACAAAAATGCGATCCGTTTAAATCCAAGGCAACTTTAAAATAAACCTGAAGTGGGTTTTACTTTGTTTTTGCCCTTAAAAAGCAAAGCATTCCAGGGATATATTTAGTAGGCCCTCCATTTTGTAGTTAATTATAGCACATATGTGTTTGTGTAC
The DNA here is from genome assembly GCF_024542745.1 of Macaca thibetana thibetana. NCBI lineage: Eukaryota > Metazoa > Chordata > Mammalia > Primates > Cercopithecidae > Macaca > Macaca thibetana. The sequence continues at coordinate 112,943,601 of NC_065591.1, read as the reverse complement.
CACTTACAAAAGAGGATGCTGCCTGCTTCTCTTCTACACCGTACCTTAATGCTCTGCTAATGCTCTGTAAGTACACACGAACAGCAATATAACGGTGCATTAACGTTTTGGCCAACAGTGCCTTCCTGGTCCAATTGCTGCTATTTCTTTAAAAAAAAAAATTCATGGCATGCTCTTTAGTGTACAAAGCTTAACATCAATAAGAATTATTCCAGCCACCAAGTAATGAGAATATTTGAACACAAAGTTTATTTAAGGATAAAACACATTAAAAAGCATTTGGTTGATTTGTAAAAAGAGAAGGGATTGGGTTCGAGGGGGTAGGAGAGTGGGTGGGGTTCCCCAGGTCAGCAGTATCCCCAGAGGCCAAAGCTGCCATGGCAAGGTTGAAGGATACTGTGGGTGGAGAGCGCCTCATAGACAGAACACATACATATCATAGATCAGACACTTCCAAACGCCAGCAAGATTCCTTAGAGGGAGTCAAACCTTCCAGTCATCACTTCAAAATCATTCCAACAGGCTCTCTCTGTAAAAAAACGTGATCCAGAAATAGCACTGGCTTGACAGATTTCTCTGGTCAGATTTCCGGTCAGACTTCTCTAACCAGAATTTTTTTCCTTTACTGGTTTTTCATGTGAACCAAAGTTTCTAGTGACAACTGTTTGGAAATTTTTCACAAGAGATATACTTTCCATAACTGACTTGTAGAAGCCCCGTTTCATATTCTGAAAGAGGAGCTTGCATGTTCGCTGGTTTCTGGACCTCAGACCGTTGGAGGCAGGTGGCATCATTCTGAGATGCTGGACACTTTCAAATAGGTTTTGACTTAAGGGCACACACTTTTTATCCTACAGGGAGTTGAAGTAAGTAAATTACAGTACTTTATATAGCAACTTTGAGTTAATTATGAGATCGTGCCTGATTTATAGACAAAATGCCATAATGAAATCTGGATCATGACGAGAAGAAGCGTCCAGACTTGGAGTTCGACTGAAGAATTAGAGGCTGTAAACAGAGAGGAACACAGTAAGCCCTATGGGGAAAAAATACCTGTTTGATAGGGATGAGACATCTTTGCAGCACTCAGCTAAAAAAGGAAACTTCATTGCCAAGAACCCATTTTACCCAAATGACCCGAAGGCAGCAAAGTAACAGAATTAACCCAATCTTTAAGAGAGTCCTACTTTGGGAGGCCAAGGCGGGCGGATCACAAGGTCAGGAGTTTGAGACCAGCCTGGCCAATATGGTGAAACCCGTCTCTACTAAAAATACAAAAATTAGCTGGGCGTGGTGGCGTGTGCCTGTAGTCCCAGTTACTCGGGAGGTTGAGTCAGGAGAATCGCTTGAACCCAGGAGGCAGAGGTTGCAGTGAGCTGAGGTTGTGCCACTGCCCTCCAGCCTGGGTGACAGAGTGAGACTCCATCTCAAAAAAGAAGAGAGTCCTGCCAACCTCATTAGAGGTCAGGGAAACCATGTGCTAAGGCTTGTTTGCTGGAGGAAGCATCCCAATCCCAACCTTAGCCCAAGCAGACTTGACAGCCAGATGTAGGCCAATATATGGTCCTTAAATGGCTGGATAACTTGTTTTTTAAATTACCTTTATATTTGAGGTGAAAAAGCAAGGTTTTCTTTTGTTGTTGTTGTTGTTGTTGTTTGTTTAATGGCCCTAGAATTCCTTGGGTATGTTCCCCATCTTTCCTCCTTAATTTCTGGAGTTTTTGAGGGAGAGTTGCTGACCTAGTGGGCTTCAAATCTGAATTTCTCCTTCTGGGGTAAAGAATCTCCCGTGTCCCCTAGCTGCCTGCCCCAAGGTAGAAGAATGTCTACCTCTGCAGCTCTTGCCATCCTCCTGCAGGGTTCCTGTTACACAGCTGCAGAGAGGCCCGTCCACCCTGCTCGTGCAAATCTGCTCACACCCTCCATTGTCCTCACACCAGTCCAGCCCTACAAAAGAGCAGTTAGGAAGATTAACTACACACAGTTCAACCCTTCCACTGGTATCGAAGGGCAAGGCTTTAAAAAGAGAGGAGGACAGGCTGGGTGCGGTGGCTCACACCTGTAATCCCAGCACTTTGGGAAGCCAAGGTGGGCGGATCACAAGGTCAGGAGATCGAGACCATCCTGGCTAACACTGTGAAACCCTGTCTCTACTGAAAATACAAAAAAATTAGCTGGGCGTGGTGGCGGGCGCCTGTAGCCCCAGCTACTCGGGAGGCTGAGGCAGGAGAATGGCATGAACCCAGAAGGAAGAGCTTACAGTGAGCTGAGATCGCACCACTGCACTCCAGCCTGGGAGAAAGAGCGAGACTCAATTCCCCCAAACCACCACCCCCCCCCCAAAAAAGAAGGACAAAGAAAAGCTCAATGCCATTGTTGAATGTTTATGTCAATGAAAAGATGTCTTTAAGGAAGTGGGTGCTGTTCTCAAACCGGTGTCCCCAACACCAGCCTCCTCATCCACTGGACCCACATCAGAGGTGAAACACGTCTGAGCCTTCAAATCCCATTGTTTTAATAATCTAGGGTGTGTTTTAGAGAACATACATACTTTTTCTCCTAATAGGTCCCACTGAAATGATCTGTTCTTTGGGTTCTTTTGTGTAATCTGTGGCACTCCTGGAATTTTGTGGGCAAGTCTGCAAGACAGAACACCAGGGGAAAAATTTCACACAATTAAGCTGGTAACTTATTCTTCACCATGTTTTCACCTCTAAAAGAGGCAGTGACTCTGGCCTCAAGCATTATTGCTGCTCAGACTAATTAGAACCAATGCATTCTTGATCATCGAATCCACTGGGACTCTAGGCTGTGTGTTGAACAGAATTAAACACACTCTCCACACTGGAATTAGTACTTTTTCCTTTTTAAAAATCTCTCCTACATTTCTGATGGATCCGCACTGGAATGAGATTCAAAGAGGCTCCCTGCCCAGGAATAGGATTGCTGTATCTCATCAGGCACTAATGTATGCAGTATCATCTGTAAGTTACCCTGACCATAATTCACATCTTGATTCTGCAAACATGGTGTTAGCATAAAGCTGCAATGTTAAAGGCTAGGGGCCAGGTATCAGGCAATCGAATCTTAAGGACCCAGCCCGTAAGTGGTGGGGGTGGAAGCCTGGCACAGAAGAGATGATTAGTTTGCTACTTCATCCCTCATCCCCTCCAGGGTCCTGATGTAGATCAGGTGAGCTGCAGGACACCTGGATAAACTGTATCCTGAGCTCAAGAGTTTGGTTCTGTAGTGGAGTGGAACTTGGCCCAATGGTCATTAGAGTCAGGCCGCCTGGCTCCTTGAGACTCTAGTGCGGTGGTTCTCAGCCAGGCCAACTGGCAACATCCGGAGACATTCTGGGTGTCGAAACTGGGGGAAAGTGTGATTGGTATCCATGGGTAGAGGTGAGGAATGTTGCTGACATCCTACAGTGCACACAACAGTCCTCCAGAACAAAGAATTATTCCGTCCAAAATGTCAACAGTGCCGAGCTTTGAGAAACCCTAGTCTAGCATTAAGCCCATGACTGGTTGACAATTCAGAGATAGAAGAGTAAATAGATATATTTCCCCGTGTTTTCTCTCACTGTCCCATCAAAGATGATTGTCCACCCCAAGCATCTATGGATGCTTCCAGTCCGGCCACCTGGCATTCACGATCCTCATGTTGGGAAACCGAGACAGTGAGAAGTAAGACTAAGCACTTTGTTTTCACATTCTCACTTACGATTTTACAGGAGTACTTTTCTGAGTCGCAGAGTGACACTGCACAGTGAAGGTGAACTTCGTCATAATCCCCTATGAATTTAAAGACGGTGACGTGAAAGCGACAGGTCAGGGAGACTGCGTTCTCCTCGATGCCGATGGTGTTATCTTTGATGTTCTGACACCTATTCAGAAAAAATAATGGAATCTTTGCCACATGTTTTCCTCTTACACTTTAATCCTCATCTTCATTTCAAAATTTCACTTTCACATAAAACCGTCATAAGTGGCAGAAATGCCTTTACATTTGAAAGTGACCTCTGGACTGCCTGGGTTTGTCATTTATTATCACTCCCTCATATTTTCATAGTTTGTTTTGAAACATCAAACACCACCTCGAACTAGTATCCTAACTGCAACTAAAAACAAAACGACTGCAGGGACCACACTCAATTTCCCCACGCTTCAGTTTCTCATTCCGCCCCCTCATAATGCTGTGTTTTACCGATAGCAATTTAATAAACACAAGATTCATTCTTACTTCTCTTCTGTACTTTCTTCAGTTAATTATCAATGTTGGCAGGGGCCCCTGACTCAAACCCTGTTGGGAATACTTCCCACGCGTCAAAATAGGTGGGAGCTGGAGGGGAAAGAAGACCGGTCAGGGCGAGCTGCAGAGTCGCTTGGATGTGGCTGACTTCCCCTTTTCTCAGCCCCTTCCTTCCCGTGGTATTGAGCCAAGAGACAACCCCAGCCAAGACATCTCTCAGACACAGAGCTCTTGCTTCAACTACGTATAGTTCCCCAAATGCATCAGAGTCTCCTCTAGTCCTGTGTCTTTTCACGCAATGTTTCCCCCGCCTGGAAGATCTTCCTGCTCTTTGTCCAATGCATCACTCCTGCCCTTTCTCCAACCCCAGTTCTATGGCACCCTCTCCTTTATAAATGTCCCCTAGTCATGCCCGGGCGAGGCACAAACAAATGGCCTTTCCTGGATTTGCCAACAGCCCTCTGTTGAAATCCGTGAGTGCAGAAACCAAGTCATATTCCTTATTGTGTCTCCACTGCACCACATGGCATGTGGCATGTATTTGAAAATTTTTGTCAGATGAATGAATGAGCGAGCGAATGGTGTTGCCACAGCCAAGACTGGCCCGTAAGAACCAAAAAGCTCTTTAAAATGATAAAGATAAAAAGGGTGACTCTTCCTTATGTTTCTTCTCCCTAGTCCACAGGATTAAATAGCTTAGCAATAAGGAAAAATTAAAACTTGAAGTTATCCTTCAGCATTCCCACACATTTAGCCTTCCAGGCAAAATGCAAGTTGCTTTTCAAGGCAATAGTCCAATAGTCTCTTAAGTGCTTTGAAACAAAAACTTACATGCCATACTTTTTCTTGACACTGTTATTTATTCGGATAACCTGAACAGGCTCAAGGATTCTAAAGCGGTAATAGCTCTTCAGTCTTCACACAGACCTTCCCTCTTAACCAGACCACCAATTCTCTCCCAGGGAGATGACTTGAAGTGTAGGTATCAGCAAAACTGAAGGAAGGGGCATAGCGAGGCAGGAATGGCTGTCTGGGTGTCTTTCTTAGACTGAGCACAGACACCAAGCACTAGAATCTTCTGTTAACAATGAAACATCTGCCCTTTCCTCCAGCTAGCACATGAAGAGAAAACAGAAGTGGCCTGCGTGTCCCCAGACTTACAAGCCACTTGTAGAAGCTGCTGCTATCTCTGCCCTCCACACAGCTGGAGAGAAACAGCTGACCCCCAAAATACTTTAGTGGACCCATTTTGCAGCTCATTCATTAAGCATTGAACATCTGGTTTCCCTAAGTTTGCTGGAAAAAAACAATAACCACATTCCTCCAAGAAAGGTTAGGAGGACTGATGGATTCACCTACATAAAGAAGTCACTTCCCACCCAACCACGGTTTAACTTGAAGATGTTTATTCAGACAGACACTGGGGTAAGCTGAGATTTATGAATATGCTCCTTGGCTCGCTCTCCCTCTCTGGGTCAAGTCTTTTAAATATCATTTTAAAAATGTTAAAGGCTGCCATGTCCTTCAAAGGAGACATAAGCCCTATAATCTGGATTTGCATTTGTATAGTGTCTCATATATTAACCCTTTTATGTTGCAAAAGGAATACAATAAGAGGAGGAAGAAACATGAACAAAAGGATAATTGTGATGCTCACCCACTCATCTAGGCCTGAAGGACACCAAGAGTCACCACGTTCCTCTTTTTCCCTCTATGGAGGATAAACACCAATTCAGAAATACAAATGCCTTAGTGAGGTCTTTGCTGAAAATTCCACAATACACCTCAGCAACCCATGCCACTCACCACACCTGGTCACTTAGGGAGTCGGTGTGTCTTGAAACCTAAAAGGATTTCTTCTCTGCTCCTTGATAGTTGTGTGACCTTGAGTGAGCTCTGTGCCTAGTCTCTGTGAGCCTGTTTCATCTGCAAACTAGTGAATGTCTATTGTTTGTCTTCCCAGAACCACACCCTTCTTCTCTTGGGAAACCATGCCTCTTCCCCTCAACCATAAAGCTACTTACTGTATCCAAAGCACTCTCTGACCACTACAGGGGTGGGGGCTGACCAGGCCAGGCAAATTCAATGGTGTATATCCCTACCTGCCAAACAAGGGATAAGCAAGTGGTCCAGGATAGGCCTGGGATTCCCTGCACTGGAGTCAGAAGTGCTCTCTTCTCATTGGTTACAATGCTATAAGAATGTGAGTCTAGGATGGCCAGTGTCGAACAAGGTCAATGAGAGAGAGAGAGAGAGAGAGAACGGATAAAGCAAGAGGAGAGTCTTGATAGCATCTGGCTCCCTGGATCCAATCATCTCTGAAGTCACATCACTCCTGTGATTTGGTGTTACAAACATTAAATGCCTTGATTTTTGCATAAACTAGTTTGAATTGGTCTCTGCCACTCAGAATTCTGATTAATACATTTACTTGCTTTAGGAATTATTGTAGGCTGGCTGGCATGGTAGGTCACACCTGTAATCCTAGGACTTTGGAAGGCAAAGATGGGAGGATCACTTGAGCCCAAGAGTGCAAGACCAGCCTGAACAACATAGGGAAACCAAGTCTCTACAAAAAATAGAGAAAATTTACTGGGCATGGTGGTGTGCGCCTGTAGTCCCCGCTACTCAGGAGGCTGAGGTGGGAGGATCAGTTGAGCCCAGGACGCTGAGACCGCATTGAGTCATGATCATATCACCACACTCTAGCCTGGGGCCTGGGAAACAGAGTGAGACCGTGTCTCCCAGAAAAATTATTATGGGCTTCAAGATGGCTGGCTAGAGGCACCCAGAACTTGCCTCCCTAACAAAGATGGGCCCAAACAATAAGCAGACTATCACAAGTTGAATAGAGCATCAAAGAAAGAACACTGGAATCCAGCAAAAGAGGGACAGAGGATCTCTGAGGCACGAAAATAGAGGGAAACAAAGCAGTTGGCCGTGCTAGGGTCAGCTTGGAGCCAGGAGAAACTTCCCAATGCAGGAAAAGGTAATTGAGAGATCCCAGTGGTCCATATTCCACTGCAGACTTTGGTAATGCTAGCCATGGGAGAGCCATTTGGACCCTGAGACTCGTATAGGAAGCTACCTGGACTCCACATAACGGTATTGTTCCAGAGATGGCGTTCACACTGAACCGCACAGCCTCCAGCCCCCCAGACCCAAGCAGCTGCAGCATGGCGCCATGTTGAGAGCCCAGCCCCCATCAGACTATATCTTGCCCTGGGGTCCAACAGCCCCTACTTCTCCACATCCCTGGAGCCCTGCTAACACCCACCCCTCATGTCTACTCAAAAGGCTGCAGGTTCACAACACTCCCTGGACTCAGTGATACAGCTGTGTCCACAGCACTCTAATCCACACAGTGTCCTACACCCTGGGGAACAGGTGATGCAGTGCACCAGGGAGGCTGTCCCCAGGGCCAAGGAGCTGACGCACAAGTTCCCCAGAACCCAAGAGCCACCTGCCTGCAGCTGCTGCCACTGTCAGCAACTCTGCCACTTTCCCAGCAGCAGGGCCACCAGACACCCATATACACCTTCAGAGGGCCTGAAGATCAGCCCACCAGGTGGCGTCGTGAGGCCTGAGGACAGGCCTGCCCCACCCACCACTACTGGTGCCCATGTATGCTGTCGCGGGATCTGGGGTCTGACTCATCCACCAGTCACCACTGGCGCCCATACACGTCTTCCAGGGGTCTAAGGACAGGCCTGCCCAATCTGTTGCCACCACCACTGGCAACCACGTGTGTTGTTGGGGGGATTTAGGGATCAACCTGCCCCATCCACTAATATTGATGGCTGCATGCACCATCAGGGGGGCCTGACAACAGACCTGCCCCACCCACTGCCAGTGCTCACATGCACCATCAGGGGGCCTGGGGACCAGCCCACCCCTGTGCTCACACATGTCATCAAGGGATCTAAAGATAGGCCTGCCCCGCTTGCCACTCCCAGCACCCATGCACATCATCTGGGGGCTTACAGATTGCCCTGCCCTGTCCACCACTGCCAGCGACTACATTAAAATTTGCCTTTTGGGAACCTGAGGACAGGCCCACCCAGCCTGCCACCACTGCCAGAACTCACCCGTGTGCCACCTGAAGACCTGAGGACTGGCCCACCACCACCACCACTGGCACTCCCATGTGAGGCTTTGGGGCCTAAGAGTTGGGCCACTGCTGCTACTGCCATCACTGATGCCACATACACCACTTAGGGCCCGAGGACCCACCCACCCACCTGGCCCACTGCTACCACTGACCAAGGATTGGCCCACCTAGACCTACTACCATGAGTGCTTGTTAATGCCACCCAGGGGCCCAAAAGCTGGCATGCTGGCCTGCTATCACCACCACTGGTACCCAAAGACTGGCTCATCTGGCATCCCTGTCCCCAGCAAAGCCTCACCATAGCCTCCACTAATAGCCTAAGTCACTGACTAACTCACAGACATGACTGATGCTGCTTACAGCTGAAGAAATCATATGGAGACTACACTGCTGTGTCTACCCAGAATCAAAGCCAAAGTCAAACCCAACCAACACTGTAGATACATCTATAGGAAAAACTCCGTCCCTATAAAAGCCAGTCCATAAAATTGGAGAAGCAACTATGATACCAGATGCACAGAAACAAACATAAGGACATAAGAAATATAAAAAAGCAAGGACACAATAAGAACACCATAATTCTCCAGTGACCAGGCATGGTGGCTCACTCCTGTAATCCCAGCACTTTGTGAGGCCAAGGTGGGAGGATCACCTGAGGTTGGGAGTTCAGGACTAGACTGACCAACATGGAGAAACCCCATCTCTACTAAAAATACAAAAATTAGCCAGGCGTGGTGGCACGTGCTTGTAATCCCAGCTACTCAGGAGACTGAGGCAGGAGAATTGCTTGAACCCAGGAGGCAGAGGTTGCGATGGGCCAAGATTGTGCCACTGCACTCCAGCCTGGGCAACAAGAGCAAAACTCCATTTCAAGATATAAAAAATAAAACAAAATAATAATAATTCTCCAGCAACACATTCCAACCAAAAAGAAATCTATGAAATACCTGAGAAAGAATTCAATATAATGATATTAAAGAAGTTCAGTGAGATAGAGGAAAACACAAACAATACAAAGAAATCAGAAAAACAATTCATGATCTGAGTGAGAAATTCAACAAAGAGACAAACAAAAAGAACCAAACAGAAATTCTGGAACTGAAGAATTCAATGAATAAAACTGAAAAATACAATCAAGAGCTTCAACAATATGCTAGATCAAACAGAATAAAGAATTTTTTTGTTTTGAGATGGAGTCTTGCTCTGTTGCCAGGCTGGAATGCAGTGGTGCGATCTCAGCTCACTGCAATCTCTCCCTCCTGAGTTCAAGTGATTCTCCTGCTTCAACCTCCTGAGTAGCTGGGACTACAGACACACGCCACCATGCCCAGCTAATTTTTTGTATTTTTAGTAGAGACAGGGTTTCACTGTGTTAGCCAGGATGGTCGCGATCTCCTGACCTCATGATCAGCCTGCCTCGGCCTCCCAAAGTGCTGGGATTACAGGCATGAGCCACCGCACCTGGCCAGAATAAAGAATTCTTGAATACAGGTCTTTTGAAATAACCTAGTCAGGCAAAAACAAACAAACAAACAAACAAAGGAATAAGAAAGAAAGAAGAAATCCTGTGTGAAATATAAGACACTATAAAGTGACCAAATATTCTAATTTGGGGAATTCCAGAAGGGCAAAAGATGTCCAAAGGCATAGAAAATCTATTTAATGAAATAATAGCTAAAAACTTCCCAAGTCTTGCAAGAGATATAAACATCTACATACAGGAAGCTCAAAGATCCCAAACAGATTCAACCCAAAAATGTCTTCTCCAAGGCATATTATACTCAAAGTGACAAAAGCCAAAGACAGAATTCTAAAAACAGTGAAAGAAAAGCATCAAGTTATATATAATGGAACCCCATCAGATCAACAGCAGATCTCTCAGCAGAACTCTCATAGGATAGGACAGAATGCAAGGATATATTCAAAGTGCTAAAAGAAAAAAAATACCTGCTAATCAAGAATACTACACCCAGCAAAGTTATCCTTCAAAAATGAAGAAAAAATAGTATTTCCCAGACAAGCAAAAACTGAGGGTATTCACGACCAGACCAGCCCTACAAGAAAATTTAAGTGTGTCCTACATTTGGAAGTGAAAGGTTGATATATGACATAATAAAAACATACAAAAGTGTAACACTCAATGGTAGATCATACACACAAAAGAGAAAGAGAAGGAGTCAAATGTTACTACTACAGAAAGCCACCAACCCACAATAATAAATGATAAGAGAGAATGAAACAAAGGGTATACAAACAGCCATAAAACAATAAACAAAATGACAGGAATAAGTTCTCACTTATCAATAATAACCTTGAATGTAAGCAGATTAAATTCGCCACTTAAAAGATATAGACTGACTGAACAGCTAAAAACAAACAAACAAACAAAAAACTCCAATATATGCTGCCTACAAGCAACTCACTTCACCTGCAAAAGACACACATAGACTGAAAGTAATGGGATGGAAAAAGATAATTTGTGAAAAGCAAAACCAAAAGCAAGCAGGGGTAACTATATTTGTATCAGACATAACAGACTTTAAGTCAAAGGCTGTAAAAAGAGACAAAGAAGATCATTACATAATGATAAAAGGATAAATTCAGCAAGAGGATACAACAATTCTAAATATATATCTATCCAACATCACAGCACCCAAATGTATAAAGCAAATATTATTAGATCTAAAGGGAGAGATAAATTCCAAAGTAATGAAAGTTGGAGAATTTAACATCCTACTCTCAACATTAGAAAGAAAATCAACAAAATATTTTATTTATATTGCACTTTAGACCAAATGGACCTAACAGGCATTCACAGAACATTTTACCCAACAGCTGCAGAATACACATTTTTCTCATTAGTACACAGAATATTTTCCAAGATAGACCATATGTTAGGCCAAAAACCAAGTCCTGACAAATTTTTAAAAATTGAAATTATATTGACTATCTTCTCAGACCACAATAGAATAAAACTAGAAATCAATAACAAGAGAAATTTTGGACACTGAATAAATACTTAGAAATTAGGCAACATGCTCCTGAACAACCACTGGGTCAATGAATAAATTAAGAAGCAGATTTTAAAAAATTTTTTAAAAACAAGTGAAAATGGAAACAGAACATACCAAAACATGTGAGATACAACAAAAAACAGTGCTAAGAGGGAAACTTATTGCAATATACACCTACATCAAAAAAGTAGAAAATTAAATCCAAAATTAGTAGAAGAAAAAAAAATAATAAAGATTAGGCCAGAGTTAAATAAAGTAGAGACTAAAACAAGCAAAAAATCGATGAAATGTACATTCATGTTTTAAAAAGATAACAAAATTGATAAAGCACTGGTTAGACTAACTTAAGGGGAAAAAAGACAGAAAACCCAAATAAAATCAGAAATAAAAAAGAAGATAATACTTATACCACAGAAATATGAAGAATCATTAGAGACTGTTATGAACAACTATACACTTTGTAAAACCTACAGAAAATGGATAGATTCTTGTACACATACAACCTACCAAGGTTGAACCAGGAAGAAATAGAAAACCTGAACAGACCAATAACTAATAACAAGATTGAATCAGGAACAAAATGTCTCTCAGCAAAGAAAAGTCCAGGACTAGTTGTCTTTACTGCTAAATTCTACCATACTTACAAAGAAGAACTAACACCAATGCTTCCTAAACTATTTCAAAAAAACCGAAGAGGAGGGAATTTGGGGATTCTTCCTAGCTCATTCTACAAGGCCAGCATTACCCTGATATCGAAACTAGACCAGGACACCACACACACACAGACACACACACACACACACACACACACACAACAAGCCAATGTCTAAACATAGATGCAAAAATCCTCAATAAAATACTAGCAAACTGAATCCAACAGCACATCAAAAAGATAATACACCATGATCAAGCAGGATTTATTCCAGGGATGCAAGAATGTTTCAATATATACAAATCAACAAATGTCATATATCACATAAGAATGAACAATAAAAACCATACAATTATCTCAATAGACACACAAAAAGCATTTGATAAAATTCAACATCCCTTTATGATAAAAATTCTCAAAATATTAGGAACAGAAGGAACATGCCTCAACATAATAAAAGCCATATATGACAAACCCATGGGTAATATCATACTGCATGAAGAAAAGCTGAAAGTACTGGAACAATTCATGGATTCTCACTCTCATCATTCTTATTAACATAGTACTAGAAGTCCTAGCCAGTTCAATCAAGCAAGAGAAAAAAATAAAAGACATCCAAATTGGGAAATAGAAAGTCAAACTTTCCCTTTGCAGATAACATGATCTTATATACAGAAAAACCTAAAGATTCCATCAAAAACTCTTAGAACAGATAAACAAATTCAGTAAAGTTGCAGGACATAAAAACAGCATGCAAAAATTAGTAGCATTTTTATACACCAATAACGAACTAGCAGCGAAAAAAATCAAGAAGGCAATCTCATTTACAATACTTACAAAAAAATAAGAAATCTAGGACTAAATTTAACCAAGTGAAAGATCTCTACAAGGAAAATTACAAAATGAAGAGGACAAACAAATGGAAAGATATCTCATACTTATGGATTGGGAGTATTGAAATTGTTAAGGTGATTGTACTACCCACAAAAAAAAAATCCACAGATTAAATGCAATCCCTATCAATATACCAATGAAATTCTTCACAGAAATAGAAAAAAAAATCCTAAAATTTGTATAGAGCCACAATAGACCCTGAATAGCCCAAGCAATACTCAGTAAAAAGAACAAAGCTGCAGACATCACACTACCTGACTTTTAAGTATAGCGTGAAGCTATAGTAGCCAAAACAGCATGATATTGGTATAAAAACAGACACATAGACCAGTGTAACAAAACAGAACTCAGAAGTAAGTCCATGTATTTACAGCCAACTGATTTGCAACAAAGACGACGAGAACTTACATTGGGGAAAGGACGCTCTCTTCAAAAACTGGTGCTGAGAAAACTGGATATCCATATGCAGAAGAATTAAATTATACCCTTGTGTCTCACCATAAACAAAAATCAACTCAAAGTGGATTTAAATGTTCAACCAGAAACTATAAAGCTACTAGAAGAAAACAAAGTGAACATGCTTCATCATTGGTTGAGGCAAATATTTTATGGGTAAGATTTCAAAAGCCCAAGCAACAAAGCAAAAATAGACAAATGGGACTATATTAAACTAAAAAGTTTCTACACAGCAAAGAAAACAACCAACAAAATGAAGAGACAACCTGTTGAATAAAAGAAAATATTTGCAAACTATTCATCCAACAAGGGATTAGTATCCAGAATATGCAAGAAACTCAAACAACTCAACAGCAAAAAAACAAATAATTCCTTTAAAAACTGGGCAAAGGATTTGCATAAATATTTCTCAAATGAAGACATACAAATGGCCAACAAGTATACAAAAAAAAAAATGCTCAACGTTACTAATCATCAGGGAAATAAAAATCAAAACCACAATGAGATATCATGTCATGCCAGTTAAAATGGCTACTATTAAAAAGACAAAAAGTAACAAATGCTGGTGAGGATATGGAGAAAGGGGAACTCTTCTACACTATTGGTGGGAATATAAATGAGTACAGTCATTATGGGAAACACTACAGAGGTTTCACACACACGCACGCGCGCACACACACACACACCCCCCAAAAAAAACCCACTAAAAATAGAACTACCACACGATCCAGCAAGGCCACTACTGGGTATTTATCCAAAAGAAAGGAAATTAGTATATCCAAAGAATATTTCTACACTTCTATGTTTATTGCAGCACTATTCACAATAGCCAAGATATGGTATCAACCTAAGTATACATCAGTGGATGAATGGATAAAGAAAATGTGATATATATACACAAGGGAATACTATTCAGCCTTAAAAAGAAATGAAATCCTATCATTTGCAACAACATGGTCAGAACTGGAAGTCAATATGTTAAATGAAATAAGCCAGGCACAGAAAAGCAAATATCTCAGTATCTCACTCATATGTGGGAGCTTCAAAAGTTGATCTCATGGACGTACAGAGCAGACTGATAGTTACCAAAGGGTGGGAAAGAAGCTGGGATGGACAGAGTTTGGTTAATGGCTACAAATATGCATTTAGATAAAAGGAATAAGTTCTAGTGTTTGATAGCACAGTAGGGTGACTATAGTTAACAACAATTTATTATATATTTCAAAATAGCCAGAAGAGAAGATTTGAAACGCTCCCAACAGAAAGAAAAGACACATATTCAAGGTGATAAGTATCCTAAATTCCCTGATCTGAGCACTACATATTTAATGCATGTATCAAAATATCATATATACTCCATAAATATGTAAATGTATCAATATATTTTAAAAAGAAATTCATATAAAAAGTAACTATTGGAGTGACAAAAATGTTCTAAAATTAGATTATGGTGATATTTGCAATTCTCTGCAAATTTACCAATCAATTACCATTGATTTTTACACTTAAAGCAAATAAATTGTATTACCTATAAATTATCTTTGTAATAAAGCTGTCAAAGTGAATTGTTACGAAACCTATTACAATAAATGTGAACTGTCTAACATATCCAGAAAGTATTTTTGTTTTTAATAAAGATAATTATTGTGGTTGGTCTACAGTCTTTTCTTTCATTCATTTATTCATTCAAGAAATTTTGTTGTGTAATCACTATGTTTTCAGGAAATATACTAGGTGGTAAGCATATAGTGGTGAGTAAAGGGAAACTTGTTGAGTCTATAGGCTATTATATTAATTTCTTTTTTATTTTTATAGATGCCCTGTTCATTAACCTGTGGTTATTGTCATTATATTCTTTCATTTGCAGAATTCCACATTCTTCCCAAATTGAAGTTCAAAGTAAACAGCACAGAATCCCCACTTTGAGAATAAAGCATCTTGTAGTTAATGTAGTTAATGTCACATGGACTTGGGGTACCTACCACTATATTTCTGTGTGACTTTAGGCAAGTTACTTGATTGCCTGTAAAATGAAGCTTATAATATCTACCTCATAGGTTGCCTTGAGAATTAGATGAATTAATAAATGCAAAATGCTGGCCTTGTAGGCAGCCAACAAATATTAGTTTCCATTCCCTTCCTTAAAAAATGATGCAGACAATATTATACCTGAAGCTCTGAGACTGTTGTCTATAAAGAGGTTACTCACCCTCCTTCGATGATGAAATATCGGAGCTTATCATTGCTATCTCGGGAGGGTGTGGCATAGCATTTGTTGAGCGTTAGGATTAAATGTGTGGAGTCAGCTCCAACCACAAAAACCCCTACATACAGCACATCTCGAGTCGTCAACACTACTTCACCCTGGCGGTAAGGATGTTTGTAGGAGGCATTTTTGTAGAGAGCCATCTTGGTGGTGAAGCTGCCTTCTTGGGTTGGAACTGTCAGGTTAATTACACTAAAACGGAAACAATTATGAGACAGGAACCTAAAACAATGTTACCTGTTCAATTATCTACCATTTTTCAAGCTGAGAATGCAGAGGGAAAGCAAAACATGTAGTAGCAAAGTCTAAGGCTGTGCTGTCCAATATAGTACCTGCTAGCCACATGGGGCAATTTACATTTAAATGAAATAAAATTAAATAAAATTAAAAATTCAATTCGCAGCCCCCTGAGCCACATTTCAAGTGCTGAGCAGCCACACGTAGCCACCACATTAAACAGTACAGATGGAACATTTCCATCATCACAGAGAGTTCTATTGAACAATGCTGATTGAAAGGATTTAGGCTCAAGAAACATGAATTATGTTTTTCCTAGGGCGTCAAAGACAAATGCTAGCAATTTTGATTATGCTAACCTTAACTGTCAAGGAAAAGAAAAAGCAATGTGCACAGCCCAGGAGGTGCCTTACCTTAGCATAGGCTTCACAACAGAATCCAAGGAGATCTTGATATCCAGCTCATAAGCACATGCAAATTCCACATTGATCGTGCGGTCCCTGGTGATGATGTTGCCAGTGTTGTTGGCACTTTCGATCCAGATTGTGTTTTTATACATGATATGAGTGCCATTGGACTGCAGAGCAAGGGGAAGTCAGAAATCATTACATCTGGGAGTGAGTATGTAGCTTGCATATCAAATCCATATCCCTGAAAGTGGAGAAATGGCTTCCTTCCATACATAACTTAGAGGCCAGTATAAAGTAGCATGGAGCTAGCCTTAGCATTTACTTGGGGCAAAAAAGTATTACAATAGATATCAGCAGCACCCTTCAGTCTGCTAACCTTGAATACCCGTGGAAGGTGATTTCATCCACTACTGAATTCTAACCACTACCAGACCCCACTTATCTGTGAGACCCCAAGCTAGGAATAGCATGAACTATTGCCATTGCTGAGTAACAGAAATCTTCTTTTTCAATGCTTAATTCAAAATCTCTTCTCCACCAAATCCATCACCAGACATCCCTACAAGGACCAACATGAACAAGTGCAAGTTTCACCTCCTTACTCCTTTCAACCTCTGGTAAAAGTATTAAGAAATAGAGCCATGAATAGAAGACGCACAGCAAGGCAGAAAAAGAAGAGAAACAAGATGCTTTGCTAACCTATACACTGCACAATCTGACATTAAAAGTTGGGACCTTACTATATTTCTGAAGTCAGCTGTTTTTTGTTTTGTTTTGTTTTGTTTTGTTTTTAGTGACAGGGTCTCACTGTCACCCAGGCTGGAGTGCAGTGGTGCAATCATAGCTCACTGCAGCCTTGAACTCCTGGGCTTGAGATCCTCCCATGTCAGCCTTCCAAGCAGACACAACTACAGGCACTGTCACCACAGCCAGCTAATTTTTAGATTTTTTTTTTTTTTTAAATAGAGACAGGGTCTTGTGATGTTGCCTGGGCTCATCTTGAATTTCTGGCCTCTTGCAGTCCTTCTGCTTTGGCCTCCCAAGGTGCTGGTGAGAGGTGACAATGTGCTGGCAGCCCTCATTCTTGGCACCTCCTCGGCCTCAGTGTCCACTCTGGCAGCACTTGAGGAGCCCTTCACCCTGCCACTGCACTGTGGGAGCCCCTCTCTGGGCTGGCCCAGGCCAGAGCCGGCTCCCTCTGCTTGCAGGGAGGTGTGGAGGGAGAGGCACAGGCAGGAACTGGGGCTGTGTCCAGCGCTCACAGGCCAGCGCCAGCCCAGGGTAGTGAGGGGCTTAGCACCCTGGCCAGCAGCTGCAGAGGCTGTGCCAGGTTTCCCAGCACTGCTGGCCCACATGCACCACTCTGGAATTCTCCCCAGGCCTCAGCCACCTCCCCGTGGGGCAAGGCTCAGGACCTGCAGCCTGCCATGTCTGAGCCCCACCCTCCATGGTGGGCTCCCATGGGGCCCAAACCTCCCCAATGGGCTCCACCCCCTGCTCCATAGTGCCTGGTCCCATTGACCACCCAAGGGCTGAGGAGTGCAGGTGCCCCTCAGGACTGGCAGGCAGCTCTGCCTACAGCACTAGGTGAAGCCAGCTGGGTTCCTGAGTCTAGCGGGGACTTGGAAAACCTTTATGTCTAGCTAAGGGATCGTAAATGCACCAATCAGCACTCTGTGTCTAGCTCAGGGTTTGTAAATACACTAATCAGTACTCTGTATCTAGGTAACCTAGTGGGGACTTGGAGAACTTTTCTGTCTGGCACTCTGTGTCTAGCTAGAGGATTGTAAATGCACCAATCAGTACTCCATGTCTAGCTCAGGGTTTGTAAATGCACTGGTCAGCACTCTGTATCTAGCTAACCTAGTGGGGACTTGGAGAACTTTTATGTCTAGCTAAGGGATCGTAAACAAACCAATCAGCACTCTGTGTAGCTCAAGGTTTGAAAATATACCAACTGATACTCTGTATCTAGCTAACCTAGTGGGGACTTGGAGAACTTTTCTGTCCAGCACTCCTGTGTCTAGCTCAGAGATTGTAAATGCACCAATCAGCACCCTGTCAAAATGGACCAATCAGCTCTCTGTAAAATGGACCAATCAGCAGGACGTGGGTGGGGCCAGATAAGGGAAGAAAAGCAGGGTGCTGGAGCCAGCCAGTGGCAACCCACTTGGGTCCCCTTCCACACTGTGGAAGCTTTATTTTCGCTCTTTACAATAAATCTTGCTGCTACTCACTCTTTGGGTCCATGCTGCCTTTAAGAGCTGTAACCCTCACTGCAAAGGTCTGCAGCTTCAGTCCTGAAGCCAGCGAGACCACGAACCCACCAGAAGGAAGAAGCTCCAAACACATCTGAATGTCTGAAGGAACAAACTCCAGACACACCATCTTTAAGAACTGTAACACTCACCGCAAGGGTCCGCGGCTTCATTCTTGAAGTTAGCGAGACCAAGAACCCACCAATTCCGGACACACTGGGATTACAGGCATGAGCCAAAGCACTCGGCCTGAAGCCACCTGTTAAATGAGGTTTGGGACTCCCTTACCCCCTGAAATAGCTAAGCCTAGATGTATTTGCCTCAAAGAACAATAGAAGCATAAAAGACACAATTCTATCCATATACAAGACAAAGAACCACAGTAGGCATCCCAAACCAAGGAAAAAACACATCACTCTTTCAACTCCGTCAACCACTTAGCATGAAATGACGACTGCTCTTGCTGTCTTTCATTTTACACATGCCTATTGCTGTTTTCCAAGGAGCATATTTCTAAGCAGATCATCCTGAAGTTAGCTTTTGGGACAATAAATGTGCAAACACTCGAAGCTGTCGCTGTCTCTGCCAGGTGCTCTTTCCTGCTGCTTTTCTCACCTGCACAATGTTTCCACAATTCCCTTTGGTGTTGTTGATCTGAAAGGAGATAAAATCTTCCCCCTCGATGCCGGTACACTGTCTGTCATTGATCCTCACGCCCTCCCTCTCAAAACCGAGCTGGAAGAGTTTGCACTTAGATATGGACACTTCCATCTGGGATGCTTTGCAGGTCACCTCTGCATCGATAATGTCATGTGAGTCTGTGGGAACAGTTATTACGAAAGGCAAATCAGTGGAGTCGGTCTTGCTGCAGGAGTGGGAGCAAAGCATCCCATTACCATTCTCCTTTAGAAGAGGCAAATGATCTCCACTCAAAGACTGCAGCATTTCTAATTAGGCTTTGATCAGACCAAGCGAGCATATGAATTCATTCAAAGCAGTAACTTGGGCATTAGCAGAGCCTTTTTAAAAAGATAAAAATGCTAATAAAGTGTCTTCTGTCTTTTCTTTACAAAAACATGTCTTCCCCCACCTTGCTGGTGGCCGCTACTTTTCTGTAAGCTACATACTGAACATACCAAATCTGGCACATTGTGGCCTGGCTGAAAAGCATGCCTCTCAGGGACAGCAGCACTGGCCAGGCCACATCCGAAGCCCCTGCTGATTCAGCTCGGCAGAACCCTAGCGATTCCCAGGTGAGCACTAGGAGCTTGTTTTTTGACATGGCAATGCACCAATTGACATTTTCTCTTGAGCATGTAAATACAGCTAATAAGCACTATAGAAACAGAGAAAAACATTTTTATCTGTTTAGGTGAAGCCCTTGTCCCCTCCTAAGGAGCCTTTGGTCAACCAGATTTTCATTCTCCAATGCTGTTAAATTTAGCAGCTGCCTCTGCGTTACTTGGTTCAGGAAGGGGAGCAGAGATGGAAGGCAAAGCAGCTCCGCTTCAAGCTGCCATCCAGGCAGGCTCAGCAGTGGACAAGGCCATTTCCACACCAAGGGAGCTACAGTTAGGAACAAGTCCTGGAGTCCTAGTTATTTATGGCTTGCTTCAGACATTTCAGTCGTACATATCTTCGGGACCAAAAAGCTTTGGGCCAAATAAATCTGGCTTTAAATAACATTCATCCTAATTATTTCATATTGACATCAAAATACCCTATTTCCTTGTGCATCTAAAAGATCAATTTGGACCTTTCTGATGTTGAACGTGACCTCAGATGGAAATGGCTGGTTCCATTCATGTACAAATTTGTGTGTTACAATGTATTGAGGAAAAGGATGTAGCTATACTTTGAAGCAGTCAGATTGCTTCCTTGTTCTGCTTAAATGCTCCTGAAAGCTTCACTGTTTGGGAAAGCTTCACAAAGTGGGATGCATCAAGGTCCCTCCCCAGAGCAGCATCTCCCACGGGGCCTTTCTGGGTGGGGAGGTGGCCCGTGTCACTCACTGTTTCCATAGGGGGGCGGCTCGATGCAGCCACACAGCTCCCTGCCATTGCCCAGCTCGCAGGTTCGGTTGGGACAGTCCGCCCCCACACAGGGATCTTCAACCACTCCTGCTAAAAAGAAAAACACACAGAAACATGCACAACTTGATTTTCACACCTACATGCGGTAACATTTGGTTCCACTCCAGACTTGCCTCTTTAATCACATTGGAAATGGTCAGATGGCAGCTGCAGGTTAACAGACACGGCAACCTTCCAGAAAATAATGTCAATAGCTAGCAAATAGGTGCCTGCTATGGGCCTGGATTAGCTTCTTTGACCCTCGCAAATACTCCTCAAGGCTAAATATTATAAGCTCTATTTCACAGCTGAAACTTGCCCAAGGTCAAAAGCGAAGGTAAGTGGTGAAGACTGAATGCACAGATGCTCTTAACCCCAGTAATCTTACCACGCTTAAGGCACCCACTACACTATAGCACAACGATTTGCACTGATATTTATATAAAGAGTAGTATCCAAATCATTTATCTCTACATCCCAGCATTCAACCACCTCATGGTTGGTGCACAATAAATATGTGTCAATAATGAACATATTAGGGCCAGTAAGATCCCAGAGAGGTCTCCCACACCAGCGCTTCTGACTCCTTTCTGATTCTTGGTTCACTTTCCCCCATGATCTGCTACTTGATTTTGTAAAAATAGAAAAAGGAAAAACCTCCACACAGCTCACCAGCATTGACTTAGATTCATGGTGCTGTTTTGCCAAAAGGGTAAAACTGTAAGTAAAATAAAGATGTTATGTGGAGTATCATCATCATGTTTTTATGAACAATATTTCTGTAACAGATGAGATCACCTGCAAGATAGTCAACGCCTCAGTTTGAGAACCACTAATTAGCATTTTCTTTTAGAAGTTCATTTCTTTATTTAAAGAATCGCTCTGCCTATCAAGACAGAATATTCCTCCTGTTCATCACGGTATATGATGGACAGTGCTAAAGAAACAACTGTTCAATCCCAGCATGAGCCAAGTTGGCTTCAAGAGTTTTTTAAAAAAGAGTTTTTAAAGGATGCAAAATTTCATTTAGACAAGAGGAATAAATCCAAGCGATCTACTGTACATCAAAGTGGCTATAGTTAGTACCAATACACTGTACACTTGAAAATTACCAACAGACTAGAGTTTCATGTTCTCACCACAGACACACATACCCCCACACACAGGGAAAAAAAGAGTTTAAAAACAAAACAAAAATCCCAGGCTGCCCACAGCTCCATATACCTCTTCTGACTCAGCTGCCACGCCCCTCTGGTAGGTAACTAATTACATTAGGTAGGAGTGCATGGATGGCTCAGCATAAGCCTGTCTTAATTTCTGGAAGGACAACTGAAAGAATGCCATCAGCATAAGTTAAATATATTTATTTTCAAAAGGCTGCTTTTTATAAAGATCCTTTCACTGGCCCAGTATATCCAGTACCTAGCACAGTGCTAAGCACATGGCAGCCACCAAGCAAATGTTATGATTGACCGACTCTGCATGAGAATGACAAACAGAGTAACAGAAACATGGTGCAGAGGTTACAGTCCACAAGAAGGAAACGTTTATTTACAAATGTGGTGGTCCATCTGCCAACTGGCAGATAAAACATGCCCTTAGACAGATGGAAGCTTTGAGTATTTTTTGAATTATATATGTATTTTTTAAAATTCCTGACAATTTGAAAAGTTCAAAACAGTTAATTTTTAAAGTCATTGAAAGTATTCTTATGAACACAGCAGAGTAAAATATTAACAAATATTTTTGTTAGTTTCCAACAGAGACTAGTAATTTGCTTAACAGTTTCTGAAATCACTGAAATGTATTTTAATTAACTGCATTGTTTTTAGGCTCTGAATTAAAGTGTATTCCTACACTTGATCCAGTTTGGTCTGCAAATTTACCAACGTGTATTTATCGTCTTGGAGTCAGCCTGTTTTCACAGTGGTACCTATATACACACCGGGCTGGTGTTGTGGGTCAGAGCACAAAACACACATTCTGTTGGCCACACTAGTGGGAGTGACCATTTATGTGTATGGACACACATGTATGTCTATGGCACGTTTACATGTGTGTGTATACATCTATAATCGCTCCCCTATTTGATTAACACAGTAGGAAAATGAACAAATTGAATAATAGAATACACATCAAAATCATTTTCTTACTACAGAAAAAAACCCACAAGATTCTGTTTACCTTTTTTTTTACCAGCTGATCTAATATATGTGATCTCCACAGTCAATCCAACTGCAGCTTCCTTTCAGCCCAGGTGGACATAACCAGCTCAGTTCCACCTCTGCCTTCCGCCTGCTCTTGCCTTCACTTTCTGATAGAGGATGACCTCATGCTAAAGAAGCCAAGGTGGAGATGCGTTTGGGAACTAAAATCCATCGGGAATCCCACACTATGTCCCTCTACCTCATAAGCCACTAAACCAGGGCTCTTCCAACCCAGAGAGCCCCATCTTCCCACGTTTGTTTTCCAAATTCCATAGCTGGACAGGAACCATAGGTGGGTTAGGCTCCATGGGAGGGGCCCGTCACTGAATCTCGGCTGCAGCTCACAGCTCTCTACTATCCAATCCTGGAAGCAGATCTATGAGTAAATCTGGAGAGGACCAGTCATCCCTAGAAAAAGCAATGCTACCTGCAAAGCTGTTCTTTTCACTGAAAATGGAATCCACAGAAATAAAATAATTCTCTTACAGCAATTCTCCTTCTCAATCCATTCAGTGCTGAGGATCCCGAAGGAGCGGCAGGCCTCCCCGTAGGCAGCCAGGGAGCCGCACAGCTGGAACTTCTTGTGGTTGTAGCAGCCGTCCAGGTAGCAGGACTCGTAGAATGGGAGGGGATCAAGAAGCCCATAGCAGGGCTGGAAGAAGCCCTTCATGTCGGTGAGCTTCAGGCAGTAGCCATCACCCTGCATCTTCTGGATGTGCACATTGTCACACATGGCTGCATACTGTGAGAACTGCAGCTCGTTGCAGCTGGGGGCAAGAGGTCTGGTCAGACTGAGTGATGCAAAAACAGCCATCTGAGATCTTCAATGGAAGGTAAATAGCATCTGTACCTGTTTTGCTACCCCTGAAGCTAGTGCACTGTGCCAGTTCCAACACTAATTAGCTTTGTGACCTTTGGCAAGTCAGATACTACTGGTCTCTATTCTATCCATCTAAGAAAGTGAAACGGTAATTCCTGTCACTTATATCATTGAACTACAGTGAGGCTAAAATGGAATGATGGATTAGTGGCCAAAGTGCCATACGAAAGGCAGATATTGATATAGTAACCACGAACACTTTGGCATAATTGATTGATATGATTGATACAATTGATATAATAACCATTAACAGGTATGGATATAATAACTAATAACAATGATAATAGTAATGATACTTGGCAGAATTAAAGATTTGAAAGGAAGCCTTCTAAGCCAGTTCCACTTTAGCCATGAGGGACCAAAAGCAAAACATTACAAGAAAGTCGGTGTCCAGCTGATAACAGTTTATTTTAAAAGGAAGAGGAGGGGAGGGGAAGGGACCGGTGAGGAGGAGGAGCAGGAGGGGAAGGGGGAGTGGGGGAGTGGGGGAGGGGAGGGGAGGGGGGGAGGGGAGGGGAGGGGAGGGAGGGAGGGGAAGGGAAGGGAAGGGAAGGGAAGGGAAGGGAAGGGAAGGGAAGGGAAGGGAAGGGAAAAGGGGAAGGAAGAGAAAGAGGGAGGGAAGGAGGGAGGGAGGAGGGAGGGAGGCAGGCCGGCCAAATTCAAACAGAATCATAATTCCT
This sequence comes from Macaca thibetana thibetana, assembly GCF_024542745.1. Classification (NCBI taxonomy): domain Eukaryota; kingdom Metazoa; phylum Chordata; class Mammalia; order Primates; family Cercopithecidae; genus Macaca; species Macaca thibetana. The sequence goes on along the minus strand of NC_065591.1, from coordinate 112,919,210 downwards.
CAAGAGGAGCTGAACCTTGCCTATCTTTGGAAACACTACAGTGGCTTAAAGTAGTGTTCTAAATATAATGTCCAAAGTTCTCTCTTTTCTATCTGTGGGTCAATGCATAGCATTCTAGAGTAAGCACCAAATTAGGAATCCTGGAATCTCATCCTGGCTTTGCCATATATGGGGCCTCCTCATATAAGCCATTCTCTGTCTTAGTCTCTGTTTTACCTAGGAAAGGAAGAGACTGAACAAGATATTGCCCAAGGATTTTCACAGCTCTGAGTCCCATAATTCACAGGACAGTCTAATATATGATACATTGTTCACTGTGCACTTGGGGCAGGGTCAAAGAGGCTTAAAGTGTGATTTCCAAGACTAGGGATTTAGCTGATATTTAGCATGTAAAGCAACATGATTGAGCCATTGTACAAGCAGAACTAACAAGAAAGAGAAGCATATCTACAGATCCAGAAAGGTATCCACATACTCAGCAGCCCTGAGGGGCCCTAAATTTAAAACCTTTGGAATAACTTCTTTTTTTTTTTTTTTTTTTTTTTTGAGACGGAGTCTCACTCTGTCGCCCAGGCTGGAGTGCAGTGGCCGGATCTCAGCTCACTGCAAGCTCCGCCTCCCAGGTTCACGCCATTCTCCTGCCTCAGCCTCCCGAGTAGCTGGGACTACAGGCGCCCACCACCACGCCCGGCTAGTTTTTTGTATCTTTTTTTAGTAGAGACGGGGTTTCACCGTGTTAGCCAGGATGGTCTTGATCTTCTGACCTCGTGATCCACCCGTCTCGGCCTCCCAAAGTGCTGGGATTACAGGCTTGAGCCACCGCGCCCGGCCTTGGAATAACTTCTTTAGCTCACTCTCTCTTTGCTGGCAGGGGTGGGCCTGATAATAACCTTGTAACTGCTGTTTTTAAAAAAGGCTTTCCTGATTCCCACCAACTTCTACCTACACAACCATAGTCAAGCCTTCTTGTAAGAGGCAAGGACACACAATTAGACCCAGCACTAAGGGAGTCAAAGATAGCCCTTCTTCTTCTGAGTCAACTCTTAATTCCACACCCAGCAGGGGTGCCTAGGTCCCGGGTGGGCAGCTGGTCAAGGCTTCAGAGTTCTCATCCTGGGCACACTCTTCTGTTTAGCCAAGGGCTGGATGACCTGAAAATTAGAGTTATATCATCTAAGCCCAACTCCTTCCTCTGCAGTTCACAAAATTACTGGGGTCTCTGATGTGCCTAGTTTTAGCATCAAAATTCCAAAGAGCTTTGGTTCATCTCTGTAGGAGAGCAGGGGCAGTGCTAAGGAAAGTGCATTCCTCATTCACACCACCTATGGACGTGAGAGAACCTGGGCCACCAAGTTTAGTGGCTTGAACTCCTACACCCTCACCTCTTCTGCATGCCATTGGTTTTCCAGCTCTGGGCCAGCACCACGCTGCTTACCACCGGCTTCCCTCGCAAGGTCACATAATCATCTGTTAGGTCCCCGTTGAAGTTGCCACAGAGACCACACACTTTGTTCTGCAGCCTCTCGCTGATGCTGATTTTAATGACGTTGAAACCATTGTAGTATATCTGGATGTCTGGGCTGGTGTCAATCACCAGAAACCCCTCACTGCTGTAGATTTTGGTTGCCAAACCAGTTATAAATGGAACATTCACTTGTGTGCCATTCACCTATAGGAGGAGGAAAACAGAAAATAATTACGCTTAGAGCAGGGGTTGCCAAACTTGTTCAGGAAAGGGCCAGGGAAAATATTTTGGGCATCGCAGGCTCTGTGATCTCTGTCTCAACGACTCCACTCTGTCCCTGCGGCATGACAGCAACCACAGACAATACACAACTAAATGAGTGTGGATGTATTCCAGCAAAGCTTTATTTACACAAACAGGCAGCAAGCAGATTTGCCAGCCCCTGCCCTAGAGTTTAAAGGCATTCACTCATCTTACTGTGTAGTTGCCCCAAAGGAAGCAACTATGGAACAGAAGTAGGGGAGAGGAGGTGAGAGATAAGGAAATCTTAGAAAAGTATAACCCACAATGAATGGCTGCATTTGTGTCTAAAACTTTCCCCAGCATAAGCCAATTACTGAAAATGAAATCCCAATCCTGTGCCAACGAGAGTCTAACACAGTTAAGGTGGATCTGGGCATCATTGCCATGTTTATCGTTTTCTTGCTTATAATGTTCAAACTGGAGGTCCCCCCAGAGGACCTATAGGCACATTATTTTCTGCATTTGTCATTTTCCTGCTTTCTAACATTTTCTTTCCTTAGCCCTTGGGGCAGAATATAACATGCTTTTCCTGTACTTACAAAATAAAAATTTTCTCCCCAGGCTATTAGTAGCTTTTGTACCTTAAAATAAAAAAATAAAAAACAGACACCTTTTTAAAAAATGAGTCTCTACTGTTTTGACTAGCTTGGGTATTTTGTTCAGCCACAATGTCAGTTTTTCTCTCTCGGGTGGTCATCTTCATTTTCTAGCCCCTGGATTCTGGACCAACGCTGTCGTGTTGATGTGGGCCAATTTGTAAAAGGAATGAGAATGTCAAAAACAGTGGCACCTTTCACTGAAGTTAAAACCGGTATTAAATTTCAGATTCTTCATTTTAAGCTCACAAAATACTGCTGGTCTTTTGCCTGATGCTTGATACTATGCTATTTGATGACTCTTCAATTAAAGATACACTCAAGGCCTGATTATCTGAGCAGGTGGAAAACAGATACACACAATAACACTCAATTCCAAAAAGTGGTAATGTGGCTGTCTCTGGGTCCCTCCCTCCCTGTGCTCACAGTGCTGGGGCCTGGCTCCATCCTTCCTGGCGACCGGCGGCAGCAGCCTGCTCTGCCTGAGAGGCTGGGTCACCGTCAACAGTGCATCTGAGCAGGTGATCTTCTTAAAAGGGGTGGGAGGAATTCAAGTAGAGAGCCATATTTGTTGTGGGGGTGAGTGGGGGGTTGGGTGGGGGGTTTACATTTATTTACACACAGGTGTAAGATAAACAAGAAACCAGGAAATGGGCCTAAGGAGGAGCCAACCTAAGAGAAGTCCACCAAGTGCAGCCTCCCATTTCCTGCCCCTCAGCGGGTCATCATGTGGCCCTTGGACAAAGGAGGTGCGCGTCAGGTTTTCACTCAGATTGGTGTTTTGTAGGCAAATGCTTGCTTTCTCTTAGCTTATAGAAAGGATGGCAAAGATGAAGGGTGGGTCTGACTACAAGAGGGCAGAGCCAAAAATAATCTTAAGGGCTGTTAAAAACAAATGAGACGCATTTTGGAAAGTAATCAGAGTAAAAACTGATTTACCTAACAATTTATCACCTGAAGCTCTGTTAGCACCCATGCCATTGCCTGGCTCTGAGACCCCGCAAGTCTCCTGCCTTTGGAATCATCAGCCAAGAACCAAATGGTGTCCATTCTTATGCTTAAAGCATCTTCATACTTCGATTCTTTAAAACCTGGTCACTGTGTGTGGAACACCATGAAGCAACAATCTATCCCACAACTTGGCTATCTGGGAGAACCCTACACAATCCCCCAGCCAACCCCTTGTTTCCGGGCCCCTTCTTAAGAATGGACACCAGACTGGTCACCTTGACCGTGTTCCGGTCGCTGATGAGAATCTGCTCTTCGTTAATGTAGAAGTAGACGGGCGAAATGATGGTGAGGTTGGGGGCCGACCACTTGTCGAAGTTGATGATAAGCTGGAAGGAGATGTCGGGCAGTTTCTGGCAGATGGTGGACAGCACGAAGGCGCAGTTGGCCGGGAAGCGGAGGAAGGCGCCGTCGAAGGTGCGGAAGACGCCTCCGCCGGCCGCCAGGCAGTAGGAGGTCTTGGTGCTGAAGCAGCCGCGCACCCCGTTGCGCAGCGCGCACTCCTCGTCGGACTTGCACTGGCGCGGGTCGCACTGGATCAGGTTGCGACGGAAACAGCGGCAGCGGCGCGTGCAGTCGCTGTTCCAGAACAGCTGCTTGGGCTGGAAGAGAGGCGCCGTTTGCATTAAATTCAGACTGTGGTCAGGGCTGGAGACCCCAAAGTCCAGTCCCCCTGGTCTTTTATCAGGCTGGGCTAGCCTATCTTTAATAGGGCTGGAATTTGTAGGAGGCAGCAGTGGGGAAACGGTCTCAACTCAAAGGCTCCATCAGTTGCATGCAACTCAGACGCCAAACAATATGCAGTTTTGACATTTACTTATTTACTTATGTATTTATTCTTAAAGACAGGGTCTCATTCTGTTGCCCAGGCTGGAGTGCACTGGCGCAATCGCAGATCACTGTAAGTAACCTGGAATGCCTGGACTCAAGCTATTCTCCTATCTCAGCCTCCCTAGTAGCTGGAACTATAGGCACACACCACCACACCCAGCTAATTTTTGTATTTTTTGTAGAGACGGAGTCTCACTATGTTCTTGAACTGCTGGGCTCGAGCGATCCTCCTGCCTCAGCCTCTCAAACTGCTTGGATTACCGGTGTGAGCCACCACCCTGGCCATAACTTGATTGATTTTAATAAAGAACTCTGAAATCTTTGTGGCTGGATTGTAGAACTAATCACAGTCAACCTGAATGTGCAGCTGTTAGAGGAACTAGGTAAAGAGGAAGAATATTTGGTAGAAAATATTCATCAAGGAATCACACTTCTGACAAGTACAGACTCTGCTTCAAAGATGAAATTAAAATTTACTTAAGAATGATAAATTGGCCCTTCAAGATTTAAACAGTCGTAAGAAAGCAATGACCAGCACTTCTGATTAACCATTTCACATTTCACAATCCTCACCCTTCCTTGTGTCTCGTCTGCTTCCAACTTACTTCTGTTGGAAGTACCTTCATTCCCATGTGTCCTGAATGTGAGAGATCCGGAGAACACCTGGGGTCCATGAAAGGAACGTTTTGGGATCAGACCACCTGAGTTTCAATCTAGTCCTGTATCCCCCCCTGTGCCATCTTGAGTAACATTACTCACCTCCCCAGTGTCACTTTGCTCATTTCTAAATTGGAGATATTAATAGTATCCTGTGGTTGAGTGCAGTGGCTCATGCCTGTAATCCCAGCACTTTGGGAGGTCGAGGTGGAAGGACTGCTTGAGCCCAGGAGTTTGAGACAAACCCGAGCAACACAACGAAACCTCATCTCTACTTAAAATAATAATAATAATAATAATAGGCCAGGTGCAGTGGTTCATGCCTGTAATCCCAGCACTTTAGGAGGCTGAGGTGGGTGGATCACCTGAGGTCAGGAGTTCGAGACCAGCCTGGCCAATATGGTGAAACCCCATCTCTACTAAAAATGCAAAAATTAGCCAGGCATGGTGGCACATGTCTACAGTCCCAGCTGCTCGGGAGGCTGAGGCAGGAGAATCACTTGAACCTGGGAGGCGGGGGTTGCAGTGAGCCGAGATCATGCCATTGCACTCCAGCCTGGGCGACAGAGCGAAACTCTGTCTCAAAATAATAGTAATAATAATAATGATAATAATAACCAGCATGGTAGTGCATGTCTGTAGTCCCAGCTACTCCAGAGGCTGAGGTGGGAGGATCGCTTAAGCCTGGGAGGTAGAGGCTGCAGTGAGTTGTGATCCTGCTACTGCACTCCAGCCTGGGCAACAGAGAGACCCTGTCTCAGAAGTAATAACAATAAAATGAAATTAAAAATAATGTCTTACAGGGCAGTTGTAAGGAATAAATTAAATAAGATGTATAAAACACACTTCCTGGCATAGGGTAGGCACTCAATAAATAGAAGCTGCTATTACAGGAGTAGAACAGCTCATCGTCTTTCAGATGGTGAAGAAATTATGCAACATTATATAAAATACCTACAACATAGCGTATCCTCAACTGGAGGCAGCTATTCTTTTCTTTTCTTTTCTTTCCCAGGAGTCCCACAACTAGAATGTTATTTTCTACTTTTCCCAAAACAGGCGGCAATCTGCAGGCACGACTCTGCTTGGTAGGGTTTGCATTCTTGATGTTGCACTTGCTCTAGACTAAGAATTCCAGGAAACCGTTGGAAATTGGTCATGATTGTCCAAGTGGGAGGTGGTACCAACAAATAGACTGTGTCAGAGAGATGTGGGCACTCAATGCATTATCGACTTACCAAAATAGTGTTATCCAGAAAAGATCTTTCAACAGCACAAAAAGGCCTATGTTTCTGTCTGGTCAGTTTTCTGCTTTAACTAGAGACATCAAAACCCTGGATATCAACTACAGATATGACTCAGATTCAAGGGTAAATAGATAGAGGAGAAGATCTTCCAGAACAACTTTCCTGATTGCAGTGCACTTCAAGATGCTATTGCTGATTCTTTCATCCTCAAAGTGAAGTCATTGCTGGAACTAAGTCTACTCTCCTTCCAGACTTACATAACATATTCTGGGTGCCAACAGCCTCACAAATTGACTTCATTTCTCTTATCAGATTTATAGAATAACTGAGTGGATGGTTTGGCCTCTCCCTGATAAGAAGTCAGACATTACAGTGGTGAAAAGAGAAAAATAACTTGATGTATGTGGATATGATAAAGGGTAAATAATTCATCCACGAGAGAATCTGATCCTGAAACGAGCATTACAGTAAAGTGGCTGGCCCAACGCTGCTTTCTTCACCTTAATCACACATGACAATGACAGCTGGGTGATCACTCTACATGCTAATAGCCAGGCATAGTCTCTATTCATTTCCAAAGAAATTTATTCTATGAACAAGCCCCCAAGCGCTTTGGAATGGTGGCAAGTAGATGTGGATTCTTTGTTCTCTGAGTTTCCTGCTTCCCGGATGTAAGCTGTTGTCAAAATCCACTGAGGTTCTGATGAAAAACTGTTCATAATGTTCACACTGTAGTACTAATAGCAGCCAAGAGCTGACCATGCTTTTCCTGAGAGTCCCAAGGGCTTTTATTTGCATCCTTTCAGAAACACGCCTGGATTTTTCGTTTACAAAATGTTTCTCAAGAGAATAACAAAACAACAATAACAATAGCAGCTCCCAATTATTGAAGGACTCGATGCCAGGCAGTAGGCTAGGAACCCAGCATAGATTATTTATCCAACAGCCCTACTGGGTTGGTATCATTAGTCACATTTCATTCACAGGGAAACAGACGCTCAGAGAAATGACAGCGTTTGCTCAGTGTCACACCTCCAGCGGTGGTACTGCTAGGATCGAACCCAGGTTTCATTGAATTATGCCACACTGACACTCAGAATGCCTGCCAAGGGTGCATGGCACAGTTGATAGATGGATAGGTTTTGGTAAGTCTCCGGGCTGGGGAACACAGTTTATGGAGTACTTTTTGAGTTTTGAGCCTGATTGTATCTTCTCCTCAACTGTGAGAAAACAGAATTCATTAATTTTTTCCACATGTTCTACCTTTTCCTTTCAAATAATATTTCTAAGAGCTCATTTCAACACCCTCTTTCCCAAAAAGCCTCCTTTGATTAGTTCCACTATTTTACCTTACTTCCTCCCTGTCTTTCTAATATAGCATTTAAATAAATTTTCCACTGAAAGTGAAATTGAGGGTCACTTCCACATTTCTTTTATTTATCCCCAAAGTTAGGGCAACTTGAATGAGTCAATGCATCTTTACAAAAAGGAGTTACTATTTATTTTTCGCCTAGTTGATTTCCAATTCAGACATTTCAGTTAGATTTATTTTAAATGCTACTATTCTTTTTCACTTAAAATTGATTAGTTCTGTAGGGTATTATTTTTCACTTGCTGATAGGTTATTTTGTAACTGTTCTCCTGTTCTTTAACGTACATTGTTTCTCTCTTCTGAATAGATTTTTAAGATCCTCAAGGCAGGGGACATGCTTTCTCATCCCCCACAATACCACCAACACAGTGCTTTGCAAACAGTAGATACTCAATTATTCGGAGTTGTTAACCATCTAACTTGCCAACATACGGTTTTGATGTCATTTAAACAGGGAATGGGCTTGAGGTCGAACCATGAACTAAATGCCTTGTCTATTCAAGAGCTTTTCTAGCTTAGTATTATGGAATTCTAGCTTAGTATTATGGAAAGATTACAAAGTCCAAAAAGTGAAATGATTTCGTGAACTAATATGTTTTATTGATAAACATCTGCGAAGGGCATCTTCATAAACTCTACGTTTAAACCCCTGTAGGGGGCGCCGCAGAGGGTGGGATGTGGGGGCACCACATGAGCAGTCCAGACCAAACTCTGGGGATGATCCACAGTGACAAATGGCACACGTGGAGATGGCAGCCACAGCTACCCTCACGGAGCCTCAACAGCCAGAGAGGGAAGGCCGCCCCACGCAGCCTCCAGCTCCATATTTTCCAGTGACAAATGTCCTTAGCTAAGACAGCTACAAATGTCAGATTCACAGCCACCATATTTCCAAACTATAGCTGTATCTGAAGCTTTCAAACTGAGATTTACAGGACAGAAAACAGAGAAAGGCACGACAGAGACACACAAATGTGAGTGAGTTGGGGAGGCAGAGCACCGGAGACCTTACCAATGTGGAGGAGGGAGGAGGGAGACACTCTGGTGCTTTTCTGACACTCAGTGCCCAAGAGCATCATCTGAAGAGTGTGCTTAGCCTCTCTACCCCCCATCCCACTCCCCTGCCATGAACATGATGCTCTTCATAATGAAGTGGGAAAATTGGTCAATCTGACCAACCTCTTAGAGTTGGAGAGGAATCTGATCATTGGCAAGGAGGACGCCAGGCTGGCCTCCCATACCTCGTAATATTTGCCATCGGAGTAGCAGCCGCAGCTGTGGGGCAGGATGCAGCTCTTGCCGTTAAGGACGTAGCCAGCGTCGCACTGACAGCCCTCCACGCAGTAGTGGCTGCAGTCACTCTTCAGGCGGATGGCGGCACAGCGGGGCTGGCAGACACTCACGCAGCTCTCGTAATGGCTGTTTGGAGGGCAGGTGACAGCTGGAACAGGACAGACAAGTCAAGACTCACACGATCACAAGGCACCGAGGAGGGTTTTCTCACGGCCACTGCTCACCTACTCAGGGGGATGAAGGGCACAGGGAGAGGCAGGAGGTAGGAAGTCTGCCGCCTTTCTTCATTACTGCCCTCTTCACTCACAGAAAGCCTGGGTCTGATTAGTTGCCTTTTAAATAAAGGGCCAATGTACAGATGGAGGTGGCTGGAGCTTCTCACATCATGGTCGTCCTCTCCTCAGCCTGGCCATTGAGATCCTCTATTGCCTGCCACCTAAACCGACCCCGCATCTGAATCTCCAGTTAGACATGTCACCTGATAACCTCTCAGGGCACCCACACTCCTCCTGCCTCTAGGTCTTCGTTCACACTGATCTTTCTTATTCATGCCCTCCTTCATCCTCTGAGCCTATCCAAATTCCTGGTTCTTCAAGTCCCAGTGGGAGTCCCAGCTTACCCATATAGCTCTCCCTCTTAGACCAATGTCAGCTCCTCTACACCCCAGAGCTTCTACAGAACCTTTTTCTAAGCCAGCAGTTTACCATCCATAGATGCCTGAGCCCCATGATCTCTGAGAAGGCAAATGTACACTCTGTGTGTGTGTGTTTGTGTGCATGAGTACACGTGCTGGCGTGGACGTGTGTGTTTGTGTGCACGAGTACACGTGCTGGCGTGCACGTGTGTGTGCATGTGCACATGTCTGTGCAAACTGACTCACATCAATTATGTTCTACCATTTTTCAAATGCATCTAGATGCTTCTATAGAAGGCAAGTAGGGTCCTGGTGAAGGGTGTGGGCCCTGGAACCAGCTGTAAGAGACCCAGAGCATCACCCGGGCTCTCTGAGCTTCAGCTTTCTTCTCTATACATACAGATACCAATAGCATTCGCTTCATGCCTGGTTGCAAAGGATTAAGTGAGTCTGTGTGCTCAGGACGGTGGCTGGCACATAAGTGTTCCATAAGTATTAGTCAATCATTAAAGATAGGTTTGCTTAAAAAGTTTTGTAGAAGCTATTATCTCAATCAATGTATACTAAAAGCACAACTACCATTGTGTGGGAATGTCTACCCTATACTGTATACAGTATCTATATGGGGGGTTATTTCATTTATTAAATTATCTAGTGGTAACATCTACTTTTAGAGTACACAGTTCTATGAATTTTAACACATGTTTTGATTCATATAACCACTCTCACAATATACCATATGTTTTTAAAAAACATTTGTAGTTTAATACATAATACTTGCATAGCGTAGAAAATCCAAACCATACAAGTAAAAGCATAATGAAATGGCAACCTCTGACACCAAACTATAGTCCATTTTTCCAGAAGTGTTCTATGCATATACAAGCACCCATTTGTGTGCGTATGTATGCACACAAGCATATGTGTATGCCCTGCCCATTATTTTTTGCATAAATGGGAGCATAATATATACACATTTCTGCTCATTGCTTTCTTTATGACAATATTCATTTCATTTATCCTCAAATTATTGCTTTTGCGCTGCTGCATGCTGAGTGTATTTTATATGTTTATGCTGATGCTGCAGTGAACATCCCTGTAGGTATATCTTTGCCCTCATGAGTAAGGGCATCTGCGGAATAAATTACTGAAAGTGGAATTACTGGGTCAAATGGTATGAATGCCACTAAGTTGCCTCTAAAGAGGCTGTGCCAATTTATCTTCCTCCCTGCACTGTTGGAGGAGGTTTGTTTTCCCACACTCTCCTTGATTGTCTATCACCAAATTGTCTGATCCTTGGAAACAAGCTTAAAATACTATATGTGCTGTCTCCTTATGCTATATGTGTATTATTATTATTATTATTATATATCCTTATTTAGTTTGCATTTCTTTGTGAGGTTGATCCTCTTGCTTTCATTTGTTTATAATCCATTCGTATGTCTTTTTTTGTTAACTGCCTTTTCATATCCTTTTCACATTTCATGTTGTTGAAATTTTTATTATTAAATTATAAAAGTTCTTTAAAAATTAAAATAGGCCAGGTCAGGTGCAGTGGCTCACGCCTGTAATCCCAGCACTTTGGCAGTCCAAGGCAGTGGATCACGAGATCAAGAGATTGAGACCAGCCTGGCCAACATGGTGAAACCCTGTCTCTACTAAAATTACAAAAATTAGCCAGGCATGGTGGCGCTTGCCTTTAGTCCCAGCTACTTGGGAGGCTGAGGCAGGAGAATTGCTTGAACCCAGGAGTTGGAGGTTGCAGTGAGCTGAGATCGTGCCACTGCACTCCAGCCTGGTGACAGTGAGACTCCATCTCAAAAAAAAAAAAAAAAAGAATTAAAATAGGCCTTTGTGGTATGTCCTATGTGTTACAAAATATTAATCATTTGTCTTTTGACTTTGCATTCATTTTTAAATAATTTTCTAACTTTTTTTGAAGTTGTTTATCTCTCTGCCATGGAAAGATGTAAAATTTTTAATGTAATGAAATTTATCAAATTTCCCTTTTAACTTTGGATAATTTGTTCTGAAACGTTCTCTCCACTGCAAGATTATCAAGAACACTCCTTTGTTTTCTTCTAGTATTTTTGTGATTTAATTTTTTTATGTGTAATCTTTGTTCTGCCTGGATTTTGTTTTGGAGTAAGAAATGAAGGAAGGATTTAGCTTCTCCCAGCTAGTTTGCCCTTTGACCTTTTACTATTTACTGAATAACAAATATGTTTTCCCAGTACTTTGAAATGCCAACTTTACCATATGCTAATTTCTCTTTAGTGTTTGGGCTTGTTTCTGAACTTTCTCTTCTTTCCCTTGGTTGGTCTTTCTGTTCATGTGCCAGTATTCACTTGTTTTATTTTTATTATTTATTTGTTTAACTTGTTCATATGCCCGTGTTAACAGTGACTGAAGGTCTGCAATACACTGTAATATTTGGGAAGAGGTATTACTAATTTAGAGATGTTTGTTATTTCAAGTATTTCAAATGGGTCTATTTCTCCAACTGGATGATAAACACCACGTTTCGCACTCTGATTCTTCCATGCCACCCCAAACAGTGTGAGAACATGGCAGATGGTTAAGAAACACTTGATTCTTGGAAAACAAACTTTCAGATTCCTAGTACTGATCCACTGCTTCTCTCTCCCCACCAAATGATATACTGCGAGCTGTGGAGTGATGACCTGGGCTCTGCACCTGGATTTGTACCATGGTCAAGAATGTCTCTTGCCATACCCAGCATCTGTGCCTTGGTAGACAGGATGAATGGTGCCCCTAAAAAGCAATTCAGCTCAACAGAATGGACAGGGGCTTTGGAATCAGGCCAACCTGGATTTGAGGCCTCGCTCTGCCATTAAGCAGTGTCACTATGGACAGGTTACTTGCTCTCTCTAAAACTCTGTTTTCTCATCTATAAAACTGGGATCATAATATCTCCCTCATCAAGTAGTTATCAAAATAAAATAAGATATAATTCATAAAGCGCCTCATATAGTGCCGGGTACTTCAATAATAACTTCTGCAATTCATGGTAGTAATAGTTGTAATCGTAGAAGGAATTTTTTTTAACAATTATTCAACAGGAATTTATTAGATGTTTGGAGAAAATGTAAGACAAATCTTAATTATCAGACTTTGTACTCAGCACTCTGAAGTAGCAGCAGCTGCCTCCAATAAAAGGGAAAATGACGATGACAACCAACTTTGGCCACAAGTTAGGCACTGGGTGACCAGGCTCAGAGAGGCAGCATTGCACAGAAGGGAGAGCACTGTCTCAGGAGCCACTTTCCAACTTACCCAGGCCACCTTCCTCGGGAAAGTGACTTCATTTCTCTGAGCTTCAGTTTCTTCCTATAGAAAATGGGATCATGAGTAGTGCCTACTTGACAGGGTTGCAATGAGAAGTAAATGCATGAGTCCCCAGATCCCACTTAGAACCTGGCACATAGTGAGAGCTAAGGAACTGTCATTTATTCCTTTTTTATTTCCTTCTCTTTCTCCTCTCACCATTGAATGCCCTAATTACAGTCCCCCGTTAAGGGACTGAAAGAATGATAGACTCAGCTCAATGAATTTTAAGGAGGGGCTAGTAATTAAGACAATTTACCTTCCCTTCTCCCTGTAAGCCTATTTGCTCAACTTAGGTTACAAGATTTTCCAATGAGTTTACAAATAAGGTAATTGAGTAATAAATTATCCCATTGATAGGAACGGTCAGATCACTGAAAAACACCAGCATTCTACCTTGTTACCAAAAAAGCACAAGTTTGATGGGCAGTTCTAGGTTAACCCCTTTGCTCCTAAAGCACCATTTCTCATATCAAGCATTGGATGAGATGCTTGGATTAATTTTTGGTAGAACGAGAGTTGGAGAGAGATGGGGCCTGTCCTCACATGATGTGGAGTCATATCAGCTACAGTTAAAACAATCCTATTCTTAGGTCGAATGGCTGAATTAGGACTCAGTCTCCCGAAGCTTTTCTCTGCTTCTGAGATTCAAAATGGAAAAGGAAGTTGCCTCTAACCACGCCCTCTCCCCCAACCTGACCTCCATACCAGCTTTAAAACATATATTTTTTCTCCTATTTTAGTTTTTCTTTTTGCCATTCATTACCACCATCTCCTCAGGTGCTCTAACTTTTGGATCTTTACCCCTATCTTGAAATGTCAAGGTAGGGAAGGTCTAAGTCTCCTTGTGATGGGAACGATTCTAAGTTACCTGCTGGCCCTGGCGTATCAGCCTGGGACGTGCTGGTGGGAAGCTGGTAGAGGGCAAGGGATAGGACCCGAGACTGAGGATGAGGCAGGGCAGACTCGGCTCTGGGTGCCATGGGTAGAGCTCCCATTACTAGCAAGCCAGGGTAGAGAGGAGGCAACCAATGTTTGGACAGAAATTTGGGAGGGGAGAGGAAAGGGTTGCTGGTAGAAGGGAGAGAAAGACAAGAAAAATCACCTTCTTATCCTTTATCCCTAGCCAAGCTTTGTTGTGGGGGCCCTTTCTTTCTTGGGGGTAAGGTTGTGAGGCCTTGCTGACTCAATTTCTTTTCCTTCTCATGAGTGACAAAAATTAAGACCCATCAATTGAGGTGAGAGTTCCTGGCATTAGCCCCTGTGTGCACTTCCCTATTTGTTGCAGTTGGAAGCATTGGTTTTTGGCATGCCTGTCCCCACCCCAGCCACCCTGAGAGCGGTACACCCAGCATGGCGTGGGTGCAGGTGAAGAGGGAAGTCTCTGTAACATGTCTCGAGGGGAAACAGGCGAGCTTTCCCTTCCGAAACAGCTTCCCCATTCTGCACCATGTTTAGGCCTCTGGGTCCAAAGCTTGGTTTTCTGATTTAGAGGAAGACAAGCTCTCTGGTCTTACTGGAATGACCCCAATGAATCCAGAGTAGCTCTGGGGATTTACCCAGACCCAAGCTTTCTTATAGGTGTATTTATTTTATTGAAGTCATCAGAGGCCAGTTCGTCTGGACTGTCATCCCTACTGGCACCATTCCCTACCCTGCCTGGCCTCACCCACTCAGGGACTGAGCCTGGATGAAATGGGGTTGGCATCTGTTCCCTGCCTTCATCTTCCTCCCACCCTTCCCTTACAATCGACATGAATCCAGTTGTGTGGAATGTAAACTGACTGTGTGAGCGTTAAAGCACAATGCTGTTTCTGGTTTTTCATCTGAATTTCCTTTTCCAGGATGAAGATGGGAGTTGATTCTCTGGGGACCCTGCTGTATCACTTATTTAGAGCTCTATGCATTCCAGATCAATTTGTAGTTTTAAAAGAGCTACAGACCTTCTAAAGGGAATATGCTTTTTAAAGAAATATGCTATTATTGAGATTGAGACAGGAAAATAGATCAAAGCAGGTTAGCTAAAGACCAACAGTGTTTTTTTCCCCCCAAGTTTTTCCTATTCTTATGTGCTAAATGCAGGTAAATTATCCCAGTACATAGTCCAGCAGTATAGTATATGGGTTGCGAGCCTGGGCTTTGGGTTAGAAGCTCAAGTCCTGACTTTGCCACTCAGATTATACGACCTTAGGCAGTTACTTCATTCCTCTGAGTTTCAGTTGCTCCTTGACTAATTGGGTCATTGAGAAGAATAAATGAGGTATATTGATAAAATGTTTAGCATGGGGTCTTGGCTCAGAGCAAGCCATTAATATAACAATACCGCTTAGAATGCACAGAGTGCGCCTGGCTTTCAATTACCTAATTGGATCCCCTGGACGTTTCTGAGGCATAAACAGTAAAGGCAGCATTACCACTGCTTTATGGAAGGGGAAACTGAGAACCAGGGAGGAAAAGTGAATTGCCCCAAGGTCACACAGATCCTTAAAGACAGAGTAAAGGCTAGAATCCAGGGGCTCTAGTTCCTTCTCTAATGTACTCTTAATATTCTGCTCTGTTTCATAAACACAAAGACTGAAACATGACACATATGAATCAAATAGAATAACATGCTTAGACAAAGCATGTGGATTACTGACACAAGGATGGGCCCATGAGGTGCTGCTAAAACTTATCCTTCTTTCATTAATCTCTTGTTAGCATTCTATTGCGAACTTTGTGTGTCCAAATGCCACGTGCAATACTCTGTGATTTATATGCATGACCTTATTTCATCCTCAGGGTAACCCATGAAATAAGTGATATTAACTCCATTTTACCAATAAGGACATGGAGGCTCCAGGAGGTTACATGTCATGCTTCATTCAGATAACAAACTCAGTTCCAAAGTGCATATCCTTAAACTGCTACTCAATATGTTCTGACTTCTAGGGAGATGGAAGACTAGCCTTCCCAGAGCAATCAAGAAAGAAGAGAAGCTACAAGGAGCGACAATGAGAAGGACTCACTGCAGGATGTGTAGTTCCTCCAGCCAGTCACCGTGATCCCCTGAGTCTGGCAGGTGCTGGCGTAGTTCTGCAGCCAGCTACAGGCGGTCTGCACCGCGCCCCCATCGATGCAAGAGTCAAACAGGCAGTTCTTGTAGAAGAAGGTGGGGTTAACTTTGCTGTGACACTTGGAGAAGCCAGCATTCTGGTTGGGGATCAGGCTGCACAGCTGCTGCACTTTGGAGAAACCTTCTACCTTGGCACAGGACGGACAGCGGTCCCCACAGCCCACCTGGCAGAAGGTGTCCCTCTTCACCCAGCTCTGCCCAAACTCATTGACGCTGGATGCGAGCAGACCTATGGGCATCTCCAGGTCGTCGTCAGGGTTGCCGTTGTAGCGGCCGCACAGACCATAGGTGCTGTTCTGCATGCTCCGAGGGACTGTGATGGACAGGAAGGTCTTCCAGTCATATACAACCTTCAGGCCAAAATCAGTTTCCACCACCACGTGGAAGCCAAAGGAAAAGATATTTATCTTTCCTTGCCCCAGCTTCAGGGGCAGATAGAGCCGTTCACTGTTGACCTATAAGAGGAGAGATGAGGGGGAGAAACACAGTTGGCCCAGAGATTTCCCAGCTCTTCTCCTAACAATGAGTCTCTTGAAAGACAAGTCCCAGAGGGAAGTTGGAGCAGGTTGAATGTAGTCTTTGCATGTACTGTTGTTTATGCCAGTCAACTATTATTATTAGGATTTGAACAGATGCAAATGACTATCCTTGGTACACTAATATACTTATTTATTTCAGTGCCTTCTGTTTACATAGCATTATTTCCCCCAGGAGTTCAAATTGTTTTCTCCAAGGTAATGTAAAGGTAATAAGAATTCAATTAAAGTTTAGACTGAAATACCAAAACATAGAACTCTTGTGTTTCTATTTCTAGCTCTACCATGGAATTTATTTTAGGCAAGCCCCAGTGTATTAATTCCTTCGAGATTTCTTTTTTCTTTAAGGATGGCTTCACTTTGCTGTTCCCTCTGTCTGAAATGCCACTCTCCACCCATCAACATCCCTCTCATCCTCCAGACCCTGCTCCAATGTTGCCTCTTCTGTAAGGCAAGATTTTCTGAGCCCGTGGTCAGAATTAATCACTCCCTTGTCTGGGAAACCAGGGCAGGTTATTTATACTTCTCTTGTATTCCTCTCTACCGCTGGCCAGGATCAAGCCTGCAGACACTGTATTGCAGCACACATCACAATCTGCCTTATGTTATGACTGGTGTACGCTCTTCCATCTCACCTACAAGATTATGGGCAACTTGAGGGCAGGAACCACATTTTACTGATCTTTATGCCCACCTTCCCCTCATTACCCCCCAGGCACCCAGCACAATGTCTCCCACGGAGGGGGCACTTGACATACGTTTCCTCCCACATATTTTTAAATTCAGACAAGAGGGAAATCCCTTAACAGTAAACTCCAGGACTGCACTGCCCTTGAACTATTTTGATTCAGAGGAGCCAAATCCTACAGCCTGTGGCCAGGTTAGTGCATGATGGAAGATGGACAGGCAGCTTGCTCACTGCAGCAAGGGCTCATGGGGGAGGTGGCATGCCTTGTGGGAGAAGCAGCTGTTTTAAGATTGCTCTGACCAGAAATCCCTTCCCCCAACCTCCTTCCTCTCTCTCTTGGCTGACACCACTTTCCACGCCTTCTCCTGCCTTGGTTCAGACTCTCATCACCTTTCACCTTGACTGTAGCGTACTCTCCTAACTTGTCTCGCTGGCCCCAGGATTGCCCCTCCATTCAGTCACTACCGCCACGCCAATAATCTTAATGCAATTGAAAACAGTTAATCCAATCCTGAAAGCCCTCTCCAGGGCTTGAGTAAAGTGTCTGATATTCTTAGCACTTCACCCTGAGCTCTCCAGGAACTGGCCCTGCCTCTCAGATCCACCCCATTGGCTTCCTGCACACCAGCAACACCCAACAGTTTGCAGTTCCCTAAATGAACCAAGCTGTGCCATTCCACCCTGCATTTCCTGTGCTGTGAGTGTGATGGATGCTTTCCGTGCTCCACCCAGGGCCCCCAGTCCCAGGCCCTGCGACTATGGGCTAATGATAATTCACAGCCGGCCTTGGCCCCATGGGAACCACGTTTCCCAGAAGATTCTGACCCCCTAATCCAAGGGTAGCCCTTGGCCAATGACTGGCTGACACTGTGAGTCGAGTGCCAGGGCTCCCACTAGCCCAGGCTAAAGCTGTTCTGCAGCTTGGACCACAGCCCTGCTGAGCTCTCTTGACCTGGTGCTATCCTCACTTTCCCAAGATTTCCCACCTCAGACTTTGCTTCTCGGGAACCTGACCTAAGACAACAGGGATGCCCTTGACCCCACCTTTTTCCTGGGGCAATGCTCACCCTTCAAAACTCAACTATCTCCTTCTGTGAGTATTCGCTGAGGCAGAATTCATTCATTCATTCAGTAGACATTGATTTGACACCACTGAGTGCCAGGCACCGTGCTAAAGGCTGGGATACAAAACATATGGCCTTTTCCTAGGAGCTCATAGGCATGTGGCAGAGGGAAGTACACAGACAGATAACAATACCATGTGATAAAAGCAATGATAGAGGTAAACAGATGCACAGGCACCAGCCTTAGCCTGGGCACAAAATCAGGGCTGCCTGCAGAAGACAATGGCCGCACCCGGTCTCAAAGGAGGAGGAGGAGTTGGCCCATCAAGGAGGGGTGGGAGTGAAGACAAGGGAATTCGAAGTAAAGGGCTCACTCAGTCCCAGCAAAGGCCCAGGTAGGTAAGGGAAAAATATCCTGATAAATATGAATAATTACAGCAATTTAGTGCTGCTGGGGCATAGCGTGTGGCCTTGGGAGTGGTGGGAGATGAAAATGGACAGGTAGGGAGGGCCTGGATCATGAAGGGACTTGTATCCAGTACACACATGGCAAAGCGGCCTATGAGATAAAGTCTGCAAAACACCCATTTGTTTTGTAAAACAAAAGCATCACAATCTTAATAAGAGAATTTAAGTAGGAAGATGAGGCCAGAATTTGGATTGCAGAAACAAATAGCAAATAAAGTAACAAACAGGAGATTCAGAAGCAGAGATGATGCTCTTAAGAGTCTGACCAGAAATGGAAGGAGAGAGATTGGATTGAAGCTAGTGGGGAACTGGGGGCAAGGCTTGTTTGAGAATGAACATGTTTATGGGTTGAAGAGAAGGATGCTGTAGAAAGACACAGAAGGGAGAGGAGACAACAGAGGGCCAAGATCCCAGGGAAGGCAACAAAGAGATGGCAGAGGGGGAAAGCAGCCATGGGAGGAGAAGAGATGCCTCATTCTCGGCACTTGGAAGGGAGGAGGTGGAGAGGATACAGTGATAGTCATTTAAGGGACAAGGTGCATGGAGGGTGAGAGGAGGAGCGAGATCAGGCCATGGAGACTCTGATCTATCCTGAAAGTTCACAGCGAATAAAGTAAAAGCCTTGCACTCAGAGGCCAATTGGTGCCAGCTGGCTTTTCTTCCTAAGTTACCTTGCATTCTATATTTCTGGCTACCTGATGTCACGCAGGAGGCAATGCCTTGGGGAGGCAATATAATTGGATGAAGCTAAAGGCTTGCAAATTCTGCCATTGCCAAGGAGAGCTTTGAGAAAGGAACACCCTCGACTCAGACAGGCTCGGCTTCTCTGTCTCAGAAACCCCATGCATGCCGCCTCCACCCTGGCACCACTGCCCTGCCTCTCTGTGAGTGAGAAATGGAGGAAAAGAGGGAGCTCAGAGGCAGGAGCTCAGAGGCAGGAGGTCAGAGGAAAAAGGAGAGGCTAGAATGGCAACAGGCTTGATGGATGGAGGAGGAAGTCGCAGAGGATGATGAGAAGGTGTGGCAGGAGTCGGGGGAAGTGTATTTCAAATATTTAAGTATTGGAAATAAGACCACATATTAGAGTTTTTGGAGACAGTTTTCCTTTAAACAACAGACCTTGACCTAGTTCTCCAACAAGATCTTCTGCAGCAAAGTCTCCCTGCATCCCTCACTTTGCTACCCACCCCGAGTCTTCACCAATATTTCCTTTTCATGGACACCTTCACCTCCTTCTTGGCCTGGCAAGTGTAATCCTCCAGTGATCAACTCTGGGTCTTCTCTTCCAGGAAGCCCTCCCTGAGGTCCTCGCAGCTGATTTAGGCAACCCCTCCTCTGTGCTCTCACACCCTCCATGAGCAACATTTTTGTAGCTCTTCACGTTACACAGACATTAATTGCCAACATGTCTGTCTCTAGCACTAGACTCTTTTAGGACAGAGGCCATATTTGATTCATTTTTCTACCCCCAGGACTTGGTAGAGAATAAGCATCAATAGAAGCTCAAGACACTAAACCAAGCCAGAGTGATGCTCAAAACCCCACTCTTCTGGCAATAAATGATAAAGACACAGGCTACGAGGACCCTGAAAACCTCCCCGTTGGCCTGAATCATGTCAGACTTGGCTGTGATGAAGCCTGGGGGTAGGGGCAGGAGTGAGGCAGTCTCTGATGAGCTCTGGCTGTGGATGGCTGAGATGGGTTTTGGCGGTGCCCCCAGGAGTGGCTCACCTTCTGCAGCTCACCCCCCTACCCTGTCTGGTCTGTAGATAGCACATTTATTTCTAGCTTCTCTTGGCTTAGTGGATTTTCCCATGTCCTGTGGTGCTGCTGAATGCAGGGAAAGGTCAGAGTCATAGAAGAACCCTGTGTCCCAAGGAAGCACTTTCTTATCACCCTCCATTTCTGAGGGCCCCAGCAGTGACCTGCACTCTAGGGTGTGTTTTACCCAGCACTTCATTTCACACTGTCATCCTAACGGCCATTATTCTTCAGGCTCAGGGAGAGATGGTGACTAATAAAAACATCATGGGAAAACAAATGCAAATCATTGAATAAGCAGATTCTGCAATGCATTTTAATAATCTGAAGTAACTGTTAAATCTATCCCCTATGCCTCGAAAGAAAAGAACCCTCGATGCCCCCTGAACTTGGTCTTCTTGTCAAGGGTTTGAAAGCTGTATACTCTGTTTCCAACTTGAGCACTTAGGACATCTCAGTGACTTAGAAAGAAGTACCCTAGCAAGAACTCCCCCCACCTCTTTAATCCATTTCTCCTTGACCCCCTGTTGTGGGTTACACTGTGTCCCCCCAAAACAAATGTTGAGACCTTAACCCCCAGGACCTGTGAATGGACTGATTGGAAATAGGGGCTTTGTCGATGTGATCAAGTTAAGATGAGGTCACCCTGGATTAGGTGGGGTTAACTCCAGTGAATGGTGTTCTTAAAAGGAGAAGGAGATTTGGACACAGAGAAAACAGGAGACACAGAGGGAAGGAGGCCATGTAAAGATGGAGGCAGAGACTGGAGTTTATGCTGCCACAAGGTAAGGAACATTGAGGATTGCCCACAGCCACCAGAAGCTATGAGAGAGGTAGGGGGTGGTGCTTCCCCAGGACCTCCTGGGGAGTCTGAACCTGCCACCACCTTGACTTTGGACTTACAGCCTCCAGAACTGGGAAAGAATGAGTTGCTGTTGTTTTAGGCCGCCCAGTCTGTGGTATTTCATAATGGCAGACCTTAATAAACTAATTCACACCCCCCTCTCCATCTCTCTGTGAGGAAGAAATCTGCTGTGTGGTCTTGGGACTTTAGCAATAAGTGCATCTTGTGAGACTGGGGCAGAGCACATGCCTGGAAGGAGAGCTAACCCACTGGGGGCTTAACCCTAAAGTAGAGGGAAAGGGAAGGAAATGCCTAGAGACAGTGGGAAGTCGTTTATTGTGAAGGAGAGGGAAGGGTAGCATGAAAGAAGAGTAGGTGCTCACGAGGACCCCACAGTCTATACCTGAAAAGAACTGGGAGGATGTCTGAAGCCAACATGCGTAGCCTCAGGTGTTGAGGTACCTAAATGCAGACAGTGTGTAACACGAGGCAGAAAACACAATTCATCTTAAACTAGATGAGACAGGACCCATGAACAGATTACATTTTAAAAGAAAAGAAAAACCTGAAAGGCAGAAAGGCAGAAGAGCAGCGAGTATCAAAGAGATAAGTAACTGCATGAAAACACCTAAATCTAAGGGTGGAAAGACATCACAAAAGGAAACAAAGAGTAAAGGACAAATACAACGCAAGCAATGTGGGCAAAACGACCGATACATTTGTTTTAACGTAAGATGAAAACGGATAGAGGGAAGTTGTCATAATGGGTAGCTTTGACTATCCAAACATCTAGAACTCTTATGTGGCTGAAAGCCAAGACTCTGACACAGTCCGAACTTGCCTCAGTGGCAATGTAACCTCTCAGATTGTTGAAACAGTAACTAGCACTGTGACAAAATCACGGGAACCCTGGAAGAAAGGGGTTATTGTGTCGTTTCATTCATTCTTTTTTTGGGGGGTCGGGGGAACAGAGTCTCACTCTGTCACCCAGGCTGGAGTGCAATAGCATAATTTCACCTCACTGCAATCTCCGCCTCCCGGGTTCAAGCATTTCTCTGCCTCAGCCTCCCGAGTAGCTGGGATTACAGGTGCCCACCACTATGCCTGGCTAATTTTTGTATTTTTAATAGAGACGGGCTTTCACCATCTTGGGCAGGCTGGTCTTGAACCCTTGACCTTCTGATCCACCTGTCTTGGCTTCCCAAAGTGCTGGGATTACAGACATGAGCCGCCATGCCTAGCCTCATTCATTCATTTGACCAGTGTTTCGAGTGTCACTAGGTGCAGGGGGTTGCCCATTCATTCAACATAAAGATGAATTAGGTATGGTTCCTGCCCTTATGAAGCCCATGATTAGAAGTGAGAGAGCTTTAGACATGAAGATCACGAAAAATACAGCCTGATGAATGCAATAATGGCTACTGGAATAAACCATTAGGATGAGCAGAAAGGAAAACAACTGGAATTTAGGTTTGTGGTGTGCAAGCAAGGGAAGAGGACGACACAGTGAAATTGCTCCCTTAGATGCTAAAAAGTAAGATTTTCAATAAACTTGAAAGGCTTGGGAACCTCTCTTTGTCAGAGAAGGAAGCTGAAGAAATCCCGAGGCAGAAAAAGAAGTCGGTATAGTTGCCCAGGGAGCTCTTTAGTTAGGTTTAGATAGTTTAGTTCAGTATAGCTCAGAATTTCTAACACAATGTATACAAGATGAAAAAGAGTCCCTTTAGAGATAGAAAAATTATGACACAGACCTGTGATGATAATGTCAAGAAGGCAAACACCCTAAATCAGCTCTCTGAAATGCTAAAGCAGAGGCCATTGGCTTGCTTCTTAGCATTTCAAGTCATGTGCAGAGCAGGACCCTGGAGAAAGAATGGCTGGGCCTGTGGCTGGGGCTGATGTCTGCAGGCCAGACGAGGAGTGCACAGAGCTCCTCAGCCCCACTGCCCCTGTCTTCGTGGTCAAGGAAGTGCTCTTTGGGTGAAAAGGGTGGGAAGCTTAGAAAGAGTGAGTTGAAGCCTAAGTGAGTAAAGCGATTGTAGGAGAGCCACGAGTCCTCCAAATGTGTGAACTTACAAATCCTGTGGGTGCCAAAAGGGAGACCAGGAGAGATGGAGGGAGGCCAGAACAGGTGAATATCACCCTGATCTCAAAAAAGGGAAGTGGGTGGATGAGGACAATAGCATCAGTTAGGGAGGCCTGGTCTGTACAAGGTAGGCATTTCTTTTACAGGTGGAGTGACCAAGCTAGGAGGTTAAGTGACTGCCTGAAGTCACACAGCAGCCACCAAGCAGGGATGCTAACCCCGGTCTGTGCTCTCTCCAACATACTCCGCTGCCACATGAAAGGCCCACTTCCAGAGCTGGCTCTGCCTCCTAACTTGGTGTATGTGACTTGGGCAAATCATTTTTTTCTCTGAGCCTCTGTTTCCTTCTCTGTAAGATGAAGTGACCAAAAATCTCTAGGGCCTCTCTCTGCTTTAATATACTATGATTTTCTTTGGATTCCAGACCTGCCTGATTCAACTGCAGCCTGGCTTGCTGACCCCATCCTTACGTCTCTACGACTCCCCTCTTGAGGAAGCCCCGTGACTACTCACCAGCACAGTGTGCTTGTAGGCTCGGTGGATCACGATGCTGTAGCCAAACACGGTCACGTCCACCTGCTTAACCCACAAGGCCAGTGACGGGTCCCGGTCCTCATTCTTGGCTGTGACAACAAACTTGGGGAAAGAGTCTGAGCTCGGCCTGCTTCCTGTGGTGCACAGGATGAGCGGGCAGCTGGTCTGGAAGTCAAAGGAGAAGCCATCAAAGGTGAGGTAGTGGCCATAGCCTGAGACGATGCAGGAGGCGTCGGTGCGGGCTTGGCAGTAGTACAGGCCGCCCTCCTCCATGCAGTACTCATCATCCTTGCAGGGCACGGTCTCACAGTGGACACTGTTGTCTGTGCCATTGCAATAGCAGAAGATGTGGCAGTCCAGGTCCACCCAGAAGGTCTCATTGGTGACAAGTTGGTGCCCCTCAAAGTTGCAGCCACACTCACTCCGCGTGACACACTGGCTGCCCAGTAGAGCGTAGCCCTCATCACACTGACATCCCTCAGAGCAGCTATCCACGCAGATGGGGCCCAGGGCAAGGGTCTCACAGGTCTCTGTACATATTATACACTCCTCAAAGTGGCTGTTCTCTGGGCACTCCAGTGCTGCAGGTGGTCAAGGAGAAGACGGGTTTGAGAAAAGGACAAAAGTCAGAGACAGAAGTGTGTGTGCATGCATGTGTGTGTGAGTGCATGTGTGTGTGTGCATGCATGTGTGTGAGTGTATGTGTGTGTGCATGCATGCGTTTGTGCATGCATGTGTGTTAGTGTGTGTTTGCATGTGTGTGAGTGCATGCACATGTGATTGCACGTGTGTGCATGAGTGCATTGTGTGTGCATGTATGTGTGAGAGTGCATGCGTGTGTGCACATATCTGTGCATGCATGTGAGCGTGCATGTGCACATGTGTATGCATGTGAGTATGCATGTGTGTAACTGCATGTGTGTGCCTCTGTATCTGTGTGTGTGGTCTTATGCGCACAATACAGTAAGCTGTACTCATCCTCATTTGGGAGATCCAAGTTCCAGTGGCACCCCTTCATTCACATACTCTGCTAGGGCACCTAGCTTTCCATGTAGAAGATTTTGAGTCTACATTTCCGGCAACATGGCCGAATAGGAACAGATCCAGTCTCCAGCTCCCAGCGCGAGCGACACAGAAGACAGGTGATTTCTACATTTTCAACTGAGGTACTGGGTTCATCTCACTAGGGAGTGCCGGACAATCGGTGCTGGTCAGCTGCTGCAGCCCGACCAGCGAGAGCTGAAGCAGGGCAAGGCATCGCCTCACCTGGGAAGTGCAAGGGGGAAGGGAATCCCTTTTCCTAGCCAGGGGACTGAGACATACAACACCTGGAAAATCGGGTAACTCCCACCCCAATACTGCGCTTTACCAAGAGTCTTAGCAAATGGGCACACCAGGAGATTATATCCCACACCTGGCCAGGAGGGTCCCACGCCCATGGAGCCTCCCACATTGCTAGCACAGCAGTCTGCGATCCAACAGCAAGGCAGCAGTGAGGCTGGGGGAGGGGCGCCTGCCATTGCTGAGGCTTAAGTAGGTAAACAAAGCCGCTGGGAAGCTCCAACTAGGTGGAGCTCACAGCAGCTCAAGGAGGCCTGCCTGTCTCTGTAGACTCCACCTCTGGGGACAGGGCACAGCTAAACAACAACAACAACAACAAAAAGCAGCAGAAGCCTCTGCAGACGCAAACGACTCTGTCTGACAGCTTTGAAGAGAGCAGTGGATCTCCCGACACGGAGGTTGAGATCTGAGAACGGACAGACTGCCTGCTCAAGTGGTCCCTGACCCCTGAGTAGCCTAACTGGGAGACATCCCCCACTAGGGGCAGACCAACACCCCACACCTTACACAGTGGAGTACATCCCTGAGAGGAAGCTTGCAAAGCAAGAATCAGACAGGTACACTCGCTGTTCAGCAATATTCTATCTTCTGCAGCCTCTGCTGCTGATACCCAGGCAAACAGGGTCTGGAGTGGACCTCAAGCAATCTCCAACAGACCTACAGCTGAGGGTCCTGACTGTTAGAAGGAAAACTAACAAACAGGAAGGATACCCACACCAAAACCCCATCAGTACGTCACCATCATCAAAGACCAGAGGCAGATAAAACCACAAAGATGGAGAAAAAGCAGGGCAGAAAAGCTGGAAATTCAAAAAATAAGCGTGCATCTCCCCCTGCAAAGGAACGCAGCTCATCGCCAGCAACGGATCAAAGCTGGATGGAGAATGACTTTGACGAGATGAGAGAAGAAGGCTTCAGTCCATTAAACTTCTCAGAGCTAAAGGAGGAATTACGTACCCAGCGCAAAGAAACTAAAAATCTTGAAAAAAGAGTGGAAGAATTGATAACTAGAATAATTAATGCAGAGAAGGCCATAAACGAACTGACAGAGATGAAAACCATGACACAAGAAATACGTGACAAATGCACAAGCTTCAGTAATGGACTCGATCAACTGGAAGAAAGAGTATCAGCGATTGAGGATCAAATGAATGAAATGAAGCGAGAAGAGAAACCTAAAGAAAAAAGAAGAAAAAGAAATGAACAAAGCCTGCAAGAAGTATGGGATTATGTAAAACGACCAAATCTACGTCTGATTGGGGTGCCTGAAAGTGAGGGAGAAAATGGAACCAAGTTGGAAAACACTCTTCAGGATATCATCCAGGAGAACTTCCCCAACCTAGTAGGGCAGGCCAACATTCAAATTCAGGAAATACAGAGAATGCCACAAAGATACTCCTCAAGAAGAGCAACTCCAAGACACATAATTGCCAGATTCACCAAAGTTGAAATGAAGGAAAAAATCTTAAGGGCAGCCAGAGAGAAAGGTCGGGTTACCCACAAAGGGAAGCCCATCAGACTAACAGCAGATCTCTCGGCAGAAACTCTACAAGCCAGAAGAGAGTGGGGGCCAATATTCAACATTCTTAAAGAAAAGAATTTTAAACCCAGAATTTCATATCCAGCCAAACTAAGTTTCATAAGTGAAGGAGAAATAAAATCCTTTACAGATAAGCAAATGCTTAGAGATTTTGTCACCACCAGGCCTGCCTTACAAGAGACCCTGAAGGAAGCACTCAACATGGAAAGGAACAACCGGTACCAGCCATTGCAAAAACATGCCAAAATGTAAAGACCATCGAGGCTAGGAAGAAACTGCATCAACTAACGAGCAAAATAACCAGTTAATATCATAATGGCAGGATCAAGTTTACACATAACAATATTAACCTTAAATGTAAATGGACTAAATGCTCCAATTAAAAGACACAGACCAGCAAACTGGATAAAGAGTCAAGACCCATCAGTCTGCTGTATTCAGGAGACCCATCTCACATGCAGAGACATACATAGGCTCAAAATAAAGGGATGGAGGAAGATCTACCAAGCAAATGGAGAACAAAAAAAAGCAGGGGTTGCAATACTAGTCTCTGATAAAACAGACTTTAAACCATCAAAGATCAAAAGAGACAAAGAAGGCCATTACATAATGGTAAAGGGATCAATTCAACAGGAAGAGCTAACTATCCTAAATATATATGCACCCAATACAGGAGCACCCAGATTCATAAAGCAAGTCCTTAGAGACTTACAAAGAGACTTAGACTCCTATACAATAATATTGGGAGACTTCAACACCCCACTGTCAACATTAGACAGATCAACGAGACAGAAAGTTAACAAGGATATCCAGGAATTGAACTCATCTCTGCAGCAAGCAGACCTAATAGACATCTACAGAACTCTCCACCCCAAATCAACAGAATATACATTCTTCTCAGCACCACATCACACTTACTCCAAAATTGACCACATAATTGGAAGTAAAGCACTCCTCAGCAAATGTACAAGAACAGAAATTATAACAAACTGTCTCTCAGACCACAGTGCAATCAAACTAGAACTCAGGACTAAGAAACTCAATCAAAACCGCTCAACTATATGGAAACTGAATAACCTGCTCCTGAATGACTACTGGGTACATAACGAAATGAAGGCAGAAATAAAGATGTTCTTTGAAACCAATGAGAACAAAGATACAACATACCAGAATCTCTGGGATACATTTAAAGCAGTGTGTAGAGGGAAATTTATAGCACTAAATGCCCACAAGAGAAAGCTGGAAAGATCTAAAATTGACACTCTAACATCACAATTAAAAGAACTAGAGAAGCAAGAACAAACACATTCAAAAGCTAGCAGAAGGCAAGAAATAACTAAGATCAGAGCAGAACTGAAGGAGATAGAGACACAAAAACCCTCCAAAAAATCAATGAATCCAGGAGTTGGTTTTTTGAAAAGATCAACAAAATTGATAGACCGCTAGCAAGACTAATAAAGAAGAAAAGAGAGAAGAATCAAATAGATGCAATAAAAAATGATAAAGGGGATATCACCACCGACCCCACAGAAATACAAACTACCATCAGAGAATACTATAAACACCTCTACACAAATAAACTAGAAAAATCTAGAAGAAATGGATAATTTCCTGGACACTTACACTCTCCCAAGACTAAACCAGGAAGAAGCTGAATCCCTGAATAGACCAATAGCAGGCTCTGAAATTGAGGCAATAATTAATAGCCTACCAACCAAAAAAAGTCCAGGACCAGATGGATTCACAGCTGAATTCTAGCAGAGGTACAAGGAGGAGCTGGTACCATTCCTTCTGAAACTATTCCAATCAATAGAAAAAGAGGGAATCCTCCCTAACTCATTTTATGAGGCCAACATCATCCTGATACCAAAGCCTGGCAGAGACACAACAAAAAAAGAGAATTTTAGACCAATATCCCTGATGAACATCAATGCAAAAATCCTCAATAAAATACTGGCAAACCAGATCCAGCAGCATATAAAAAAGCTTATCCACCATGATCAAGTGGGCTTCATCCCTGGGATGCAAGGCTGGTTCAACATACGCAAATCAATAAACGTAATCCAGCATATAAACAGAACCAAAGACAAAAACCACATGATTATCTCAATAGATGCAGAAAAGGCTTTTGACAAAATTCAACAGCCCTTCATGCTAAAAACGCTCAAGAAATTCGGTATTGATGGAACGTACCTCAAAATAATAAGAGCTATTTATGACAAACCCACAGCCAATATCATACTGAATGGGCAAAAACGGGAAAAATTCCCTTTGAAAACTGGCACAAGACAGGAATGCCGTCTCTCACCACTCCTATTCAACATAGTGTTGGAAGTTCTGGCTAGGGCAATCAGGCAAGAGAAAGAAATCAAGGGTATTCAGTTAGGAAAAGAAGAAGTCAAATTGTCCCTGTTTGCAGATGACATGATTGTATACTTAGAAAACCCCATTGTCTCAGCCCAAATCTCCTTAAGCTGATAAGCAACTTCAGCAAAGTTTCAGGATACAAAATCAATGTGCAAAAATCACAAGCATTCTTATATACCAGTAACAGACAAACAGAGAGCCAAATCATGAATGAACTTCCATTCACAATTGCTTCAAAGAGAATAAAATACCTAGGAATCCAACTTACAAGGGATGTAAAGGACCTCTTCAAGGAGAACTACAAACCACTGCTCAGTGAAATAAAAGAGGACACAAACAAATGGAAGAACATACCATGCTCATGGATAGGAAGAATCAATATCGTGAAAATGGCCATACTGCCCAAGGTAATTTATAGATTCAATGCCATCCCCATCAAGCTACCAATGAGTTTCTTCACAGAATTGGAAAAAAACTGCTTTAAAGTTCATATGGAACCAAAAAAGAGCCTGCATTGCCAAGACAATCCTAAGTCAAAAGAACAAAGCTGGAGGCATCACGCTACCTGACTTCAAACTATACTACAAGGCTACAGTAACCGAAACAGCATGGTACTGGTACCAAAACAGAGATATAGACCAATGGAACAGAACAGAGTCCTCAGAAATAATACCACACATCTACAGCCATCTGATCTTTGACAAATCTGAGAAAAACAAGAAATGGGGAAAGGATTCCCTATTTAATAAATGGTGTTGGGAAAATTGGCTAGCCATAAGTAGAAAGCTGAAACTAGATCCTTTCCCTACTCCTTATACGAAAATTAATTCAAGATGGATTAGAGACTTAAACGTTAGACCTAATACCATAAAAACCCTAGAAGAAAACCTAGGTAATAACATTCAGGACATAGGCATGGGCAAGGACTTCATGTCTAAAACACCAAAAGCAACGGCAACAAAAGCCAAAATTGACAAATGGGATCTAATTAAACTAAAGAGCTTCTGCACAGCAAAAGAAACTACCATCAGAGTGAACAGGCAACCTACAGAATGGGAGAAAATTTTTGCAATCTACTCATCTGACAAAGGGCTAATATCCAGAACCTATAAAGAACTCAAACAAATTTACAAGAAAAAAACAAACAACCCCATCAAAAAGTGGGCAAACGATATGAACAGACATTTCTCAAAAGAAGACATTCATACAGCCAACAGACACATGAAAAAATGCTCATCACTGGCCATCAGAGAAATGCAAATCAAAACCACAATGAGATACCATCTCACACCAGTTAGAATGGCAATCATTAAAAAGTCAGGAAACAACAGGTGCTGGAGAGGATGTGGAGAAATAGGAACACTTTTACACTGTTGGTGGGATTGTAAACTAGTTCAACCATTATGGAAAACAGTATGGCGATTCCTCAAGGATCTAGAACCAGAAGTACCATATGACCCAGCCATCCCATTACTGGGTATATACCCAAAGGATTATAAATCATGCTGCTATAAAGACACATGCACACGTATGTTTATTGCGGCACTATTCACAATAGCAAAGACTTGGAATCAACCCAAATGTCCATCAGTGACAGACTGGATTAAGAAAATGTAGCACATATACACCATGGAATACTATGTGGCCATAAAAAAGGATGAGTTTGTGTCCTTTGTAGGGACATGGATGCAGCTGGAAACCATCATTCTCAGCAAACTATCGCAGGAACAGAAAACCAAACACCACATGTTCTCAATCATAGGTGGGAACTGAACAATGAGATCACTTGGACTCGGGAAGGGGAACATCACACACTGGGGCCTATCATGGGGAGCGGGGAGCGGGGAGGGATTGCACTGGAAGTTATACCTGATGTAAATGACAAGTTGATGGGTGCTGATGAGTTGATGGGTGTAGCACACCAACATGGCACAAGTATACATATGTAACAAACCTGCACGTTATGCACATGTACCCTAGAACTTAAAGTATAATAATAATAATAATTAAAATTTAAAAAAAAAAACCCTCTTCCTTCGTTAAAAAAAAAAAAAAGATTTTGAGTCTGAGACCCAGAATTGAGCATCTGCTACATGCCAGACACTGTCCTAGGCACTTTTGGGTACCTTATCTCAACAACCTGGAAAGTAAGGGAAATCTTATTACTCTTATCTCACAGGTGAGGAAATTGAAGTTTGATGATTTAACTTAATCTAACTAGTAAGTGCCAGAGTGAGATTGAATCTGGGTCCACTGACTCAAAGACTCTGGAGAGGGATTATTGTATGTTTTGGGACCACAGAGACCTGTGGATGCTGCTAACTTAACTCTGGGATGTTATTTCCTGTCTTCAGGGCTTCTGTTTCCTCTTTCATTAAGTATGAACCACATTTAGCTAGCAAGGTTGTTTTGAGGGTTAATAATATAATCTATCAAGAGGGTCTTCATCAATGGTATGCCCTTTCTCCTCTTTGCACCTCCTTCTGTTACACAGACAGGCTATATGTAGGTATTTTTACTCTGTAGATTGGCTTGTAGTCTCTCCTTTTGTCTTTCATTTCTCTGTTCTTGGTGCCCTCTGGCCTCGTCCACCTCCTCATCATTCTCTACAAAGGAGGTCATCACTCCGCAGCCCCTCTGTTCATGCGCTTTCACCTTCCTGGACAGCCCCCCACCCACAAAGCCAAAATCCCACCCATCCTTCAAGTCTCACTTCAAATTGCCCATCTTCCCAGAAGCCTTCCTTGAAAGGTAAGTCTCTTGGTCAAAAAGCACGGCACACAACTGTAATCCCAGCACTTTAGGAGGCTGAGGCGGGCAGATCACCTGAGGTCAGGAGTTCAAGACAGCCTGGCCAACATGGTGAAACCCGGTCTCTACTAACAATACAAAAAAAAATTAGCCAGGCGTGGTGGCACATGCCTGTAATCCAAGCTACTTGGGAGGCTGAGGCACTAGAATTGCTTGAACCTGGGAGGTGGAGGTTGCAGGGAGCAGAGATTGCGCCACTGTACTCCAGCCTGGGTGACAGAGCAAGACTCCATCTGAAAAAAAAAAGGCACATAAAATGATAACAGCACGGGATACTCACTGTGTCGTAGGCGTACTTCCCATCTCTCACTGTTACTTTAATGGGTCACAATTTACCAGGGGCAGGGACAAAACTCAGGAGCACAGGAGAAGCCTCCTATAAGCCTGTGCAACCTAAAGATCAGCGGAGGTCCCCACCATCCTCCGGGAAAATAAGATCTCACCTTTAAAACTTTATTTGGCTCATATACATACTGTCACTCCTTAATACTGTTTTACAATCCAAGGACACAGAGGGCATTACAGAAAAATAAATTGCATGGCAATAATAGCTCTGCCCACAAGTACTGATACAACAGTTCTGCACTATGGGCTGGAAGTCAATCATTTTTTCCTCTGAGCTAGAGGACTATCTCCACTCCCATTGACTACAATACCATACAGCTTCGAAGTTGAAGGCTAGTTCGGCACTGATTATATATGTCTGTATAGAGGGATTTTCACATTTGTCTCTAAATTATGAATGTTCTAACACTGACTGCAGATTTATGGTGATAGCAAATAACATGACTTATTTAAATGGCTCCCACTTTATGACTTATTGTGTTGTCTGAATTTGTCTGAAAGTCTGGAACATACAGACGTCGAGTAATAAAACTTCCTGTAGGCCCTGGAATGCCTCTGTGAAATTATTTAATTGGGCAGCCTGGCTCTGCCAACAGGAGGGCCAGTTAAAAATACCTGAACACAGAGGCAGCAGTTGTCTGTCTCTAGGTTCAAAGAAGATTGTGTTCCTGATTCATAGCTGTTGTCCAGTTCGATCCCCACTCTGCAAGACTCCGAACAGATTAATCCCTTAGTACTTGGAGGCCTGATGAATCAAGTGGGCACTATCCAGTCCTTCTCGCCAGATCCATGTACACAAGATGTAGATGAGATATCCTGGGGGACATCTCAAGTCGGAGCCCTGGCCCTCAGCCCAAGAAAGCCATGTTCCATGTGACTGCTTCTGCCCACATCTTCCCTAAAAAAGACATGATAAGAACTTCCTCCAGGTTTGCAGGCCCAGATGAGGGATAGTGAGAAGCTCTTCTCAGTAGCTGCCACACGCAGGGAAACAGGGAATATCACCATCACACCCTGCTAACTTGGCACACACGACGTCACCAAACTGTGCTCCGTGCAGCACAAAAACAACTCAGAAACATCCCCAGCCGGGTAGGAGTTAGCAGTCTAAAAGGACCGCACCGAAATGGCCTGGCAACAGAACAGATTTGGTATGGGGGAGACTCGGCAATCCTGTAGCATGAATGAAACACAACTGGGAGGCTCAGTGTGGGAGCAGAAACAGAGATCGTGTTGGATAAGCTGGAGATAGGACAAAAGAGGATATAGGGAGGTGGATGAAAAAGCTTTGGGAAAGTCTGATAAGGCCCCACCGGATGTGGTGGCCAACAGGAACCGTGGAGGCTCTCACGGCATCTGCTATTAGGTCCCTCCCTGGGGCTCACCAGGGATACAACTGCCCTTCTCTGAGATGACACCCACTAAGCTCTCCACACGCTCCTTGGATTTCCCAAGGTCAGGAATCATAGAGTTAAAAAGATGTATGTGTGTGTGTGTGTGTGTGTGTGTGTGTGTGTGTGTGTGTGTAGTGTGTGGTGTGTGTGTTGGTTTTCAGCTCTGTCTGTTGAAAGGACCTAGAGGCAAAGCAAAGACACCCCAAGAGCAACGGGGACACCTCCCTTACATCTTGGTTTCTAACAACATTCCCCACTCAGCAGGGCTTCCTGGAGTCACGCAGATTCCAGCATGGGGCAGGGAAGATTAAAAGATGAGCGTGAAGCACCTTGTTATGCCAAAAGGAAGAAAGTGCTCAAAAAAAAAAAAAAAAAAAAAAAAAAAATGACAGAGGCATGCCAAAGGGACACAGGAGCCAGCTTGAAGGAGCTCCTACAGGCCAATTCAGAGCAATTTTAACACTGAAAATAATTAATACATGGAAGATGAAATACAGACCACTGGAAAAAACAGGCATCCATGTCCAGATTGAGAAGATGACTGATAGATAGAGAGATAGACAGACAGACAGACTGACAGGATATTTGCACAGTCTTAAAATATCTCCCCACAGGTTGCAAGGGAAAGCTCATAGTGACTCTACAGCAGAGACATTTGACAACAGCTTGACCAGGGAATCAACGTGCACATCACCAATGGGGGGAGGCTGGACAAGATTGTGCTTCTGTGTGTGCTGTGATTCCATGAGAAAAACACATGGCACCTGCCCAGGAGGCTAAGTGGAGATGCACAGCTGAAGCTCCTCAGGATGGAACATCAACCCCAATGGATGGTCATTCTGTTTATGGAGGGCCATTCTGTTTCAAAAAGTAGGAGGCTGTGTTCTTCAAAAATGCCCATATCAGAAAAGACAAAGAAAACTAAGTCATTGTTCCAGATTAAAGGAGACTAAAGAGATATGACAATGAAATGCAATGTGTGATTCTAAACTAGGTCTGTACTGAGTGCCCCACCCTGGCACCCCAAAAGAGCTGTAAAGAACATTGCTCAGTCAACTGACAAAATTGGAATATGGACGTTAAATTACTGTAGCAATGTTAAGTTTCCTAAGGTTGAAAACGGTACTGTGGTTATGTACGTAAATGCCCGTACTCTAAGGAAATACATACTGAAGTTTTAGGGGTAACGAGGCATGAAGTCTGCAACTCAGTCTCACATGAAGGGCAGGGAGGGAGGAAGGAAGAGACAGGGAAAGGGAGGGAATGATAAAACACATGAACAAATATTATCAATAGGTTAATCTGGGCAATGGGTATACAGGTGTTCTCTTATGTAGCTTTGAAATTATTTCAAAATAAGAAGCTAACAAAATAAACAAACTTAGGAGGAAATACAGTGGGCCAGGTTTCTCACTCTCAGATAAAAGAAACTAAAAAATGGAAAACTGGCCGGGCGCAGTGGCTCACGCCTGTAATCTCAGCACTTTGGGAGACCAAGGTGGGTGGATCACGAGGTCAGGAGTTCAAGATCACCTGGCTAAGATGATGAAACCCCATCTCTACTAAAAATACAAAAAAAAAAAAAAGTTAGCCAGGTGCAGTGGCAGGCGCCTACAATCCCAGCTACTCGGGAAGCTCAAGCAGGAGAATCCCTTGAACTTGGGAGGCGGAGGTTGCAGTGAGCCGAGATCATGCCACCACACTCCAGCCTGGGTGACAGAGTGAGACTCCGTCTCAAAAAAAAAAAAGGAAAACTAGAAAACTCTGTGGTATTGGGCTGAAACTGTAGGTTCAGTGTGAACTCACAGTGAGATAGAGACAGAGATAGATAAAAAGAGAAAGCGACGTACCTAGCTACATAAAAATGTGCATGGAGGGTGTGTATAGGCAATACATGCATTTCCTCACTCTCTTCACTAGGGAATGCTAGAATCAATGACACTCTAGGAAGAAGTGGGCACACCTGACACCCAGATCCTATCTCCTCAATACTGTGCTCCGCTGGAAGGAACCAAAGATTCTTGGAGAAATGCCTAATCCAAGGCTGGAGCAGAGAAAGTGCAAGATGAGCCCGGAGTACATTGTGCCTTGTGGAAAGCAATGAATGATGATGCAAATGTCAACAGAAACCACTGCTGGAAGGAACTCCCACTGGCCGTATATGGAACAATTTGAGCATAAAAACAAATTATGATAACAGATACAATCGGTTAAGTAGGAATCCATGATGAGTTCATACTCATCTAAATAAACAAAAATAAATAAATGGGTGAAAAAGACATCTCTTTACAGTACAATGCCAACTAATAAATGCAGGAGCCATTGAATTACAAAAAAATAGCCATTTCACAAACAATAATAAATGATTCAGGCAAAAATTATCACTGGATGCTAAATCTAGCGTATGAAAGCTTGAGAAATAGAATAGCTACCTAAATTTAAAGTATCTCCCTGAAAAATATGTATTAATTATATGGTAAAAAACAGTAACTTTCAATGGAGAAATCTGACAGACACTACCTTAAACAAGTGATCGAATCTATCATGCTCAGTGTAACGGGACAAACCAACATCAGAGGCCTCCAGATAT
Source organism: Macaca thibetana thibetana (assembly GCF_024542745.1). Classification (NCBI taxonomy): domain Eukaryota; kingdom Metazoa; phylum Chordata; class Mammalia; order Primates; family Cercopithecidae; genus Macaca; species Macaca thibetana. The sequence goes on along the minus strand of NC_065591.1, from coordinate 112,882,972 downwards.
GACACATTGAGAAGACACGTCATTGCTTTTGTGGTATTCCTGCCAAAAATGCATAATTTCAATGTAACCAGGAAGAAATATAAGCTGACTCAAACTGAGAAACAGTCTGCAAAATAACTGGCCTGTACTCTTCAAAAACACTCAGACGACGAACGTCGAAGACTGAGGACCTACTCTAGATTAAAGGCACCCATAGAGACATCATATTAAGATGCAACATGTGAACGTGGATTGGACTCCAGGGTTTTTTTGTTTGTTGTTTTGGCTATAAAAGACATTATTGGAACCACTAACAAAATATGAACATGGTCTTCAGATTACATAATAGTATTGTATCAATGGCAATATCCTGATTTTAATGATTATGTTATGGTCATATAAATGTTCTTATTCTTAGGAAACACACTGAAATATTTAGGTACAAACAGGCATAATGACAGCAACTTGCTCTCAAGTGGTTTAGAAAAAGAGTGAGTATATTTTTAGAGACAAAATTAGAAAGAAAATGTGTTAAAATGTTAACGATTAGGGAATCTGAGAGCATGGTAGACTTTGTATTATTCCTGCAACTTTTCTGTAAGTCTAAAATTATTTCAAATTAAAAAATACTTTTGCTGACTAAAAATGGAGGGCAGATAAACATCCGTCAGGGACGGAATCTTAATGGTGGCTTTGGCTTTGGTGCGGGGCCCACCTTCGTGGTGGGAGAGGGATGTGTGCTGAAGGCCAGATGAGGTAGTTCTAGCTCCAGGAGTGGGCTCTGCCTTTTGCCATGTTACTCCTCCCTCTGGCCTCCCCAATAACCAAGGGTGTTATATATCAGGACTTCCCAGTAAGTATTCTAATTACTACTAGTACTTTCCACTGCCTTGTTAAGAGGAGTCAGACACTCGGGACAAAATTAAAAGCCAGTAACACAGGACTCTCTTAATACCCATTGTCAGGTTTGCCCTGGGGAGCATGCTAATCTCTATGCCCTAAAGGCGCCCTAGCCGATCACTTCCTATCAAAATGAATGTGGCTCTTCTTTGCCAAGGGAGAAGGCACCTACAGAGTCCTTTGACATGGTGCCTCTACCCTCTGCTAGATAAAACCACATGTAAATAGGACGGCTAATTGTTCTACAGTGAAGAAGTACTGTGCAGTTAGGAACAAAAGTGAAGATGAGAAGCTATCTGGTTTGGGGTGATGAGTCTTTGGGAGGACGCATCAGACTAGGGCAGGTATACACAGTCATTAACATCGCCCTTGGGCTCAGTCCCACCTGGAAGGGAAGTCCTGAGTAAGGCCCAGTATGGCATCTATTTCCCACCTAGAAAGCCTCTCCCAGAATCCAACCCCAACTTACGGCAGAAGTCATAGGTCCGCCAGGGCCCCACCTCCACATCGGCATTCTTGCAGGCGCTTGCATACCGGGCCACAGAGTCACAGAGCTCCGACTCATTGCCCCCACTCTGGCACAGGCGGAAGAGGCAGGTGCGGTAGTAGGCAGTGACGTTCACCACCCCATGGCACTCCAGGAAGGAGCTGTTGGAGGGGTCGTTGATGATGCCGCACCTGGAGCGGCTTCGATAGAACTTGAGCAGCTCGGAGTCATTGTTGCAGGCCTTCAGCAGGTCCCCACACTCCCCGTTGCAGATCTCCTCAAAAGTTGTCCAGCTTTCCAGGAACACTGCCAGGTTGTCCGTGCACTTGCCATTGGGGAGACAGAACTCGTCACTGACGTTGGCGTTGAAGAAGCCGCACAAGCCCCCCGTGCAGTTGAAGTATGTGGTGGACAGCCGGATGTACAGCAGACCTACGTCTGAGTACTGGACGGTCACCACGCCCCTGGACTCCACCGTCGTACTGTTTTTGTTTCGATAAATTTCCAGCTTCCCCGAAGGATGGAAAAAAGGCAATTCCACTTCCTGACCATTCAACTGAAAAATCAAATCATTCTTATCAATTCCAGGGACACACAGAGGACTCCCCATTTCCTAGGCTGTGGGATAAAGACATGGTCTGCCCTATTGTTAGCCTTTTGAGAGAGGTCAAGAAGCTGATGGAACCCACACAGATATCAACCGATTTGTCATGGGCTTCTTTATTTCTTTCTTTTTGGATTCCCCTGATTAGACCCATTCGCTGTTTATATGTGTGTTCTGGACCCAAAGCTAGCCCATAACAAACTAAACTGAAGTGTGAGCAAAAATCGCCTTAGATACGTGGCTCCCTCCTGCTGCCTGGCACCTCTGTTTTGGTACCTTTCAAAACAATTCCCCTCCTTTCCCTCCTTTCTGGCTCCTTTTCTCTTCCAATCTTACTTTTCCTGTATCCCAGCTCCTCCAGGGCACATAGGATATCTCTAATGATCTAGGTGTCCATTCATCTATCTACTTCCTACTAGTCTATTAACAAACAAATCTCTGCCAATGTGGCAATGGGAATAAAAACACATCCCTTCCAGTTTGTGGATGTGTATTTTATTATCTCCTTGGGCAGTACTGTGTTGGCTTTTGTTTTCCAAACTAGACTTCAGGTGACATAAAATGCATATTGCATCCCAGTTCTGCAACAATTAGCTGTGGGACCTTCACTTACCCTCTTAGTATCTTCATGTGAAACGAGGAGTTGCACTCGATAATTCTCAAGATTCCTTCTAGAGCTAAGGATCTATGAGTCTGGGTGCCTAATGATGGGTTTTTCAGAGCAGGTCAGAGGGGTGGGAGTCACCCCTTACATCATCCCACATAGACTGGCATGTACAGGTAGGGGAGTTAGTAGGGTGCAAGGGTTAAGAGCACAGATTCTGGAGCCAGCCAGGCGGGTGTGAATCCTCCTTCACAGTTATGTGTCCCTGTGGAAGTTACTTAGCCTGTCTGCTCCTCAGCTTTCTCATCTATAAAATGAGGATCATAAGATGAAGTGTGATACTGCTTATAAGGGGCTTAGAATAGTGCTTGGCACATAGTAAGTGTTCTGTAAGTATTTGCTATTCCGGAGAGCTGGTCCTGCTCTATCTAATTGGAGAAATCCCAGCTGCATGCCATTTCTCCACCTGATAAGTCTTATTTGGTGCAGATCATTAGAAAACACTCCTGGTTGCAGCCATCTTCTTCCCAAAATCCACTCACAGCAGAGGCAGAAAGGCAAGCCTGAAGAGGATGGCGAGCTCCTCCTCCTGGCTAGACGTACCAGGAACCCCTCCAAAGGAGCAAGGAGCCTTACCTTGACTTCCGAAGCCCCGATGCCTCCTATCTTGACCTCCTGGTTGGCCACCAGGATCCGAAGTCCCCGCAGCCAAGCAGGTCCTGCATCGGGCTTCTTCTTGTTGATGTCGATTTCCAAGTACTCTGGGCGCTCAGGGCAGGTCTTCAGGAGGGTGTAGGAGAACTCGGAGGGGAAGGCGTAGGCGGCGCCATCAAAGGTGTGCAGCACCTCGTTTTGGCTGAGCAGGCACACGGTCTCCCGCTTAGGGAAGCAGCCCTGGTAGCCGTCCTCCACCGCGCACACCTCCCCGCTGCTGCAGGTCTTGTTGAAGCAGTAGATATCCCCACCCTCCTCGCACAGGCACTGCACCGTGCAGTTGGCTGTGGCCCAGAAGAACTCCCCCATGGTGTAGTAGTGGCCATCGAAGTCGCAGCCGCACTTGTGCAGCGGGACGCACTGGCTGGTGCTGAGGACGAAGCCCTGGTTGCACTCGCAGCCCTCCGTGCACGGTGTGGCGCAGTTCTGCGAGGCCGTCAGGTCGGAGCACGTGTCGGGGCAGCTGCTGGTGCACACGGAGTAGTGGCTGAAGCTCGGGCACTGCACCGTGGACACTGATGCGGGGAAAGGAAGAGAGCCGATAACAAGGTGAATGGACCCCGACTGCCAACCGGCCAGAATCTTAATGCTCCTCCTGGATCATTTAGTTCCTAGAGTGAGGGTCAAGCGGCCACTCGGAGAAGAGAGAATTGAGGTTGTATCTGTAAAACCCAGCTCAGTGACTCTCCTAATAACTACTGAGCAGTGTAATTGGACTATGAACTTCTATTGGAATTTGATCATCTTGACTAAAATTAAACTTTCAGGATGCCATCCTTTCTAGACTACTGATTACCCAATATAGGTTTATTATTTGGTAATCCACACTATCGAGATGTTTTAAGAGCTTCCACTGATGGACATTTAAATTGATCTGATTTTAAAGAGCATGGCCCATTCTTAGAAGGAAATAAATCCAATTTTCAGGAGAAATGAAAAATGTAACCATTAGAGGAGTAATTTGAAAACGTCAAATTTGTAACAGGGAGGTACTTAAAATACCTAAGTGTGACCAAGGAAGATTGTGGGGATGAATTCCCTGAGATATTAAAAATAAGAAAGAACCCTGGCTACCTCCAAAGAATTCAAAGAATTTGTGTGGCTATTTCTCCAGGAGACTAGGCAAGATGTCTTCTAAAGGCCCTTCTTGCCTCAGAAATCTTCGGTTTAATAACATCTGGGCCTACATAAATGTTTGAGTCTGGTTGAATCCAACAAGCAGGGGCTCAGGGGCCTAGTAAACTAGCTCTCTGAATTAAATAGAGTCCATTGCACCAGAATAAGAGAGAGAAAAGAAAGAGAAATGTAGAGGATGGGAAAGTAGTGACACTAGAAAATATCTATCTGTAGCCATTGTAACATTTGAGTTAGATAATTTGGATGCTCTTGGCTTATATAAGGATAAAGAGAAGCCATATTCGGTCTCAACTTGAATCCGAATATGGATGCTCTGGTCATAAGAGAGGCTGGTCAGTCACACAGCAAGAATACAGTTGCTTGTATTGTAGTTTGACCAAAACTCTTAAGAATTGAATCAGATACATGATGGTTTATGTGACTCCAACTTATACTGATAGGAAGAATTCTCCCCCTAGCCTTGGAACTTAAAGAAACCTTTACATCTTCTCACCTCTCTAGTACTCTCAAATGCATGGATTACAATTTTCTATTTACTCATATGGAGAAAACCAAGGACTAAGAAGGAAACGAAATCTATTTGTTTTTAAACTGTGTATAACTAGCAAAAGAAATACATATTTAAGTGGGATACAAGGAAAAAATAATGAGATAACTAAATGGTAAAAATGCTTAATCCAAAAGTGTGATTCAAAAGAGCCAGGATTTCCCTTAAAGTTGGGGCTTTTCCTAACCACTCCTAACATTTAAGAAAAAGGGTTTCTTTACTCATATGCTGTACTGCTCATCTGCAGCAGCAGCAGGGCAAAAACCCTAAAGGGTCTAACAGTGGAGAAGAAAGTGCCAAGGAACAATTGCTGCAGGTTCCATGTGGGAGGTGAGCTGTTTTCCCAAGGGCTAGTTTTGATGACCCAGGCCCACAGCTGCATTAACTCAACAGCCTAAAAAGTAGCCACCTCCCCCTCTGGACACCCCACCTCCTCACTCAACTCTGGAGCTGCCATCCCCTGCTATGGGACTTCCTGCCATGCCTTCCATGTTTCCAGACCAGGTATGTTCATCAATGGGTTGTTTCCCAGCTGTGGTATTAGGTGGGGGCAAAAGCAAAGATCCTTTCACAATTCGTTCTTTGTAATTTGTGCAATTTCAACCTCCCCTTCATTCTTGGGTCACAAGTCTTAACAAGGACATTTGGAGGAGCCCCCAAAGCCTATCCCTGCCCCCTACACAAGAGAGACCTGTCATGGGGATGGGATGCCAGCTTACCACACCCAGTCTGGGTTCGCCAGTCTCCAATTGGAATGCCAAGGGCTTGGCACACAAGAGCGTAGGCCTGGATGGCTTGGCAGAGGAGCGTGCCATTGTCCCTCACACTGCACAGGTCATACACGCAGCTGTGCACAAAAGCAGTGGGGTCCACGACAGTGCCACACTCCCACAGGGGCCCATCTGTCTTGTTGAGGAAGCCGCAGTAGTCAGAGCCAAAGTAGAGGGCTTCAGTGGCAGCGTCACATTGGGTGCAGTTGTCCACGCAGCCGGAGTCGCACTTCCAGTCCGCGTGGTACACACGCCAGCTCTCTCCCAGATCCAGGACAGACATGGCCGGCCTGCCATCCGGGCGGAGGAAGTCATCCAGTGGGTTTTTATTATAGTTTCCACAGAGTCCGCAGGTGGAGTTTATATAGGAGCCTGGGATGGAAATGGAGGCGTAGTGCTGGCCATCGAAAGTCACTAAGAGCCCAAAATCTGTTTCCACGGCAGTAGACATGCCACTCTGGTAGATTTTCACTGTCCCCAAGTCTAAGGTGACGGGCAAAGAAGTCAGTAGGTCATTAACCTGCCAACAACAGTAATAGTGAAAGGCAGGTGAGCAGGCGCCCGGGCACTGGGTTCCAGCAGAGATCAGGAAAGGAAGGCAAAGCAACTCAACACTCCAGAAAGAAGCCACCTAAATGGTCCAGGCTCCAGTAGGCTTCCGTCTGATTAAGACAAAGGCCCGGGGGCAAATGGAGACAGCTGCTTGTGGGCCAGCCCAAGCACTGTGTATATGGGCTGTGGTTGCTGTGGCATACCGAGTGCCACTACAGACTCCTCTGGGGACCGTCTGGTTGTCAACCTTTCCTGGCTGGCTCTTGGCTAGCTTCAAATCTTTTCTTCAAAGACCTGTCACCTCCCTTTTCCTCTGCATTCCTCTAAATATCCATTCTTTAAGTCTCAGCTTAAGTCATGCATTTTCCAGGACCCCCTTCCTGCCTTTAGTCCTCCTGACCCCACTCTCAGCTTGAGTGTGTGCTGGGTCCACTGCTGGACACCATTTAGCTTTCAGCCTGTCCTGATGTAGTATTCTCCAAGAGTTGTACTCTGTAACTTCCTTGTATCAGAACTACGTCATGTAACCATTCAACAACACGTTTAAACACCTGCTAGGTACCAAGCACTATGTCAGGAACTGAGATGTAAAGGGTTAAAAAACCTAATTGCCCCTGCCCCTCAAGGAGCCCTCAGTCTGCTGAAGAAGAGGGACATGCATCGATACTTACAGCATACTCTTTAACTGTGAGTCAACAGAGGATACAATGGGAGAGCAGTAAATGAACGTTGAATCCAGCGTAGGGGAATCACGTAAAGTTTTTAGAAGCAGTTAAGTCTAACCTGGGTCTTTAAAGATAAACAGAAGTGGCCAAAGGAAGAGTCGAGGAAGGGCAGAGAAATCCAAGACAAGAGAGCAGAGGCAGGAGGGTGAGGAACAGCTGGGTGGGGTTGGGGGGCAGACACTGAGGTGTTACTGGACTACAGAGGGAAGAGATGGCTGAAAATGAGGCTGGAGGTAGAGGCAAGGTCCATTCATTCTACAAGTATGTATTTAGGCCTTTCTGTGTACCTAGCACTGTTCTAAGAGTTGTGGATTAGCAGCAAGTGAAATGAACAAAAATCTCTGCCTCATGGAACTTATATTTTAGCTAGGGAGACCAACAACAAGCAAAATAAATGAGTAAAACGTTTATGTCAGATGAGTGTTAATGCAGAAAAATAAAGAGCAGGAAATACTTTTTAAAAAAGTGCTAAGGCACATATGTTTATTGCGGCACTATTCACAATAGCAAAGACTTGGAACCAACCCAAATGTCCATCAATGACAGACTGGATTAAGAAAATGTGGCACATATACACCATGGAATACTATGCAGCCATAAAAAAGGATGAGTTCATGTCCTTTGTAGGGACATGGATGCAGCTGGAAACCATCATTCTCAGCAAACTATCGCAAGAACAGAAAACCAAACACTGCATGTTCTCACTCATAGGTAGCAATTGAACAATGAGAACACCTGGACACAGGAAGGGGATCATCACACACCAGGGCCTGTTGTGGGGTGAGGGGATGTGGGAGGGATAGCATTAGGAGATAGACCTAATGTAAATGACAAGTTAATGGGTGCAGCACACCAACATGGCACATGTATACATATGTAACAAACCTGCATGTTGTGCACATGTACCCTAGAACTTAAAGTATAATAAAATAAATAAATAAATAAATAAATAGTGCTAAGGAAAAGGGTTTCTAATTTTAAATAGGGTGGTCAGGTAAGACCTCCTTGGGAAGGAGACGTCTGAGATAAGGAAGCAAGCCATGTGGTTATCTGGGGTGAGACTGGCTCTTGAGGAGGGGACAGCAGCCCTAGGTTGGGAGCATACCTGGGCGCTCCCAGGATTACAAGGCGTGTGGGGGACAGTGTGGCTGGAGAGAGACAGCAGGAGAGGGCAGCAACAGATGACGTCAGAGTGAGAAGAGCAGCCAGAACAAGCAGGGCCTGTCGGCCATTGTAAAGACTTTGGCTTTGGCTCTGAGCAAGACGGACAGCCCAGGGAGTATTTAAAGCAAAGGGTCGGCATGATCTGACTTCTGCTTTAAAAGAATCGCTCTGGCTTCTGTGCTGAGAACAGATCTTGGAGGGCCTTTTAAGCCAACGTTAAAAACAAAACAAAAGTTGGATTTCTATTCTGTAGGGAGAGCCCGTGAAGGCTCTTAAGCAAGGGAATGACATCATCAGATTTGTGTTTTAGAAAGCCCCTTCTGGCTAGCATGAAGAACTTACTGAAGGAAGTTGAGATTAGACACAGAGAAGCCAGACAGGCAACTGCTGCAGGAGTCCAGGGAGGTGATGAGGATGAGAGCCTAAACTGGCTGCAGACATGAGAGGGAGGGATGAGCTTATAGAACACACACAGCTGGATGTGGTGGATTTGCAATGGGGCATGAGAAAGGAGGGAAGAATCAAGAGTGAGCCCCAGGCATCCAGTACGGGTGAGTAAGTGGCTTGATAAGCTTCAAACAGAGAGTTAATTTTCTTTTTCACACTCACCATGCCTAGCACCTACAGACACTCATGCTCATGGGCTGGGATAGAATAACTTGTCTTAGAACAGCCCTCAGTGGGCTTGACTCTAAGTGCACATAAACTTTCCAGGGTGTCCTGGACCCACACTGATTTCTGGCACATCAGATAAACAAGGGTCTTACCTGTCATCATTGTTGCTACTTTCTGAGTTGTCTGGGAGATGAGATGATGGTCTCAGCATCCCTTCCAACATTTACCGTGGCAGATGCCACATGCATCTCTCTGTCTCTATGGATTAGTAGTTGGTCCTCACCAAAATCACCCTTAATGGTCCATTCACTACAATGTAGGCTTTTGCTAGAATGTACTTCAAAACTCTTCCAGCCTCTACCAATTACCGAAAGATGCTAGCACTTTTTTTTTTTTTTTTTTTTTTTTGAGACAGGGCCTTGCTCTGTCTCCCAGGCTGGAGTGCAGTGGCACAAACATGGCTCACTGCAGCTTCAACTTCCCTGGCTCCAGTGATTCTCCCACCTCAGCCTCCTGAGTAGCTGGGACTACAGGTGCACACCACAACACCTGGCTATTTTGGCTATATATATATATATATATATATATATATATTTTTTTTTTTTTTTTTGGAGAGACAGGCTTTTGCCATACTGGCCAGGCTGGTCTTGAACTCCTGAGCTCAAGCAATCTGCCCTCCTTGGCCTCCCAAAGTGGTGGGATTATAGGTGTGAGCCACTGTGCCCAGACTGCTACCACATTTTTAGGTATTTATTACAGCAGCACCCTACTCCTGGTACCAATCTTCTGTTTTAATATGTTTGGGTTGCTAGAACAAAATACCACAAACTGGGTAGCTTATAAACAACTGAAATTTATTTCTCACAGTTCTGGAGGCTGGGAAGTCTAAGGTCAGGGGGCTAGCAGATTCATTGTCTGGCGAGAGCCCAATTTCTGGTTCATAAATGGCACCTTCCAGCTGTGTTCGCATGTGGTGAAAGAAGAAATGAGCTCCCTCTGGCCTCCTAAGAGCACTAATCCCATTCATAAGGGCTCCACCCTCATGACCTAATCACCTCCTCAAGGTCCCACCTCCTTATACCATCGCCTTAGGAGTTAGAATTTCAACATATGAATTTTGAGGGGAACACAAATATTTAGATCATAGCAACGGGGGAAGGGAATAAGAAAATAAGCTTGAGAAATAAACCATCCTGCAGAGAACTAGAAGTAGAAAGAAAAACCAAGGACTTGATTTATTTATTCCTATCTCCTAGGTAGAGGGTTAGCCAAATCTTACTAGCTGACCTTGCCTACAATATGGTTTTTCCTACCATAAGAGAAAAGGGAGAGAAGATCCATATTACAGGGAAGGTCAGCTAGTAAGAGCGCTGAACACTTATCCATCGTTCTGTGCTGGTAAGTGGAAGGCGAAATCTTCCCCAATGTTGGTATAATTATGAATGTCAAATACGTCAACTGCTGAGTGGGCTCCTCTGCTCTTACTTAAGCTCCTGCTAGCAAGGGGCACAGTCTTACTGTGTCCCAAAGCAGAAGCCATGGGGTAGGCTGGCTCTGGATATTTCTACAGTCCCCCCACCATCACAACCCCAGGACCCCAGTTTCCCTGCCTCTGTTCTTGTCACACTCAGGCTAACCTGACACCTGGGTGACTGTGGGTGTCAGTAACGTTCCAGTTCATACCTTTTTTTTTCTGGCATAAGTTTTCATTTATTGCACCCCCTTTCACTCTCACTATAGAGTCATTGTCCTTGTGTCCCACAGTGCTTAGAGCAGGAGATCCCAGAGAACTCTTGTCCCCAAGTGTAATTCCTTGCTTCATTCCTCTGACCCTGTCCTCAACCTGTGGTTAGCAGACAGCTGATAAGCCTCGCCTGTTTGCTTGCTTTTCTTCTGGCTGCATTCTGGCCATTTCCCTCTTCCACAGTACCTCTCCCAGGATGTAGGTGGGGGCAGGGGGAGGAGAGAGAAGTGGAGTCACAGAGGCATAGGTCTTGGAACTGAAAGAAAGTTCCATGGGAATAGTCATAGGGAGCCGGCATGCACCGAGCATGTACTGTGTGCCAGACTTTGTACTGGACATTGCCCTGTGGCTATTCTATTTAATTCTCATAACAGTCTTAGGAGGTCCTTATCATTTTCTCCTTTTACAGATGAGGAAATTGAGGATCGGGGCTGGTGTGACTTGCAAGTGACAGAGCCTGAGTCCTTCTAGTCGAGCTCCAAAGCCAGGTTTTCTCCACTTCTCCCTGCTGCCTGTATACCAGTGCTGAGGACAGGCTGCCAGGGCCAGCGACAGCCCAGGAGCCCTACCTCCTAGAGGGCCCCGTCTCACAGACAAAGAAAACGGAGCTCAAACAGGCCACTCAGCTGGCGGTGGTGGCGTAGGGATTTGAACAGGTCCAGCCCCAGAGCCCAAGCTGCTCATCGCCGTGGGCTGCTTGGCCTTGGCTCCCTTTTCACTGGAGCCAAGTGAACACCTAAACTACTGGTGTTCATGTGGGGAAGAAAGATGAGAACTGATATTAGCTAGAAGGAGATGCTTCTTCTAGATGGATTTTTACTTATGCTGGCTTTCTTTGGTCCCACTGGCATATCTAATCCTAAACTGTTTATTTTGTTATTTGAGAACAGTTCAATGGGGGAAAATCCATGTACAGAACTCAGCTCCTAATCCCAGCGTATGAAGACAGCGCTGGAGGAGGGAGGTCTGTGTTTTGGAAGAACAGATCTTAGTGGCCATTTCTAACCTGGCACAGCGTGGCTGAAGAAGTCAGCTGCCTCCCGGCATCTCAGGCTCCTTCCTGCTTCCCAGCCCTCTCCTTGCCTGTCCTCATATCACCCTGGGTCAGGGCTCTGCCATCCACCAAACCACTCTCCCCAGCAGGGCAGGTGTATTCAGAGACGCTTGGAAACCATTTGGCAAAAGGAAAAGGAAGCCATTGTTAGCTTGCAGTTGGAGTCATATAACCTTTTCTTTCTGAAACATTTACATTCACATCCACATCTCCCTGTCGCTACAGAAAATTGAGGAATCCGTGCCCTATGCTTGGACGATGGAACAGAGCCACACAAAATTAGCAGAGCTGCTGGGCCTGAAAGAAATGACGGTGTCCCTTTCCTTCTAAAACAAAAAAAATCTGACGAGAATGAAAAAGAATTTTAATCAAAATACAAAATAGGAATAAAGCATGAAGCTTTATTTTTCAACTACTGATATCATACACATCATCCCCAAATACAGGAAAGTAGAGGGAAGCTAGTGAAAAATTTTTCTAGCTTGAAATGCCAGCATCTATCTACAAGGATAAGTATAGTGCTCAACAGCACAATATAAATTTAAAAGGGAAAATCTCCAAACTTCTGTATCTGAACTCTTAGCCTTGATTTGATATACAGAGTTGTCCCTAGAGAGACTAACCAAATAGCAAGCACACTGGCGTTTCAACCACAGTAATAGCTCACTTTCCTCATTATGAGACTGATAAACTGCCCAGACCTGGGAAAGGCAGAGCCAGAAAGTGGCATTAGTTCCCTGGCCCTGCCTTTTGTTGGACATGCTACATCAATTAAAACTACAACACATTTTTCAAAAAATGAAAGAAATCCCTGCATTGGCATCAGTTCTGGTTTGTAATCTCTGTAATGACCTACATGCATGGGGATTAAGGATTGCACGGGGTTGCAGCAATCAACCCCTTGTGGTCTTGGTTATTACAGCTTGAATAAATACACGGTTGCAACAAGGTCTTGATTAACATTATGAAAATTGGGGCCTGCACAAATTGAGTAATTGCTAGTAGCTTTTTGCTTTCTCTCTTTTGTTGATGTCCCTGCTTGAAATCCAGGTGGACAGTGACAGGAATCATTTGCATATGCTAAACTGGCCAGCAGAGACCCATGTTCTTCTGTTATTCTAGGTGGGAGTTGGGGACTCTATTCAAGGGGTGTCTGGGCAGAGCTTTCATGGGACTTTCCCAGCCAAGCCTCACTAAGGAAGTCACCAAAGCCAATCCAGGTGCCTGCACAGGTGGTGTCTCTGGAGACATCAATCGATTTGGAGGTTTCTCTGAAAATGAAGCAGCAGCTCTTGAGCAAACAGAATTGGGGCTGAGATGGGGTAAGGATTGTTAATCAAAGGCTGTAGTGAATTGGGGGTTTGTATTGCGTTTGCACCATCCACAGGGCATGGCTATGTGGCTACAATTATTGCAAGCCAGGACCATGAGAAACTCCAGTTTTTCTGAGCTGTGCGTGTGTGTGTGTGTGTGTGTGTGTGTGTGTGTCTACCAGTGTTTATGAGGGAACTAGGAATATAAATGTACTCTAAGTTTAAAAGCAGATAGACATGTTGAGGAGAGAGCTTAGGATAGCTCTTGTACACATAAAATTTGGCCCAGTGAAGTATTTTACAAGCTATTTGCAAGGCAGGGAGAGCTGTGCATCTCTTTGGCACTGTAGAGAGACAAACAGCAGAACCAGTCTTCCCTAGGCTGAAGAATCTCCAGCTTCTCCATTTCCCCGTAAAGGACAGAGAGGGTCTCACCTTGACTTTTCCATAGCTTCCTTTGGGGATGAGAATCTTGTAGCCATTCACCTCCACTGAGAGCTCCTTCACCCAGGAGACGGCTGAACCCCCGCGGTGTTCATTCTTGGCCTCTACACTGAAGAAAGGGAGGCTGGAAGTCTGCAAACACTGTCGGGCCAGCAAGTAGGCACAGGAGCCTTGGAAGTGGAAGAGGAAGCCGTCAAAAGTGTGGTAGTGTGGCTCCCCAAACACCACGCACGTGCTGGTTTCCACAGTGCTGCAGTAGAAGAATTTGCCTTTGGGTTCGCACACCTCGTAGGGGCTACAAGAAGCCTCCTGGCAGTAGATCTCATTGTTGAAATCCAGACAGCGGCACTTGATGGTGCAGTTCAAGTCTTCCCAAAACACCTCCCCTCGCCGAAGGAACTGTCCTGGGGAATAATAACATTAGAGCCAACATTTACTGAGCATTTACCCTGTGTGTCAGGCATTGGGCTAAATGCTTTACTTCCATCATACCATTTAATCCACGTAAGAACCTGTTAGGGAGGTATGGTCGCCCTCATATGACAAATGAGGAAACTGAGGCTTAAGAGAAGTTGAGTAATTCATCCAGGATCACTCAGCAACTCCGTGGGAAAGCCAGGATTCCAAGTGGAGTCTGTCTGAATCCAGTCTAAGCTCTTGGTATTATTATCTCCATGGCTGGTGAGCAAACTCACATTCAAGGAAAACAACATTATCATTAATCCATGGAAAAGGGTATGACACTTGGAAGTCATTTCCTGCCTTTTCTTCCGAAGGAAGAGCCAGTTTACCCAGGTTACTCAGCAACACTCATTGTTTGTTTGCTAATTTGTTCATTCATTTAACAGACATTTGTTGGGGGCCCAGTATGTGCCGGAAAAGGTCAATAGCACTAATCAGGAGTCAGATGTATGAGTATAAATCCCAAGCTCCCTGGGAAGATTCTGGAAAGCGCTGACCACTTTCTTGGCACGTTTAAAGGCTCATGAATCCTGCAGATGCTGCTTAGGCAGGATTTACACCTACACAAATTGTCTTCTTTCCCACTCTAGGGCCCTGTCCAAGTCCAGGATTCCTCTCTGTCTATGCACTGGACAGACCTTCTTGACAAATTCTAGGTCAGGAAGAGAATGAGGAAAGGGGAGGGGAATGGTTTGAAGGGATGTGATAATTTTAAAAACACTTTTGTCTTTGGTAGAAGTGTAGTCTTTAAAATCATTTCCATAAATAAATGACCTCCCCACCAAAAAACTTTGAAATTTTCCGGTTGCTAACATCAACCTTTAATTGAAATAGAAACATTTCTGGGCTGGGGGCTGTGATCTAGTCCTTGCTGGGGGGTTGGGGTCAAGAGAACTGAGCAGCAGTCACAAATCTGCAATCAATTTCCAAGACTACTCACTCAACTTCCACCTGTCTGTTTTTCTAACCTGTAAAATGCGGATACTGCTATTTCTCATCCTTGTCTCACAGGGAACAGTGATGCTATAAAAAAGTTGACACAGGTTGATAGAAGTAGAAGCACTTGTAAAATAAGAATGTCTGAAAAGGCAAGTATCAAAGACACAGCATTAAGAAATGTAAATAACATCTCAAGTTTTTATAAAACTGACTATGGAGTGAATAGCACAAGGCTGCAAGGTTAACCCAAGTCGGGGGTGCGGGTGCATCGGTAACAGTCTTGGCTCTATCTGCCCAACAGGAACAATGACACTTCAACAGGCAATTCTATTTTATACCTGTTGAGAATAGAGTTGAAAAATGAGAGAATAGATTTAGTCACATTCCCAATAGGTCATGTGCATCAGCCCTGAAAACAGGTCCTCAATCCTCAGCACTCCTTGGCACGAGTTTAGGGCTGTATGTATTGTGACAGCCTCCACTCAGCATCATTTCCAGGCCCTGCTTTTTCAGGCTTTCAATAAATGAGAGGAAAATGCCTTTGAATAGAGGGGGTTTGGACCAAAAGGTAGACTCTTTGAGATAATTTTGTTTGTGGAATGATGATATAATAAACCAGCTCTATGGAACACTTCCCCTGTATACCCCAGGCCAAATCCCAATCTCATTAGATTGATAGATGCCCAGAGGCACATAAAAATGCATAGCAGTCTATATAAGGATATTGAATTCGTCCTGGATATGAAACCCAAACTTATAACTCAGGAGGAAAAGAATGAAGTCAAAGTGGAGACTGTGTACACAGCTGGCATCTGACCAATTCCACAGCTCTGCAAGCCGATGTTTTCTATTATCACAGCATTTCATTCCCAGGACTCAGGTAAGAGGCTGTCACTGGGCACTCATGTTGTATGGCCATAGTCAGTCATCTGTGATGCCTGGACAAGCGGAAGAGGTATTTGGGTAAGAGTCTGCAACTTCTCAGGCCCCTGGTCCAGGCTGTACAAGGGAGGGAGAGAATGTGGTATTGAGTTGCTATCTCTCACAGACCTTAAGTGATGCTGTATTTATATTCTGTAGGGGAGGAGGGTACAATCTCAAATCCTAATGAGCTCTGGAACTAGATTATTTCCTATCCAGTTAATACCAGCTTAGCTGCAAAACATTTATTTGTTATTTTGAACATGGGGGATTTTACAGAGTCCACAGAGGCAAGAGCCCAGGCAGGCCATCTTCACACATGACCTACCTTAGAGCAGAGGCACTAATCACAGCACAGGGAATGGGGCAGAAGGCACAGGTGTGTCAGACCATGTGAATGTGGCTTTTCTGTATATTAAACACATTGAGCCCAGGTGCAGTGACTCACACCTTTAATCCCAGTGCTTTGGAAGGCTGAGATGGGATGATGGCTTGAGGCCAGGAGTTCAAGACCAGCCTGGGCAACATGCTGAGACCCTGTCTCTACAAAAAATAAAAAATTAGCTAAGCATGGTGGTGGTTCCTGCAGTCGCAGCTACTCAGGAGGCTGAGGTGGGAGGATCACTTGAGCCCAGGAGTTTGGAGTTCAAAGTTACAGTGAGCTATGATCATGACACTGTTCTCTAGCCAGCCTGGGTGACAGAGAGAGACGCTGTCTCCTAAACAAACAATAACAACAACAACAACAACAACAACAAATTGAAGCTGAGCCAAGAAAGAACCCCGAGACCTCCCAGGGCTGCCAAGACAAGCAGCAGTCCAAGCTTCTATCTGAGGGGGTAAGGGCACCTCCTCATTCCTATCCAAAACTTCTTTAGAGGTCTGGAAACACTTTTCCCATGGTCTTCCTCTTTGTTTCCACAGTACCCTACACACGTGTCTATCATAATATGTCTTATGCTGTGTCATCATTGTTCCCATGGCTATGTCTCCTCTACCATAGTAATGTCATGGGCAGCTAGAGCAGCTTTATCTCCAGCACCTCACAGAGTGGCTGGCATTTCAATGGCGCTCTTAAAATGTTTTTCAGAAAGATGCAATGGCTTGCTGAATGGCTGGATGACTTGATGGATGGGTTGGTGGATGGGTAAGTAGGTGGATGGGTGGGTAGGTGGATGGATGGGTGGGTGAATGGGTGGATGAATGGATGGATGGGTGAATGGGTGGGTGGGTAGATGGATGGATGGGTGGGTGGATGGGTGGGTGGATAGGTGGATGAATGGGTGGGTGGGTAGGTGGATAGATGGGTGGGTGGGTAGGTGGATGGATGGGTGGGTGGATGGGTGGGTGGATAGGTGGATGGATGGGTGGGTGAATGGGTGGGTGGGTAGATGGATAGATGGGTGGGTGGGTAGGTGGATGGATGGGTGGGTGAATGGGTGGGTGGGTAGGTGGATGGATGGGTGGGTGAATGGGTGGATGGATAAATGGATGGGTGGGTGAATGGGTGAGTGGTAGGTGGATAGATGGGTGGGTGGGTAGGTGGATGGATAAATGGATGGGTGGGTGAATGGATGAGTGGGTGAATGAGTGGGTGGGTGGGTAGGTGGATGGATGAGTGAGTGAATGGGTGGGTGGGTAGGTGGATGGATGGGTGGGTGAATGTGTGGATGGATGAATGGATGGATGGGTAGGTGAATGAGTGGGTGAATGGGTGGATGGGTGGGTGAATGGGTGGGTGGGTAGGTAGATGGATGGGTGGGTGGGTAGGTGGATGGATGGGTGGGTGAATGGGTGGATGGGTAGGTGAATGGGTGGGTGGGTGGGTAGGTGGATGGACGGGTGGGTGAATGGGTGGGTGGGTAGGTGGATGGATGGGTGAGTGAATGGCTGGATGGATGAATGGATGGATGGGTAGGTGGATGAGTGGGTGAATGGGTGTATGGATAAATGGATGGGAGGGTGAATGGGTGGGTGGGTAGGTGGATGGATGGGTGGGTGAATGGGTGGATGGATGAATGGGTGGGTGGGTGGGTAGGTGGATGAGTGGGTGAATGGGTGGGTGAATGGGTGGGTGGGTAGATGGATGGATGGGTGGGTGGATGAGTGGGTGGGTAGATGGATGGATGGGTGGGTGGATGGACTAATGAACAGAGGCATTATTTCCTGCTTCTAATTTCTATAGCTTCTACTCCTGGAAGTAGAAATATCAAAAATTCTGTTTTTTAAATATTTTTGGACACATAAAAGCAGGAATTCATAAACCAGGATGTTTCTCTGAAAGTGCAAGGCGAGTTTGCACATCTAAAGGGGTTCGATCGTTCAGAAAAGGCTCCAAACTTTGGGTACCCAATGTGAAGGACATCCATCCAGGTTCAACTACAGCTTGTTCACAGAGACCTAAAGTCAGCTTTGATTCTCCTCAAATTCCTGCACGTTTTGCTGATGCTGGGAAGATTTTAGGAGAAGTTACCGTAAAGACTTACACTACTTTTTGTTTCTTTTTTTTCTAATCATTCTAGGAAGTGCTGATTTACCCTCATAGGAACTTGGCAATACTCCAACTGCACCCACTCCTGTGTATCTACAAAGTGCAGATGGCAGAGTGAGAATAAGGATGAGAAGAAAAACGTAAAGGGCAGAGGGAGGAAATGGCAACAGCAACAACGAAAATAATGTTAAACAGGAGGGTTCCCTTCTGTCCCTCTGGCTGAGAAATCACTCAAGATCCTGGTCCATTTCGGAGCTGTTCAGAACTGAGAGCTGTGTGCACACCCCAGAAAAGGACTTCCAAAGCTGCGAGGTAGCGAATGCAGGGTTTTAGCTCCTGATGTGATGAATGTGCATGCTAAAATTACCTTGATCTCCATTACCCAGCTGAGAGATGTCAAAAGAGTAAGGCTTTGGGAATGAGTCCGCCCCCGTGGCTTAAAAGCTTGCCTGTCAATCTACCTTAAACAAACCCTGCCTTGCCATAGACAGAGGAAAAGCTTTACCTCTGGAGGTGCAGCCATTGGCTGGGTCAATTTCCTTTCCATCAACTTTAAATGCCCAGCGGCCTGGAACATTGACGTTTGTGGTCTCCTGGATATTCACGATCTCGGGGGTTCTTGACCCGGGGAGGCTGAAGAAATTGGTGAGGTTTCCACCATTAAATCCTGCCTGCAGCACAAAAGGAAGACAAGATTTTTTGAGTACAAAAATCTCCCATGGGTTAACTGGCCCTACTGTCTTATTTTTAGAATCCAGCACCTCTAAAATCAAGAGGCCTCTTTTCCTGGAGTCATTGGGGCCAGCATTCCAGGTGAGAAAGGACTGCCTCGTTCATTTCATAGCCGAATCAGGGTGCCAAACATGGGCAGGACTAGCCTCATAGTTCACCTGCGAGATCAGACGTGCGTCTCTAGTTAAAAGCTGGTGGCAGGATTCCCTCCAGAATGCTGAGCCACAGAAGCAGAGAGTGCAGCGACGGAAACACGCGGGGGATGAAGTGGAGAGTCACCTACCTGTGCCATCACTCCACCAAGACCCGTCAGGGGGTCACCACCACTAGCCGTCCCCGTGGTCCAGTTGATCTCGTAATAATTGAAGAGGGTGAACGTGTAGGAGCCATCGGACACCAGGACAGCCTGGAAGGTGTTCACCTACAGGATGGGAATGCACAGTCTCATGACTTGCACTCCCCAGGAGGTCCTGGCCCCAGGGAGGTCCTCCCCTCACCCTGCGCCCTCCCCACCCACAGGCAGCTCAGAGCTGCTCTGCAGCCAGGCCCTCCAGCTCTGACTCCTCTCTGAATTTGTTCTCGCCTCCAGTGGGAAAAGCAAGACATGTGGGATTGTGCATCTAAAAGAGAAATTGCCTGAGATAAACCCAGAGTCTGACTCAGCGTCCGCTTACATCTCTGACTTCTACCAGACAGAAAATTCAGAGGCCTGGCTAAGCGTGTGATAATGTGAAAGCACCTATAGATGGCAGCATGAGAATAAACTACAGGAAAGACTCGGCCGGGGACCAGGATGAAAGCACCCATTCCCCTTGCAGAGTGGGTTGGACGAGGGAGCAGATACCAGTCCCTGTGATTAAAGTGGCCATGTGGATTGTGCTCTCTCCCTTCCCGGAAAACAACATTAATCTTGATGAGATGTCTCCCTTTTTAAAAATGAAAGTGAGAAAGTGATTTTTAAAAAGCACTTTGTGGAGAGAAATTACTCCTCTAATTGAGCATTTGTGCATCACTTTATTTCTGCAAAATCGTCAACATTCATCTGTACCCCAGACCAATGCTAAGATCGTATTGGCCCACGTATATCTTATAGCTAAGAAAACTAGGCACTCTGGGAAATGAGTTACTGGAAATTTCACAGTGACCCAGCAACAGAAAACGGGATTTGCGCCAGATTCCCAGTCCATCTCTCAGGGCACTGCCATTCCATGCTGCCTTCATTTTAAACTTTTTAGGATAGAGATGTTATTTAAATTCATATGAAACTTGTGAACGGTTTTCAGAAATAAGCTGTAGCAAACCCTGTCCTTTATATTTTCCGCTTGCTAATCTTTACCCCTTGTCACATGTTTTCAAAAAATTTAATAGAAATAGAGTTAAAAGGAGAGGCTGCATTGACCTTTTTCTATTCAAACCCAGCACTTTTCCCTGCTGCCTGACACTGTCCCGGTTAACAGTCTGTCCAATGCAGAGGAAGACACAAATCCTTATCCTGTGTAATCAAACTGGGGTAGAGGATCTTGGAAGCCCCAAATCTCCCCATTCTAGATGATCCCAGAAAGCGAGGCAAGCTACGAGTAAGAAGAGCCCTTTTTGTAAAGAACTTTTCTTCCCACGCTCTGTGCTGGCCACAGCTGATGGCGTTTGTGATAGACTTGCTCAGGTATATGCCTTCAGTCTCTGGCCCCATTCGACAGAAGAGGAAAGTGGGACACAAAGATGAGTGAGCAGTAGGTTCAAGATTGCTGTAAGGTCACCAGCAGGCTCTCTTTCAAGGGACAGGTGCAAAGTCAAGGTCACACAAGGACTAAAGCTACAGCCTCCTTCAGACCAGGATTCTCCTTCAGAAGGGAATTCCTTCTCCCACAATGAAGCTGGAAATATCTGGTCCAAGCAGGTCTCAAGAGCAATCCATTTCCAACCCCTGAAGTCACACCTCTAAACCAACCAGCCATCCCAGTGACACCCCAGAGGCTGACCGCCACCAGCATGCACCTTAGCTCACTCTCACACATTCCTACACTACAGAATTCTTCAACATTCATTCAAAGACTCTTCTGGATAAAAAACCTTTTTTGCTTCTGAGGACTTCAGCCACATCCGGAGGAGGCAGCTGAAGAAAGAAGAGTCTGGGATTTGGAGTTGGAGGACTTTGGTTTGAACCCCTGCTGTGTCTCCTAGGAGATACGAATCCTATCCTTTTTCTTGCCACTTGAAGGAGATACTTGGCCTCTCTGGACCTGTTGCCTTCCCTTGAAATTGGAGACAGTACTTGTCCAGGAACATTCTGGGGAGGGTTAAATGATATGCAAAAGTAGCCTTCAGCACCAGACACACAGTAAGCCCTCAATAAATACTAGTTTTCCTTCCTCGAAGTAAACACATCCTCTTTCCTTCCCTTCTGTTGGCCTCACATGAGAATTTTTTCCTGTAAAAGACCTCTCAAGCCCAGTGTTTAGCTGGCCTGTGATATGTGTTTCTGTACGGAAGGGGAAACATGGAATAACAGGATGAAAGAGGTGGGGCCAATTTCAAAGATGGTGATGGATGGACACTTTCGCAGCTCCAGAGAACTACACCATCTTTTTTTCTCCAAGGAGCTCAAAGCACTTAGAGGTTACCTCATTCATCCTCATAGAAAGAGTTCTCACCTAGTTCAGAAATTTACTCCAAAGTACAAGCCAGAAAGTATCTAAATTATCTTGCCATTTTTATTGCCAATGGAAGTTTTTTTGAAAAACTGGTGGTCAGCATTTGATGGGCATTTCTTCCCTCCACCCCATGCCACTAAAATTTATCGATTGCCGGCATCCCGCATTCTAACGCTGTAAGATATGAGGCTTAAAGGATATAAAACATCACCCGAGGAGTCATTAGCGATCCACAACGTGACAGAGGGAAATGTATGCTTCTTTAGAGGTTATTTCTAGCCAATGCATCCGCTGTTTAAACTTGTGTCTTTCTGTTCTACAGAACCTCTTAACGATAAAGTGCTTCTTGATGCTCTGGCTAGAAGGTGCTTAAACATAATGTGTTCGTGGTGTCGCAGCTGTGAACTGCAAACCCGGCACTTTTTCACCTCTCTCTAACTCAGTCGTTTGTGTTCCACCCCTAAACAACTGACTCATTGCCAAGGAAACTGGAAAACAGATGGAATTGGAAATAATCCTAAGTAAGTGGAGGGCAGATTTTTTGAGTTGTCTTTGCTTACTAGAAATTATACAGTTGAAGATGTGTCTACTACTTCAAAACTCTCCACTGGCAAAGTCACCCAAACAAGCTGCAGGCTTTTGTGAAAACTGCATTCTGTCCCTTTATGTAGAAAGTTGATTATCTCTGCGATAATGCCAGTGATAATCTTTCTTATTTGACTTTTATTTGACTGCGCATTTGGGATTTCAGAGCAGATGTTGAAATTTTATTCATGAAACACTTTCACTGCCCACTCTAATTAACATCAAATATGAATAATTTCAGCCCTGGTCGCAATAAAAAAAAAATATCACAACATAATGAGCCAGTTCATTTGGGCCCAAACTTGGGACGCTGTTTTTCTCTTCCAACCAAATTTTACTGGGGAGAGAGGGAGGAAATTAGGAATAGAGGGAGGCATTTGTACCTCTGTCAAGAGAAAAGGACCTTTGGGTCCCTAGATGGGCTCCTAAGCATGTGGCCTGGAATGGGTCTCCGTACCTCAATCACTCTCCTGCAAAACAGGAATGTCACTTACAGCGGGAAAGTTCTTGAGGGTTTTTTTAGGCATTAGTAATGATTTGTGATAGGGGTGACATATCTTCTGAAATATTACAGCTGACTGGGCTGGTTAGCTGTGATAGTTCCCTCTGTTTCCTGCAAAGTGGGTAGCAAGACTCATTAGTTTAACTCAAGGGAACTGACACTCCTTAGCTCTAATAATTAGACTCCTTCATGGTAGCGAAGATGGACAAGAATTAGATGTCAGGTTACGAAGTGGAAAGTGGAAAATTTGAATTATTACAGGTGTGGTGCTGCTGCCTCCATAAAACGTGACTTCCTCCCACGTCACAATGAAAACCCAAGTGGCAGAGAAGGTTGCCATGTCTTTGAAGTACTTCCTGATGTCCTTGGTGGCTCTTTTCAAGATGACAGGGTCCATGGTTTCTCTATAATAGATCTCGCCTCGAATTCCATTGTGCACATCCGCCCAAAATGGGGCGATGAAGGCCCTCCCATCCGTCAGGGGAAAGGATTCCGGCGTGAACTGACTCACTAGCACGTTGAAGGAAACAACTCCGTTGTTATTGACCTACGAAAATAAGAGAGGTTTTGCACAGCGGATCTGAAACCATAACAACTTCAGAGTCACAGACCAAGACAGGCATTCGCCTAACTGTATGAATGAAAACAACTTTTAAACTACTGAATTAGAACCCCCAAATGCCGGCTTCCATTGCTCAAACTAAGAGGTTCGTTTACTTCCAGACAAACTCATTGGTTTTCTTTCACATTCGATTTGTAACCAGCTTCATTTCTGATTAATAATCAGTCTCATTTTCATGTTCCCTATCCTGTCTCTATTATGCTTATCAAATGCTCCTGAGTTGTGCTTGTGCATGTGTGTACGTGTGTACTGCGGGTGAGATGTGCATGTGTGTGTACTGCAGGGTGTGTGTGTACTGGGATAAGGTGTATGGGTGTGTGTGTTCTGGGGATGGGTGTGTGTGTGTGTGTACTGTGGTGAGGTGTGTGAGAGTGTGTGTACTGGAGTGGGCTTTGTGTGTGTATTCTGGGGTGGGGAGTGTGTGTGTGTGTACTGGGGATGGGGTGTGTATACTAGGATGTGTATGTGTGTGTTTGTGACTGGGGTGGGGCGTATGTATACTAGGTTGGGGGGTGTGTGTGTGTGTACTGGGGGTGGTGTGCATGTGTGCTTACTGAGGTGGGACACATATGTGTGTACTGGGGGTGATGTGTATGTGTGTGTGTATATTGGAGTGTGTGTGTGTACTGGGGTGGACAGTGTGTGCATACTGGAGTGGGTGTGCATATATGTATGTACTGGGAGTGGGTTGTGTGTGCTTACTGAGGTGGGATGTATATGTGTGTACTGGGCATGGTGTGTGTGTGTGTGTATACTAGGGAGGGTGTGTACGTGTGTGTGTACTGAGGGTGGTGTGTATGTATATTTGGGTATGTATGTGTGTGTACTGGGAGTGTGTGTGTGTGTGTACTGGGGGTGGTGTGTGTGTGTGTGCTGGGCCAGACAGGGAGTAACATGGGTTCCAAAGATAGATTCAGGGTCACTAATACAAAATAAGCAGGAAAAAGAAATAAGCATGGAAGTAAAGTGAAATTTGAAAATTGAGGTGCTCTATATTAGGCCTTGCTTCCTATTTTATAACCAAAGAGGAGTGTCAGAGAGAGAGAAATCAAACACTCCGTCCAACTCCAGTCTCCGACGAACAATATTCTGCTTTGGGTGAGACATTTAAAAGACCTCTACTGATGTCACAACCACTCCTGTGCTCAGAGCAAGGACAAGGTTAAGACCTACAGATGCCCAGTTCCATTCCAGCTCGTGTGGTGTGATAGTGTCTTGGTACAATCGCTGCATAAAAATTGAGGCATGACTACGTTGTTTATATAAATGACTATCTTATGGTGATTTCTTCATGATCTGTAAATGGCTTAGTAAACCAATTAAATAGGAAACCTTACTGGAAATCACAAGCCAAGATACACCCTCAGTTTACAAGGGACCTGTAAACAATTCAACCTCTGCCTGAATCTTTAGCTCTGTACGTTGCTAGATAAACTGATTTAACTCCGTGGCTTACATGGCTTCAGCAGCAGAGGTGCCTGTAGTGAAACTGCAATTCTTGGATATAGAAAACCTGGAGATAATTTTCCTATACACTCCAATCATATGTTAATTTCCTGTTAACCAGTAACATTATGGACATTAACAGTGGCCCAGATCCCAGAGGCAAGTTATCAAGGCCTGGGCCAAGGGTAGGTCTACATGTTTGGAAGTAAGGCTTTGGGTTTGGAAGAGACTTAGAGTCTGTTGTCTTCCAGTAATAGGGAACATCCTAGAGGCTTGAAGAAAACTGCACTACTCAAAGTGTTGGAAACGCAAGGAACAATGTATCCTCAAATAAGTCTGCCTCAGGTTAAGGACCCTCCTGTTGCAAGGGCAAGAAAAAATTCTTCAGACTCCATATCACACAGTGCAATAGAGAAGTAAAACTAGCTTAACTGGGCTTCCAGTACGGAAGTCCTCACTCTATTATTGCCAAAATCAGGTCAACACATCCCAAAACTTAAAACCAGCTATTGCAGACTAGGGAGGCCCTGTCGTGAGTAGAGAATAAAAGGCGTTTCAGGATGTCAGAGTGAAGTGTTTGCTAGGGAACAATAGGTGTAATTAAAACACACAGACTGGCAGAGGAAGCTGGTGATGACTCACATGTGTCTTGATTATATCCTATGGTTGAGATCAGTGGTTCTCAAACTTTTGTGGGCATCAGAACCACTTGGAGGACTCATGAAAACACAGATTACTGGCTCCTCCTCCCAGAGTTTCTGACTCAGTAGGTGTGGGGTGGGGCCCAAGAAATGACATTGCTCATGAGTGCCTGTGTAACCCTGCCTCTGCAGGTTCAGGGACTACCAGTTAGGTAATGGAACAGGGAACTCTTTTCTAGCGGGAATCATCCCGGAGTCATAAATCAAAAGTTGGGAAGAGAGAGGTCCCAGAGGTAGAGATGGCCAGAGGTGGACATGCTTAGGGTTGCATTCTTCCTCCAGGGATGTGGTATAATCCCTCACCCAGTTCTTTAAGGCCAACAATAAAGGCAGGCTCAGTTGCTCTGAGTCTTCCTCTTCATGTGCAACCGTTTCACTAGCAGCAAACCCAATGATCCAAAAAAACAAAAACAAGAACCTGAGAACACAGGTGCCTAGAAGAGCTCTGATCACAAATGGGACCATTTCTTAGTGCGGGTTGAGCAATGGGATCCTCTGGCCTATCTACAGACGATTATTGAGGGTGGCCAATTCTGCAAACAACTTTGATATAATAGTTGATTACCCCTCTACTGTGTTCAGACTTTGCTTCGAATTGGTAGGAAGCCCAAGAACAACAGATGCCTAAACTTTTCACACCCCCAGAAGGGAAAGAAAAATGATATTGCTCCTACTGTGGTTCATTGTATCTTTTTATCTCATTGAGTAGCAGAAATAATGTTCATGGCATTGGGGCTTCTGCTTCACTTCTATGTTTAATCACCCACAAAAGCAATTTATTACCCTGTATACTCCTCCACCATGAACATTAGCCATTAAATATACCTTTGACTTTCTTAATCATAAAACCTATCAGCTCATGAAATCTCAGAACTTGTCGTTTTGGCTGCCAATAAATCCTCCTTCCCAGAGCTCTGGAAGAGGATACTTAAAATGCTTTTCTTAATGACAAACAAAAGGGAGAGCCAGAGAGCAACAGCTGGGCTGCTTCTCCACTTACATAGACAGTGCGGTAAGGAACGCCAAAGAAGAAAACTGGGATGGCCAACTTAATCTCAGATGAGCTTCCATCGTCTACTTTAGGGGTTTTGGTGTCATTCTGCCAAAATGGATACATGAGCTCCCTGGGCTGAGCTGTCAAGAGAGATGATGGTTAGATAGATGGCAGCTCCCTCTTCCGTTTGGCAAGCTACATCCCTCCTACTTACTGAAGCCAGTTTCTTTCAGTAAGGCTTGCAAGCTGAACACAAGTCACACTGCCCTCTCATTCATCCTAAACCTAGGCCATACACAGTGCAGTATCTTCTGCCTCTGGGAAAGGGGAGAACAGGAATGATAATGTTTCTCCATAGGAGAAAGCGCTTTGTGCACGTTCTTGCACTTTCATGCATCTTGGTGATATCTACGGTTACAACTGGCTGGAAATTTGTGAAACTTCCCTGGAACCTGGAGCTTTCTGGGTACTGAGAGGCAGCCTCTAGGTCTGGCATGGCCACAGTTTTGAAGCTCCCTTTCTAGCTCAAGAATTCCACTATCGTGTCTTCCTGAAAGGAGTTCCCTCCCTCTTGCCGCACAATTGGAGAAAATCCCAGATCCCAGAAGGAAATAAACAACAGTGGGGACTGGGACAAAAGTGGGAGGAGAGGATTTGTAGTAATTGGCCCATGAATGACCTTGATTGAGGGCTGGCCCTGCAAGAGGCTCTTTGTCCAACTCCTTTTTACAAAAGACAGACACGAGATCCTCCGCGGTCAGGGGGTTGGGTCCTTGAGAACTCTTTGGAGAGGAATTGCAGGGCTCTGACTGGTCCTCCTGGTCACGGGAGAGCCATCACACAAACACACACTGCACCCCGCCGTGACAGGGTTACCCCCGTCCTGGCAGCCCCGGCTTGCTGCTCCCAGGTTTCCGGTCCGTACTGCTGCAAGGTGTGGCTCAGTTTTGTGGGAGAAATGAGACAAGTTCCCTAGGGTCTGCATCACTGAGGATCAAGTCCAATAGTATCTGTGAAATAATCTACATTTTGGGTGTTACTTTTCTCTGCCTCTGTCCTTTCTTCCCTGAATGAATATAAGACAATAGGACACTATCATTTTCTCCCTTTTTCCCTTTTTTTAAATTTCTCATTCTCAGGGGCAGCGGCAAGCCCATTCTGAGCATCAGCCACACTTCTTGAGGTACCTGCTTGCTGCCATGAGATGCCGACGCCCCCATTCTCATGTCGGGCCTTCTCCTCAGGAAAGTCCCTGCTCTGTGCTGATGGAAGCAATAGGCTGGGGAGCAACCGGCCAAGGACTGTCTTTGCTCCTTTGGGAGGCTTTTAGTGAACAGACAACAGCTCATGTAAAAGAGAGTGCAAAGGGGCCAGAAAGCAGGCCTGTTGCACCAGGCCGAGAGCCAGCTCTCCAGTTCTGAAGCAGGGAGCAAGAGGAGTTCTGCCTCAACGGAGGGCTAATTTCTTTCCAGGGGCTGACATCCGAGGAAAGCAGGGAAACGAATCTGGTCATTAGTGTATATGCATCGTCCAAACCCCAGAAGTTGCTGAGAAGCTGCCCGAATTTGAGCCTGTAGGAGGCACTGTGTCAGATCACAGGAGCTCTGGGCCCATGAGCTGTATTTAATTTACAACCAGCAGGTGAAAAGGGGTCTTCTAACATTTCTATTTACATAATAGTAACAAATTAAAAATTCCTAGAAGGTACGAATTAAAAAAAAATCTTTGTATTATACACAGGTACTTATTTCTCAAGTTAACAGTAACAAATTGTGTCCTGGCATGGATTTATCCTTCATGGGGAACTTTTTAGGAGTCGTGCCCAAGTATGAATGAGGGCTTAAATTTACACTGAATTATCATCATTTTTTGGAAAGATTAATTGGTATTTTGGGCTGCATTAATTGGCCAGTCTGCCTAGGGAATGGAAAATCCATAATACCCCTTGGAGGAGAGAGAAAACCATGGCCAGGGAGAATGATCCTAACCTCCTCTTCTGCTGCAAAGGTGAGGCAGTTTGCAAGATTCTTCTCTTTGCGGGTGATCCTAATTAGTTCACAATTTTGAATAGGAAAGAATGGACAGTTAAATATTTTTAATTTTAAGAAGGATACAAACAATAAGAATATCTAATATGGTAAATAATACTTGTCAAATGAAAAGGAGGGTGCTAAACACAAGGGCATAGGTTTAAACTACAGTAATTAACACCTCAGAAGCCATTATTATTAAAATATATATATATGTAACTGTTAGCAGCATGGCCTATCAATAACATCAGAGTTGCTAAAAGAAAGAATATCCCTATCCATGCTTGCCCTAAGCTGAGAATTTCACAATAAACATAGCTATGTTTCCAGGATTTTTTTTCCCACCAAATAAAATGTACTTTCTTGGAGCTGGGGTAGAAGGTTGAAATCACGGGCCCTCTTTCATTCTTGTGGGGTCTCACACTGTGGTTTAACTGTTTAAATTCACCAACTCTGGAAAAACATTAGCGCTGCACAGGGGCTGGACATGCGCACCTCAGACTTATACTCACGTGCCACCTGAACTAGACAAACTCTCAAAGTAAAGAAAGGTGCCTGAGAATTTTAGCCATAAAATGTTAAAATCTATGTAGACTACCCCATCTTTGTCTAAAATCCAAAACAACAGTAGAAAAAAATATATGTGGCCTTTCACTTACGCAGGGCAATGCTACACAGAGAAAGCGAAGGAATCACTGAGGGGAATAATTATCTTATTTAACTTGAAGTTTTAGATTTGGGGGCCACGTAAAAGGTCACTGATATACAAGCCACTGACATCAATACCATTGTAATTTCCTAGTTTTAGGCCAAAATAAGTAGATTATTTAAAGTCTCCACCGCAAATTAAATGCCTTAATGGGAATCAGTGATCAGACATGAGGTGCACATACACCTATCTTATCTACTTTTAATGGAAGTATTTTGCATTATTTTAAAGATCTACTCCATTAGCACAGGGCAAGCTGGTATATACAAATAGTATTTGAAGTTAAATCAGAAGAAAGTGGGAATATAAGTAAACCTCATTTAAAGTTAATGAATTTTACCCTTGATAATAGAATTTAATTACATTTTTCTCGTGTATCTGTCGACACACATGCACCTGCCCTTACAATTATGGTTCCTAATAAACGTGTCTCTTTATCAATTCAAGAGCATGCTAACTGAGAGCTTTATGGAATTCTGTAGTACTCACCTTGGTGCCGTACAAGTGCGAAGATGAAAGAGACCCAAATTCTAAGGAATGATGAATAATTCATCCTGGAATTTTAAAAAGAAAAAGAAAAAAAAAATCCCCAGCTTGCCAGAGTAAATAGAACACCAGGTGTGTTTGGTGGCGAATCCCAAGACCATCAAAACCATCACAGAACAAATTCACGTAACAACATCAACAGTGCTGAGTCGGGCTGAAATCCCCTGAATGCTGGCAGGTCCTCCTAAGTTCAAAACTTCACGAACAAATTATAGCTGCTCAGAAGAAGCCAGTCTGGAAGTGTAATGATATCGTTCGAATTGTCAAGTAATTATTTAGAATTAGTGAGAGCAGTATGAGTAAAGGAAAGGTATCTCCTGTGCATCGAATAAAGCACTGAAAACTAGGACCCAACGCTAAAGATGCATGCGGGTCCCGGGTTGTGTCTCTGCACCAGAAACCACACCCCAGTAAGACCTGGCTTTCCTAATTTTCACAACAGCTTTCCACCAAGATCAAACAAAAGTTGGTTAAAACACAATATGTTCTACAGCTAGGAGAATTTAGAGTTTGCCATCACCTTCTCCATAGAAGGGAGCCGATCCATCATTCTGAAGTATTGACCAGATTCAGGGCCAGTCTACTCTGTTCACTGACTTCACATAGTGAAATGAATGATAGAAACATTAGTAATAAAAAAAAGAACCCGTCCAGAATTGGAATCACAATAAAAAATAGAATCCAGTGCACAAGCAACCAATTAATTCCAGCAAGTTAATTAAAGAAGGAACGCAGCAAAGATGAACTTGTTTTCGTGTTAGTTTACAATCAGTTGCACGGTGGTTTTACCCTCCATTAGGAGTGCGTTTTGTCTGTGTCACTCTGCAAAGCTACAATGAGAACACGGATGCAAGCTCAAGTTAGATATCACCAAAGTGCGTGGCTAGACCATGAAGTCTCCTCCTGAGAGTATTCTTAAAAAGAAAAACCTTCCTCTTATTTGAAGTTATCACAATTCTTCAGCCAAACTTTCACGGGAAAGGCAATGAATTTATCCTGTGAGAGTTTTATTGCAAATCTTTAGTTGTCAAGTATGTATGTTGTAATTTCAAGCACATATTAAATATTAGACAGTTTTGCTGGAAACGGTACAAAGGCTTTAGCAGAGATCACACACAGCTTTAACGGAGACAGATGCCATGCAAGTTTAAGACTACAGCCCTTAGGGAACTGGTTCAGAGAGAAGTAAGGAGGATTCATTTAGATATTTGTATTTACAAAAAATGTCACTAACCTGTTCTGTAGAGGCTGGAGAAACTGAGTCAGAAATATTAAGTCAAATCTTAGTAAGCCAGGAAAAATTAGGTAAAACAAGAATTCATGTCAGTTCTCCTCAACTTGTTGCCAATAATTTCTGATTCCTGAAATGATGTCTGAATCCTGTACTCTTAAAACCAAAAATTAAGTTAGTCCTACACTAGAGACAGGTAAGTGTTGAGCTGCAATCAAGTTTTTTCTATTGATTAAGGAAAAGTAAATCTAAAGATCAGTTTCAGGATTGCGTAGAGAGGTTCTTTTCCTGAAAAACTAGACCTTTTTTTCCCCCTTTAAAAAAAAAAAAAAAAAGGTAGATTCAGATGGAAATGTCAGGTACTTGGAGCTGAAACCTTGGGCCTTTCTGATCAGAATCACTTTGCACTGAAAAACACAAAAGAAAACCCCCCTTCTACCTTTGTACCCAAAAGAAGCAACTGTATAATGTTACAGAATTAGCATCCACCGGCATGGGATTAAAACTCCGAACAAAGCAGCTGCCTCCAACATTTAAATGAAGTTGGTTTTCCATTAAAGTCTTTTTTTGTTTCTCTGGTTTTGGACAGTCGCCACAGATAGGCTCTACTCTATTTTTTCACAGGTATGTATGAAGTATTTAAAGAAACTTTTCCAAACTTTTTAAGTTTTATGCCCTCTCTTTTCTCTCTGATGCATCGCTCTGCAGGAGATAGGACAGGGCAGTTTCCAGCAAAATCTAACAAGGGACCTAGTGCTAGACATGATCTTCCACAAGGGAAATCTCAAACTGTGGCCTGGAAACCTCCCCTGACACCCAGGGAGGGTCACTGGAGGCAGAGGGGGGAGATAAACCCCTCCTGATAAAAGTTTGCAGTAAGTAAATAGTTTAAAAGGCATGTGAATAAGGGGAAAACGTGCTCGGTTAGTTGCTTCCAAGCATCCAGTAGATGTGGAATAAGCAAAACTGGCTAAGGCATAAGCTGAATCTACTATTCGAAATGTTTAAATGGAATTTATCAAGAAAGAAGTAACTTGACTGTAGCAGGAAAAAAACTCTTCTGTAAATCAATGGGAATTTAAAAATTATTCCAAATTTTCTCTGACCAGACATTTAAATGCCAACTGTACAAAAGAAATATAATTCTAGGTTTAAGCATGTTGTCACAAGAGTGTTTGGTGAACTAAATTTTTTAGTTTAAATTACTCCATGTTTTTCCAAAAACCTGTGAAAATTCAGCAGGTTTCCCACATTGTTTATTCTCTCACTGGTGTTATGAATCCTCCACACATATTTACTTACAGATGTTAAATGACTGCTTCTCTCCAAATGACTCACATTTATTTATTTTTCTTTGGATTCTAGGAGTGCTTAGAATGGCACATATTTATATAACAGAAAAGCTAGTTTCTTGGGTGCCTATTTAAAATAAAATTAAGTTCAAATCAAAGACACATTAGAGAAGGATTCTCTTTGTCCAGCCTTAGGTTGTAGTCCAGTAGTCAACCTACATGTCTTGAAGCAAAATCGTTGGCTCCGTTTTTCGTGTTAGTTTACAATCAGTTGCACGGTGGCTTCACCTTCCATTAGGAGCGCTTTTTGTCTGTGTCACTCTGCAAAGTTGCGATGAGAACACGGATGCAAGCTCAAGTTAGACATCACCAAAGTGCGTGGCTAGACCATGAAGTCTCCTCCTGACAGTATTCTTAAAAAGAAAAACCTTCCTCTTATCATTTGAAGTTATCACAATTCTTCAGCCAAACTTTCACGGGAAAGGCAATGATCTTCCTGGTGGCATATTAATTGCTTTCTTCCTTTTTCATGCTCTCTAGGATATTTATATCTCAGCCCTTTTGACCCACGCTGGATGCTCCATCCTTCTCGAGGC
This sequence comes from Macaca thibetana thibetana, assembly GCF_024542745.1. Classification (NCBI taxonomy): domain Eukaryota; kingdom Metazoa; phylum Chordata; class Mammalia; order Primates; family Cercopithecidae; genus Macaca; species Macaca thibetana. The sequence continues at coordinate 112,850,169 of NC_065591.1, read as the reverse complement.
AGGACTGCTGCTGGTATAAATGCCATCGGGGTATAACCAGATACACAAGATGGTGGCATACATGAATTAGAATGCCTTTGAGAATCCGGCTGCAAGGGAACACCAGGTGCGTGGGGAGACGCCAGGTTGGCTTATCACTTTGGGAAGCTGGTCAGTGAGTGTGTGTTCTGGTGTACACCCAGTGGTCACAGATTGACAAATGACAAAAATCTCTTTTCCTGCTGTGTCAGCAGGAGGACTTATTTTGTTGAAAGTGTGAGGTGAGCAAAGATTTTGACAAGATTTAGATGTGGGATAGGGTGGGGGTGCATCGGAGCTAGTCAACCAAGATATTTGTTATCTCGCCATTAAAAAAATGGCGAAGTTGATGCTATTTTATAGGCAAGAGGAAAGACGGCTCAAACAAAATAAAAAAATACAGTCCTCTAAAATCAAGTAGAATGGGTTTTACGTGTGGGATGCTTTTGTTTTTGTGTTGTTTTCTTAACTTTCATATACCTTTTTCTGTGGAACAGATGGTCAGATGTGAGCTACTTTGAAATGATGCAGTTATTGGCTATGGCAGACATGGAGATGCGCCACTCAGACCCCCCACTAAACTCCGTACAACAGAGATGTGAGAAGCACAGTTGGCCAACAGCCTCTAGCCCTCAGCGCTTTCAGGCTCAGCCCCAGTGCTGAAACCCAGGACACACTCTTCATGGGACAGCCCTCCGCCAATAACTGGGCAAGGTCAGGCTACACAGTCTAGCACTTTCCAACCAAAGCAGGACTCCCCAGATGGGCAGTTTTTGCTCTGGAGAGCCCTGTTGAATGACAAAGACTTGGTCAGGTGCTCAAGGGAAGCAGTTCTATTATACCAATGTCAAGGTCTACCTGGGAAAAACATACATATGTGTGTGTGTATATAGGTATATATAATTTATTACACATTATATGCATACATATATATTATACATGTGATTTATCATATACACATGTACACACACATGTACATATAGGTATTTTATATGCTTATTTTATATACCTAGCCTCATTTGGAGGCTATCTGGGTAGATGCCTCCAAAGATTTATTTCTGAAAATTTCTGATCCTTTAGACACACCCTACTGCACACCATCAGGAACTAAAATTTCCCCCAGCACAGGAAGACAGTAGAGAGGACTTCCCCCGACAAGGCAACAGTTGCTCTCTTCAAAAGCTGCTCCCACCTTCTCTCCTGAATGCCAGGCCTGTAATCTGGGCTAAGCTGCTGCATAACCCAGCCAGAGACATGCTGGGCCTGACAGGAGACAAAAGGGACTGTGCCCACGAAGGTGCTGCAGGTGCAAAGCGCCAGCACGCACTGGTAGGGATGAGGGGAGGGCATACCCAGGGGCACTCTCTAGAGCTACAGACTTCAACGTGGTGTCAAGAGCACCAGCGGATGGTGCAAACTCACTCCTAGAGAAGCTTCTAGAAGCCTGGAAAAAGTGATGGCTCACACTGAGCAAGGTTCAAATGCCTGAATTACCATGGCAGATGGCCGAAGAAGGGACCAAAAGGCTCACAGATGTTTGCATGGTGGAATAGATATATTATGTGACTCTGCTAGGCCCACTGGACAATCACGTTCCATGGAAGGACAGAGGACAGACGCACCAGCCACCAAAGCCAGCAGGAATATACTGGAGAGGGAGGCACCAGTATCACTAAGCAGCTCAGTAGTGGCTCCCTAATGCCAGCCAAGGCTAATGCCAGGAAAGGTGATCATGGAACTTGGCTCTGATAGCAACGGAGATGATGGGTCCCTGCAGAAATACAGGCCAGGTGACATAACGCTACTGTGTGAAGCCAGGGATGCTGGGAGGGCAGTCATAATTTTTGTAATGACCAAGAAGATCAGAGGGGCAGCCAAGGGACCTGATCCTTAAAGAGTCAAGGACATGCTTAATAAAGCACAGTATCCAAGGGGCAAAGCAGATGGGCAGCCAGCAAAAGCATGGTTTCCTCTGTATAATAATATAAAAGAGCAAGAGCCAGGCGCGGTGGCTCACACCTGTAATCCCAGCACTTTGGGAGGTCGAGGCAGGCAGATCACCTGAGGTCAGGAGTTCAAGACCAGCCTGGCCAACATGGTGAAACCCTATCTCTACTAAAAACACAAAAATTAGTGGTGGTGTGCCTGTAATCCCAGCTACTCAGGAGGCTGAGGTAGGAGAATTGCTTGAACCCGGGAGGTGGAGGTTGCAGTGAGCCGAGATCTCACCACTGCACTCTAGCCTGGGCGACAGAGCAAGACTCTATCTCAAAAAAAGAAAGAAAGAAAGAAAGAAAAAAGCAGGAATGGTTGAGAAAGGTGGAGAGCAGTGGTCCCAGTAAAAAAAAACCATGGGCCCTGCTTGGTTTCTGGATCTGAGTCAGTTTTCAAATCTGGAATCTAGACTGAAAAGGTAACAGGTACCCAAAGGGCAGGACCCTCCAACACCATGGCAAATATGGTAATTTTCCCAATCTGTCCCCAAAAAGACCTTTGGCCATTTACACAAGTGACCATAGACTGGGAGAAGGAGAATGCTTAGACATTTTGAGGACTGTTATAGAAGGAGTTTGAGTTAATAATGATAAAGACTCCATTAAAGTGGGAACACATAGGGCTCAGAGAATAAAAGGAATCCTAGAAAAGTTTACAGTGGGTTTACAGGGGCTGCAGACCCGTTGGATGTTATTTTCCCAGTCCAAAGATATTACAATAAAATTAAGCTTAAATCAAAGATTCACCTAGAGAAGGATTCTCTTTGTCCAGCCTGTATTAAGGTTTTAGTCCAGTAGTGAACCTAAATGTCTCGAAGCAAAATCGTCAGCTCTATTTTAATAAACTGCTAGCAGCATACTAATTGTTTTCTTTTTCCATGCACTCTAGGATACTTATATCTCAACCCTTTTGGCCCACGTTGGATGCTCCATTCTTCTCGAGGCAGGACTGCTGCTGGTATAAATGCCATCTGGGCATAACCAGATACACAAGATGGTGGCATACATGAATTAGAATGCCTTTGAGAATCTGGCTGTGAGGGAACATCAGGTGCGTGGGGAGAGACCAAGCTGACTTATCATTCATTGGATTAGGAAGCTGGTCGGTGAGTGAGTACCATTGGGATTGATGTATTAATACTTGGCACATTGCATCTTTAGCTTATAGAGTAACAACTATCATAGTAAGGAAGGCAAGTGGAAATCTCTGACACTCCCTGTCCCTACTCCGACTAAAGTAGTCACATAAAAGAATATTGCACCCTGGGCTGTGGGGAGAATGGTAAACATTAGTATCACTCTTAAAGAAAAGGGGTGGTGAACTCTTACCATATCTTTATCGAACTGGCCAGGATGGATCCTAGAGAATGGCTATGGACTACTCCAACTTCAACCAAGTGGTAGTACCAATCGCAGTTGCTGTGCTTCAGATACGTGATATGTGGCCATTCATTTGACAAATGCATTTTTTTCCCTGTTTGAATCAGGAATGAGGGTCAAAAATAGTTCACATCTTATGGAACAGACAACAATATATATCTATATTTCTAGCTTTGCCCCAGGGCTATAAATCTCCCACCTTCTTTCATATTGTAATGAAAGAGTTCTGAGTCATCTGGGTACTACAGAACATCACCTTGATTCACTGTATTGACAACATCAACAAACCGGGCACCATGGGCAAGAGATGGCCAGCAGGCTGGACGCCTTAGTAACACACAGGGGCTCCAGAAGATGGAAGATAAATCCTACAAAGATTCAGGGATGCTATTTCAGTAGTTGTAAGGAATCCAGTGGCCAGGAACATGCTGGGACAACTCCTCCAAAGGAAAAGGCAAATTGCTGCATCTTGTAGCCTGTCTACAAAGAAATTCTTTCTTCTTTGTCAGCTTCTTTGGGTTCTGGAGGCTACATGTTCCAAACCCAGAGAAATTGCTTCAGGTGATATGAAATTAAGCCAGTTTTGTGTTGGTCTGAGAACATAAAAGAATTCCATTGCAGCTCCAGGCTACGATGCAAGCAGCTCTGCTGCTTGGGCCATGTGTTCAGTAGGTCCTTTGATATTGGAGGTGTGTTTGGTGGAAAAAGATGAAATGTGGACTTTATTGCAAACCCCAGGGGAAGAACTACCACATAGGCCCCTGGAGTTCCGGAGCAACGTCATGTCATCTGCAGCAAAGAATTACACACCTTCTGAAAATCAGCTCTCTCATGGGACTAGGCCATGTGATGGAATATTTGTCTAAGAGACAGTGGTCATGTATCCAGAACTTCCCACGAAGACCTACGCCTTGTTGGACCCACCAAGTCATGAAGTCAAGTGGACCCAGTAGCAATCTAGCATAAGATGGAAATGACATATCTGGGACCAGTCATGAGTAAGATGCCTGAGTAGGTAGTCCAGACTCCATGTCACCTGACATAGTTGTGTCAGTACCTGCTCCCCAACCAGATCACACATATGGCTATATGTGGGAAGGTGAATACGACAAGATGGAGGAGGAGGAAGAAGCCTAAGCCTGGTGCATGGATGGACTCAATTGGTGTGTGTGCGCGCAAGCCTAAAGCAGACGCTGGTTGGCTTCATGACAGCCTCATTCGAGTGGCCTTGAAAGACAATGATAAGAGAACATCCTCTCAACGTGTGGTGCTTTGGGTGATATATCTTGTCATGCATTTTGTGTCAAAGGAGAAAGAGTTCTGAGGTTAGAATATGTACAAACTCATAGGCAGTGGTAAATGACATAGCTGGCTGGACAAAGGCCTGGAAAGAAAAAGATGGGAAAATCAGTGACAAAGGGGCCTGGATAGACAGATGAGGGTGGACATGAAGTGTGAAGATCTTTGTGTCATATATTATCACCTACCAGAAAACATCCACTACAAAACAGGAACTAAACAACCAAGTAGACAAAACAACTCGGCCAGTTGATGTAAAGCAGTCTTCATCAGTGTTGGTCCAATGGGCGCATATATAAAGTGGCTACAGCAGCAGGATTGGAGGTTATGCATGGGTCAAACAGCACGAACTTCCATTTAGCAGGCTGGTCTAGATACCACGGTATCTGAAATGTTCAATCTGTTCAACCTGCGAATAACAGAGACCAAGGCTGAAATCCCAATATGTTACTGTTGGGGAGACCATTTGGCCATCTGGTGGCAAAATAACCACATTGGACCCCTTTCATCCTAGAAGGGTCAGCACTTCCTTTCCACAGGGATGGAGCCATATTCTGGACATGGGTATGCCTTTCTTGCCCAGGGGCCTCAGCCAGCACCACTAATGGGAGGCCTGCAGAATGCCTTATCCATAAGCATAGAATTCCATGCAAAATAGCATCTGACTAGGGAACCTGCTTTATGGAAAAGGAAGTGTGGCAGTGAGCCCACGGCCATGGGATTCACTGGTTGTAGTAGTGACAGTATGAGCGGAAGATGCCAGCTGAGAAGATGCCAGGTGAGAATTGAAGTAAATTGCTTAAGGAGTAGGTGAAGCACCACCCTGAAGACAATATTATGCAAGGATGAGGTGCTATTCTCCAGGATACTGTGTACACAGCGAGTCAGAGACCTTTGTAGGGTGCGGTGTCCCCAGTAATAAGACTACATGGATCCAGGAACCAAGGTGTGAAGGCAGGAGTGGCCCTACTTGCCATTACTCCCAATGATTACTGGGGGACTTTGTGCTCCCCAATCCCTCATCTCTGGCCTATGCAGTTGGAAGTCCTGGTTCCTCAAGAGGGTACATTCTCACCAGGGGATGTGAGTCCTGCTGAATGATAAGCTATGGGCTGTAATGGTGCCTGGACACACTGGGCTCCTTGTATGCAAAGACTAGCAGGCAAGAACATGAACCATCATCTTGTTAGGAGTAGCTGACTCTGATCAGCAGGAGGAGGCAGGGCTATTGTTATACATTGGGTTCAAGGGATAACATATGGCACTCAGGTGACCAATTTTGGTGCCTCTTGGTACTCCCTTACCCAATTAGACTGTGATGGACAAGTGTAGCAACCCTAGTCTGATCAGCATACGATTACGAAGGACTCAGACTATAAGGAACGAAGGTTTGATTAAGGTTTGAGTGAAACCACCAGGTAAGCCACTGAGACCAGAGAGACAAAAGCCAAGGGGTTATAAGGATAGTGGAAGAGGGAGAGAGTGGGTACCAGTTGTCACTCTGAAATCAACTGCAGTGACAGGAGTGTTAAGCCATTTTCCTAGCCTCCCTCTTCTAAGTTTCCTCTCAGATAGAGAGGCCCACCAGAGCCCTAGAGGAGCTGCCATTGATCATGGATGGAAAATTGGATCTACACATTGCATGGAGTGGACCGTGGCAGACACTAAGATGCAAAACTCAGACCCACCCTCAGAAAAGGGATGATTTCCAGCTACAAGGTGTACGGTTAGCTGACAGCTTCCAACTGTTGGCTCCTTTAGCATCTATATCAGTTCAAGCTGAGGTTATGTTCTTGAAGCATTCCCATATCAACGATTGAGAAAAGTATTGGTAAAGGGCCCTGGCCATTTCTGGCCAAGGTAGGACTCATCTAATGGAAAATCTGTGCTCCAGAGCATCCTATTGGGCTGACTGATTCAGGTCTGTAGCATGGTCTGATGGTCCATCTCGCTCAACCCTACTTCTTCCCCGTTCTTTCACAGGTGTTACTCCCCAGCAAACTTCCTGCACTCCCAACTCCACCTCAGCATCTGCTTCCTGGACAACAGAATCTGTGACATTGATGTCTCTGATAAATTTACAAGCCCTGTACAACTGTTTTGCTTCACTGTATGAACTACCATGGAGTCCAAATAGTTCTGTAATGCAGTTGTTTCTACCACTTATCCACTGAGTGAATAATGTCTAACCTCCTAGATCTAGCTCATTCAGGTGATTACATCTAAGGCTATATTTACATTCTCCCTGAAAATGGTAATGTTGTCTATAACAGGATCCTCAAAATACATGAGGTAATGGAAAAATGAAATTCAAATTTAAAGCAAACAAAATTTTAACACAACCAAGACAGTTCCTATTGTCCTAGTTGTATTCCCTAACAATGGAATAAAGCTTACATCTGCCCTCAAATGTATCAAATATTTTGGAAAACATTTTTCTCTTTAGTCTGTATTATTTGACGTCTGCTTCCCAGAGTCTTGTTTTTATTTATTTAACACCTTAATTGTATTACTTAAGTGACTAAGAAGCATTCAGGAATGCAAAGTCAGAATGATCTGATGAACTGAAATTGCATTGTCTTTTTTTTTTTTTTTTTAACAGATCTAGATCCTGCAGACCATAATAGAAAAGCTGTCTCCTCTATTTTAAAAGTAATATTTATATTCTTTACAAGGCTCTTTCTTGAATTTTAAGGAGGAACAGTAGCGTGACTGCCTCATCCTTTCCAATAACAAAACCTTTGATAAAGGCTCCTGGAACATTAAATTATTGTTTTTCCTCAATAAATGCCTATTTTAAGTTCACCTGGAACATCATGCCTCCTTGATAAAAGTCTGAGTTGGAACTGAGTGATCTCTCTCACCTTTGGCTATCTGCTGAAACCAGTTTTAGGGCTCTAGAATGTCCCGAGGTTAAAAAACAAATCATCAGTCTTCTTGGGTCACATTACTTGTTCATTTATTATTGTGAGTAACACCCATCCTGTGTCCAATATGGCATTTCAGAGGAGAAGGGGGGACAACAGATACATCCCAACCACAATTTCTCAATTCTGGATATGGTTTGAGGGCAAATTCCAGTCTGGATCTAGAGCTATCAGCCACATCAGTGATTCTGTTACAGAGCCAATCAATTTAGTAAATGGATATTGAGGACATCTCATTTTAATTTTTCAGTGAAAAGGAAGACTAACAATAAAGGTGTGTGCTGGGGAACTTTAGCAGTAAGCACTACAGTACAGCTGTCAGTGCATGGGTTCTGCAACCAAACTGCTTGCGTTTGCATCCTGGTCTTGCCATTTACCAGCCATGTAACTTTTGGTATTACTTAACCTATCTGTGCATCAATTTCCTCACTAGTAAGAAAATGGAGATAAGAGTGTCAACCTCGTAGGGTTGTTGTAAAGACCAAATAGGAACTTCTTTTCCAGAGAAGAACTGAAAGAGAAATGTGACTTCAAAAGCCAACCTTCTTGTTTTAAATGCATTCTAATAACTAGAGAAAGTCACAGTATTTTCCAGTCCAATAGTTATTGGATGTCTTGATACATGTCTACTTTGCAGGTACTCAGAGAAGCTCATACTAAATAGTAATTAAATAAAACGTAGCACAGAGGCTTAAATTACAGTTCTTTGAAATTTGAATAGCAGGCAGAAATAATCTTAAACAGGTCATGATACTTATGTATTTCTGAGGCATTGAAAGACAAGTGAATGAACTCTGTCTCTTAAATACAGAAATAAAGTACAGTCCTTAGACTTTAATCCTCGGTGAAGGTTAATTCATAACGGCTTACCAAGAAATTATTGATAAGCAAGCAGGGTTCAAATGTACAAAATTCTAATACATATAAAAAACTATTTTTCTAAGGAAAAAAGTAGCCCCTGAATAAGAACTGGCAAATTTTAATTTCAACAAATGAGATTTTTCAATCTTACTCATAAAAGGTGATGCCAAATATCTTAAGACAGGGTTTATCCTCAAAGGATAAAAAAGCAGTATAAAGAGCATGTCAGAAGTATAAGATTTTGCTAACATAAAAGCAATAACACGTCTCTTATGAATCTTTGTTTTCTAGTTTTCAACTCTGGCAAAATTCCAATTAAATTTGTCAAAATGGTCATACTTTTACTAGTTTGGGCCAATCCTCCAGAGAACTCAACCACAGAACCAATGAATATTTTTAGCTATATAAAAATAAACATATACCTTGACCCCACACTCCAGAAAAAAAATCAGAACACAAAGAGAAAATGGACTTGAATTTTAATTTTTTAAAGATTATCTATATATATATATATAAATAAAAAATGCAAAGAATAGACCTTCATGTTTAAATTATATTCTAAAATTATATATATATATATATATATTTCCATTAACTGCAGGAGACAACTGGCAAGTAAAGAGCCTGAGAGAGTCCAGTCCCTCTCCACCACTACAATGGACATATATTTCAAGGAAGCACCTATGAAAAATAGTAGAGTGTTCACAACACATCTGGTAACACAGATAGCTTCTGGGTGTTCTTGAAAGCAGTTTGTTTGCATTTTCAATTTGACATGAAATGAAGGGAAAAATCAAATTCATAAACAGAAATGACATTACTTAGAACAATCTAGTATTCTGTATTCATGTTTTACATGCCCTAGAGCCTAGTATTTTCATGCAGCAAGCTACACTCACATGTGCGTTAGTAACAGCTATCAGCTGCACGCCTCAAATGGTGATCAGCTCGTAGTGCAAGTGCTCTCTGCTCCTACCACTGCTGGTTGAGCAACACAGCTGGAACATCTGGTTAGAACTGAATTTTCCTTTCTTTAAAAATAAGTGAAATTTTTAAAAACACTGTAGCATTCAGCCCTGTTATACGTAGCTCAAGTTACATTTTGGCCTTAATATTAACTGAAAGGTCTTAATAACAAGGGGCTTATACTATCTGCTGCTTTCTTACGTATTTATGGCAATGGTGGCAAAAGGTTGCAAAACTTAATAATAAAAAAAGATATATGACTGGATTTTTTCCTTTAAAGCAATCTAGGATATTTCAACAATTCAAATTCAAAAATTGATTTCTACAATGGCTTCAGCAGCCATTCACCCACATGTAGAAAAGATCCCTTGGCTTTGATTTGGTTTTCTTTATTACTCTTTTCCTTTTTCATAATTGGAAATAATTCCTATTTTAGAAAAGATATGTTCTATACATTGTGCCTGCGGCAACATATCAGTAATACTGGCTATGACAGCATTTTGCCTCAAAATGTCAATAATATGCTCTCACTGAATCTGGGCAAAGTCAGTATTAAAATACAGATAAGCTGCAGATAATCAATTAGGCATAACATGTAAACTCAAAGGTCCATGGTCTCTTCTCTCCTTCTTTTAATCCTGTTATAAAAACAATTTTGGTTACAAGTGTCTACACAGCACCAATTTTATTTCAAAAGCAGCATCTTTACTCAGCCACCCAAATGAATCTATAAGTACACATGCTCAAATAGCTTTTTGCATTAACTTCTGTCCTGTAACTCTAAAAGACCAGTAATTGTATTACATTTTTCTCTTAATCAAAAATTATTCAGCAATTATTAAAACCATCAATTACAATGCTGTAAAAATACCCATATTCGCTGAATTAAATGAGAAGCTCCCTTTACATGCAACTGTATAATAAAAGAATTATGCCCGCAGTTGATCAACACTGTGTTCTGTAATAACAGAAGAAACAGGTCTCTAATAGTAAAAAAGCATTTCATAAAACTTTGCCATATATAAAATATCTTATTAATTGTGACCATTCCACTTATGATTAAAGCATAACATAAGTGTTTGTTCTGCCTTCTGTTGTGGGACAGTCCAGGGTCATACAACTTCAAAAAATAATAATGCATCTGTTTCCCAGGCGGACAAAAGCTTGGGGCTCAATTACACTGTTTCTCTCTCAAACTCGTCTGCACTCATGCGTACATACACAAAGCACCTACAGTTTCAATCTTCATGACACTGTTGCCATACTTTTTTCCTACCAAAAGTCTGTCAGGAAAATGTGTTTGCAAAATAATTATTCTTGTCTATACCCAGCCTGGATCTCCATTGCTCATTTTTATGATTTTGAAAGATAATGTCTGCAGCAGAAGGAGAATAGGCCTTATTCATCTTTCTCAAACCCTTTGGTTTCCACCTTTAATGTTACACTGAATGTAGATTTGACTCAGTAGGCCTGGGTCAAAGGCTTTACAGATAGCAAACCTGAAGTGCATTAAGAGAATAAACATCTGCCACATGGCACAGGAAAATTTAAAAAGTAGCGTTAATAAACACAACTCCTCATACATGAAGATTTTACAAGAGTCACCTAAAAATTTCATAAAAAAATTAAATTTGTAGGAGGGGTGGAATTATGTAACAAAGGTCAAAAGGTCAAATGCAATCAGATAATTGCATTCTTTGAAAAATACTTCACTTACATACTTGTATTTCTCAAGCTTCCCATCCATAAACATGGTGGACCGAGAAAAATACACATTAAAGAAAGGGATTACATCTGATTAACAAAGGAATAGAAGAACAAACAAAAAGATTTCCAAGTAGGTAAGGAACTAGCTTTTACAGAAAAGTGCTTTAAATGTGCTTCTGCAAAAAATATGACTTGGAGGCAATTGTGAAGTTTTGACACTTATACTTTACTCATAGATTGGGCAGTTATACTTCTATGAGGCAACTAAATTGAAATGTAAACCAAAAGAATTGTTCAATTATTACATCACAAAGCCCCAGGGAAAACCTGGGCATAAAAGCTCCCTTTGATTAATGTTTCCCACTTTTAATGCAAAGTGCAAGAGCAAGGTCTTCGAATGGATGACACAGGTGGGAAAGTCATAAGCTCTTCCCCCACATTCCTCAACTTCATTCCCCACACACACCATAGATAGTTTGTGAGCTAATTCTCAACTCTCCTGGTGCACGTATCCAGGACTCTATTGAATTATTTATAAAGTCAGGCCTCAGTTCCCAATAGTTTAAAGTAATGAAAAAGAAAGACATGAGAAAATACATTCAATAAGCAAAAACAAAAGAACTCTAGAATCTGACATATTTCATGTTATGAAAATAATGGCTGACATAACGTACAAGGGACATTAAAAGTGAGTCAGTAACATACAAAGAGATCAGACTGTTCTGCCGGTGCTTCCAGAATAACTGCAAGTTTTCCTGGAGTTTTCACTCTACATCTATTCTTCTTCGAGGTTCTAACAGAGTTATAGCTTCTTACTGCGTACCTGAGATTAGAATCAGGTTGAAAAATGCTTAAAACACTTTCAATTATTTCAAAAGGGAGAAATGAGAACAAAAACATCACCCAGGTTGAGAAATAAGAATTATGAACAGAACAAAACTGTTAGGTAAACCACACATCAAAATGAAAAAAAATGGAACTGAACCAAAAAAGCCAAGGAGGGAGGGTAGCGGAAGGAAGAACTGGGAGAGAGAAGTTCTGGCCCTTCCTGTGAAAATTCCTTGTCCCCCCGTTTAAATTCTCTAGGAGACCCTTCTAAGAGGCTACACTGTTCATGTTATCTTCACAAGTGTACCCAACAGTAACGATAATCAGGTGGCAGGCAAATCCCAGTGAACACAGTAAGAAGTCGGTGATTTCTTTGTCATCTTTCCTTACAGAGGGCACATACACTGGAAATGTGGCCAATTCCACTGGCTGAGCCAAGTAAATCTGTGGTAGAAAATACCAAAAATGGCCCCCTACCCACTCCAGGGGGGAAAAATACAAAATCCCTCCCAAACCTAAACAGAACAAAACAAAACAAAAACAACCTCCTCCCTCCTAAAGAAAACCACATTAAAAACAAATGCCCTGCAACAAGTCCTTATGTGTACGTTTTCACAAGGCTGGTAGAGGTTATTTTGTTTTGGATTCCACGTAAATTTTATCTCCATCCCTAATGCCAAAAGAATGCAATGCCCGAGAGCTGTACTTCATTTCCTCTGGGCCAAAGGGTGCTTCATGGTCAAAATAGTAGAGAAGCATGTTGCTTGTGGGTAACTGTACCAGAGTTTTTAACTGTTTCTTTAGTTCTGCAACTGTTTGGTCCAGACGAATGCTCATTTCTTCCACCTGATCGTTAAAGTGGACTTCTACTTTTGCACTGCTCTGGGGTCTTAGGTCCACTTCTGCCAAAGGCTCCAACTTCCCATATTTTGTGATCAGTTCATGATACCTAGAAGGATTAAAAACAACAACACTGTCAGCTTAAACTACTAGCACATGTACTGTGGACTTCTTCCCAACTACAGATAAACAATATTACTAGGCTCAACATCTTTAAAAAATCTTACTCTATCATTATGATACTGTGCATTCTGTGACCTAATATGAGTGCCCGAGGGAGGCCACTGTAAAACCGGGGAATCGTTTTTCCTGAAGATGGTCACATGCCTACTGTTAATCAATGATTACATAAGAATAGGCTTAGGAAAAAATGGAACCTAGAAAAGTAGACACTATAAAGATAATAGAAGTCCAATCTCTCTGTAGAACTTGCTTTCTTGGGTGTCATCACCAAGAAGTGCAGATATCCAGGCATGTATCTCTTGGGAATAGATGGAAAGATGGAGGGAGGCCAGCAGTTTCTGAGGCCTGGAGAAGCCATAACTTATAAAGAAAAACATGTAGTTGTATGTTAGCAATTAACCTAACTCTTTCAGAGATGCCTTGTTTGAATGTTCCAATCTAATTTCAGGTGTAATACATAGAATTTATGGAAGAATCAAGAATACATTCTTGGAAAAAAGTGGTAAATAAGGGATACACGTTTCTTGATCAAGGAAGGAATACAGAGCAAAAGACACCAAGAGGAAAGTGAATTACAGAGATGAGACTAGGGCCCACAAAGGTCACGTTTCCCATAGAGAAAATTCTGTCTGCACTGCCAGCCCTGGAGGATCTAGATCCGATTTTATCAAGGACACTTACAAGTTTCCTACATATCAGAAAGGGAAAAAATGCTGAAAAAAATTAATATTAGTTTTATTAAAACCAAGATACAGTGAGGTCACTTTAACTAAGGATCAGAATACAAGTCACACAAAATTATCCCCCTACCTCCTCCACACCACTTTCAGCTTTAACTCAGTTAAAATCAATGTCATAATAAGGTTTGCGGGTACATTAAACATACAGTAAGACCACTGTGGCCAGGAGTGGTGGCTCACACCTGGAATCCTAGCACCTTGGGAAGCCCAAGGGGAAGAATCACTTGAGCCCAGGAGTTTGACCAGCATGGACAACATAGCGAGACCCCATCTCTTAAAAGAAAAAAAAAAAGATTGCTGTGCTTAGAGATGGAAGTAATCATTTCTAATAAGTGGAATAATAGGGAACGCTAAAAATAGCCCTGGCTCTGTCTTCAGGATCTTGACTCCATTTTATAATTAGCTGTGTGACTTGGCAACTCACTGTCTTTTTGGATCTCAGTTTCCTCATTAGTAAAATTAGGAATAATTTCTTCCCTTCCTACTGTATAAGACAGTCATAAGAACCAAATAAAATATCAAACGAGTAAACACTTTGTAAATTCTATGTTCATAAACAAATAAAAATATTTACATTATATTACTGCTGCTCTGAAGCTTATTTTAAAGCACATATACCCATTAAAACATATAAGATTGCTGGACACAGTGGCTCACACCTGTAATCCCAGCACTTTGGGAGGCTGAGGCAGGTGGATCACGAGGTCAGGAGTTCGAGACCAGCCTGGTCAACATGGTGAAACCCTGTCTCTACTAAAAATGCAAAAAATTAGCCAGGCGTGGTGGTGCGCGCCTATAGTCCCAGCTACTCAGGAGGCTGAGGCAGAAGAATCACTTGAACCAGGAGGTGGAGGTTGCAGTGAGCTGGGATTGTGCCACTGTACTCCAGCCTGGGTGACAGAGTGAGACTCCGTCTCAGAAAAAAAAAAATGCACACATATATATAGATATAGATATAGATATAGATATATGAATGATTGAAATCTACTTAGGTGGAACTTCAAGATGTCAGGATTTTAGCAAAGGCAAACAAAACAAAACAAAGCAAAACAAACAAACACAAAGCTGCCAGGACTTGAAATTTTCCAAGGCTCTAAACTGAAAAGGTAAGATGATTCAAAGTCTAGGGGTATCTTTTCCCCACCCCATATCCTAGTATATGCCTTCAAATAACTGAAACTAGGTTACGAAAATTTAACAAAATCTCAGAAAAGACAGCAGAACCCAGTGGTCAAATAAGAACTGAACCCAAGTCTAGAGATGTTTTACCTTCAGACTATAGAAAAGTAAAATTGTAATACCCTAGCTCTCATATTTTGCCTAGGAGTAACAAAAGAAACAATGTCAAAGTGTTCAAAGAGAATTTACTCATACTACATTTCAGCAAAGAGATGACATGAAGAGAAGTGACCACTTCAAGCACAAGCAAGATGATGAGACACAAAATAGCAACAGAGCACATACCACAGCAAAAAGAATAAAGGAGAGGAACACATAATAAGTAAAAGACAGAGGCAGAACTCAATCTGAGAGAAAACACAACTGAAGAAAAAGAAAACACTCCACAAAACTCAAAAGTCTAGAAATTACTAAGTACTTCAATATAAAACCAGCACTCAAAGATAAATGATAAACTGTAGAATGAGATGAAAATGGAGACTGCAGAGCTAAAGAAACAAACTGAAGAGCAAAACACCACTGACACAGACCCAAATAAATGAATTAGAAAGAATGGCCCCAAAATATTATACCTAACCTAGTGCTTTGGTTTGAATGTGCTCCCCCTCACCAAGCTCATGTGCTGGAAACTTAATACCCAGTGCAACAGTGTTGACAGGGGGCACCTTTTAGAGGCGACTAGGTCACAAGGGCTTCATGAATAGATTAATGGTGTTACAGAGGGAGTCGGCTAGTTATCCTGGCAAAAGTGAGTTCAGCCCTCTCTTGCTCTCTTGTCCTTCCTCCTTCCATCATGGATAATACAGTAGGAAAGCCATAGCCAGATGCTGGTACCCTGATACTGGATTTTCTAGCCTGCAGAACTGAGAAATAAATTTATTTTCTTTATAAATTACCAAGTCTGTGGTATTGTTATAGCAACACAAAATGAAGTAAGGCATCACGTTTTTTCCAGAAATAAATTTAATAAGCAGATATTCTAAAATGAGAAATAAGAAATAGAGCACCATGAGTCCTTCTGGTAAAAAACAAAAACAAAACCCCACTACTCAACACTGAGATTAAAGAACTAGGGATAAGCCCTGAATCTATTTAAATATAAAACTAAAACACAGTAACAACTGTATACTCCTAGACTCATTCATACTTGACATTATAGCCAACTGAATTAATCTCAACCATAAACATATTTGTACACAAAATTATGACCTACATTCAGAAATTAGCCTATCTTCCATAAATGGGCAAGTACATCTAAAAATTAAATGACCTATAAATCAGACACTCTGAAGTCTTAGTTTTCTCAAAATCAACATGTTCAAAAACAACTGCCAGTCCCCAACTGTGTCCTCTTCTAGTCTTTCGTATCTCAGTAAGTGGCACTGGAAACTATCTAATTATCCTAGCCAGAAAGTGGACAGTCATTCTTATTTATTTCTCTCCTATCTCTTCTCTACTTCTCATTCAATCAATTACCACATCCCACTCATCTTCCTACATATCCCATGAATCTATCTGCATTTCTCTTGTTCACTCACCTTATAAATTCAGGCCACTATAATTAATAACCTAGATTGCTACAATTTTTTGTGGCTGCATAAACTAGATGAGCTTTCTCAATATCTGTTTCACCCTCCTCCTGGTAGGCCTTCCTGTATTTCAAAGATGGAAAAGCTGAAAAATACATTTCCCATACTCTGTTGCCAATGAGATTTAGCTTCTATCAATCACAGCCCTGGAGAGAGGCAGTAGATCTAGTAGATATAGTGTGGAAACAGTTTGGGTAGAGGCTTCCAAATGACTAGATCACACAGTTCAAGCAGTCTGTTTCTAGAGTCAACGACCCCAGCAGCAGCTTGCTGATCTCCAGATCACAGTTAAAGTGATGTGATCAGCACCAGGGACAGCAGCTTGTGAATTTTCCCTTTACTTGATTCCTTACAAAGGTGAGCAGTGCCCTTGGTGGGCCAGTTCCATGGTACTACTCTAGAGTCAATCCTAGAGAGGAGGCCTAAGTCTGCTCCTCCAGCCCTTCCACAGATTTTGTAAGCACTTTATTCACTGTCTGAAATCCCTTTCTTCTTAAAAAAGCTAATGGCTTTCCATGATCTCAGGATGGCCCAAGACAATTCTTGTCTTTATGATAGCCACAGGGTTTGTTATAAAGCACAAATTGTATCCCATCACTCCTCTACTTAAAATCACATAGTACCCACCAAAATAAAGTCCTAACTCTTCAACATGATTGTGGTAGGCAGAATTTTGGCTCCCATATCTGGGTAGGCCTAATCTAATCATATGAGCCTTCAAAAACGGAGTTTCCAACTAGTAGCAAAAGAGGAAGTCAGAGACAGTCAAAGCACCAGATTTTGACACACCATTGCTGGTTTGAAGATGGCACACATGGAAAGTCTAAGAGAGAAGAGAATTCTGCCACCATTCTGACTGTACCTGCAAAGAGATTCTCCTCCAGAGCCTCTGATATAGAAAATAGCCCTGCTGACATATTGATTTTGGCCTTGTGAGACCCTAAGCAGAGAACTCAGCTGAGTCACACTGTGCCCAGACTTCTGTCCCACAGGACCGTGAAATACTAAGTAGGTATTGCTTTAAGCCGTTATGTTTATAGTAATTTATTATAGCAGCAATAGAAAACGAATACAGTAAGCATAAAAAGCCCTTCATGATCTGGTTCCTTCATAACTTTCCAAACTTACTTTGTGTCATCACCATTACCATTTTCTGCACCTTCCTTTCCACTTGTTAAAATCTTAAAATCAATGTTTATTTATTAATTTATAGGTAAGGCCAGCAGACTTTTATAGATGGGTTAGGCTTTGGATGTGGGCTTTGAGAATATTCACTATTAAATAAAAAAGAAGCAAGTGTACTAGAGTTGTGATTCACTATACATACTGAATATGTTCCCTTAAAAGCTACATAAATAAAAATCATGGTTTTAAGATAATCTGTTTTCTCCCAATTTTCTTATTTTCCACTTATCTTTAAGTAGGAAAAATTAGTAAATATAAGAAATCATGATTTTACAAAATGTCCAGTAAATTTCAGAAAGCAATTCTGTCCTAGTCTTTCAACTTATATATTTTATTCATTATCCAAAAGTCCATCCAAACTGAACTATACTGCATGCATTGTACGCCTGAGCTTTTCTTAGCATGAGTTCCAATGTCTTCCTGAAGTTATACTCTGAAGAGGTAGATGGTTTCTGCTGACTAAGCATTCTCTGAAATTAATGATTTTGATTTATATTCTACCAGTCAGTATCTTCATCTGACCATTAACAAGTATTTAATATTCATAAGCCCCACTTCTGAAGAGGGCAAAATGTAAATAAATCTACTTTGGAAAATATTACCAATAAGGATGTATTACAATCATCAAATGCTAAAATGTAACGTATGCCACGTTCAGAAGTTCTCTGGTGCATTCCACCATGACCTTCTAACAGAAAATGGCCAATCACAAGTAAAACAAAATTTACTACAAACAGCATAAAGGCCAGCATAACCACGTGGGCAACTGAGAGTGATAAATGGAAACCAAATGCTAGCTGCAACCCTGTGAAGAATACCACCCACAGGCAAACTGGTGTGTTTTTTTTTCCCTTCTTATTAAATAAAAATACCCACTGAGAGAAAAGCTTCTTTCAACTTTAGGGGTCTTTGAATCCTAAGCAGTTAGAAATCAGGCTACCAGCAGAGTGGGGTTGAAGGTGATACTAACAAAGAGAGGAAGAGAGAATGAAGCCATCTGCGGTGGAACCAGGCTAGCTCTACTCCCAGTGCAAATAAGCAAACCTTCATACACTCAGGTCCTGGTCCATGGCACACCTGTCTAATGTTACATAAGAGCAGATTTTAGCAGCACAGTGGTCATTTTTAGGAGAGGTATGCCTGTTTCTCCATCTTGCCAATCCTCACTCTTGATTCCAAGACCTGGGGGCATTTCCTCAATCACAATTCAGTCAGATATGACTCCAGAAGAGGAAGATGCGGTACACTATTTGAAAAAGACCACAGGTTCCTGCCATATGTCTTAGTCTGTGTTTCTATTTATTATAAAACCTAAAACAAACATTAATTTGTTCTCATGTTTGATTAGTCTTATAAATGATCCTAAATAAACAGTATATATTTTACATAATTTTTAGGAAATTGTAAAATGAAACTCTGTCTAGAATCAGGGACTTTCCAATGGCAGAAAGCATCCAGATTTGGACATCAAATCTCCAAATTCACAATCTTTAGGAGCATCCTAGGGAAAAATAAAGGGATTTACATTTTCTGCAGGTGCCTACGCCACAATGGGATCATAAATATCCCAGAAGTACTCTATTTATCCCTTACAACTGTCTAGAGGTGTATTCATGGGTAGCTTATGTAGTAGTCTCAAGTTAACAATTCTCTTAATCAGTCATTCCTCAAATGCAGACAAATATTGAATCAACCGAAGTCTTTACTCTAGGTAATGCTGTATTACTTCAAAATAAATCCCTAATACATGTATCTCTTTTTTAAAGAAATGTAACAAATAAAACATGAAAAATCCCAGATGGTTCACTTGGTTAAACCAAACCTTGAAGTTTAATTAACTATAAGAAAAATATGGCCAGGTGTGGTGGCTCACACCTGCAATCCCAGCACTTTCGGAGGTCGAGGTGGGTGGATTGCCTGAGGTCAGAAGTTTGTGACCAGTCTGGCCAACATGGTGAAACCCCACCTCTAGTAAAAATACAAAAAAATTAGCCAGACGTGGTGGTGTACGCCTGTAATCCCACCTACTCAGGAGGCTGAGGCAAGGGAATTGCTTGAACTGGGGAGGTGGAGGGTGTAGTGAGCTGAGATTGTACCACTGCACTCCAGCCTGGGTGACAGAGCGAGACTCCGTCTCCAAAAAAAAAAAAAAAAAAAAAAAAAAATTATTGAGTTTGTTTCCCAAGGCATTGGGAGGGATTCAAAAGTACATTCAAAACATCTTCTGACTGCTGTTATCTAATGTCTCTTGCTATAGTATGCCTTCTCACTTTTGTGTGGCATCATATCCTGGGACATCAAAGAAACCTCCTTAACATTCTACAACTGGGACTTGACAACCTACTCAAGGTTTTCTCAAGGTCACCAACATTCCACTTATTAAAACACATAAGCATCACATTTTACAGGTAGAAGGAATCTTAGAAACCATCTATTACATACTTTACAGATGTAAAAATTGAGACCCAGTTTGTTAACCCAAAGCCTCATAACTAGTGAAAGGAAAGGTGGAGATTAGAACTCAGGTGTTATTCTGAGACTATCACTGTTTTAGTTTCATCATCTTAGTGGTTTGCTGCAATAGTACATATTGTTCTAGAAATTATTTTCTCATTCCTACATTTCAAATGTCCCCATTCAATCTCTCTTCAAGGGTTCTCATTTCTCTTATTACCACCTATACTTGGGTAGTTCTAAAAATTCACTCCTGAACTCTCTTTTCTTTTTATGAGTTCCACCACAGAGCTCATTCCACCTACCTGAAGCCACAGATGTTTCCCACTTGTCTTCCGCAAATGTCTGCATTTCACCCACCTCCAGAATTATTTAATGTCACCTTTCACACATATAGCAAAGTATCTTGAAGTGAATTTAGTATTTTCCATTTAGTTTTTCAACAGAGCTTAAGTCATGGAAGTACATTTGTTTCAACTCACTATTTCTTAAATTCAAGTGTTATCAAAAATCATCTAGTAATGGATAAATAGAATGCGATCTATTCATATGATAGAATACCATACAGCAGTTAAAAGAATGATTTTAATCCACATTTATCAACATGTTGCACTTTTGCTCCAGACGCAGAGTAAAAATTGATAAAATGTAAAAGGTTGAAATCCAAGAAGATATAGCCCAGGCTCAAAAATGATAAGCATCTCCATGGACCAGAAACTGAACAGAAATACAAGTCATAGAACTAAAACTACAAGACCTCCAGGCTAGAAATCTACAGCAGCAGAAGCAGTAAGGAGTGCAGGTCACACAAGGCAAAGGAGACTGAATGTGCTTCATGGGAGGCAGGGGAACTAGAGCCGGGTTCCCTGCTTGAAGTAGGGGTAGAACTGGGTGCTGAGAGGCTGTGCATGAAATGAGGATGAAAAAAAGAAAACTTGTGCAGATCCACTGCCTAAGGCTACCTTTGTAGAGCAATGGTTCTAATAAGTAAAAGAATAAAAAGATAGCTCCACCATCAGGAACTGAATTAAATCACTTGGTGCTTAAGACTAGGAATATGTACTATCTCTGTAATTATTGCAGGACAGGTTCTCCAAATTCCATTATAAGAGCTGGTTCTGGACCAGGAGTTAGGTGAGCTGCTTAGAGGCAAAACCATTAGACAGGGAGAGGCAAGCTCCAGCAGAAAGACATAACAATCCAAAATGCATATGTATCTAAAAACAGATATGTACACAAGAAATAATGAAGCAAAAACTGGTAGAACAACAAATAAAAATAAACAAACCCATAATTATAATTGGAAAAATCAACACTCCTCTCAGTAATTGATAAAACCAGCAGAAAACTGTTAATGATACAAAATACCTGAAATATAAAACATGCCGACCAACAACATCAGAATGCACATTTTTTTCTAGTACATATGAGATACTGACCAAGAAAGACCATATTCTAAATCGAAAATGTACCTCAAATATACCACAACAGACTTTATAAGAATTGAAATAGTACAAAGTACATTCTCTAACTATAATGAAATTATACTAGAAATAATTAATAGAAAGATGAGGAAAATCCCTGGAAAGATAAGGAAAATATCTGGAAAATAAACAACATACTTGTAAATAACCCAGTGAGTCAAAGAGGAAGTCACAAGACAAATTAGAAAATATCTGAATTCAATGAAAATTCAAATATAACAAATCCCAATTACAGAATGTATCTAAAGCAGTGCTTAAAGGAAAATTTATAGAATTAAATATTATAATAGAAAAGAACAGTCTCAAATCAATGATCTATACTGAAAACACCATAAAAAGATGAGCAAATTAAATCCAAAGCAAGAAGAAGGAAGAAATAAAGATATGAGCAGAAATCAATGAAATGCAAAAACTAAAACAGAGAAAACACATAAAACCTGAAGCTGGTTCTTTAAAAAGGTTTGTAAATTTGATAAACCTGTAGCTGGATTGATTAAGAAAAGATGATGCCAATACTGGAACTATAAGAGGGAACATCACCACAGACCACAAAGACATTAAAGGCTTATGATAAGCAAATACTATGAAAAACTTTATGCTTAAATAAAACAATTATAATTCAATTCAACAATTATAATTAAATGGATGAATTCATTCAAAAATACAAACTACTAAAGCTCACTCAAGAAGAAACAGATAACCTGAATCATGCTATATGTCCATTAAATAAATTTAATTCGTAGTTAAAACCTCCAGCAAAGAAAACACCAGACTCAGGAGGCTCCACTGATAAATTCTACAAAATATTTTAGAAGAAAATAACACTGTTCTACACAAACTCTTCCAGAAAAAAAGGAGAGAACACTCAAAAATGAGGCCAGCACTACCCTGATATCAAAACAAGACAAAGACATTATAAGAAAATTATACAACAATGTCCCTTAGAAGCATGAACACAAAAATCCTTAACAAAATATTAGCAAATCAAATTCACCAACATATAAGAAAAGATAATACATCATAACAAGTGGGATTTATCTTGGGAATTCAAGGCTGGTTAAAAGTGCAATTAATATAATTCACTATATTGATACATCAAGAAAAATGGTATAGCCTTTTCAGTAGATGCAGAAGAAGCATTTGAATAAATTCAGTACCCATTCAGGATAAAAGCTCCAGCAAACCTGGAATAGAAGGAAATGTCCTTAATCAAATAAAGGTCATGAACAAAAAAACCTATAGCTAACACCACTTTTAGTGGTGTAATGAATGATTTTTTCCTAAACAGGGAAAAAGGCTAGGGTGTTTGCCATCACTACTCCTATTCCAATACTATACTGGAGGTCCAAGTCAGTGTAATAAGGTCCAAAAAACAACAAAAATGTAAAAAGTCATACTGGTTGGAAAAGAAGACATGCACTGTGCTAAGTAACAGACAATACGGTTGTCTACAAACAATTTATTAAAAATCTACTAGAATAAATAAATTTATCAAGGCCATAGAATACAGAGCCAATTACAAATACCAACTGTAATTCTATGCCTAGCAGTGAACAACTTAATTTGAAATTTTAAAACAGTACTACTTATAACAGGACCAAGATACATGAAATCTTTAAATAAAATGTAGCAAAATATGTACAGAATCCTTATGTGGAAAATACACAACACCAGTTTTTTAAAGAATACTTAAATAAATGGAAAGAGATACTGGGTTCATGGACAGGAATAATCAATGTTATTAAGATGTAAATTCTGGCCAAATTCTTCTATAAATTCAACACAATCCTAACCAAAATCCCAGAAGAATGTTTCATAGACTTCAACAAGCATACCCTAATATTTATATGTAAGGCAAGGAATTAGAACAGCTTAAACCATATTGAAAAATGTCAAAGTTGAAGGACCCACACTACCTTAATTGAACAGTTACCACAAGGCTACAGTCATCAAGATGGTGTGGTACTGGCAAAAGGATAGAGACACGGGTCAATACACACAGAATACAGAAATACAGGCCACCTATCTGATTAGTTTATTTCTGACAAAGGTATAAAATCAATTCAATAGAAAAAGGATAGTCTTACCAGTGAATTTTGCAGGAGTAACTGGCACCCATACGCCAAAACAAAACACTTAATCTATATCCTACACCATATAGGAAAATGAACTATACCATATAACCTAGGTGTGTGGTAGGCTATACTATCTAAGTTTATGTAAGTACACTTTATGATGTTCACATGACAAAACTGCCTAATGATGCATTTCTCAGAACGTATCCCTGTCATTAAGCAACACATGACTGTACTTAGGTGTAAATCTAATAAAAGACGAATAGGACTTGTATGTTGAAAATTACAAAATTCTAGTGGAAGAAATCAGAGAAGGCCTTACAGAGAGACATACTGTAATCATGCATTGGAAGGTCTCACATACTAAAAATATTAACCTTCCCCAAACTGATCTATAGGTTTAATAAAATTCTTGTTAAAACTTCAGCCAAGTTTTCTTCCAGACAGAGATAAAATTAGTCCAAAATTTATATGGAAAAGCAAAGGCCCTAAAATAGCTAAAACAATCTTGAAGAATAAAGTGTGAAGAATCATTCAACATGAATTAAAGCTTACTATATAGTCACAGTAATCAAGAGATTGTGATACTGTTCACAAACATACAGATCAATGGAACATAAAAGAAAACTAGAAATACACCAAAACAAATATACTTTCCTGATTTCTGAAAAAGGTAGAAAAGCAATGCAATGGGGAAAAGACAGCCTTTTCAATGGACAATGCTAAAGCAACTGGACAACTATAGGCAAAAAAAAGTGAACCTCAACCTAAATCTGTTGGGAAAAGCTGAGTGTTGGGAGAAGCTGAGGCAAGGTTTGCATGTCTGACATAATGTAAGTCTTGGAACATGTCCGGGGTCCAGGGTCTAAAACCCCTTGTGGCCTTTGGAATACCGAGCTCTGTGCTAAAGGGTGGAAGGCTACCCTGATGCACTATAATCTAAGCCCAGGGCATAAAATCCCTCGTGGCTTGGATAGAATCCAGGGTTCGTGGCTCCTTGCTCCTTGCTCTCCCAGGATCGATTGTATCTTGAGTTAAAAGAACCTGCTCTCCATGATCTCAAGTAGCAGAGCAAATGCTAAACCATCACAGCTATAATCGTGTGCTTGCCCTTTCGACAAGGTTGAAAAGCCACAGTATGAGGGAAGAAATAGCAATTCACACTAACAAAGAATCATAAAATGCTACTTTATATTTCAATGGAGATACAAAATATGAAAAACAGACATCAAGGATACAAATCAAATTTCTGCTAGTGGTTACTTTTGGAGTAAGAAGTAGGACTGAGATTAGTAGAAAAAAGGCACTCCAATTTTATGTATAATATTTCTTTTTAATGAAAAATAAACTCAAAGTAGAATAAAATATTAACTATCATCAGTTCTTTTTTTTTTTTTTTTTTTTTTTTTTTTTTTGAGACGGAGTCTTGCTCTGTAGCCCGGGCTGGAGTGCAGTGGCCGGATCTCAGCTCACTGCAAGCTCCGCCTCCCGGGTTTGCGCCATTCTCCTGCCTCAGCCTCCGGAGTAGCTGGGACTACAGGCGCCCGCCACCTCGCCCGGCTAGTTTTTTGTATTTTTAGTAGAGACGGGGTTTCACCGTGTTAGCCAGGATGGTCTCGATCTCCTGACCTCGTGATCCGCCTGTCTCGGCCTCCCAAAGTGCTGGGATTACAGGCTTGAGCCACCGCGCCCGGCCAACTATCATCAGTTCTGAACAGCGTGAACATGAATGTTTTATTACTCTCAATAATTTTTAGTAGTGTTTTACTGACAAAAAGCAAACAAAAATGAAAAAGATAAAACTGGCCCCCTGCCCTGGCCAAAACGAAAGTTCAGACAGCGAAGACAATTTTCTCCAAGCCCATGATTTGGGAGGGCTGGCTCTCACTCCTCTTTCCTTTGCAAGTATATCCAAATACTTGTATATAACTCCAATCAAGATTAGGAAGGTAGTCTGTCTTCTGCTGGGCTGGGAAAGTGGCAAGAAGTCAAAATAAAGTCCAAGGTAACTGGAATGACAAAGGCTGTAAGCAACAGGGAAAGCTAACATTTCAGAGGCTCTCCATGGTGCACCAAAGAAAATGCCCCTTTTGTTTCTCCTCAGACTCTCGGCTGAATGTGAGGAGTGCTGTGTCACGGCCCTTGTCAGAGGATGATGGAGCATGGCAATATGGAGAACCCCAGGAGACTCATGTCCAGTATAGAAATGTTCCTTCACAACAGCAGGTCCTCTGTTTGGAAGGAATATGAGGTAACGGACACAGCACACTAAGATTTCTCCAGCATCCAAGACAAAATAAGCCTTCATTGAGGTGGTGTCCAAATACAGGCTGCTGCCTGCTCTCACAATAACATGGAGATACGATCAGCTCTATTTAGAAAAGCCATTAGTCTGAAGCAGGGAAAAACATACTCTCCATATTTTAAAAAGCATACCACCAATGACAATCAAGTCAGCATTTGAGGAATTCCTAATGTAATCCTTGCCATCATAAAGGATTTCCCAGGACATAGATCAGGGATTACTCGGGACAAACAGAAAATAAGGTATCAAAGAAAAGAAAAGGCAAAGAAAAGCCTCTAAGAAAACCTGTTTCTGGAGTTGCCACTGTCCCCGACAATGGTACTTCCTCTTTCCATCAAATAATTGTTCACTGGAGCTGTTTTCTTATGACTCCTCCTTATGATAAGCAAAATTTTAAAGTCTGAAAAGGCACCCTAAATCAATGCATTTACTTCCTACCACTGTCCTCAAAAACAAAGAGAAATCACTGAGTTCCCAAAGATACATAAGTTGATTTCTAAAAGTTACATTTTTTTCTTTTTTTCTCTTTAAAATTAAAGAGGATGACTGTGTATTAGGTAAGCACTAAAGAAGCAATTTAGATTCAATTTCTCAGATTCAATCTCTCAGAGGAAATGGAGAGAGAAAGTAAACACAAAATGAAGGGAACAATGAAAAATATAAGCAATGTGGGCAGACATCTGATCAAGGGCAAGGCAAAAACAATAAACATGTACACTTTACTATGTGCCTGACCCACAAACATGGAGGTTTCTTTCTCTCTAAATGGTATTTCTATACCCTCAGAGAAATCAGAGCTATAAACACCAGACAACAAGTACAACTTCACGATGTGTTTTCTGAGGACCAGTTCAAATTCTAGAGTGAAATTCAGTCTTAATACACATAATCTCTCTAAAAAGACATAAGCAACCTCCACCACATATATCCTCCTTTACTATAGTCTTGATTATTAAGTTTCTGGGTCTTTCTCAGCTGCTGCTTTTTTTTTTTTTTTTTTTTATACTTTAAGTTCTAGGGTACATGTGCATAACATGCAAACATGTGCCATGTTGGTGTCTTGCACCCATTAACTCGTCATTTACATTAGGTATTTCTCCTAATGCTATCCCTCCCCACTCCCCCAATCCCACTACAGGCCCTGGTGTGTGATGTTCCCTTCCTGTGTCCAAGTGTTCTCATTGTTCAATTCCCACCTGAATGAGAACATGCGGTGTTTTGTTTTCTGTCCTTGCAAAAGTTTGCTCAGAATGATGGTTTCCAGCTTCATCCATGTCCCTACAAAGAACATGAACTCACTTTTTTTATGGCTGCATAGTATTCCATGGTGTATATGTGCCACATTTTCTTAATCCAGTCTATCATTGATGGACATTTGGGTTGTTTCCAAGTCTTTACTATTGTGAATAGTGCTGCAATAAACATACATGTGCATGTGTCTTTATAACAGCATGATTTATAATCCTTTGGGTATATACTCAGTAATGGGATTGCTGGGTCAAATGGTATTTCTAGTTCTAGATCCTTGAGGAATCGTCACATTGTCTTCTACAATGGTTGAACTAGTTTACAGTCCCACCAACAGTGTAAAAGTGTTCCTATTTCTCCACATCCTCTCCAGCACCTGTTGTTTCCTGACTTTTTAATGATCGCCATTCTAACTGGTGTGAGATGGTATCTCATTGTAGTTTTGATTTGCATTTCTCTGATGGCCAGTGATGATGAGCATGTTTTCATGTGTCTGTTGGCTGCATAAATGTCTTCTTTTGAGAAGTGTCTGTTCATATCCTTTGCCCACTTTTTGATGGGGTTGATTTTTTCTTGTAAATTTGTTCATCATCTTCTTCTATATACAAACCAAAATCTCTCCACTTAACTTCCCAACTTGAAACCTTTCAATGGTTTCCCACTGTCTATAAGAATAAGCCCTACTGTCCGAGCATAGCATACCAAAGTCTTTCGTGGCCTGCCCTGTTTCCTGCCTTCCTCCCCAGCATAATATGTATCATTACTTCCCAGTTATTGACTACTTTTTTTTTTTCAGACAGACTCTAGTTCTGTCGTTCAGGCTGGAGTGCAGTGGCACAATCTTGGCTCACTACAACCTCTGCCTCCCAGGTTCAAGTGATCATCCTGCCTCAGTCTCCCCAGTAGCTGAGACTACAGGCACACACCACCATGCCTGACTAATGTTTTGTATTTTTAGTAGAAATGGGGTTTCACCATGTTGGCCAGGCTGGTCTTGAACTCCTGACCTCAAGTGATCCATCCACCTTGGCCTCCCAAAGTGCTGGGATTACAGGCATGAGCCGCCGTGCCCAGCTCCCACTTACTACTTTTCACTAGTCATATCAAACTGTTGTAGTTCACTGCACATAAAGACATTTCATACCTCTGTGCCTTTACTTCCTATGTACTCACATCTGTCTAGAATATTCTTCCCTCACTGTCGCCAGATTAACTCAATCGTTTTCCAGGAAAGTACCCTCTTCCAGCAGACCTAAGTCCTCCTTCGTGTTCTCAGAGTATAAAGCAAATACTCAATCATCTTACTGAACATTTGCTATACTGCCAGGCACCGCTCTAGGCACTGGGGAGATGGCAAGGTACAAAACAGAGAAAGTCCCTACTCCTACAGAGCTTACAGTACCATGAGGGGAGATTGACAATATACAAGAAATGTAAGTCAGGTGTTGGTAAGTGACAAGAAAAATATGAACAAAAGGAGGCTAAGAGAATTATAGGAGACAGAGGTGTGCTATTTTAGACTGGGTGAGGAGAAAAGGAATCTCAGATAAGGTATCAGCGAGGGAGAGAATGAAGCAGGTAGCCTGGTGCATTCCAAACAGGGAACAAAGTGCAAAGGCCTGAGGAGGGAGTGTGCTTGATGTGTGTGAGGAAGAGTAAGGATAGTTTCTGTTTTTTGTCTGTTTTTTTAATTTGAGATGGAGTCTTGCTCTGTCACCCAGGTTGGAGTGCAGTGGTATGATCTCGGCTCACCACAACCTCTGCCTCCCGGGTTCAAGCGATTCTCCTGCCTCAGCCTCCCAAGTAGCTGGGAATACAGGTATGCACCACCATGCCCAGGTAATTATTTTTGTATTTTTAGTAGAGACGGGGGTCTCTCCATGGTGGTCAGGCTGGTCTCGAACTCCCGACCTCAGATGATCCGCCCGTCTTGGCCTCCCTAAGTGCTGGGATTACAGGCATGAGCCACCGCGCCCGGCCTCTGCTGTTTCTTTAAAAATCAACTTGAGTTCTTACAAACAGGCTGCTATGAGATGCACAGGCCTTAAGGGAGCAAGGGTGGACTCAGGGAGACTGGTCAGTAGGCTACTCCAATAACACAAGTAAGATATGATGAAGGATTTGGACTAAAGTTATAGGAAGCAGTAGTCAGATTCTATATATAGTTTTTGAAAGAAAAAAAAAAACAGACTAGATGTGGGGTATGAGAGAAAAAAAATCACAAATGACTCCAATGTTTCTTCCCTAAACAATTGGAATAAATGAAAAAAGGAGAAAAACTGGCAGAGCAGTAGATATGGCACAGGGGACCAGAGGTGAGGGAGGCAGGGTAGGGGAAAAGACAGGGTATCAAAATTTCAGTTTTGGATATATTAGGTTTAAACATCCAGACAGAGATACCAAGTAGGCAGTTGGAAATCACAGTCTGGAATTTAGGGGCAGATCACAGCTGGATGTATAAATCTGGCAGTTATTAGAATACAGAAAGCATTTAAAGCCTCAGGACTGGCTAAGTGTAGGGGATGAGTACAGAAGAGAAGAGGTCCAAGGACTAAGTCCTGGGGTAACTCAAGTTTTAGAGGTTGGGAACATGAAGAGGGCCCAGCAAAGGAAATATATGTCTAGCTTAGCTTCTTGAGAGTAGACACTACTGTTTTTGTCTCTTTATCTCCAGCTTGGAACCCAGTGCCTCTTGGTCCTTAGTAGGTATTCAGTAAATAAATTAAACTGCCTTTGAAACCCAGCTAGAATCTAGAGTTATTTCCTAGAAGTTCTCCTGGTAAGGCATGAGAGTCTAATAACTGAAATATGGCCAGCCCAGTAAGGACATCTTTCCAGCTACCTGCAGCACACACTGAACTTATTTGGAAACAGCATACCACACCACTGCTACAAAAGCCACTAAGAAACAAGGCCCAGATGAAGGCTTTAAAAGAAAAAAGTCTATTGAGTGGAAAAGCAAACAGTATGATGGTCAAAGGCCAAGAATCAGAAAACAGAGACTTTTCCTCTTCTGTTGTTTCACAAAGTAAATAAACATGAGACATATGACTGATTGTTCAGTTTTTTGTTAGTCCATTATTGCCATAAGCAGCTAGAGAGGCTAAACTTCCAGCTCTACCTATCAGTAGAAGGCAATAAAAAGGATAATTGGGCACCTATAAGAAATTATAAAGCTCTTAATAAGTATGTCTCCCTTCAGTCTCCTAAACATTTTACTCTTTTCATCATAAAAATTCAAATGATTCAGATTTTGCATTTCATCCTGGAATAGGGAAACAGATATGTGAATCTCTGGATCATCTTTAAAGTCTTCTATTGCCAAAATGACTAATCACATAGAAACAGATGTGTGTGAATAATCCAACTGACTCACAAAATAACTTTGCTACCATAAAGGACATTCAGCTGATCATGTCGGCTCTTTATTCATAACCTCAAAGACATTTTGAGTAACTTTTCTTACTTTATGTCAAAGTTAATTAGAGCCATTTCATGTTTAACTGACACGAGAGGAAAATGAAAGGAAGAAGAAAAGCTCAGGGAAGTGAACTAGGAAGGCTGTAGTGGAAGTTAGAATCTACAGGAAAACTGGCCGGGCGTGGTGGCTCACGCCTGTAATCCCAGCACTTTGGGAGGCCGAGGCGGGCGGATCACGAGGTCAGGAGATTGAGACCATCCTGGCTAACACGGTGAAACCCCGTCTCTACTAAAAATACAAAAAACTAGCCGGGCGAGGTGGCGGGCGCCTGTAGTCCCAGCTACTCGGAGGCTGAGGCAGGAGAATGGCGTGAACCCAGGAGGCGGAGCTTGCAGTGAGCCGAGATGGTGCCACTGCACTCCAGCCTGGTGACAGAGCGAGACTCCGTCTCAAAAAAAAAAAAAAAAAAAAAAAAAAAAGAATCTACAGGAAAATTGAGTTGAACACTGATCACTGATTTCTTTAAAAATTTCATTAAATGAAAAGGAATGTTTTCTCCAAATAAATGGATACCTCCATCCTACCTGGAAAGTAAAGCTCAATTTTATAAGAGACACTGAATGATGTAGAGGGTCAAATTCCACCTTTTACTAACTATACACAGTACTATGTGCTATTCACTGACATTTTACAGAGAGATTATGGGTATAATTTGGAAGAGAAAGAGATAAGTATAATACTAATACTCTGTATATATATAGCTATTCCATAACAAATACATACTTCATAACAAATGCATTTTAATGCAACTCCTCTGCTGTTATTCGCCACTCACTCTGGCCATCAGCATGAATACTATTATAGTTCCTTTTTAAAAGCCTAATAGTTCCCGGTATACTGCAAGGGCTCAAAAGACATTTGCTGTGTGAATGGGTAATTCCACAGGGGACTTGTATGAACAACTACTAAGGAACTGGTACTATAGTAGATATATGCCAACTTTGGCTATCCAGCATCTGAATGCCCTTCTGACTGTTAGAAAACCAAAGATAGGTGAGACGCTGGAACCACTTCCTACTATACAAACTGAAGAGGAGTAGATATTCTCTTTCTCCATTCCTTGGAAGCTAGAACATGGGAAGCTGATATAAGACTGTCTAACCGTAACTGGGATTTTAAAGCTTCAGGAGTAATGCAAGGACACAAGGTCTAACAGAGATTATTCACAAGAGATACAGAAAAGCAAAGAAGTCAAAAGCATGGCTTTAAGTGTCTGAGGGCAATGAAGAAAAGCTCAGGGAAGCGAACTAGTAAAATGACTAATGTAAAATGACCAGTGTCAGAAGCATGTTGTTTGTATAGTGAGATAACAGAAACCTTGCCTGTACCTTGCTTCCCATCAATCCTGCTCAAACTTGAAATTTTCTGATCTTTTCTATTCTGTAGGCCACACAATATTCATTATTCTTTTACTAAATTCCTCTTCTACTTTGGTTGGCCAGAATTGATTTCTGTTGTTTGTACTAAGAAATTGGTACCAAGGAGTGGATTACAGGCAATAGTTCCTCAGGTAAGTAAGCACAATTTAGGATTGGTTTCTGGTCTAGAAGAGGCCAGTAAATATCCTATTAGTGTTAAAGGGATTCTGTAAGCCCTTGACATGGAGTAATGAAATAATTATCACCTGTGGTCACATGGACTGTTTTAGAGAGTGCTGTACTGTGCTGGTGATTTAGAGAGTGCTGTTGAGAACAGAACAATATGCGGGGCATGAAGAATTCAAAACTCTGAGGTAGAACATCTGCTGTTCTGAGGATACAAAATAGCTTAAATAAAGAAAATGTTAAGGTCAAATCCCCATAAACTAGGCTTTAGGCACAGACTGAAATGCAGGTACTGTTAAGAAAATGATCTTTTTTCTCTTACAAAAATAGAGCTGATGTAACCAGAAAAACAAATGCACAGGGTTTGATGCTCTAGGTTGCTGAATTACAAGTCACTTAAATTTGCATACATATTGATACTATTACATATACAATGGAGAATTGATTAGAAAACAAAAAGAAGGAGAATTAGAATGGAGGTATACAGGAGGATTCTGACATGAGTAAGAGTATCCTAAATCTCTAATTCTCACTTAGGCCCCCCTTGCTAACTGGGTAGCCCCTCCTCCCCTGTCAAATGAAACTGATCTTTTCTTGCTTACAAAGGCAGTAAAATCCCCCTGCCTGAGAGAATTTTCTTCCAAGAATAAACTTATTCCTCATTCGCTCTGCTCTACTAGCTCAGATAACAGCATGCTCAGTAGGGTTAATTACAAAACACCAAAAGAATTGCAAGGCTTTAGTTATTTATATGGA
This sequence comes from Macaca thibetana thibetana, assembly GCF_024542745.1. Taxonomy (NCBI): domain Eukaryota; kingdom Metazoa; phylum Chordata; class Mammalia; order Primates; family Cercopithecidae; genus Macaca; species Macaca thibetana. The sequence continues at coordinate 112,817,126 of NC_065591.1, read as the reverse complement.
AAAACACATAGAAAATAAGTATGTGCCAGGCACGTTGGCTCACGTCTGTAATCCCAGCACTTTGGGAGGCTGAGGTGGGCGGATCACGAGGTCAGGAGATCGAGACCATCCTGGCTAACATGGTGAAACCCCTTCTCTACTAAAAATACAAAAAAATTAGCCGGGCGTTGTGACGGGCGCCTGTAGTACCAGCTACTCAGGAGGTTGAGGCAGGAGAATGGAGTGAACCCGGGAGGCAGAGCTTGCAGTGAGCCAAGAACACACCACTGCCCTCCAGCCTGGGTGACAGAGCAAGACTTCGCCACAAAAAAAAAAAAAAAAAGAAAAGAAAAAGAAAAAAGAAAGAAAATAAGTATGATAATGGAGATCATTATTATTATTATTGTGTCACTCATGTCCTACCTCTTCTCCATTACAAATCCTAAAAGGACCCAGAAGATACTTCCTACTCTAAGACCTTGAAAATATAGTAGGAAGTAGAGCACCCATACATCTGAAAACACTTTATAGGTCAGGGATGCAGATAAGAGACACTGAAATCAGGTTGCCCATTTCAATTTAATGAAGGATGGGAGAAACCAAGCAGTGGCATTGAACCACTAGTGCATGGGAAAGTAGGTATAATCACATAAATAGCAAGGCCAGAACAGCAAGTAAAATAGTCCGAATGCATGAATCTTTTGCAATAGCTAATTGGTCATGGAGTCTTTAGGATTAGAATAAACAGGTGGTCTATGAATCCGTTTCAACAAAAGCACTGAAGCAAAAGCAATACCACTTCCCTAAAAGGAAACAGAAAGACATTGCACCACCAAAAACTGGATGATGATTCCTTATCATATTCCCATTTAACTCTTCAGTAAGTATGCATCTTGAAGAACAAAAGTGATACCAGTTGTTCTTTGTCAGAGCAGACAGGTCTGCAAACTCAAGGGTAAATGTGAAAAACACAATACAGCTCATGATTACATCCAGTGACTAACTTGCAAAACTCTTATTTCATATTTCTAGGTTTAGAAGCTTTAGAACCCGAGAGGCACGTCTGCACTAGTGCTACAACAATTATTCCAACTGGAAGCTGAGACTTCCAAGTACTGAATTTAAGTTCTACAAATTACTAGGAAAAGTCATCCCCTACCCACAATCCCCACTTAAAAATCAGCTTGTCAGCTAAGATAAGTAATCTTGACTGTCAAGGAGAAATGCAAGAGGGGTAATATACGAGTGTGGATGGAACCCTGGTGGTATCTGCTGGTATTACCAGGCCTAGTGGTAAAAAGTAATCTAAGACTACTAAAACCCAACACAAGTAAAACTACCAAGAGTGTAGATTTTACCAGAAAAGACTGAGATCCACCCCTCTCCCCCAACAAAGAGGTACAGAACACTGTCCAACAAAGTCATCTGCAGGCAAAGTTAGTTGCAAGCAAAGAAACAAAGGCAAATAATGGAAGAGGGAAGTCGTAAATACCAATTATAGCCCCAGTGTAGAAAAATGAGAGCATCAGTCCACATGTATATTTTGTTCTTTCCTGTTTCATGTAATTGTTTGTGAACTTTAACTAACTTTCCTTTTCTTTCTTCTCTATTTTTCCCATTATTCTGTAAACAGTATATACCAGGGTAGTTAAGTTTACAACTGAATCAACAGATTTAAAGATATGGAAATAAAGGATAAATGAATACCACCCAAAGATCCAAGACTGGGAACTAGATGCAGCAATTCATAAGACTTAGGTTATGTCATTTAAGGAGAGAGAAATGTATTTTCATTTGTGCAAGGAATGCATTAGGGAAGATAAGAATAATTTTTAAAAATGTAGTAATTTTTAAAAATGGGGAAAATGTATGTGTAGATATTGAAGAGTCCTAATAGAAGACAGTAATACACACTATTTGTTTTTCTGAATTGTTCCTATTTGAGGGAAAGTCCCAAGATCAGAGGAAACAAGATTTTACCCCACCTGCAGAAGCTAAAATGGAGCAGATAATCCACCTCCCTATATCTTGAGATGGGGTGTGAGTACATGTCCTAAACATAGCCAGTTGGTCCCATGCAGATTTTTGATTCTTGGGGAATGAAGTAAAGGTGTGTGAGAAAACCCATTAGAATATGAGCTCCATGAAGGTAGGAACTTTGTTCACTTCTACTAACCGCACCTACAACACTGCTAGTCACATGGTAAGTACTTAGTAAATATTTTTTAAATGGAGAAAAAAAAGGACAGTGAGAGATTATTTTCAGCACTCATGAGGGAATAAAAAGTCCAATGATGTAGCTGCTAGTGTCCAGTGGTAAAGTCCAGCATGCGGTGTCTAGAGATGACACTGCCAGCAGCAATATATGAAGCACAACAAGAGTTCATACTGTATCTATCCTTGACTCCCTTGGTTCCTGTCTAAAGCTGGTTCTCCATCCTACCTAACAATTCTTTTCTTTTCCCAATAGTCTTTCAATAAATTCCTCTCCTGACTAAAGTTAATCAAAACCGGTTTCTATGACTCCCATTCAAGAATACCAACTAGTACAGAAGTATAAATGCACTTAGAATAATTATACCATCAGGGACAGAAAACAATTCACTGTACAGTTAGGTGCCACATGAAGACATTTTGGTCAACAGTGGACCACACATACAACAGTGGTCCCATAAGATTATAATGCAGCTGAAAAATTCCTGTCACCTAGTGACATCTTAGCATCGTAACATAACATATCACTCAAGCATTTGAGTGATGCTGGTATAAACAAACTTACTACACTACTGTATAAATGTATAGCACATAAAATTATTTACAGTACATAATACTTGACAATCAATGACTATGTTACTGGCTTGTGGACTTATTATACTATTTATCGTTATTTCAGAGTGTACTCCTACTTATAAGAAAAAGAAATTAACTGTAAAACAGCCTCAGGCAGGTCTTTCAGGAGGTATTCCAGAGGAAGGCACCGCTATCACAGGAGACAAAGACTCCATATATGTCCTGCCCCTGACAACCTTCTAGTGAGAACAGATGTGAAGGTGGAAGATACTGATATTGATCCTGACATCAGGATCAGGACAGTGGTTTGTATGTGTTTGTGGCTTCATTTTCAATTAAAAAAAAGTTTAAAAAGTAGAAAAATAAAATAAAATTTAAAAAATAAAAACGCTTATATAATAAAAATATAAACAAACAAAATGCTTTTGTACAGTTGTACGATGTGTTTATATTTTAAGCTAGGTGTTATTATGTGAGTCAAAACGTTTTAAAAAATTAGAAAGCTTATAAAGTAAAAAGGTTAAACTAAGCTAAGGTTGATTTACTATTAAAGAAAGAAAAAAATTGTATAAATGTAGTATAGCCTAAGTGTACAGTGTTGATAAAGTCTATAGTAGTGTACAGTAATGTCCTAGGCCTCCACATTCACTCACCACTCACTCACTGATTCTTCCACAGCAAACTCCAGTCCTGCAAGATTTTCATGGTAAGTGCCTTGGACAAGTATAGCAGTTTTTATCTTTTATACCATATCATCACTATACCTGTTGTATGTTTAGATGTATTTAGATACACAAATACTTACCATTGTGTTACAATATTCATTACAGTCACATGCAGTACAGGTTTACAGCCTAAGAGTAATAGGCTGTACCATATAGCCTAGGTGTGTAGTAGGCTATACCACCTAGGTTTGTGTAGGTATACTCTATGATGTTCGCAACATAAAATCACCTAACGATAAATTTCTCAGAACATGTCCTTGTCATTAAGCAATGGATGACTGTAGGTACATATGCATGTATGTATGTACATGTATATATATGTATACGTGTGTGTCTGTCTATATACAAAAAACCTTTTGTAGTAGACTAGAAGTTAAATAAACTGTGATGACAGACTTATGCTCAAAGCTATTTTATTTATCTAACAAATCCATTAATATGTTAGATTAGACCAAATGAAACCAGATATTAAAGCATTTTTTATCTAAAAAAAATTTCATCTGGTTTAACCTAATATACCTAGGTTGTGTTAAATGATAAAGTAGTATCTATTTTCCCCTACTTAGTTGTTCTCAGATAGTTTTTTAAAGTTACCTTAAAAATCTTACTTAATTTATCTAATATTCTTAAATGCTTAGCTTTAAAACGCTACTAATAATACCACAAAATCTTGTTATATGGCACTGATTGAGACTTATAGAATGTTAACCCCCTTAAAATCTATAAACAAGAAACAACTTTGGGGGAAAAATAGACACATTCAATAAGAATGAATTAGAATCACAGAATGAATTAAAGTCACAGGCATTTTGTAACCAAAAGAACAACTAATGTGACTGACATTCAGGCTGTTTGTCTAAAACTCCTCCAGTCAAATGGGTATTCATATTACCCTTAAAGTCATTAAGGAAGAAAAGCGCATAACTTTTCCAGTAACCAATTCTAGTTACCAATACCCAGAAACCTGTTTTGGGGGTAATTTTTTTCTTGTATGTTTGCCCATATCGTACCTGCTACATTTCCTTTTACATTTACAGAATTAAAGTTAGTTCCTCATTAGACAACATTTATTAACTCTTCATATATTTAAAGTTAATTACTAATTTAGCCCTCAGCATTTCTCTTTATATTCACCATCCTAATTCCTTTAATATTTCCTCAAGAGTCTATTTTCTAGTCCTTTTCTCATATTCATATTCTGTGAACTTACTGCACATTTGCCAAATCTTCCTAACCGGAGAACTTAGTATATCCTAAAAGCAGATCCAACATGAATGAACAGACTAATCTGAGGGGTAGGTAAAAATGTACCCCAAAAAAGAAGATCAAAAAGGAATCAATGATACGGAGTATGCAGCAGGAGCTACTGGAATTGTCAAATACCCCATCATTCTTAATACAGGTGCAAAGCTAAAAGAAATATGCTGTAGAAAACGAGATAAAATAGGTTTGCTCTTGTGTTTCTTCCTTTTCTTTTTTTTTTTTTTTTTTTTTTTTTTTTTTTGAGACGGAGTCTCGCTCTGTAGCCCAGGCTGGAGTGCAGTGGCCGGATCTCAGCTCACTGCAAGCTCCGCCTCCCGGGTTCACGCCATTCTCCGGCCTCAGCCTCCCGAGTAGCTGGGACTACAGGCGCTGCCACCTCGCCCGGCTATTTTTTGTATTTCTTAGTAGAGACGGGGTTTCACCGTGTTAGCCAGGATGGTCTCGATCTCCTGACCTCGTGATCCGCCCATCTCGGCCTCCCAAAGTGCTGGGATTACAGGCTTGAGCCACCGCGCCCGGCCTCTTCCTTTTCTTTAAAAAATTTTTTTAACAAAGTTCTCTAAGAAGGGTCCAATAACAAATGATTACATTTTGCTCTAACACAAGAGTTCTTAACTGTCATCACCACGCTCTAAAGTGTTTGGCCAATGAGGAATTTTTTACCTGAATGGCACTTCTTCCTGTGGAACATCCACATAGTAACGAATAAAAAATCTCTCAGAATCTTCTCGTTCACCATCAGTAACAACGCTGCCATTAAGTTTGGATACTGATGGCAATCTATAAGTTAAAACCAAAATAAAGACGTATTTTAAGATACTTATATATTTAGCTTTAGAAAGAAACTAATTGGCTTGTGGGCCAGTCTCATTTTCTTGAAAGGACACATTTGATGTAGTTCCATTTGTATACAACTACTGACATGAACTAAAGTGGTCTAAACTGAAAAGACAAAAAAAATTGAATTTGACTTTCACGTGACACTGAACTTTCATAATCATACCTCCCCTTTCAAAACAAGATTCTAGGCAGCACTGTCCAACTTAGATTAATATAATGAAGCCACATATGTAATTTTAAATTCTTTAATGGCCACATTTTTAAAAAATAAAAATTAAACACATGAAATTAATTTTAATATTTCATTTAACCCAATGTATCCAGAATATATAAACATTTCAACATGTAATCAATATTTTTAAATGAGCTAATTTACATTTTTAGCCATATAAAGTATTTGAAATCCAGTATTTATTTTACCCTTATAGCACATTTCAATTCAGACAAGACATATTTCAAGTACTCATAGCTACACATAGCTAATGGCTGTCATATTAAACAGCCTAGTCTAGAGAGTAGTCAGTAAAACTGGGTTATATAATTCAAGAATTAACTTATTATATTTGCAAAAGAATTGTGTAAAGAAAATAAAGCACAAGACCTACTGCAAGACGTATTCTTCTTCAAAGAAAAGTATGCTCACATTTATTTCTTCAGAAAGATATTAATGTGTACGTTAACAACTACAAAGCAGTAAGGATCTGCTACGCATTAGCTTGTCACAAAGATCAACAACCTGTTTAAAGAACCACTCTTCTTTAGAGAACCTTAAAGCCTACAGTTCCCCTTTCAAAACTAGTATGTATAGTATAAAAAGAGAAAAAAAGCAAAGCTCTATGGCCCTTGCATTTTAGCCCAAATCTTATTTCTGCTAAAGGTTCATACAAAAATAAATACTCATGGGAAATTCCCAATTATGTGGAGGCAGCGGCTGAGACACAAAAGGTAAGGGGAGTTAGAGAGAAGATAATAATGGTGGTCATATTTAAGTCAATCTACATTCAAGAAGAAAATGCAGATGCTGCTCTCTTAAGTTTTCCACGAATGAAACAGTCCAAGTTTCAGGAATTTGCGATCTGAATAATCAATACGTTAACAGAGAAAATAAGGACAACCATAATAGAAATGATTCCCTACTGTACGTACTTTTACTTTGTGACCCCAAACAGGACTTCAAATATTCTAAGTATTAAAAAGCATAAAAACAGATTTGTAGAGAAATTTTTCAGTGGTGTCAGCAGCCCAACTACATTTCATGTTTTCCTCATCATACTGCTCGCATTCCTTTTCAGCAGGATTTGGAGCTACAGAGGCAGCTCCTTCAAGCACAGTCTGCTCAAAGGATGAATAAATTCATAGTGCACTCCCACTAAATAGTGCATTATTCCTTTAATGAAACAATAAGGCCTCACAAAAATAAAGCAAAACAATCAGGACAACAGACCTGGCTATTACCAATTTCCTTCGCTCCTCAGTGGTATAAGGCTGCAGAAGAGGAATTCCTAACAATCTCACTTCTTCCAGTTTGGGAAATGAATTTAGCTTATCAATGTCTTCCCAGGACTGCAAACCTAATTTGAGAAATATATTAAGTAAATCCAGAGATGCACACAAAGAAGAAAAGAAGCATAGCAAAAATATTAGCTCAATAACTTCTGAAATGTTAAAAATGATCATAAACTAAATGGTCTGAAAGTTTTCTTTATCCAAGGCAAGAGTAGAACATAGTTAAAACCACAAAAACTTCCCCATAGCCTCTCCCACCTCTGTGATCCAGGGGTTAAGAAAGAAGAGCGTTATTGTCTAACATCCTCTCATCTACTCATTTTCTACCAAAATGACTTATAAAGAGGGGTTACTGGTAGTCTCATCAATAAGCAGGATGTATGCCATGATTACATAATTTAAAGAAAGCTATGTGACCAACTCATTTCATTCAAATATAGACTCATGGAATAAAACTATTGATCAGAGTTGATACTGACATACTCAAATTTTTACCTGAAAAATTCTAAAATGAGGCAAGGTTGACAGAACCAGAAACTAAATACAGCTGTCCCTCGTATCTATGGGGGACTGGTTCCAGGACCTCCTACAGATACCAAAATCCACAGACGCTCAAGTCCCCTATATAAAGTAGTATAGTATTTGCATATAACTTACACAAACCCTCCTGTTTACTTTACCTCTAGGTTACTTTTAATAGCTAATACAATGTAAATAATTGTGATACTGTATTGTTTAGGGAATAATGACAAGAAAAAAGTCTGTGCGTGTTCAGTACAGACACAACTACCCTTCTTCCCCCGGTATTTTCGATCTGCAGTTGGTTGAATGCATGAAGAGTCCATGAATATGGAGGGGTGACTGTATTATGAATTTGGTGACAGGAGAGAGAGAACTAAAATTTAAAACAAACAAAAACAAAAACCTGAACCTTTGAGTAAGGAGAATATGTAACAAATTAAGATTTTTAGTCCTAAAATGAAACTCTTCTTATAGCTATGAGAAACATGTATTCTCCAAGTCAATACTTAACTTCTAAGTCAGGCAGGTCTTCTACATAGGAAAAATGTTTCTATAATAATGAAGCTGGTCAATTTCACAATGCATCAAGTCTATTTCAGAGAACAACATAGTCCCATCCTATTTTTATCAACCTTCAGCAGGGGTAAAGACAGAGGAGCAATTTAGGAGGTCTCTGGTGTATAACTATCCCAAGTCACAACTACCCTCATCCCTTAGAATGGCATTTCCATCAAGGAGGAAGAATAGTTAGCTCAAGGGTGTCAAGGTATGAAATAAACAGCTTCCTTGTGCAAAACACTGGATTTTAAAACTTACTTCCCACTTTTAAAACCTCTATGGTAAATTAAACTAAGTTTATGCTTTTTCAGTTGTAGGTTAGAGTTATTTCTAATTACATAGGTGTTTTAAGAAATTAGCTAAGATGGCCAGGCGCGGTGGTTCACGCCTGTAATCCCAGCACTTTTGGCGGCCGAGGTGGGCGGATCACGAGGTCAGGAGATCCAGACCATCTTGGCTAACACGGTGAAACCCCGTCTCTACTAAAAATACAAAAAATTAGCCAGGCGTGGTGGTGGGCGCCTGTAGTCCCAGCTACTCGGGAGGCTGAGGCAGGGGAATGGCGTGAACCCAGGAGGCGGAGCTTGCAGTGAGCCGAGATCGCACCACTGCACTCCAGCCTGGGCAACAGAGCAAGACTCCTTCTCAAACAAAAAAAAAGAAAAGAAATAAGCTAAAAGACAATATCAAGAGAATGAGAAAAAAAGTCACAGACTGGGAGAATGTATTTGCAGAAGACATATCTCAGAAAGAACTGTTATTCAAAATATACGAAGAAACCTTAAAACTTAGCAATAAGGAATAAAAAAAAACCTGGCTACAAAATGGGCCACAGACCTGAACAGACATCTCACCAAAGAAGATATACCGATAGCAAACAAGCATATGAAAAGACGTTCAATATTATACATCATTAGAGAATTGCAGGTTAAAACAAGATACCCCAATGTACCTATTAGAATGGTCAAAATCCAAAACACTGAGAACATCAAACTCTGGTTAGGATGTAAAGCAAGAGGAACTCTTGAACTGCTGGTGGGAATGCAAAATGATACAGCCACTTTGGAAGACGGTTTGGCAGTTTCTTATAAAACTAATCATACTCTTACCATATGATCCAGCAGTCATGCTCCTTAGTATTTACCTAAATGAATTGAAAACTCATGTCCATACAAAAACTTGTACACATGTTTACAGCAGCTTTATTCATAACTGTCCAAACTTGGAAGCAACCAAGATGTCCTTCAGCAAGTAGGTGAGTAGATAAAATAAACTGTAGTACATCCAGAAAACTTAATAGTATTCAGCACTAAAAACAAATAAGCTATCAAGCCATGAAAAGGCATGGAGGACTTAAAGACATATTCCTAAGTGAAAGAAGCTAATCTGAGAAGGCTACATACTGTATGATTTCAACTACATGACATTCTGGAAAAGGCAAAACTATGCAGATAGTAAAAAGATGAATGGTTGCCAGGATTGACGGGGTAAATAGCTGGAGCACAGAGGATTTTTAGGGCAGGGAAACTATTCTGAATGTTACTACAGTGGTGGACATGTGTCACTACACATCTGTGAAGATCTATAGAATTTACAACACCAATAGTGAACCCTAAGGTAAATTATGGACTTGAGTGATAACGACGAGTCAACATAGGTTCATTGATTGAAATGGTACAAATGTCCCATTTTGCTGTGGGTCACTGACAGTGGGGGAAGTTGTATATATGTGGGAACAAGGGGTATATGAAAACTCTCTGCACTTTCTGTTGAATTTTGATGTAAACTTTAAACTGTTCTAAAAAATAAAGTTTATCAATAAAAAAGAAATAAGCTAAATATATTCATTCCTGTGATACACAGGATCAAATGGCAATAAACTGACAATCAATTACATACAGATACTAAAAAAGTCAGCATTTGAAAAGACATAGCAGGTTGGGATTCCTTAAACTAAGTCCAGATAAAATGGTCTATTTTGTAATTCTTTGTACTATTTTTACTGTGTCTTTTAATATCCAGTGTATGAATTTCATTTCACTCTTTACATAGCATGACCCCTTTAATGTATAAAATATAAACTGTCAACGTAATGCTATGCCACTCAGGATTTATCAGATCATTTATGAAAATCAATGTCTTAAATTTAGCCAATCATAGGCATCTGCATGTCATATAGAAAATTCACTCTAAAAAAGATAAAACTGTGACTGAAATATACTTTCATTGTATTTCATGCATATGCTCAGGTTAATTTGAATGTAGAATAAGAACAAGCCTGAACCTCACCTGACTTGTGGAGGCTGATGGATCGAAGATTAGGAAACAACCTGGCCAATGAATCATCAGGCTCCTCAATAGCATTCAAATGATTGTTGGCCAGGACGAGGGTATCCAGTGAAGGAAACATAACTCCTAACTTTCGTATTTCAGTCCAGTCTTGGAGGTTATTGTCTGTTATATGTAGTAGCTTAAGAGAATGACAGCAAATAGAAGGACAAGACACTGTTTCATAGTCATTAAGGCACAGGAAGAGCTCCTCCAAACTGCAGAGACAAAAGGAAATATTTCATGTTTAAAGCAGTTTAGTTTCTACTTTATATCTATTTTCATTCATTCAATCAATCAATCAATAAGTGCCTACTATATGTGAGACTCTGCTAGGAATTGTGGAGAAAATACCAAGATATCTTCCTGAAGTTCAAACTATAGCTGGGAAGACAAAACCTAAAGTACACACTGAAATAGCAAAGAATGACGTAAGGTAGTGCGAAATTACTTTTGTGCTTAATTAAGTACTAAATTAAGCAGTACTAACTGTAAGTATAATAGTCATTCACATAAGAATGAAATTGAAATTATAGTTAGAATAACCAGGAAAGGATGCATGGCCTTGAAGGAGGGGAGGACTTCCACAAGTTGAGAGGACATAGAAGAAAATTCCAGAAACAACATGAACAAATGTTTAGAAGTAGAAATAATAACTATCATTTGTTGAATCCCTACCCTGTGTCAGACCCTATGCCAGGTGTATTACAGATTTTATCCCTACTTCTGCAAGGTAAATGCAATTATGCCCATTTTACAGACAAGGAAACTGAGCTCAAAGAAGTTCAGTAGCTCATCAAAGGTCATATGATTAGTAGTGAAACTAGCACTTAAATGCTCATTCTGTGCCATGCTGGGTGTTGGGTGCAGTGAGGAAACCAATCTCATTAGAGTGAGAGTGCGAAATTAAGATGGAATAAGTTGGGTGGGACAAGATTCTGAAGGGCTTTGAGAATTTCCATATTTATACAGTCAAAGAAACTACAGCTTCTTTAAATTTCCTTTGCACACTTACATGTAAATACAAAGATAGAGACAAACGAAACATAATAAAGCATTTTTTAATTGACTAAAATATAATTTCTTTCTTAATTTATTGAAAATAATACTAGGTCACTTTTCCCATCAGATCAGCTAGGTACTTAATCATCTGAATGTTAACACATTTTAGTGATACTATGACTTTTTCCTCCCAAAGAAAAGGGCTGAGGCTCAATTCTCATATCAGAAGATTAAAATGGAGTAAGGCTGAGTTGATTTAGAGTGATAAGTGCTTCTCAGGGGTATTTTCTAGCCCAGAGATGACATATCCCATGTCTTGGTGCTACTCAACACTGAACATGTATTCCACTGGAAATGCTACTAGATTACCCGCACATTTTCATTCCAATAACTTCGTTTTTCTAACCTCTTTCTCCACTCAATCTGCAGTTCTAGTATTTCTTGGGTGGGAGATCAGCAGTAATCCTATGTACTAACACAGATGGCAACATAGCTCCCTTGCCCTCATGCTCTCTGGGCTTACTCTGGTAACTCCTGCAGTATCGTGTGGACTGTCTCCCAAGAAGCTTTGCTGTTGTTGAGGACAAGTTTGCGAACCCCAGAGAAGGACCCAGCACATGTTCTTTCTAAAACCGACAAATTCAGAGGGTTGGAACTCAGGTTTAGAAACTCCAACTGAGGAACATTTGACACAATTTTACTGACCTAAGGAGAAAAAAAGAAAAGCATTATCAGGCAGTAATCAGAGCTGTTAAATAGCAGTCATGCTCAAGAAAGCCTAGGGGAGCGGGTCTCCAGGCAAAGGGCTGTTTACATCAAGGAGTCCTATTTAGTAACGGTACTCACAGAGGGACATAAGTGATTTCAACAAACCTTGGCAAATAATTTAATCTTTCAATGAAATAGTGGCAGAACTGACTGGTACATAACAGAACTTAATGGTAAAAAGGAAGATTTCCTATGTTGCCTTTAGAAAGGCTTCTGATTCTGCTCTATGTGATGTTCTCTTTGATAAGTGGAGAAAAGATAGTTTTGATGACATTTCTTAAAGAGTTGAGATTACTTCCTATAATTCTCTTTGAATATCTCCTTCCTCTCATTCTTAGCAAAATATTAAGGCTAATTAAAGGTTAAAATTCACCTGGTAGTAATTCATGTGTTAAGTTTGATTATATTATCACAATCACTTAGAAAACAGTTTCAATTTGGTTTAAAGATGTACCAAACTTTAAAATATGTTTACTCAAAAACAAACAAAATCCATAACTATATAATGAAAGGGAAAACAAGATTATCAACGATTTAGCTAGCAACTTGGTAGACAAAAAGGAAAAAAAGAAAATGAGCATTACTGACCTTAACTATTTGGTCTGCATGGTACTAGTCTCTTTGATATAGTTTATTCATTAAATTCTCAAAACAGCTTGCAAGATAATACTACTTTCATTTTAATAAATGAGGAATCTGAGGCTCAGAAATGTTAAATAATTTGACTAAGGATCTTATAGTTACAAAGGTCAAGTCTGGGATTTAAAATTCAGAGCCATTTTTCTTTCCAATATGCCATATTTATACATCAAAAATATAACTAGAAAAAATGAATAAAGAAGACTGAAGACTATTTGGTACAATCTGTGAGAAGGATCAGCTTAAACAAGTATGAAATAAATGCTAAATGTCCAGTAAATGTATTAAGCATCAAACAGCCAGGCAATGTTGTAAGTAAAAGTTATAAGAAAAGGAGAAAAGAGTAGTTAGGATTAGTTTTAGAGTAAAAAAACCTGGGTTCAAACGAGGTTCCAACACTTCCTAGCTGTGTGGTTTCAGACAAGTTACTTAACCTTTCCAAATCTCAGTTTCCTCATTTGTAAAATAGGGAAAACAGTTCCCATCTGTTGGTAGGATTAAATGAGATACACATATAAAGTGCTTAGCATAGCAAGTGACACATTTTTTTGAAACTTGTTTCCCCACATCCCCCCAATAGCATGTAAGCGCTATAAAAGCAGATATAGTACTTACCTACTTCACTACTGCATAGTGGCACTTATTTATTGAATAACTTAATGGCACTAAATCATTTAATAAATGTAACTACTATGAACATAAGCACAGTATGAACCATTATCTCAACCCTGGCTACTCAACAGAATCACTGACAGAATTTAAAATATACTGATTCCAACGTTCCACCATAACTACTGAAACAGAAGCTTCATAGGTGGGACAAGCTTCAGGGTTGTAACCTGAATATCTTTCTTTTCAGAGCTCCAGAAGTAATGCCAAAAGAGTATCCAGGAGGGAGAACCATGGGTAGAAAGAAAAAGTAACCTGTATTTTACATCAGATCTACTGTGTAAACATTCAGTTCAGGAGCTCTAAAATCAGTGAGAAGTAGATTAATTCCAAGAAGTTTCAGAAGAGTGGGTGAGAAGAAAAAGTTCCCTGCATTCACTATTTCACTTATTCCACACACTAACCATATAAAGTGGGTACCATTCTTATCTTCATTGTACAAATGAAGAAATGAGCTGACTTTTAGAGAAAATACACTAGGCTTCTGTTTAAAGTGTAAGGAATTTATACCAGTGTGCACATATCCTCTTGCTTGATCCCTTTTTCAATCAAATGGTACCAAACATTTGTGCAATATATGGCTAGTATTTGGAGCTTAGTCTGTGACTAAAACACAGCTAAATAGTTCATGCAGGAACCAATCTATACTGCATTCTATGACTGAATACCAATATGAAGAACTTTCATACAGAAGATGCTTACCAGCTATACTTAACCTCTTTGTGGGGGTGGGAGGGGGACAGGAAATATGCTCCAACTAAAGCATAAAGAATAACTCAATTATAGGACAACCCCAGTTAAATAAAAATAAAACATAAACTCTTTGCTAACTACTACCACTCATATTTTATTTTTATAATAAAGAGGAAAACACTTTAAAAAATAGTCAATTTAAGGGTTCTGAAACAATTTCTGGGAGATTTCCCAAGGCTAGCAGATATATGACATAATCACCACAGTCGGCATCAGCATTACCGCACAGGGAAAATAAATATTCAGAATAATGACTTGTTAACTCTAGAATATCCTAAAAGATAAAACTGGACTAGAATTTAACCATTCAAGCAGGAAAAATAACAAATGTTAGAAATAAATGAATATTTTCTTTAAAGGGATGAAATAAAAAAGGTTTTTTTTGCATAACCTCAAACTGATAAGGCTCAGGAAGACATAATATTCATTACAGAGATAAATTTACTTATGACAGAAAAATTTCCCAGTACCAAAAGCTGACAAACATTCCATGAGTTTCTAGGGCAGTATACTGACTTCTCTTTTTTAAATTCTAAAAATAAAAAAGACTCCTCCAACTGGAATGAGTATGCTCATGTGCAGAAACATGGAGATGAACTCAGATCACCTTTTAGGTTTCTACAATTCTATTATTTAATAGGGGACCCTTTACTTTGGCTTCTAAAAAGGAAGAAATTGAAGATTTAAGAAAAATGGGAAAAGGGTTTTAAGATATCAATCTGTCATCTATACCTAAGCTATTCTCTACCTTACCTGAGTGGCTACTTCCTCCCTCCTCTCAACCACTAGGTTTAATTTCTTTCATAAAATGGTTTTGATAAGTAATGGAGTAAAAAGAAGGTACCTTGGGAAAGGACAGACAAAGATCTACTCAGCCAAAAATTCAAGTCAAAAGCTAAAAAATTACATTATTTTTAAACATAGGTGCCCAATTTTAGAAGGGTGAAGGCAAATCTTTGCCTCCCCAAAAGTATTACTTTTCTCATCCATATTTATCTTAGTCTCTGGATATACAGCAGCCAGCAAATTAAGCTACAAAAGAAGTTAGTCATAACCTATAATATTCTTGGTCATCCAAAAAACTAAGGGAAAAATATACAACTGGTTCCACATTGCCCTATCAGTACTGGCTGAAATAAATTTCGTTAATGGCTAAGGACAAATTATCTTTTTGGTAATCAGATATATGGGTTATAATGGGGTTGAAATGTAATGTCCTAAAACTGGCAACCTATGAAGCATTTGTAGCCTGGCAAAGAGTTTAATCAATCCTAAAAATCAACATTCTTTTGTCATATTTCTCCCTTCTCTATGTTCTGATATATCCTCTAGAAGACTGGGATCAACTACAGTTAAGGATAAAGAGGAAATAATAAAGGAATGATGAAAACAAAAATAAATTGGAAAATGGATACCTGAAAGTAACAGCAATAAATATTTACTTGAAAACTGCCTGAAAACAGACAATAGAGCACTTAGGAATATGCAAACTGAGTACAAATACAGTATAAATAAGTATGTGGCCCTCTGGCTACATGTCAATGTGGCTTGAGAAAAATTTAACATAGACCTTTGTCTAAGCAGAGAAAAATGCTGAATTACTTAGTTTACATACTGTGTACTGATCTGTACTATACACATCTTCCTCCTGAGGTAGCAACTATATCACTATTAAACTGTTCCCAGTAATTAGCAAAAGCTTATATACATGGTCAAAGCACAAAACCTTTGTAAAATTTTGTATTTCCAAAGAAACAAATTTGAAGTGCAGACAAAGCATGTGTGGCAATTAAATGTTGCAGAGGACCAAGAAGGCACAATCTGTAATTTGTTAAACAGTAAACTATACAAGTTGTTCAGATAAGTAAATAAATACATATACAAATAGAAGTTATTTCTTAGAATAGCCCTATATATCTGCATATGTTAATAAATCACTCAGAAATAGGTGACATGCATTGCAAAGAATTTTGGTTAAAATCCTAATAAAAGTAGGAAATATAACCAAGAACACAGTTACCAGATTAAACAAGGGCATAAAATAGATAAATATAAGAAAAGCTTACCAAAACTAGGTTGATAGGTTTTTCTTAAACAAGAAATCTGTCTTAGAATTTGTATAGCATTCAATATCTACTAAGTGTTTCAATGATTAATTTTATCAGCAAGCCTATCTTATGGATGAGCAAACTAAAGCTCTAAAGGATTAAGTGAATTTCTTAAGATCACAGGAAAAGTTGGAACAAGAGGTCTTGAGCAATTCTTAAAATATAATCATTTAATGATTAACACACTCAACAAACATTTGACTACTTGGTATGCTGGGCTTATGATTTAAAAAAAGATAAAAATCTCCACTTGGAATAAGCTCATAGTCTATTAGGAAAACTGTGAAGTAAGCAAGTCATCACACCTGACTGTGATAAATCCTTTCATACTGGTATAGTGTAGGTGCTCTGGGATAATCTGTCTGTGAGACAGCCAGGGAAAATTTCACAGACGAATAGCAACTTGGGCCAAGTCTTGAAGGATAAATAGGAAGTGGCCAGGTAGACAAGAGAAGAAAGACAGCAGTGGGTTCAGAATGAATAAAAGCCAGGAAGCTTTTTATTTCGAGTTTATCATGAGCTGCAAGTAAAAGTATATGGCTAAAGAGGGAGAAAAAGTTCTAGAAATAGCAAAGGGCCATATGATGAACAGCCATGCTTACAGAGTCAGACCTTAGTTTCCAGGCAAAGAAAGGCAACTATAGGCCTTTATGCAGGACAGCGTCATAATCATGCTTCATGTAGTAAAAGGAGTCTGTGGTAGCACTATGGAAGACAGCTTAGCGGAAGCAGAATAAAGTTGGATCCAGGAAAACCCATTAGGAAAGTCTTCCTAAAGTCACATCAAAAAGTAAGAGCCCAAATTAAGGCAGAAGAATGAACCAAGGAGGAAGAACATTTTAACCTTATTCTTCAGGGTAGCTTCTATCAGGTAATGTTATAAGCAGGTAGGTAATGTTATATATAATAATAAGAGAATGTTACAAAACTGTATTTGTGTACTTTTACAAACTATGTGTGTAGTTTATAGTTACTCTGAGGTCAACACATCAGTTATGTCAAACCACCCAAGGGATCTGATAACATAAGAAAAGTTGTAAAATATTTGAATAAATTTCAATAACAAAAATAAATATATTTATAATCTCAGTTTCAACAATCAATTTTATGTCAATTTTCAGTAAAATTTACATTACTGAACATTCAGTCAATATTTATATTGAAGTAGAAGTAGAGAATGAGCATAGGATGCATAAATTAGTGAAACAGTAGAAAATTTAATGCACTGTTAGCAGTTTAAGCTGACAAAGACTAATGAACCTCTTGATGCCTGAATTTCCTTAGCGATTTTCACCTTGATGAAAAACAAAGTAACAATAACAAAGCTAACAAAAAATCACCATAGACAGAGTCAGTTATTTGCCTCTTTTTTTTTTTTTTTTTTTTTTCTTTTTTTTTTTTTTTTTTAATTAAAGATGGGTTCTTGCTATGTTGCCCAGACTGGTCTTGAATTCCTGGGCTCAAGTGATCCTCCTGCCTCAGCCTCCTCAGCACTGGGATTATAGGCCTTATTTATCTTGACATACAGACATACAGACAATAAGATATACAGACAACAAGAAGCCATACAGACATCAAGTGAGAACAGAATTTAGAACATATAACATAAACAAGGGTTATTGCTGCTTTTCACCAAAATGTAGCAATATAAAAACTTCACCTCATGCCAGTCTTCGAGTTTGTTGTCAGACAGATCTAGTTCCGACACATGAGCACAGAAGGCAGCAATTTCTTTCTCATCTCCTGCACAGGTTATTCCACAGCTGTTCAACACTAGTACACTTGGGAGGTTGAGGCGATCTGAATGATGGGAGACACAAAATACTTTCCATATCAGCCAAATTCTAGTCTACCTATGTTCAGCCCCCAGGAATTGTCAAGAAACAAAAATCAAACTGTGTGAAATTACACAAGGATCTAGAAAATACAGGATATAATGGGACCAAAGGGTACTGAATTCTAAGAAGAGACACCCAGTTATTGCCCAGGAGGAGCTCAGAAGTACTGCACCAGTACCACCAAAAAAAGTCCTTTAGGCTTTAACTCATAGCAGGATTGTTTATCTCAATTACCAACAACAGAGCCCTCATCCACGCTATCATCTTATCATCTGAAAAAGAGATCCATGAAATTCATGTGTGGACTACCAGTACTTTCTAACAGGCCTCAATTCTTTCTTTTTTAAATTTAGTTCCGAAGTATTCTGGATGGCTCTTTTCTCTCTATCTGATGTGTATCTTTATATTTTGTGCCTCTGAAAATCATCTCAAACCATTAATCTACTAAATCACTTCTGTTAAGTTTATATCATTCAAGAAATCTTCCTCACTTAAGTGGATCCATTCAGAACTCTAATCTCTCTCACTCTTGTCTATCAATTATCTCCATTTCATATCCCTACAGAATTTGTCCCTTATGAAAATTAGCCTTCTTTAAAAATATAACTATAATGGGAGAAAGTGTTTCAGAGTCTTACACTATTCACTGAATTTGGTCAAACCGAGGCAATGACTTTTTGACTACTGCCTGTTTCAAAAACACATGTGTCAATAAAATCACTCTCACAATCTCTACTAAAAAGGATAAACATGAGAATGCAATCACTCTTTTCCCATTTGGTATTAAACAAGGACTCATCAAAGTAATACTTTGTTAATGGAGACCTCAAATTACATGGTTTTCAACTTGCTACTTTCAGCAACATATTTCTCAGAATGGGAATGGATCCCCCTAAAAAAAAATTACCAAGAAATCCACTTCTCTCTGCCATTTCAGGTTACATAGAGATAAAATTATTGTATTTAGAAACAGCAAACACTCAGTAACCTTTGAAAGTAAGAACTAAAACAGTGATTCAATATTAATCCCCCATAATTACAAAAAACTACTTCCAAGAACTCTCAATTGCAACGCTAAGCAAAAAGGCAAGCAAAAATATACCCTGCACATTTCTAGTTACAGATTTTTGATCACATCTAATCCCTCTCCTAGAATGTATCTCATCTCTAACCAAATTCTACATTCTTGAAGGACTAGTTAAAATCTCACAGCTTTGAATCATTTTTTGATCATATTAATTATCTTTTAAATTTCTTTCCCAGTCACTATACCATTCATTTGGCTCAACATAAATTGTCTTGTGTTGATTTACCTTTGTAAATGCGAATGTCTTGTAAACCAATTAGGCTATAAGGTCCTGGAGGGCACAGGCCAGTCCTGTACTGTTTTGTACCCTCTATGTTCCATAAAAGAACATGCATTTGAGATATTATCACTCAAATTTATTCTTGTCCTACACATGCAACTAAAATATCTCTTAGTCAATCTGGAGGAAAACCAGTCCTGTTATGTTCTTTAGAAAACTGAAATCATAACAAGGAGGAAAGATTATTTGACTGTAATTAAAAATAAATCATTTGCAAACAAGGCAACATTGTGATTTAACATTCTAAGTAAGTTCCACTAAATAAGTGTTTTAGGTCCCATCTTTCTTACCTTTCATAGGAGAGCCCTGAGGTGTGGCTGGGACATGGACTCCCATCCCTGGGCCACGGCGATAAGGAAAATTTTCAGGACTGTATTTTTCACATAATACTTGCATGAAACTTCTTCCACTAGGCTGATCCATCTTTCTTTCTTAAAATGCTACAAGAAACCAAGAAATCATCAAATTATGTATTTACTCACGTAAGAAGTATTTATTGAAAACCAATTATTTATAAAGTACTAGACTAGGCATTACAAGACATATGATACTCGGTCACTGACCCTATAAACATATACTGTGGTGACAGCTTATAATTTAGGGAAGCTACATATACAGACAAATGACAGCAGTAACAGTTGAGCATATTATCTGCAATACAGATGAAAAGTATTACAAGATTTAGAAGAGGAGTTGATCACTTTCAAAGAAGGGCAAGGAGAAGGCTTTTGGCTGGTGCATAGGATTCATGTGGATAAGTAATTGGAGAAAGGTCTGAAAAAGAAGGTACAGATTGAACACCAGGCTAAATAGTTTGGATGAATCCTTAATATCTGTCCCTCAAAATCCATTATCTTCTTCCATAGTCAAAGAACCTTTAACTGGATAACTGTATTTGGGAATAAGTGCTGGCTAAGTTCTAGCTGATGGGATAGAAACCAAGTATTCTGCGGCAGCTTCTAGGAGTCATCCTTAAAAGATGACCAGAGTGTGCCATTTGCCCTCCTTCTTTGTTTCTTCCTCCATCTGTTGCCTAGAAAACTGATACCACCAGACAGTGAACCCAAGGAATATACACTAAGAAAAGTGGGACGAAGAGCTGAAAGGGCTTTGCATCGCTGAGGACTTCATGTAACTGAGCTGCCATACTGGTACATATCTCTGGGAATTTCAGTGACAGATAAATAACCTATTTTGCTTAAGCCATTGTTCTTCTCAATTTTTTAGTTACCTATAACTGGACCTACTCCTAAATAATACAAAATGTCATCTTTTTTCGTTCTGAGTTTGGGTAGGGTCCTTTCTGTTTAGCATCAGCTAAGGGTCCAAACATTGAATGACTCCATCATCTGAGAAGATAAATACTGAGAAGGACTCATGCATACATTAAAACAGGTAATATTAAACAATATGCTAACTTCTGACAACCTGATAACTCATTACTTAAAGGGCTGTCCTATGACCATATTAAATATTAATCAAAATATAGGCAGCTAAAATTGACCTCTGTAATTTCAACTATTAGGTATCAGGCATTTTTTCTAAAATAATCAGAAGGGAGAAGGATATACGTACAAAAGAAGGGATATCATAAGAAAAGGAACGGCAGTCAAAATGCATTATGGTATATATGAGTAAGCACAAAATATCTGATGTTGCCAAAGCAGCCTGCCAATGGTAGACATCATCCGGAGCATCTAAATAGGAACCTCAGAGGAGATCTTGTATACTACATTAGGAGGTTTAATGTTATCCTATAGGAAACAGAAAAAACTGAAAGGTTTTAAGGAAGGGAATACAACTAATTTTTAGGGAAAACTCATCCTGGAGCTGGTGAATATGAGGGAAACAAGACTGAAGGTAGGGGGAAGAGTTAGGAAGATACTGCCAGAATACAGCAGACAGATTGTGAGAGCTTGAAGTCATTCAGTGGTAGAATAAATAGAAAGCAGAGGCATATTCATGATCATGTTAAAAAGCAAACTATTCAGAAATTACAGGGACTGAGGGAGAAGGTAAAGTCAAAAATGACTCTCAGGTTTCTAGTTCAGGTGACCAGGTGACTGGTGATACCATTAACTAACAAGAAAGCAGGAACAGAGCCAGTTGTACAGAAGAAAATGATGAACTCCACTTTATACATGTTCAATTTGAAGTACCTGTGGAATATCCAGGGAAACAATCTGGAGTTGCATGAGAAAAATGAGCTAAAGATGAAGATTTGGACACCATTATGATACACAAAATGTTATGAATAAGAACAATAACACAATAGTCACTGATATTTAAGGGACAGGAAGAGGAAGCAGAGTCATGAAGAAAAAGAAAGAAAACAGCCAGACAGTAGAGTGTTTAGCCAACATTTCAAGAAGCTTTGCTGGGAGTGGAGAAGGAAGATGGGATGATAAGAGAGTAGGGAATCTGGGCAACTGTCAAGATTTTATATCTTAAAATAAGAGAGACCCGAACATGGTTATAGATTACAAGGAAGAAGCCAGTAGCCCTGAAGAGGCTGAAACGTCACTACCCGTACTTTTTCCTAAAAGAAACCAGCAGGAACGAGCACTGAAAAGCTTCTCAGAAGGCTCTTTGGTATTAGCCAGATAATGCTTCAAATTGCTTCCCATTAGTGGTGACATGTTTACTTCACTATAGTTACTGGTTTACTTTTGCTTATATTGTTTAATTATAATGAACGTTAGGTATTTTTCTTATGTGATTATCCTATCTCTACCATTACATTAGAAAGGGGAGTGGAAGTATGTAATCCTATTTCCTTCAGTATCAATTCATAGCATCAGGCATAGTTTATTATACATGGTAACAGTTTGATAAATGTTGCCAAGTATTAAAATCGCTAGCCTCTCAGGTGCTGAGAAGAAAGGGCAGAGAATTCAGGATGAAGAGTAGGTCTAGGCCCCACTCAGTTCTGATTATCTAATAGTTCTGTACCATCAGGCAAGTCAGTGCTATCTCAAATGTCTTCAACTATAAAATAAGGTATTAACATCTCTAGTACCTGGATTACAGGGTTGCTGTAGAGCCCTAAAACATACAAATGCACTATTTGGATTACAGGGCCATTGTAAAGTTCTAAAACATATAAATGTTAATTCTAAGAGGAAGTTGTAGTACAACAGAAAGCACATGGACATAGGAAATTTAAGCTCTTTCCCTAGCTGGGTAAACCACAGGCTAATTACCTAATCTCTCTCTACTTTAATTTTCTCACTTATATATGGTCTAAACCCTCCTCTCAGGTTTGTAATAAGAATTTGAAAAAAGTATGAATATAAAAGTGGTTGTTCAACTTGGCTCATTTCCTAGATTACTACCAGGACCATGATCTACTGGACTTTGTGGAAGCAATTTACAAATGCCTAGAACACAGGAGATGCTCACTGAGCACATGCCCAACCACTGAACAAAAATATTCATGATAAATGGCATCAATGTCATCACGAGTAAAGTGACCTTGAAAATAGAAGGCTGCCCTTTGCTCAAAATTCCCATTTGTAAGCTAAAAGATAGAGTTTGTTTTAGTACAAGACACTTTGTTCTTTCTATCCACACAGTGTTAAGTATTCACATAGCGGCCGCCCTCTATTCCAACACTGAGTGTGTCGAAATTGAACTGTGTTGTGTTCAGCTAGGGCTTTGGGAATTTTAAGTTGAAAAGTTCTTTTTCAATGTAAACTCCTCACCTCCAACAGCAGACAACATAGAGCAGGGACTATGCCACTAGAGACAGGCACCATAGCTATTAAAAAAAAAAAAAAACCTGTCTCAAGCAGAATGCCAACAGAATTTTTAGAAATTTTTAACGAAAAAGCCAAAGAAGTTACATTGTTATCTTTCATACAATCAGCAGATCAAAAGAATACAAAGTGTGTGGGGAGGGTGAACTGTCACTGTCAAAATAATATCACTGAGTTTAAGGAGCACCTTTTATCTGGAGGCTTCAGAACCACTTAAACTCAAACTTACACAATTCAAGGGCAGTAATCTTACATACAAATTTAAATATAGAGAAACCAAGGGATGGTAGGAAAGACATATTCAAGTTAAAGTGCTAGTAAGCGAGCAAACATGGGAACTTAAAAGCTTTCCCTCATGGTCCCATGTTGTACGAACTCTTCCAAATAGGATTTTTTTTTAATACTTTTTGTTTTGTTTTGTTTTTGTTTTAAGACTGAAAAGCAACACCAAGCGCCTTCATTGGCCATTTTCCAGGATGCACTATTGGATTAGCTTTCCAGGAATGCAGATGGGCACACATTAATACATAGGTTTTGAATTAGAATATCAAGATTGTGAAATGGATTGGTAATGTAACTCTACTCAAAATCTGTTGGGGCAGTCTGAGGAGGAACAGTAGGTGGGAAAAAAGGCTGAAAACCAAACAGATTGAAAAATGAGGAAATACAGGATGGAAAAAGATCTTTCACTAGAGCCTTTAAAAGGTTTTTGGAGGGTGGGAGGGTAATCTATGACATTTTGGAAATAACAGGTATCAAATTATCTCAGACTACCTCTATAGTTGGCAGAGTTCTAATACATTTGTAAAACTGTTCTGAATTGGTGCTGAAAGCCAGAGAGCCAGGGATCTTTGGTGATATTGCTTGCTTCCATTACTAAGTTGTGAAGTAGGCCTGTGAAAATTTCAATTCGTTTGTGCCTCAAGATCCTGACTGTAATATACTCTTGTAAAGTGCTTGGAAAAAGTCAGGATAACGTATGAATTGGAGAATAAGGTGCTCAGTACACTTTTGCCAACTACATTAAAATCAGAACAAAACATCCAGTCACCTAAGTACTCTTAACCACTGTTGAGGTTAAGTACACAAACAATTTGTATTTTATGTTACCAATAAATGGGTTAGGTAAGAAGCTCAGCACAACTGAAAGTTGTCTGAAGCTCAACACAACAGAAAGTAGGCCATGTCTGACCACTAACACTGGGAAACATATAAGATAGATCCTTTTGTACAATAAGTATGCAAGGTCAATACTTATTTCACAAAGAAACAACGTAGAGTAGTATAATTCATAAAGTACAAATACAGCCAGCCTCACTAGCTAATTCCAAAAGATATAAAAAGTACCCCACAGAGTGCCAAAATATACATTTTAAATCTTATAAAAATAGATTTATCTGCTTGTATATGCATAGACTATCTCCGGAGGAATACGAAAGTTTTGCTTTCCAATGTTTACCCTTTTGAACAACTTGAATTCACCATGTGCATACATCATCTTTTTGAAATGTAAAATGTTTTTAAGTAATGTATCTGGAAATGACCTAATAATTTGTCAAAGGGTTTTTTAATGTCTTCATTATTATAATATTTCTATTTTTAAAATTCCAAATTGGAATTTGTGTATGTAGAATATAAAATATTAATTTTGAAGAAACTGGGGAGGAAGAAAAGAGAAATAAAATAGATGGCTAAACAGAAATACATAATTTTGTAAAACAGCAACAGCACAGAAAAAGCAAGCAGAAACAAAACATATCCAAGCCTGAGAACCAAACCGCAGTGAAACTAAGAGGAGAGAATGAGATGAAGGTGAGCAGGCTGCCAAGGCCACAGCAGCGTTCTGCCCTTCTTTACCATGGCTTTCACAGGGCTCCACTATGGGGTGTATCAAAGGGCTGGAAGAATACCCTCAGCTTGCACAGTTCCATTTCCTTTGCTAGCCAGTTACCCAAATCTTTCATCCAAATTACCAAAATTTGACCCAAATTATGCTGATTCTGGAGCCATAAGCTAAGGAGATGTGATGCCTTAAGATGGCTGGGAGATTCAGGCCTCCCTGTCACCTCTGATTGTAGAGGTTAAAAAAGGAAAGAGGTGCTTCCTGCAGCAGGAAGCCATTTCTGCAGGTTTCAAGTTACTACAATAGTAGATACTTGGGAACTGATTTGTGCTTTTGAAAAAGAAATCACAATAATTCGAAATATGCATTAATTTAGGATGGGGCTAAATTTTCAAGAAGTTTTCATAGCTTTCACAAAAATGGAGAAAAGGAAAATACTCTCAAGTAGTTTAAAATTACTTTCAGTTATTTGACAAGGACCCATTTGTATTCAACGAATCAATCATATCTATTCATCAGAGAAGTGCAGAAACTACACTCTAAAAGCTACCTGCCAATATTTTGCTACCACTATTTGGAAACAAAACTTCAGGTAGGCCGGGCGCGGTGGCTCAAGCCTGTAATCCCAGCACTTTGGGAGGCCGAGACGGGCGGATCACAAGGTCAGGAGATCGAGACCAGCCTGGCTAATACGGTGAAACCCCGTCTCTACTAAAAAAATACAAAAAACTAGCCGGGTGAGGTGGCGGGCGCCTGTAGTCCCAGCTACTCGGGAGGCTGAGGCAGGAGAATGGCGTAGACCCGGGAGGCGGAGCTTGCAGTGAGCTGAGATGCGGCCACTGCACTCCAGCCTGGGCGACAGAGCGAGGCTCTGTCTCAAAAAAAAAAAAAAAAAAAAACTTCAGGTAAACAATTTGTCAAAGGCTCCACAATTTCACCTTCAGGTTCCTTGGGTCAGATGACATTTCATTCTAGTGATTTGCTATCCACTTGGGTAATTGTTTTCTTCACAAGACAACCTGAGAATGAGAATTTCCTTACCAATTGTTTAGTAAAAATGCAGACAACTAATATATTTCGTTTTCTCTGCCATCTCTTTTCATTTTTATATCTTAACAAATTCTCCCAATTAGGTTTATTTCCCCATTCATTTATTTTTTAAATGTGTGCCTTCATAGAGCTTAGTTTCATTTAGTTCAGTTCAACAAGCATGTAGCAGATGCTAAATCTACACCACACACTATGCTAAGCACTAAAGAAAGTGAGAAGGAATAAAATCCAAACTCTGCCCTCAGGGCATCCACACTCTAGAAGGAGATACATAACACATATCTAAAATAAGCCAGACAAGAAATAGTGAATTAAACATAAGAAGTGATTAACTTGCAGAAGTGTGATCAAGGAAGTAGGTGAATCCTGAGCCATTCTGAAAGATAAAGGTTAGCTGACAAGGTGAGGAATGGCATTCTAGGCACAGGAAACAACAGCACATGGACAACCACAGAGACCAGAAACAAGGGTTATCAGCTGTACTGCTGAAACATAAAATATGTGTGCTGACAGGCGGGGAGAGGAGATTCAACTGTGGAGGTGACTGTGGTCAGTAAGGTCATGACTGACCTTTCTTGGGCTAGACTTTATCCTGCAAAGATAAAACGAAGAAAAATTCTGAGAGATTACCATGACTACAGTGCAAGGATGAGGGTTATTGATCTTTATGAAGAATACAGAGGTCAAAAATGAGAATTTAAAAATCAGTAAAGGACTGGGCAACTAAGAGTTTGTTTACCTTAGGAGAAGCATTTCCAGTACAGTTAAGGGAAGAGAATCCATAGAATAGGGAGTTCAGTAAATAAGCCGAGAAAAGAGTAGCAATCATACCTTTGAGAGGCTTAAATGAAAGTGGACGAGGTGGGACAGTTGGTGGAAAAAAACAAGCGTTAAGAAAGAGTTTTTTTTGTTTTTTTTGTTTTTTTAAAAGACAAAAGAGAAATGTATTGCCTCTGAATTTGCAGGGAGTGGGGGGAGGTCAGCAAAAACTAAGAAAACGAAGCCACAGGAGGAAAATCTCCTAGCTGTCTTCAAAGAACCTCTCAGGATTGCTACCTTTCTCAATTGTTGCAAGTTTTGTTTTTGTTTTTTGTTTTTTAAACCCATTAAATTTTCACTTTGTGAACTCTTCTTCTAACCTCATCTCCAAAAAGCTTTCTTCTTTTGAACAATTACCACTGTATCCAAACTCTGCCAGATTCTTAGACAATTTAGGTAGCTGGAATTTTTGTTTTGTTTTCTAAAGCAGTCTTTCTGACCTGCAGCACAAGAGTATCCCCAAAAAGACTAATTTATTCTGGAAAAGCATACGTATATATGTTTTTCCCTCCAGGAAAGATGAAATAAATCAATGAATAAAGGTCTACTAACGAGGTTTATTCTAAATATTTGCTTTTTTTTTTTTTTTTTGAGACGGAGTCTCACTCTGTCACCCAGGCTGGAGTGCAGTGGCCGGATCTCAGCTCACTGCAAGCTCCGCCTCCCAGAATATTTGCTTTTAAAAAAATACAACATTTGGTGGGCGCAGTGGCTCACGCCTGTAATCCCAGAACTTTGGGAGGCTGAGGCAGGCGGATCACCTGAGGTCAGGAGTTCGAGACCAGCCTGGCCAACACAGCGAAACGGTTTCCATCTCTACTAAATATACAAAAATTAGCCAGGCATGGTGGCATGTGCCTGTAGTCCCAGTTACTTGGGAGGCTGAGGCAGAAGAATCGCTTGAACCCAGGAGGCAGAGGTTGCAGTGAATCGAGATCATGCCACTGCACCCCAGCCTGGGTGACAGAGCCAGACTCCATCTCAATAATAATAATACTAATAATACTAATAATAATACAATGTTCATTCTGAATTTTTTACAATTTCCAATTGAAAATAAGTAAATAACAACAATGGCAAAACCAGTAACCCCACCATGTAGTTTCCCTTTTTATTAGCTAAGCTAATAATGTAAATAAGTATTATCAAAAGCTTTTCATATCTGAAGCACAGAGCCACATCCACACCAGGAGACTTTAGATTTCACAAGCACATGAAGCCGGAGGATGTACCTCATGGTGTGTATCCTTCCAGACCATTTTTTCCATGCTATGTAAATATATATTTTTTACACAAAGATTGAATATACAGTTTTATAACCTGCCTTTTTGCAAAATAGTCCATGAAAAATTTTCCATGTCAGTAAGTGCATATCTACCTAATCATTTTTAAGGTTTATGAAGTATTCCATTAGTAAGTTTTTGGAGCTGAAGTCATGAATGACAGCTATCTCTCCCATATAAACACTTCCGGGACATTGACCAAGTCAGCGTAATTAGGCTGGATGGTCTCATTCTGTATGGCACTTCCAATTTCATTTATCCCGAAGTATCTATACCTGTGATTCTATCTCAGTTATTGTAATATAGCGAAGTGGATGCTCTCTTTGGATGAAATGGAAAATAAACTAATTATAATCAACTTTTAGCACTATTTTGTAGAATTATAGTTAGCCAATTCACTAACTTAACTCTTAGCATTCTAAAAGCAAAATGAGTGTAGCTGATAAATCCCTTATCATAACACACCATGCCACCACGATTTCACACCCTACTAAGAACCACCCTGTGTCTCAAAGTCTCTTACTCAACTATATGCTACACTGTACACAAGTATAGTAATGTGGCACATGGACCTTTCTTGATAGGAGGTTTTTTTAAAATCCAGCACTGCCAGATGAAATATGAATTTGGACTCCTGATCATTCCTTTAATTATGCTATCAGTCAGCCACTACCACCCTCTTCTTGTATCACAGTACTATGCTTCTCCTTAAAAGCACTACAAACATTAAAATACCTATCAAAAAGCCTTTATTTCATTGTATTAGTGACAAAGATATCTAAAACTGTGACTATGTTATCAGTGAGAAGTACAGCCTCAGAGCTGTCTATATTTTCTACTAAAGAACTATACTGTGTTTAAGGTACTTCAGATGTTGAACAAAGACACAAACTTTTTTCATCAATGACTGCACATTAGCAACTATGATTGACTCTCATGCTTGTAGTCCACCCAAATACATAAACACAGCCCTTGAAATTTCTAATCCAAATACGCTAGCCCCAGAATGTCATAATTTTGATGAGAAATATGAGGGGAAAAAATCAAGACAATACTACTATTTAGACTGAAGTACCTGTTTGTGTGATATTTCTAAACACTTCTTTCTTCATTTCCATAGCCTCTCCTCATCCAAAAATGTTGGTTTAAACCAACTGTCTATATCCCTATTAAATTAGACATTCTGAAATATAAGACAAAAACACTTTGCATATACTTTCAGCAACAAAAACAACCAAAATGGTTTAACATTCACTGACTTTTACTCCAAGGGCTTCCAAGGAGACTTCAACCCTGCCCATCCCTCCACCCTCACCCTGCCCCACCACACACATCCCCAACTCCTTTACAAACAAATTTACATCTACTCCTACCTTTCTATTTGGCCCAGAATTCGATTTGGTAAAATCCCAAGGCTTTAAAGTTACATTTATTCAAAGCAGGATCAGATATATTTACTCTTGAACTGATGTCTCCCAACCAAATGTCCCTGTACTGAAATTAACAATCATTTTAAAGCCTAGTAATTTTCCATAAGCACTCTCTGAAACAGAAAAGCTAACTTATCTCTATTTACAGGATACGAAACTGGGGGAACTTGCTTGGGTTTTTGTGGCCTTACCAGCATGCTAAGTCATACTTTCTGTAGCTCTAATCTGTCAAGCCATTCCATCTTTACCAAAAAAGGAGTATTTCATGTCAACAGTACACAACATCACACAGAAGACATGGAAACATAACTTACAAAAATGTATGAAATCCATTACAGCCAAAATTCCTCTTGTAACCACATCAAAGTAACTGAGCCAAAAAATTAAGCAACAGTACTGACTGGTCTAATCATCAAAGGGGAAAAAATTATTCCCAACTTTTCCATCCTTCCAAAAAGCAAGATTCTTTTTCCTGAATACATTAGGTTTCATCAGAAGAAAATTGTATATGCATGTTTTCTTTCCGCTGTGAACACACAAGTTTAAGGTCATTACTTAGCTGTTTACAGAACAGATTACCCCCATTATCTGTGCTCTCCAGCAGCTACAGAAGCCATCATGTTAAGGAAAAGCCTCATTAGGAACAGACCACCAGTTCATCACTCTACAGCTTTTCAGAGCAGTTTACAAACCACCCTGACTAATAACCAGGGATTGCCAGAATGTTGAAACATCAATCACACATAAAGGTTGCAAAAGTTTGCAGGTCATTAAAAAAAAAAAAAAAAAAATCCACATTTTTTTTTCACTAGCCCCTCCTACATTTAGTGCTATGGCAATATTGACCAGTGGTAATAAGTGCTGGTTCTAAAACTAAACTCCCTGGGGATGTAAATCCTGACTGATTCCACTACTCTGTGCAACTGTGGGCAAGTTACTTAAGTTCTCTAAGTCTACCCTTCTTCATTCACAGGAAGGGATAGTAGCCCGCAACTCCTAGCTCATAGGGTTACCAAAGAATGAATGGAGATAATATTGGTAAAGGGTGGTTAGCAAAGTGCCTGGCACATAGAAAGCACTTAACAAATATTAGCTAACTGTTACTTCTCCTGCTACCAGTATTACTACTACCATCACCATTCAGTGAACATGGTAGCATGAACAGAATGTAGAGCTGGAGAACTAACTTGCAATTTTTGTTCAATAGATTTAATCTAATTTTTAGGTCCAAGGACTATGCTAAATTAATGCCAATTAATGAGCTGGCACAGTAAAAATGTCTGACATTTATGCTATTCCTCCTTAATTGGAAGAGCTTGCCCTTACCTCTCCACCTATCTGAATTTTATGCATCCTTCAACACACTACTCAAAATATACTTTAGAGATGAAGCATTTTCAGATACCTCTCCCGATAGTGATATTTCCTTTGAGCTAAGCTCATGTTAATCTTGCCTCCAAATACTCAGTAGGCGATTAATCACATACTGGCATGTCATCTTTTCATTTTAAATAATATACCCTTATTTTTCATGTGTAGCAATGTAACTTTCATGTGTTTGTCTTGTGTCTTCAAACTGTACAGCTCTTGAGAGTAATAACCATATCCTAATGGTTCTTTGCATCTATCATATACTGGAACCTTGCATATAACTGACACCCCATAAATGTGCTAATCAGTAGGTTTTCTAATCACTTTTGATTGTGCATACCAAATATATTTTATGTAATATGAAAAGTAGGTTTATTAATAAACTCTGAAATCAAAGTACTTTAGAAACAAAAATTCTTCATAGCTACAGCTAGAATACATAATTTTATCTACTCCACGGAGATTCCAAAAGAGGTGCCATCATGTCGTAGTCAGAAATATTTGCCACTGCAAGTTAAATTATTCAGCAAAAACCACAACCACAAAAGATTTAATACTGAATATATGATTTTTGTACCCATACTATACAACTCATATGCAAGAGTTAATAATTTATGCCATACTTCAGAACAATAGGTGCTGCTCAGTAACTCAAGATGAATATATGTGCACTGCTGGTAGGAATGTAAATAGTACAACTGGTGTGGAAAATACGATTGTTCCTCAAAAACTTAAGCATAGAATTACTATATGACCCAGCAATTCCCCTTCAGGGAATCTACCCAAGAATCAAAAGCAAGAGTCAAAACCTATTTGTACACCAATGTTCATAGCAGTATTATTTACAATAGTCAAAAGGTAGATAAATGGATAAACAGAATGTGGCAGATCCATACAATGGAATACTATCAGCTTTAAAAAAAAATTGACACATGCTACAACATACATGAACCTTGAAGACATGATGCTAAAAGAAATAAGCTAGACACAAAAGAACAAATGGTGTATGATTCCACTTACATGGGGTAACTTGAGTGGTAAGTTCACCGAGACTGTAGAATGGTGACTGTCAGGAGCCAGAAGGCATGAGGAATGGGGAGTTATTAATTAATAGGTACAAAGCTTCAGTTTGGAAAAAGAAGAAATTCTGAAGCTGACTGATGGTGATGGTTGCACAACAATGTGAATGTACTTAATGCCACTAAACTATAAAATGGTTAAAATATGTAACAAACCTGCACGTTATGCACATGTACCCTAGAACTTAAAGTATAATAATAAAAAATAAAATAAATTAAAAAAAATTTTTTTAAAATAAAATAAAATGGTTAAAATAAATTTTATGTTATGTACATTTTACTATAAAATAAACATTTTTGAAAAACACAGGAATATAGTGTATGCTATATAAAAAAGATGAACATAGGTGAGGTCTACCATTTCTGATTCTTACTCTCAGCACTTATCAAATTAATGCAAATAATTCACTTGAGGATCTTAAATCATGAGGGATAAAACAGCCAAGTCTCAATAAATACATTTAGTGGGAGATCTGATTTACGATGTATACAATCTTCATTCATCTTTTTCTTGGAATCCTTTATCAATGGTCATGAGGAAAATTGTCACTAATGAGGGACTAATAGAGCCAATATTTAAATTTCAACCTCCAAATGGTATTTCCCTTTACAAAACTTATGCCTTAAGTTATTAATAATGCCTATGAGAAAATATCCTAATACAACTCTCATATAATAAAAGTTTAAT
Source organism: Macaca thibetana thibetana (assembly GCF_024542745.1). Classification (NCBI taxonomy): domain Eukaryota; kingdom Metazoa; phylum Chordata; class Mammalia; order Primates; family Cercopithecidae; genus Macaca; species Macaca thibetana. The sequence continues at coordinate 112,784,150 of NC_065591.1, read as the reverse complement.
AGTTTAGACTTGTTTTCAACATTTTAAGAGTTGCAATTATTTCCTACAATTATTTGCTTCAATTTACCTATGAACTAAATAATAACATGATTATAAATAAAGGTATTCTCAAAAAAGAAGTCTCTTTATTGACATAATGGCATCTATCAGAACACTTAGTATTAGAAAGATTCACAGCATTATTCTCTTAAAATAAAATGCTATAAAGATATGTGTAAATATGACAGAGAGGGGAAAGTGCTAATGCTAAGTTTCCTAAAAAACTGCCTCTCTCCCAGTATTTCATAGGTTGAGTCTCATTCTTCACAAATTCCCTATCTGCAATTTTCCCTACTTGCCAAAAGGTACTCGTTACCACAAAATCAACACTTGCAGCATTTTCGTGGTCATTTGCAGATAAGCACAAAGTAACAAAAAATTTGAGTTGTTCAATGTGTATGCTCCCTGCTGAGGTAGAACAAGGTGGCACTATGCCTTCTTGTTTCAGCTTTCACAATATAAACAAGTGTCCTTTCCATGATCTATCCAGTGCCATGCTTTTCATATTTTTGTGCTTTTGGTTGGTGACTTCACTATTTAAGTGGTCCCCAAGGGTAGTGTTGAAATGCCATCTAGTGTTTCGAAAGCACAAAGAAGCTGCAATATGCCTTATGGAGAAAATACACAATTAGATCACTTTATTCAGGCATGAATGTAGGGCTGTTTGCAGTGAATTCAATGTTAACGAATCAATGATACATATTAAATATATTTACACAGAAACTAATATAAAACAAAATTATCTATCGATTACTTGACAAAATGTTATGATTAGAGGCTCACAGGAACCTAACCCTATATTTCCCCTAGGAGTAACAATTTCCATATTCACTAACTCACTGTTCATGGCAACTTTATAAAAGTACTGTAAATAACAAGAATCAACTGTATTCTTACCCTGGGTAAGAAAAATAGACGAATGAAACAGAAAACAGAGCCCAGAAACATGCCCATGTAAATATGGCAGGGAAGTAGCATAGAGATCAGTAGAAAAACATTAAGCTATTCAATAATTGGTGCTAGGACAGTGAATAACAATCTGGGAAAAGATGAAATTGAATCCTTACCAAAAAATTCACCTCCACACAAAATATGAAAGCAAACTTTATCTCCTTGAGAAAAAAATAAGTTATTTCTTCTAATAGGAAGAGAACTTTATGATCTTGATTTAGGGAAATATTTCATAAAGAAAACATTTTAAAAATCCATTAACAAAAAGTTGAGCAGTCAAATGAAAACTTGGCCAGGCATGGTGGCTTACGTCTGTAATTCCAGGACTTTGGGAGGCCAAGGCAGGAAGATCACTTGAGCCCAGGAGTTCAGGACCAGCCTGGGCAATATAGCAAGACCCACCTCTACAAAAAAATCAGTCGGGCATGGTGGCATGTGCCTGCAGTCCCAGACACTTGGGAGGATGAGGTGGGAGGATCACTTGGGCCCAGGAGGTGAAGGTTGCAGTGAGCAGAGATCACACCACTGCACTCGAGCCTGGTGACAGAGCAAGATCCTGTCTCAAAAAAAAAAAAAAAAGAAAAACTTTTGATCGTCAAAAGACATTAAAAACATGAAAAGACAAGCCAAAAACTGGAAAAAAAGATATTTGCAACACATGTAATATAGAGAACTCTTAAAAACAGTAAGAAGAAGAAGACAATCTAATAGGAAAATGGACAAAAGACATAAACAAATAATAGAAGATAAAATTTAAAATGGTTAACATATGTAAAAGATGCTCACGTTCAATAATTTTCGGAGACAAAAATTAAAATCTCAATGAAATACCATTTTATGCAAATCAGCAAAACTTAAAAACTCCAACAATATCAAGTATTGAAGAAAATGCAGAAGAATAGAAACTGGCAATGTAGCCAGTGGGAGTATCAATCAGTACAAACACGTTGGAAAACAATTTATTACTGTCTAGTAAAGTTGAAGACGCACATACTCTATGATCTAGCGATTCCACTTCTCCGTATAAACTCTACAGGAACTTGCACAGCAACTTGTAGTGTGTACCAGGAAACAAGTAAAAGAATGTCCGTAACAACAGCATTGCTTAAAACTGCAAAAACCCTGGGGGAATTGCCGGTGCGGGCAGGGGGCAGAGGGAGTGTAGTGTGGAGAAGCCCTTACATCTAAGAAAGGCAATTGGATAAATTACAATATACTCATAAAATAAAATGGCACACAGCAATGGAAATTAACATTTGGTAATTCATTATGCCTACTTCCTCATCAACACAAATGGCTTTTAAAAAACAATGCTGATTTGTTCACACAGGGCAGGAAAAAAAAAACAATGCTGAATGGTTAAAAAAAAATCACAAGAATATATACAGTATAATTCCATTTATACAAAATTTTAAAACATGGAAATTAGCCATCTTATCATTTCAGGTCACATACCTATGTGGCAAAAACTGTAAAGAAAAGGCAGAGAAAAAACACAAAATTCAGAATAGTGGTATCCTTTGTGGATAGTATGATCAGGAAGGCAAAAACGGAACACTGAATTCCCTTTCCAAATTTGCTCACCCTCCACTCTTTCCCATCTTGGAAGTTATATTTGACTTTTCTCTTCTTCTCATAACCCCATGTAACTAACCAGCAAGACCTATCAATACCACATCCAAAATATCCCAATTTTGCCCAATTTTGTCCATCTCTATCACTTTATTCTTGTTGAAGCCATCATCAACTGCTCACCAGAACCTCTGCATTAGCCTCCGCCCTGGTCACTCTTGACTCTTGTACAATTCATTCTCCACAAAGCAGCCAAGTGATCTTTTCAAAATTTAAGTCAAATCATGTCCTTTACACTCTCCAATGGCTCCTCTTCACATGCAGAATAAAATCCAATCTCTTCATCATAGTCACCAAGGATTCATTTAATCTGATCACTGCTTACGTCTCTAATCTCATTTTCTGCCACTCCTTTCCTAGCCCACTATTCAGCCTCCGTGGCTTTCTATCTCTCAGACTTGCCAAGCTGATTTCCCCCATGGCCTTTGCATTTGCAGCACTGCGCTTTTCCTGTCTCTTGGCAGAGATGCTTCATCTCAGTGTTTAGGTCTCAAATTTAAACACGAATGTCACCCTCTCCAAGAGGCTGCTTCTGACCACCCCATCAAAAACAGCATTACTGCCACCATCACCCATGGTGACTTCACCCGCTGTCATTCTTTATAGCACGTATCATAATAATAATCTGTGAGTTTAGTGTTTGTCCTCCAGCAGAAAACAGGTCCCACACAAGCAGGGATTTGTCAGTCCAGTTCAGTTTTGTACAGAGCAGTGTCTGGCATATGATAAAAAATATTCATTGGATAAATGGAAAGTGAATTTTATTATCAATAGACATGAAGCAACACCTTCTGACAGTGAAAGGAAAATGAAGCTCACCAATGGCAGAATGAGAAGAAAGAAAAATTTTGAAAATCACTGGAAACGCATTATTCCAAGAACAGTTTTAAATAACTTTTCACAATAGTACTTGTTATGGTTCACATTCCTAAGAATGATTAGTGATTAATCAAAGTTTCACACAGTTTTAAGATCCTAAGTTTGGGAAATGTGCTACCTGTTTACATTTCATTTTTAGAAGAGCACTGTAACTAAAAAAGCATGGTCTTCAATTAGTTCTGAGTTCACTTATGACTCTACTGTGTAATTTGAACAAGTTACTTACCTATCTCTATGCCTGCTTCCTCACTTGTAAAATGAAGCTATTAATAACTATTTCACAGTTAGTGTGAAAATTACATGAAATAAAGTTTTTGAAGCATCTAATTAAGTACCTGGCATGAAGTAAGTGGTCAATAAACTAGTTACTATTGTGAAAGCTGAGATGTCCAGACAAATGGAGGAGCTGATATAAGTCAAATAAACAAACATCCTCCCCTTTTGGCAGAAGTGGGAATACATGCCAGGATTAAATCGTTTTCCCTCCAAAAAGACAAATGTACACAAAGGTAATATATAAATAAGTATGGACGAAGGACTTTGAGAACACTGAGGGACTGACTATCTTCACTAAGGAGGTCAGTCACATGTAAAACTGAGTTTTACAAGACAGCAGCAGGAATTTACTAGATGAAAAGAAGGGGATAGCATGTGCACAAATACAAATGAGTGAGAGATGCAAAATAAAGTGAGAAATGTAGTGTAGTTGGTGTAGAGTATATGTGGGAGGACGGCTAGAAAATAAAGAATTGGTAGGGCCACACGGTAAGGGGCTAAGGTCCACCATTCGAAAGTTTGCACTTTATTCTTCCATCAGTGGGAAGATGAAGGGGACATGCTAATTTGACACCAATTCTTCTAAAGACGGCAAAACATCTTTATGACTTTAAACACCACATAGGGCCACAATCTGTTAATGTAAAATGGAAAATATTTTAAGCTTTAGTTCTTAAAACCATATGAGCAATTTGTGTATTAACAATGACTGACCTGGAACCTCTCCTCACGATGCTTTATTAATTACTCTGGTGACCACTGTTGTGCTAGGCATCATCATGACAGCAGATAAAATCTATCGTAAGTTTACTATGTGTTGTGTACTGTGTTGTTTTATATGTATTATCTCACCCAGTTACCACAACACTTTTATAAGGGGTACTATTACCCATTTTGCAGATCAGAAAACTGAAGCAGAGAGGTTACGGGCCCAGAGCTAGTGACAGAGCCAGGTCTCAAATCTAGGCTGACTTCAAGGCCCTAAAATTAAACCAGTTTGCTGAACTATGATACTGCTCAGTTTATTAACATCACTTGCTGAAAAATATGAGTGCCTACTGCAATTTAAAGCATCATGTTAAGTCAGTTACTTTTAACTTTTACTGTATGGAAGAATCATCTGGGCAGATTGATAAAATGCAGATTCCTAGATTCCACCAGAGATTCTGATTCAGTAAGTCTAGGTTAGATCTGCTTTATTTTATTTATTTTTTTAAACAGTGCCTCACTCTTCTTGCCCAGGCTGGAGTGCAATGGTATAATCACAGCTCACTGAAGCCTCAATCTCTGGGGCTCAAGTGATCCTCTGGCCTCAGCCTCTCAAGCAGCTGCGACTACAGGCATGTACCACTATGCCTGGCTAATTTTTAAATTTTTCATAGAGATGGGTCTCCCTACATCGCCCAGGTGACTTCGACTCCTGGACTCAAGCGGTCCTCCTACCTCAGCCTCCCAAAGTGCTGGGATTATACATGTGAGCCACAATGCCTTGCCGGATCTGCATTTTTAACCATATGTTCAGTCAATTCTGAACTACTTGGTCTATGAACTATGCTCTGGTAGACCCTGTGCTAGATGTCCTAGTGATTCATGGGTATTTGAGCCTCGTGCTCACTAGGCATTTATAATCTAAAAGGGATAAAAATAAGGTGCACAAATAATACAAAGCAATATAGCAAAAATAGTACAGACAACATAAGCAACAAAGACTTCAAAGAAGAGAGGTCATCTGAAATGAAATGAGAGGGTGTAGGATTTCATAAAGAAGGGGAACATTTTATATGCAGACTTTCCGGGATAATTTTACACACATAGGAAGGTACATGAGCAGAGGCCTTGGCAGGCAGAGGAACTGCATTTACGAGTCTAATGATGATGCCAGAAAAAAAAGTAGAGAAAGTCTGTAGAAGGCCCTAAATGTCAAGCTAACCACTATGGGCTTTATGCAGTGCCTGTCCCTGTACTGGAAAGCAGCTAATGGTTTTTGAGGAGGGAAATGAAATAATCATAGCGATATTCTTTGGAAGAGTACTTTCATGAAGCTATGGAAACAAAAGACAAAGGGAATATTCCGGTTGTTACCATTCTAATCCCGAAGAAATAAGGCAGAACAGGTAGCATGAAAAAGGGAGGAATGGTAAATCTTAATAACTATCACGTGTAGGAGAAAGGCAGCAATCGCAAATGATTCCTTCACCCTTTAAGCCCAAATTGTATCACTATCAGTTTCACGTTACTTCTTACACAGCTAACCAGGCCCAAAATATATAAAGAGTTCACTTATTTAAAACACAGCCCAGGACTAAGTAAATTGGCCTCCAAGTAGCCAACATACATGTCACACACTAAGAAAAGAAAAAAAAAAGTATTATATAACAAATATAAGCATCTGATTTTCAAAACCGTAGTAGTTTGGAAGCAAAAATCAGAAGGGGAAAAGAGCCTGCTACAGGTGGACATGCTTAAGAGTCTAAGGATCAAAGAAGAAACAAAACTATTAAAAAGCACACACAATCACTCAGGGTCACTTCTCCATAACTGTTTATTGACAAGAACACGATTCCCAGAAAAATGATATAAATAAGAATCTTCCTTAATGTTCCAGGCACCTACCACAAAAGAAAGTCTTCTTTAAACATTCATTAAAGTTAAGTATTTTAAAACAAACAATATTTCCCTGATTAAGAGGTCATTTTTAAAGGACGGCTGATATATGCCAGCATAACTCCTCTATCAGTACCTAAGAAACAATTAAAGGCAAGAAAGATTTATAACACACAAAGTTTGAAGGTGATAGAATGTTTTCATAAAGCATTTGATCAAGAGTGTGACCCCACTGAGTGTAATTTGGGTACTTCTGTCCTGATGACTGTGTCTTTGAATTCTATGTTACAAATAATATGAACTCATCCTCAACAAAAAGAAACGCTATTAAACTGGTCTTAAATACATACCCTGTGTACCTACTGAAATTAGACAACATCCTTTGACACTCAATGTCCTGCAGCAATAGGCTGTGTAACAACTTTTCAAAAGACTTTAACATTACAACATTTAACATTACATGAAGGACTCTCACTTTGTTCACCAACAGTCATTAATGTTTATTATGAATTAATACCATTTTTCTAAGGACCCCACCTAAAATTTTTGTAAGGGGAATTAAGATGTTAACTGATTCAAAGTTATACTTAGGTTGATGATTAAGTTTAAAATATATACCAAAGTCACAGACTGTAAGGCTTTTATATATGTCTATGGCTTTGGTATATATTTTATCGTGTATTTTTCACATAATTTTCATCATGTAACAAAAAGTATATCATATTACTGGAGTAAGAAGAATTTGGGATGTTTCTAAATAGCAGAAAAGAAAATCAGTGTATCTTCACAACATTGGAACAGTAAAATAACATTTCTTTAACTATGTTGTGGTGATAAAGCAACTAAGTGGAACCAGGCCTCTCACATTTCTCAGACACAGCAAAGGATAGAGAAAACTAAAACACACAAGCATACACAAAATTTCATCAATCAAATGATCTGACAACTTTCAGATATTGAAGATCAAGATTATGGTACTTCAGAAAACACAGGTCAAATATCTACGTGGTATAAACGTCTAAACCGAAGCAATCAATTGCACCTAGCTGCCCTCCCTCTCCCCCACCCCCAAAAAAATCCATCTTTTTAGAATCATCCCTGCTCTTCAGAAGCTTACAGAATGAGGACGCTGAAGCCAAATAAATGCGCTTTTCAGTGTTTTTCAAACTGCAAGTTGTGACCCACAAATCATCAATTTAGTAAATGTCAGCCAGCAGGTTTTTTTAATGCAAGAGGGTGGAATATAATAGAAATTAGCAGAACATATCATATGTAATAAAGGTAAATACTGCTTTGTGAAAGTTTCCCTTCATACCTAGGCATGTACTAGATCTGAATGTAAGCCATACTTAATACTGTGGGGCATGATTTTTTTTTTTTTTTTTTTTAAGTTTGAAAGTTACCACCCTAGAGATCTGGGTCTAACGCTGCTCAGGACCCAAAGGGTGAATGTTTTCCTCAGTCCTCGGCACCTATTCATACTCCTTGCTCAAGATAGACTACTGGAAACTAACTTAAGAGCTCCACAGCAGCATGACGTGAACAAGGGACAAGCCCCAGCTCAGCCTGTATTTGGACTTGAAAGCATTGCCAGCTTCTCTCAACAGCCCTAGGCGTTGCCTATAAGTTCTTTGTAGCCTAGCAACCTTCAGAGTAGAGCTCCTCCTTCCTCCACTGACTGTATACAGTTCAACACTTCCAACCAACTTTCCTCAACTACAACTTCTGGAATCACCGTGTTCCAAGAAAAGACAGTATTAAATCTCCTCTCTTCACCAATTCCCAAAATGTCTTCCTACTAGAAGACCTAGAACTCAACAGAGAAGCTCCACACAGATCCTTACTTCCCCCAAGATCCCAGCACCCTCCTGTCAGTCCCCATCTTATTCCAACACCCTCGTTCTCAGTCTCCCAACCTTGGCGCAAATCTTTTATCCCAAAAGCCCTTATTCAATTACCACATCCTTTTATCAGCCCTGGTAAGAGCAGGCCTAATGTCCCAAGGGCCTAGACATGCCAGTCCTTCCCCCAGCAAACCTCCCTGGGGACATGTCCTCTTTTCTGGGATTCAGTAGTTCAGAGACAAGTTTCCTATTTCCCCAGCAGTCCCAGACACGTCTCCCTCTTCTAACAGCTAGGAGGCATCTACCCATCCCCCCACGCTGGGGCACGGTGAGACGCCTGGATTCTCCCAGGAACCCGGGCAGGCTCCCCAACACGCCCTCCTCCAACCCGGGGCCACCCCCCAGCCCAGGCCAGCCCAAGACCCTCCCAGCTCCGCCCTAGCCCAGGCCAGGCAGGCCCCATCCTCCCTCTAGCCCCAGAGCAGGTCTCCCATCCCCACAGCTGCTCGAGACAGGCCCCGTGTGGCTCTCAGCCCCTGCCCAAGTGTCCTATCCCAGCACCCTGCAGGAGCGACCCTCCGCGCCTCGGCTCCGGAGGGGAGCGCCTCGGGCCTCGAGAGCCCGGTAGAGCTGGCGGGCCTGGCTCCACTCACCCCTCAGCCCGGGAGGCGGGGGAGCTGCTGCGGCGGCTCCTCCGGCTGCGCCTCTCCTCCCCCCTCCCGGCCACCGCTGTCGCCGCCGCTCAGCCTCAGGCCTGTTCCCGGCCGGCCCCGGCCCGGCTCCGCTTCACCTAGACCCCAAATCTGGCCGCCGGAGCCCAGTGTCCTGCATTGACCCGGAAGCAGCTTTCCCGGCCCAACAACAACACGTGACCCCGCCGCACGTGTCACGTCCGCTGCGTGAATGGGAGGGGGCGCCAGAGGAGCTGGTACTCCCTAATCGAGCTGGGGTTGCCATGGCGACGGGGATGGCTGTACTGGCCTGGGCTTCACCAGAAACACCTCATCTGCTCTTTCTCGTGCCCATCCATTGAGGGGACATCCCCAGGGGCAGAATAGGAGTACACATTGTCATATCAGAGGACAATAGGAGCTGCAGAAAGGAGCATTGGGCTGAACCTTTCCAGAGACACTTGGAATCTTGACCCGGCTCTGTTATTGATTTGCTGTGTGACCTTGACCAAGTCTGTTCCTATCTCTGGCTTCAGCGTCCTCAACCATAAAATGAGGGAATTATACTAGATGAGCCCTCAGGGTATGGTGGCAGTCTGAACTTTCTTCCGTGCCCCCTTCACAAGTAGCATCCCGAGCTTCCAACACCAATGTAGTAACAGCAGCTTTCATTTATTGAGCACCTTCTAGGTACAGGCGCTGCGCCTGTGCGATTTTTAATTTTTATAGCCCTCCAAAGAGATGGTATTTATAGAATTGAAAACAAGTTCAGAGTGCTTAAGTGATCTGTCCAAGACCACCCAGTTAGTAAACGTGACCAGGGTGAGATTTGAATCCAGGTCAGGCTGGCATCAGGGTCCATGCACTTCACTTTATGCCACGCTATTGCTCCAACTCCATGCTTAGTATTATTATATCTGACTGTTGAGCTGTGATTGCTGAGGTACTCCTTTGTCCATTTCTTTTGCAGAAACATACATGGAATAGGGATGGTGCTGGCTCATCCCAAAGTGAATTCAGCCTTGTATGGGAATATCCCCCGAAGTGCTAGGAGATGAAGATGTCTTTGTGCATACAGTGTATGTGCTTTTGTGTGGTGTGTGCCGGAAAAGAGGTGGGGGATGTAATGTGCATGCACACGTCTGCATTGGTTTCTAGAAAGGGGAAACAAAATTCTTTAGGAGAGACCCAATAGCAGCTTACCATCATCAGTTCCTGGAGACTTATTTTGTTATTCTGTTTTGTTTTGTCATATCCCCTAGGTAGGGCTTAGAGAGGTTAGAGGGGGAAATAAAAAGCCAGAAGGACGTGGATAAAGAAACTGCTCTGGGGATAAAGGGGATGATTAGCCAAGAATTGTATCTTAGGTTTCTTAGGAGGGGGCTTTACTCCCCCTTCCACAGAGAACAGAGTGCCTTTCTGGCAATTTAAGAATTACTGGCTTTGGGAGCACTCAGATCATTGGCATGACCACAGTCAAAAGTAGCCTCAGTGGTGAGGACCATCAGAAGAGCAGAGTGAAATGTACAAGGTGGATGCTGCATGGATACTCTGTTGACAGACTTACTTCTGAGCTCAGGTACCTTTGGGGACACCCAGAAATGCTTACGAGGCTAGTTGCCCTGTGAGCAACTAGGAAAAAAGCAAGAAATATGGGTTATTACTGTTAACATATACTATGTGCAATGTATATAAATACACATATGAGTATTGTATGTGGCTGGGTGTGGTCAATTATACACTTCTTTTTATCGCTGAGATATCCTCCAATCATTTTTCTGCCTCTTTTCCCATCTTTCCCCTTATAGATAAACTTCTAAAGACAAGATCAATGTCTCTACCCACCTCCCCATCTTTCTCCCCAAGACAGCTGGAATTATCTTTCTACGACTTATGTCTGTAATCTCAGCACTTTGGGAGGCTGAGGCCTGAGGCGGATGGATCAAGCGGTCAGGAGTTCGAGACCAGCCTGGACAATATGGTGAAACTCCATCTCTACTAAAAATACAAAAATTAGCTGGGTGTGGTAGTGCAAGCTTGTAATCACTGCTACTCAGGAGACTGAGGCAGGAGAATTGCTTGAACCTGGGAGGCGGAGGTTGCAATGAGCTGAGATTATGCCACTGCACTCCAGCCTGGGTGACAGAGTGAGACTCCATATCAAAAAAAAAAAAAAAAAAAAAAAAACAACAAAAACAAAAAACAAACAACTCATATGTGATTGTGTTATTACCTGGAACTTAAAACCCTTTCAAGATTCTCTGTGGGTCTCAAGATAACATCTATTATTATTAATGTACTTCTCAAAATTTTTCCAGATCTGGACCCCACTTTTCCAGCCTCCTTTCTCACTGTTGTTTGCTCTTCTGTATCTGCTCTATTCAATCTGGTAGCCACTAGCCACATGTGGCTATTTAAATTGAAATTAATTAAAATTAAGTGAAATTAGAGTTTCATTTCCTCAGTCACTTGACACTAGTTACATTTCAAGTGCTCAATCACGATGTATGGCTAGTGGCTATCATATTGGACAGGGCAGATACAGAATATTTTCATCATCACAGAAAGTTCTATTGAACTGCACTGCTCTGTACTCACAAACCTTCCTGTATGATATATTCTATAGGAATTCCCTCCACAAAACCATTTGCTTCAAATGTTCTTCTTTCACTTCCTTTAGACAGGAGGATATCTCAGAGACAGCTTATTTCCTTGTTGTTTGTTTGGTGAGCATGGAAGCCTCAATGAAGGCAGGAGTAGGTCTATCATGTTCACTATTGATTCTGCATTATTTCTAAAGGGCTATCATATAGGAAAAGGAGAGAATGGACATTGAACTAAACTGAGAGAAAATAACAGAAAGGCAGATTTGTGGCCATTTTATTAGATATTATGATTATTAATTATCATTTTAGACAGGGTCTCTCTCTGTCACCCAGGCTGGAGTACACTGGCACAATCATAGCTCACTGCAGCCTCAAACTCCTGGGCTAAAGTGATCCCTGCTTCTCAGCCTCCCAAGTAGCTGTGACTACAGGTGTGTGCCACCATGCCTCCCTAATTTTTTTTTCTTTCTAGAGATGAGATGTCACCATGTTGCCTCAAGCGATCCTTCCACCTTTACCTTCCAAAGTGCTGGGATTACAGGCATGAGTCAATAAGCCCAGCCAAAAAAATATTCATAATTTGATCACTTTGACCTACAAAGGGCAATTTTATACTGTGCAACCTAATAATAAGGAAGAACTTCGGGAGAGTTGGAGCTGCTTTAGTCAGTTCTAGTTAATTCTCTGTCATTGGAATAGGTTGAGCAAAGGCAGAATCTATTAAAACAATGTGTAAACAATTCCTGGATCAGAAGATTCGAAGTCTTGTAAGATTCTCAGTCTATGTTTCTCCTACTGGATGTTTAATTCAGAATTGAGTATGCCATAACAAAAATCACAGCCACTTTCTAAGGTTTTACTATGCCAGACACTGCTTCAGACATTTTATGTAGATTACTGTTTTTCCCTCAATCTTCACAATGATCTTATGAAGTATGTTTAGTGCTATCAGATTTGCCAACTAAGGCTGAGGCTAAGTCATACACCCAGCAACATACAACTAGTAAAAGGCGAGTCCAAATTCACATTTAGGTCAGTCTGAAATCAGAATTTGAGTTTGAGTTCACAATGACCCTGTATGATGAGATATAGTTCTGTCATGAAGTTTCAGTCAGATATTTGCATGTCATTTTAATTAAAAAAATTGCTTGTTTTGTAAGAGTTGTGTTCCTTGTACTCAGCTAGGTGGTTTGGGGAAAACAAAGATAAATAAGGCATGGTCTCTACAATGTAATTGGAATGATAACAGTGATACATGGCAACTTACGGGATATTATTTTTTTAAAGGGCATAAGGGAATTATCTTCACAGCTGAAGGCTCTTCCCAAGTAGACAAGAGGATAAGGACATAATTATATGAGAATTTAATGTGAACAACAATAGTACACAGATGGGAACACAGGGGAAGAGAAAAGCAACTGCTTCACTTGAAAGAATAATGGCTGGTTTGGTGATTGTGTCTTTAATACCATTCCTGGCTTCTCCACTAACCACCTCTGCTTCTTGGACTGTTTCTGCCTAGAGCATTATCTACCAAATAACAGAGATAAACTGTGATATCTGGATAAACTATCATGGCAAACCACCTGAAATTATATATATTGTGTATATGACACATGTATGCATTTTTAAGAGGAAGTGTCCCAGATTTCATCAGATGCACACACACACACACACACAAATTCTAAGTCAAAAAAAATGTAGAATGGATGACCCCTTTAAATTTTGCAATTCTCAGATTCTATATTTTATTTTGGTCAACATTTTTCACATATTTGTCAGGAGCTGTACTGTCATGCCAAGCCTAGTGACCAAGCAAATGGCAAATATTTTTAAAATTTTAAACTGGAGGGTCATACCTAGAATTATTTAGGAAGGATCAGTATTTCCTTACTGGGCAGAATATGATCTTTAAAAAACAACTCTTAATTTGCTTTTTTGCAATTTGCAATAGACAGATCAGCTGTATAAAGCTTAATTTTCAAGAAGACCTTACATTAATTAAGATCACTTGCAACAAATTGCTACAAGCCTCACTAATCCCTCATAATTTTTTGTATTGTGAATAACAGACATACAGAAAAGTGCACACAGTGTACATAAATGTACAGCTCAATGAATTATCACAGATAAGCATGTAACAACCCCCCATTTAAGTCATAGAACACTGCCAGTTTCCCAAAGACTTGCCCCGGTACCTACACTCACAATTCTCCCCAAGTTAATTTAACTGCTGTTCTGACTTCTAATAGTGTAGCTTATTTTTCCCCGTTTTTAAATAAATGAAATCAAACGAGATGATTTCTTTCACTTAACATTATGAGACTCATCTATTTTGGTCCATGTAGCTATAGTTTCTTCATTTTTGTTGTTACACAGTATCTTATATTATAGTAACACTAATTATTTATCCATTCCACCCTTGGACATTTGGGTTGTCTCCAGGTTTTGGCTAAAAGCCTGTAGTCCCAGCTACTCGGGAGACTGAGACCTAAATGAAAGCTCTTGTCTTTAAATCTGAGAAGACACGATATGTCCATTTATCTGTGAAGACAGCCCCACCTACCAGGCAAAATTGAATTGCTGCTTCCATTATGTTCCCAAATCCTTTATTCATTCTTCTATTATAGCTTTTATAAGTGTCTTTTTTTGTATGTAACCCCATTAGACCCAGAATTTGTCAAGGAGAAGGCAAAGGCCTCACAAAAGTAAAGAATGTCCTTGTCTCTTACATGTGTGTGTATATGTGGTGTGTGTATGTGTATATATGGTATGTGTATGTGTATATATTTGATACATATGTACAGCAAGTATTAGAGTGGGGAAAGGGAAGTGAAGAATTGGTTATATGGCTATGGCAGGACAAGGCTCAAGAATTTACAGAACCTGGGGCCCTGTCCAAACACTCCCTTGCAAATATCCCCAACTCTAGTGCCCTCGTATTGTTCTCTGTCCATCTTGCAGGGCAAGCCCCGAGGTTGCCTAGGATTCAGTTCTAAGGCTTCTCTCTTTTCTCACTCCAATTTCTCCTTAGGTTACGTCATCTATTGCCCTGAATTTAAATAACATCTTCATGTTGATAAATTCTCAATAAGGAGCTCAGACATCTCTGGACCACTAGACTTGCTTATCCAGACTTGCATATCCAACTGCCTATTAAATATTTCCACTTAGATAGCCCATATGCGTCTCAAATTTAACATGCCCCAGAGAGAAATCTCAGTCCCCCCCGCTCCTTTCCCAATCTAATCTTCCCTATTTTAGTAAATAGTATCACTTTCCATACCAATTACTAAAGAAGTCAGTATGATGGAATCATTTTTGACTCTACCAAATGCTGTCTACCTCCAAAATATACTTATCTGTATCTCTACAGATACCTAGCTCAGATAGGCACTCTATAAATATGTCATTGATGAAAAATAGGAAAAAGGTCAATATGTTTGTCCACTTGAGAAACTCTGGAACAGGTTGCTGGGAGTCTTATTATATGAGAAGTTGGTATTCTTGTTGCCAGTGGGGTAAGAAGATATTGAAATTAAAGCACCCTAAAATAAGTGAGGAAAGATTTTCCCAGCTTCCGGAATGAGTAAAAAATTACCTGAGAGGAGATAAGAGTCAAGGTGCTCAGATCCTTTTGAGTCACCATATTGTGGTGTGCAAGGGAGGAAAGCTTATACAGGTGTATTAGTCTGTCCTCATGCTGCTAATGAAAACATACCCAAGACTGGGTAATTTATAAAGGAAAGAGGTTTAATTGACTCACAGTTCAGCATGGCTGGCGAGGCCTCAGGAAACTTACAATTATGGTGGAAGGAGAAGCAAACATGTCCTTCCTCACATGATGGCAGGAAGGAGAAGTGCCAAGCAAAAGGGGAAAAGCCCCTTATAAAACCATCAGCTCTAGTGAGCACTCACTCACTATCATAAGAATGGCAACATGGGGGTAACCATCCCCATGATTCAATTACTTCCCAACAGATCCCTCTCATGACACATGGGGATTATGGGAACTACAACTCAAGATGAGATTTGGGCAGGGATGGGATCAAACCCCTCTAGGCCATACCTTGGGAATTTTCTCCAACTTTCTTCACAGAAGAGCTTGCAATATCAGAGAGTGAAGCAATACGTTGCAGAGCTCATTCAAAGGATCATAGTATCCTAAGAAGAGGGGCAGCTCTGTAGTACCTGGAATGGGTAACATGGAGGTCAACAGCAGTGCCGGCAAACAGTAGTACTAAAGCAAAAGAGAAGCTTTACAAGCCACTGACATGCAGGAAGAGGAGGTCCAAGAAAGGTGCGTTTTCAAGCCTTCATGTTCCCAAGTTGCTACAGGCGATTTACACACACAAACATGCACATGTATGCACACATACCACAGCTCTTGTCAAAAATGTCTGTGAAAAGCACCATCCCATATCACCCTCTTAGAGAGTCACTGTACACATTTGCATTATAAATGCTCCACAAAGTTCTGCAAAAGAAAATAATGGCTTAAGTATATTTTGTGCAGCATATTTGGCCTGGGAGCCCTTTGTCGTGGATACCTGTTACCATGTCACTGATTACTGCTCTACCAGACACAGGATTGCAGGGAGGCAAGATTTCTCTAGATATGGACTCAGGGGTTCAGAGGGTCCTGGAGAGTTCTTCACAAGGGGTCTGCAAATCCCACTGTGCACCAAACCCTGAATAAACAACAGTTCTTAAATACATAGTGCTACTTTAACAAATATGGATCACTACCTATAATTTTAAAAATACTAATTTTTAATCACTTTATACTAAATGTGTAACAATGACCCTATTTTGCAGGAGCATGAAGAATATTTTTTCAATAAAAGGGTTTTTTAAATAAAAATGAAAAATTTGTGGATCAACCATATTTAAAGTGATTTTGACCCTATAAATAATGATGGCTAACATCTTTTGGTGCCTAATATGCATATGCATGGGTACTACCCTAAATGTGTTATAGAGATTATGTTACTTAATCCTTACAAACACTGGGTGCAATGACTCATGTCACTTTGGGAGACCAAGGTGGGAGGATTTCTCGAGGCCAGGAGTGCAAGACCAGCCTGGGCAACTTAGCAAGGCTCCATATTTACAAAAATAAAAAGAATTAGCAAGGCATGGTAGTGCATGCCTGTAATCCCAGCTACCTGGGAGGGAAGCTGAGGTGGGAGGATTCCTTGAGTCCAGGAATTCAAAGCTGCAGTGAGCTGTATTTGTGCCACTGCCCTCCAGCCTAGGAGAGAGAGTAGGACCCTAGCTCTAAAAACACACTTTCTTTTAACCACCTTATGAAATAAATACACATATTGTCATTCCCATTTTATAGTTGAAAAAATTAGCTTAGTGAAGTTAAAGTGCTTCAATTTGTTGAAAGCACACATTATAAAGTGATAGAGTTGGGGTTTGAATCCAGAAGCCTGAGTCCAGAGGCAACGTGTTAACTACTAGGCTGTATCTGGCTCTCATTGGAATGACGTGTCCTGAAGGGAATAAGGCACAAGCCACATGTTCTATCTTTTTCAGGGAAGAATGGGGGCTTCTGTGTCCTGTTTTATGGCAGCTAATCCTAATCCTACAAGCTGCTGAGAAATGTGTCTCCAGACTTCTTCACAAGACTCTGCCCTCCCTTCTTCATTAATTATGCAACTGGAAAGAAAAGTCAATTCAGCATTTGGAGGAAAATGAAAGCATGAAAGAAGGGACCTTACCTCACCTTTCTTTTAGGCTAAAAATTCACATTCTTTCCTCATGAAGTCACATCCATCTTCATAGCACCTCACCAGGATTTGGCCCAGAAACAATTGCAAAAAACAAACTGACAGAATTACCAAGAGTTATGAAGCAAAACACTCCCTACTGGGGTGGGGGGGTGGCGGTGGGCGGTGGGGGCAGTGGGGGGGGGGGGGGGTGGGTGGGGGGAGTGTCAATGTGCCTTTCCTAAGAGAAGCGCACGTGGTTCAGAGCTGAGGCCCCCTCACCTCACTCCGGGTTATAATGCTGAATTCTGTGCACTCCTCTTAGTCAGGGACAGGGGCGTAATTTGAGTGAGCTAAGTTGTACCCTTGAACCCATGGCGAGGCTTAATATCTATAATTTTAAAAATAAAAGCAGACGCGCCAGAGAGCAAAAGGAAGGCAAAAAGTGTTACGATGGTCTTTCACGCATAAAGATGACGATGACTGAAAAAGTGCAAGGCCTTGACTCTCAGCCCCAGAAAATAATCTCCTGAGCACTCCTGCTTAGTGTCTCGCATTGGAGTTGCTTTTGTCTTTCTTTCAGCATACAGCGTAGATTTTTGCTTACATATAAGTAGTGCTGCCCCATCCCAGATGGTATCCCACCAGGAAAATGGAACATAAAATTGCTTTCTTGAACTGTTTTTATTTTTGCAAGTTATTTTCTGGAGTTTTCCCAGCATGTCTCAAGCAGCACTTTAACACCTCAATTCCTGAGGTGCAAAACAGTATATTAGAAATGATGTATTGGGGAAAATGCTTCTTTAGGATCTAGGTGAGGGTTAACAACTTAACTGCCTTTTTAAGAGCTGCATTTAAACATGTATATGAAGGTTTTATGGGAAAAACAAAACTTTTGACTAGTCTGCACTGTATTAATCTATTCTCAAACCACCCAGAGTGACAATATTTTGCTTAATTTCTTTTATAGATCAGTCTGGAGCACTATGTTGTAGTGTAGGTATATGTATCTGTGTATCTATATATTTGTGTGCTTTTTAGCTAAAAGTAGGGTGAAAGGAGAAGAAAAACAAGGACAGGAACAAAGAGAACTCCAGAGCAGGGTTAAAAGTGCACACGGTGATGACATAACGCATTTAACCAATAGATCTCAAATTTAGCTCTCCAGATATTGATTCAAAAAAGGAAAAGAACCTTGTCAGTTCCCAGTATCTATAGGATAAAACTAATTGCTCAAGATATTTTTAGCTGTCTGTGGCTCTAAGATCAGATAGGTATTTTCCCCAGAGACTTGGGAATGGACCGTGTAAGATGCAATGCACTGAACCTCATTGTCAAAAACTGTCTTTACAATGGTGCTAATGAGTTTCACTGGGCTCCATCTTAGCTAATAACATCTTACCAAAGGGTCCTTCCATAAGACTAATTCTGCAGGGGTCCCGTATAACGTAGTCCATATAGTCAGCTCTCTGCTGATCAATATTGTGCAAACAATAAAGTAAATCAACGCCAGAAAAATTACAATAGTAAAATAGAGTGGCTAGTTATCATCTAAGTGCAAGAAACTACATTTCGCCACTACGTGCTTTATAGACTTTTGATCCATTTGCATAGTTTTTTTGTTCCTTTCCCATCAGCACCATAAATATTTGAAGGAGGCTGTAGCTGACAGTAGCCTAGAAAAGGGCTCTTCTGGCCAGGCATGGTGGCTCACTCCTATAATCCCAGCACTTTGGGAGGCTGAGGCAAGTGGATCACCTGAAGTCAGGAGTTCAAGATCAACCTTGCCAATGTGGTGAAACCCCATCTCTACCAAAAATACAAAAAAATTAGCCAGGTGTGGTGGCAGGTGCCTGTAATCCCAGCTACTTGGGAGGCTGAGGCAGAAGAATTGCCTGAATCTAGGATGTAAAGGCCGCAGTGAGCCAAGATCGCACCATTGCACTCCAGTCTGGGCAACAAGAGCAAAACCCTGTCTCAAAAAAAGAAAAAAGGGCTCCTTCTTCTCCTCCTCCCCCTCCTCCTCCTCCTCTTCCTCTTCTTCTTTTCTTGGTCCTCATCATCATTATCATCTCTACCATTTCTTGGACCCTTCTTATTTACCAAGCCCTGTACATATGTTCTTTACATGTGTTACCTCTGTAAGCCTCCCAGCAAAGCTGTAAGAAGTTCTATTTTATTTTATTTTTTAATTGGGGATGAGAACCATTAAATGAATTGCCCAAAACACCACCAGCTCATACGTGGTAGAGGCAGAATTGACTCAGTTCTGACCTTCCATTGTGCCATGCCACCTGTATACATCCACGCTTTAATTGGGAAGATTTTTCCCCCTGATTTCTTGTGAGCACTTTCTATTTTGGATGACTTTCTTCCAAATACCACATAGGACTACAAATCATTTGGGTAGAAACTCAGATTATTGATCCTTTGATTATATTTAATACTCTAGTAAAGAAAAACACAAACACTTCTCAAACCTTTTACTGTGTTGGTAGCAACAGTGCAATCTGAGTTCTTGAAGACTCTCTTCCAGATTTCCTTTGACTAACACATTCTGATTCAAAAAACTACTTATCTCCCTTCCTTTAACTGGGTTACTGCTCCTTTTATACACTTGCGATCAGCAGATACTTTTTGGGTTGTTTTTCTGCTCGTACCTGTTGTACTCCACTGTTGATAGTACAAATGGCTCCCTCCACATACCACAGGTGCACCTAAATCATGAGACCCTTTAGGAAAAGTTTCTTTGCTGGCATAAAATCAATAGTTCAGCCTCCTAAAATACCTGAGGCCATGTCCATATGATTAAAAACATTGCTTTGAAAGGACGGTTGAGAAAGTGTTTTTCCTGGTCAATGACTGAACTTGAGTGACAGCTTAGTTCACCTGAGCTACAGGAGATTTCACTCAATCTTGTATGGTAAAGACTTATCCATATGGAAATATGTAGAGCTGGTCCATTCACTTTTACTACTGTGAATTGCTGCATTGTATTGATTAAGTCATAGTTTTCAAAATCTGTCTTTTCATTGGTATACTTTTTAAATTGCTTCTAGGTGTTTTGGTTGCGTCTGTTTTGCTGTTACCAACTATTGCAGTGAATATTTTTTGTCAGCGTCTACTTGTGAACATTTGTGAGAATTTTTCTAGAGTATATTCCAAGATATGGAATTGATGATTCATAAATGTTCCTCACTTTACCTTTACTAGATATTACCAAATTGTTCTCCAGTTTACCATCTACCAGAGACAGATACATGAAAGTTTCCTATATCCCACCTCCTTACCAGCTTTGGTACTATCAGATTTTTGTTTATTTATTTTGCTTACCTGATGGATGTGACGTATTATTTCATTGTTGTTTTGAAAGTCTTCAAGTTCTGGACAAAAGCTGACTTGGTAGCTTTGTGAGAACATAGCCTTGTTCTAAAGGAAGTGGAAAGTTCATGAGAAGAATTTATTCAATTAGGTCCCAATGACTATGATAAAAGAAATCAATTACCCACAGTGCTTTGAGCACTTTTTGTTTGTTTGTTTTTTTGAAACAGGGTCTCACTCTGTCACCCAGGCTGGAGTGCAGTGGTGCAATTATAGCTCACTGTAGCCTCAAATTCTTGGGCTTAAGCAATCCTCCTGCTTCAGCCTCCCGAGTAGCTAGGACTACAGAGGCACACCACCATACCCAGCGAATGAGCACTTATATTTAAAATAAAAATGAGGCCAGGCATGGTGGCTCATGCCTGTAATCCTAGCGCTTTGGGAGACGGAGGTGGGAGAATGACTTGAGTCCAGATCGAAGCTACTGTGAGCTATGATGGTACCACTACACTCCAGCCTGGGTGACAAACAGAGACACTGTCTCTAAAATACATTTTTAAAATAAAATAAAAGGGAGTTGCTGGTATTCATATTTTGACAAGTCATAAAAAGTTCTTCCTCTTTTCCTATGCTGCATAACCTTTTCCTATTCGTGTTGAGTTATGAATTTGGTGCTACTCCAAAATAAATAATTCCAGATTGGTGCTTGTTTGCATGGGGAAAGCATTTGCTTAGAAATTTGAGGGTTGGCTTTAGACAATGGCCTGAACTTGCAGAAACACAAACATGCTTTAAGATGTTCCAAGTTGCTTGGGGTGGGATGGGATGGGGACTTTGGTCTCTGCCACAGAGGCAGGCTAGAAGCTAAGCAGGCAGGAGCCTGTGCAGGGGCCCTCTGAGGATGGACCATGCCTTGGAGAGCCATCACAACTCTTAAGCTCAATTAATTAGCTACCTTTTAATCTGTGTTTATTTTCCTTTGTTATCTCTGGGCCTTTTCGTTTAGCCTTACTTTACCATTTCAGCTTTGTTGCAGCTGTGCTACAGGGAATCAAGGAAAAATTTTAAGTCAGTTTGAGTTTCATTTGTGCAAGAGCAAAAGTGGCACCCTAAACAAAGATGGCAACAGTGATTTGTGACAAGACTCCAAGGGCAAGATGAGTCTTGAGGGGATTGAAATCTGGTTATCATATCCAGACTCCCATTCTCATGTAGAGATTCCACCTCCATTGCAATCTTGGAAGATTTTATTAAGTGAGACTGTGGGGGCTCTTAGAATCTCCCACAGAGGCCCCTGTGGCAAGGTGAATCTTAGCTGACTCAGCTGTGAAATGAGCTTCTTATTCTTTTATTTCCAGGGAGCCAGCATATTGTCCCAGAAAGACCAGGATCTTTGAATTCTGGCAAACTTGAGCTCAGATCCGTGCTGGGAGAAGTTTGTGAACTTGGACAAAGTACTTACACTCCCTGAGACTCCAATTCTCCAGCTCTAAAATGAGGGTAACAAGACTACCTTAGAGAGTTAATCTTGATGATTACATACGATAACTTGTATAAAAGTGGCTAGTTTAGGCCTGGAACACAATAGACATGAAAGAAATATCTGTTTGCTTCTCCACCCCCCTACCTCACCCCTATGTCAGGTTTCCAGTAGCTGGTGCCTCCACACTCTCAGACCCCAGGATCCTTGGTGTGGGTCTCCTGGCCCCAGGCCTCGTGTGACTGTCCAGGAGTTGACCTCTCCCTTGTCGCATTCCTGACCTCTGCTCTTGGGGAGCAACTGACTTTTTTTTTTTTTAAAGACAGAGTTTCACTCTTGTTGCCCAGGCTGGAGTGCAATGGTGGGATCTCGGCTCACCGCAACCTCCGCCTCCCGGGTTCAAGTGATTCCTCTGCCTCAGCCTCCTGAGTAGCTGGGATTACAGGCATGTGCCACCATGCCCGGCTAACTTTGTATTTTTTTTAGTAGAGATGGGGTTTCTCCATGTTGGTCAAGCTGGTCTCGAACTCCTGACCTCAGGTGATCTGCCGGCCTCAGCCTCCCAAAGTGCTGGGATTACAGGTGTGAGCCACCGCGCTCGGCCTACGACTGACTTACAATGATGAACTCAGTATTATACCTCCTTAACAGAAAGAAATCACTCTATTGATGGCAATTTCAGGTACCACAGCAGGTGTATGGGGGAATGCTGTATTTGAGAACAGCAGAATCTTGCAGTAATTAAAACTAACCTCCAGTGCATACCTTTACATCCACCTCAGGGCAAGCTATGGTATTCAATTCAAAGTGAATGGATTTTTCACTGAGCGTCCCCAGGGACAATTGATGTCCTCACCTGCCCTTAAGGCAACTATCTCTCCTCACAACTGAAAGAGACTTAGGACCTATAGATGGTATTATGGATCTCCTTGACATGCTTTGGTCTTAAATTAAAATGCCTCCAATAGCTGCTGGCTTGGGTGGCTGACTGTGGAACTTTTCATCTCTCAGTTACCATTTCAAATTTGCCCCTGCAACAGCATTCTTCTCCTGGAAGAAGGCAGCCTCTGATAAGGAATTTGAATGGGGTCTCAGCCATGTCCCTTACCCGTGGACACTTGGCTAGCTGGAAGCATCCTTCCTTCCGGCATGGTAGTCTCAATGGAGGAACTGAAGATCAAACAAGTTTAATCTCTGACCTGCACACTGGCCACCTAGCAGGGTTCTGTCTTTAGGGCAAGAAGGATCTGAAATAATTCATGCTGTTCTCAGCACAGTGTTATTTCTCCATAGGAGGCTGTCAGCTGCTGAGGGCTATCAATCTGACATACTTCTCTAGTTCTACATAGAGACTAAAATACCATTTAAGTCTTATTCCAACATTTCTCAAATCATGTGGGTATTACCAAGCATGAAATTATCATCTAAAAACTCAATTTGAAAGAGCTGGTTCTTTGGGGAAAATAAGAAAGAACATTTCTTCCTGTTTACTCTGAGATTTGCTTTTTTCCCCCAATAATGTGGTTATTGTGTCTTTCTTAATCTTAGCGATCAGGCTTGAATTTTCACCTAGTGTCCAATTTGCTTATAAATCTCTTCATTTTGCTTAATTTAAATGTTTTGGCCAGCTTCATGGTTTAATAATGGGAAATAAAATTGGAGCCTTAATGATTACTAAGAAGGGAATTTTCATTTCATTTGGAATTAAAAGAGCTGTCAAAGGAGTGGACATCCCGTCAGACAGGCTGCCACTGCCTTAGCTGGAGCATGCCAAATGCAGCTTGATACTATACATTTCTTTACGCTCAGCGTATTCTCCAATAGGATTACTTGAAAAATCCCTCAACTCCATCCCTGCTCACATCCACCTGATTGCTATGCCCCTATTGATTAGCTGGGCACTATTAATTGAATACAGGCCATCTGAGGAGCCCCCAGGTCCCCCGTGTGTTGTTCTCTTGCTGCCCAGCAGAGCCAAGGCAAGTTACCCAGCTCCAATACGCTTCAACACAAGTTGTGTAATAGGGGCCCTGAGACCACAATTATCAGATAACTAGGCAGTAGAGAGTACTGTTTCAGCACTTCCACCTGAGCAGACTTAAACTTAAAAGAGAGACAGAACTATAAAAAGTTTTAAAACCCTTTTCTAGTAAGTTTACCCACTGGAGAAAGATATCCACAGCATGGCTATGTAGCCTAGAATTCCCTCCTTGTCCCAGAGCTGGGAGGAAACCCTAGCTGGGTAATTCCCCTTGTGAAGAGAGAGGAGCTCTGGTTTCTTTTGCCTGTGTAGAATACAGTGGGTCCTCTGAGACAGTCAATGGGGAGACCGCTTGGCACCGGGTAGAAGAATGGGAACTGGCTTGAGATCGACTAATCCATTTCTGTTGGGGGCTTATTGGAGAGTTCAAAAAAAAAAATAATCTCAGATTCTTTAGGCTTGTCCCAGGGCATCTTTCCTCACCACATACCACTTCTTTCTAAAGAGTATCTCACAACTACTATTCAGCATTTAATCACACATTGTCTCGGGTTAGAAGGCTGCACAAATAGACTTGACTTTCAAAACAGATTGGAAATGCCTCGAGGGCAAGAAATTTGTTTTTATATTTTTTGTGTTCACTCATTTATTAATTGATAAATGAATGAGTGATCAATCCATTCATTATTCCAGCACCTGCTGTACTGAGAGCATTGTGCAAAGTTTGTGTGTCTGTGCTCCAGGGGCTCCAGAGACGTGTGCTCCCTAACTTCTGCCTCCAGTAGCGCACAGTCTTGTTGGATAAGCTTGATGTACATGGAAAGATAATAATGCAGTAGCCTGCAGTAAGAACACAATGACTCAAAAACACATAAAAATGACTAGAAGAGCTGGGCGCAGTGGCTCATGCCTGTAATCCCAGCACTTTGGGAGGCTGAGGCAGGTGGATCACGAGGTCAGGAGATCGAGACCATCCTGGCTAACACGATGAAACCCCATCTCTACTAAAAATACAAAAAATTAGCATGGTGTGGTGGCAGGCACCTGTAGTCCCAGCTACTCGGGAGGCTGAGGCAGAAGAATGGTGTGAACTCAGGAGGGGGAGCTTGCAGTGAGCTGAGATCGCGCCACTGCACTCCAGTCTGGGCAACAGACGGAGACTCCATCTCAAAAAAAAGAAAAAAAAATGACTAGAAGAAAAATGTCACTAGTGTTTTTAGGTAATGCATTTGGGGTATTCTGTTTCTTTCTTCTACTTTTTGGATTTTCTAAATTTTCTATAATGTATGAGTATTACTTTATTAGTGGAAAAAAAACCCTCAAACTATAAATTGAGTACCAATACAATATATAACAAAAATGTCAAAAAAGCAAATTAAGATTCAGGGCCAAATGAGTCATCCAGAAAGTGACTTCCTTCCATTGGGCCTTGCTTTCTGTATCCTTCAGTGCCTAGGACAGAAACGTGGACATAGTAGGTGTTGAAGGAACATTTTTTGGACTGTATAATAAATACTTGTTGAATATCAGTTTGTTAGTTGATTAATTTGCTGTTATGCCTCTTGTAGTCATATCTTTCATTATTAAAGAAATCTCTTCTATCGTTTTCTGACTGTGTTTCCAGTCTCTTCAATGAGACAATGTTTTTGTTTTACATATTATTTCCCCTTTGCACTATAGTTTGTCTCCTCTCTTACATGGCACATATTGGTACTTTTGTCTCCTGTTTTAAATGGTAGTCTGAGGGCAGGCCCCATGGCCTGATAATCATAAGATGTCAAGGGTGGGTTGGAAAAGACTTTTACTGAAAAAGAGACTTTTGAGCCAGGCAGCTGTGTTCAAATCCTAATTCCACCACTGACTTCAACATTGATGCTGACCAAATGACATAGTCTTTTTTTCTGTAACATAAGGAAAATACTATCTACCTGCTATGAATATTAAAATAATATATATGAAACAGAGTACCTCATCTGGAAATTATTAAATACTTGAGAAAATATAGCAGCTATTATTGTTATTATACTACTGTTATATGATTATCATAATAACAGGTCACCTAGTCTGACCTCTCACAAAATAAAATAATCTCTGATATTCTTAATGTATTAAAGTATCTCTGAGAACATTAACTCACATCTTACAGTGATAAGGAGCTTGTTACTTTGTTTAAAGGTTTTTTTTTTCATTGATCGTTATTCTTTATCTCAGCAATATGCACCATTAGTTCTAGGGGCTACAGAGAAGAAAAAGTCTATAAACTTTTCCACATGGCTTCATCCATCTTCATAGCTCTCAGCCGTACCCACAAAACTCTCTCCTTCCCCACCAATTCAAATGTAGCATTTAATAAAGTTTTATGGATTTCAATTGATAGATTACCTTTGTAGTCTCGATGGCTTGGGTATGGTCCTAATGGTAGGGAAATAAACTAAATTGGTCCACTGACTGTGGGAAGGTCCTTCTGGTTTACCAATCTGGGTGGCAAACTTCTAGACCTCTAAGGGCCTATGTACAATTTTCCTCAACTAGATATTTATGTCTGCTCACTGAACATTGCTTTCTTTCTCTGGAAGAAAAACCAGAGCAGCTGGTAGCTTATGTCAATGACTGTCCTGGCTAGTTGGTGTGTGCTATACTAAAACCATAAACCCTCATTGCTATTAATAATAAGAAACATTGTCAGAGAACCTAATAAAAACTGTTCTTCTAGTAAAAGTCGGTTATTTTTGTTTGTTTTTTGGAGAGAAGGTCTTACTCTGTCACCCAGGCTGGAGTGCAGTGACATGATCTCGGCTCACTGCAACCTCTGCCTCCTGGGTTCAAGCAATCCTCCCACCATAGCCCCCCAAGTAGCTGGGACTACAGGTGCACGCCACCAGGCCTGACTAATTTTTGTATTTTTTTTTCTTTTTTTTTTTTTGTAGAGACAGGGTTTCGCCATGTTTTCCAGGCTGGTCTTGAACTCCTGGACTCAAGCAATCTGCCCGCCTTGGCCACCCAAAGTGTTGGGATTACAGGCGTGAGCCACCGCGACCAACCAAATGCCATCTCTTAAGTCGTATATTTAGCATCACTGGTGATTTCTGAGCATTTACGGAAGCAGGTTGTTTCAAAAACGAATGTAAAAGATTAGGGGTGAACAAAGTTATAGAATCAAAGTGATTTGTCTGCTTCAACAACAAAAAGCAAGAGTCCTAGCTCTCAAAAAACCAAGCATATTTGGAACCTTGCCTGGGTTTTCTCGTTTCTGGGATCAGGTGATGTGATGCAATAAAAGATATCCTGGAAATGGAAACAGAGAGAACGGGGCTCTAATCTTTGCCCTTCATCTTGAAGCTTTTTCACTAACTGTGGCACTCTGGGCATGTCATTTCACTTCCAGAAATCTTCATTTTCTCTCCCGTAAGTAACGTTTAATTCATGGGGCTATCACAAGGATTAAATAAATAAATGTTTTTGACAGGTAGGAGATCCTGGAGAAATGCTGGTTCCTTCCCTCAGTGTCTCTCCTTTGTTGTTGTTGTTGTTTTCAAGCCAAACACTAACACTTAGAAAAATTGTAGCACTTTTCTAAACTCGTCAAAACTGGCCAGACTTCCCAATATGGTAATCACTCTAAATGCCAGAGCTATAATTTGTTGTCCTTCAAACCATGATGATGTTTCACATTTTAAAAGCAAATCACCAAGGGGAAATGTGTCTGTTTTCCTGGCAACTGAGGAGGAAACATAGATTGATTTTGATGATTTTGGTCAAGACTGCATCCGTTCTGAGCAAGCACCACCTTGCTGGACTTACATGAAAATGGATAGCCCAGTAACCAAGTTTTGGTAATTTTATTTTGGAGCACAGATCACTTTTTGAGGATAATGAAGAGAGAAGGGAGAAGGCTGATTGATTTTTTCAAAGCTGGCTTGGGAGTTGGAAGACTGAATTCTTCTAACCTGTGTAGAAGGCATGCAGGCAGTGCGAAGAAAACATTCCCTCATACCTACCGTTTGGAACCAACTCTGAACCACTCTACACATATTATCAACTCTCTCCGCACTAGGTTCATGCCCAGTAAAGTAAATGAAGTCATATTTTTGTCTGGTATAAATTATTAAGTAGTTCTTTGCATGGTTGCTTTAAATCAAAGGTGTATTAGCATATCCCTGACACTCAGTTTCACACCTGCTGCATTTTTATGTGCATTTGCTCTCAGTTGAATTTGCCTCATTCATTCATGCATTCATTCATGGAAACCAAGTATGTGCCAGGAATCCTATGCACTGTGAAAGATAAAAGATGGAAAAAGGATTTTCTCTATACTTTAAAGACCTCACTCTGGTAGGTGGGAGTAAGGGGGCCAGCATATGTGTCACATATAATTTAACGTAGCAGGTGATAAGGGTCGTAGAAAAAAAGGGTTGAGAATGTTCAGGAGAGGGAGAGGTTGTTGTTTACTCCCTTGGTGATGGGGATCAATGAAGACTTCAAAAGGGAGGTGGCATTTAAGCTAGATCTGAAATATGGGTAGGCTTTGGCAGTGTAGAGATGAATGGGAAGGGCATTCCAGGAGCTGGCAACTTCCAGAGCAAAGGCCCAGAACATGGGATGCGGAGGGTCAATATGGGGCAGTGGGGGATACGGTTTGACTGCTGTGTGGGGTGGAAGGGAGGTAAGAAGTGTCAGGAGAAGGTTGAAAGATCAGCAGGGGCCCAATCGGGGAGACCTTTGAATCCTCTGAAAATAATGACAGCTTTAGCAAATTTGCTGTTTTATTCAAAACAAGAGATAGGCTACCTGAGTAAGCATGTTTCTGAATTCTGTACTTTATTGGCCAATTCAACCAAATTTGAACAATTTCATTGTCTGAGCTTTTTGAAAATGATTTTCTGCTTAAAATGATGAGGTTATTGATAAGAATGGAGTGTAAATGAAAGCTGGCCTGCACTGCTCTGGTTCTTTCTGGCTGTGTTCTATCACACTATCGGCACAACACTTTTTTCTAGTCACTTACTAATGCTAGAGGGACTTTCTTTTGCAGCTGATGGAGGTAGAGTGGGAATAAGTTTTAAGAAGTCAGCGGCCGGGCGCGGTGGCTCAAGCCTGTAATCCCAGCACTTTGGGAGGCCGAGGCGGGTGGATCACGAGGTCAGGAGATCGAGACTATCCTGGCTAACATGGTGAAACCCCGTCTCTACTAAAAATACAAAAAAAAAAAAAAAAAAACTAGCCGGGCGTGGTGGCGGGCACCTGTAGTCCCAGCTACTTGGGAGGCTGAGGCGGGAGAATGGCGTGAACCCGGGAGGCGGAGCTTGCAGTGAGCCGAGATCACGCCACTGCACTCCAGCCTGGGAGACACAGCGAGACTCCGTCTCAAAAAAAAAAAAAAAAAAAAAAAAAAGAAGTCAGCTCAGGCATCTTATCACTCATCTGGGAATGGGGAAAAACCCCTTTCACCTCATGCATCTACATTGCGTTCAGCTTAGAAATAAATTACATCGAAGACCGTTCAGTGAGAACTAAGCCTCCAAAGCCAGAAGACCAAAGCCAGCGGTGTTACCTAGAAGCACGGAGAAAGGCTGAAGCAATAATGGGAAAAGTCTTCTGTCTTTTGAAAGGGACATTAGGGGCATGGACAGGAACCTGCTACACACACACACATCATACAACACACACACCACACACACACAACACACACGCTGACGGGAGCCGGAAAGTCTGTGCTAAACTGCTACACACACACACCACACACTCACACACATTGCACACTTACACATATACACACCCACTTGGTGCACACACCCTACACCCAGACAGGAACCTATATGTCTCTGCTAAGCTGCTACACACATACATCACACACACATATACACACCCACACCACACACACACCCTACACTCCCACACTGAGAGGAAGCTGTAGGTCTGTGCTAAACTTCTACACACACCACACCACACTCACACACATATACATACCCACACACCACACGAATACACCCACACAGACACCACACCTCGACCCCACACGCACACATACAGTGACAGGAACCTGTAGGTCTACTCTAAACTGTTACACATCCCACACTCTCACACATGACACACACACATATATATACCCACATACTCCCCACACACCCTACACCACTCATACACACACCACACACACATATATACACCCACATACCGCCCACACACCCTACACCACTCATACACACACCACACACACATATATACACCCACATACCGCCCACACACCCTACACCACTCATACACACACCACACACACATATATACACCCACATACCGCCCACACACCCTACACCACTCATACACACACCACACACACATATATACACCCACATACCGCCCACACACCCTACACCACTCATACACACACCACACACACATATATACACCCACATACCGCCCACACACCCTACACCCACATCATACACACACCACACACACATATATACACCCACATACCGCCCACACACCCTACACCACTCATACACACACCACACACACATATATACACCCACATACCGCCCACACACCCTACACCACTCATACACACACCACACACACATATATATACACCCACATACCGCCCACACACCCTACACCACTCATACATACCCCCCACACACCCTACACCACTCATACACACACACACACACACACATATATACACCCACATACTGCCCACACACCCTACACCACTCATACACACACCACACACACATATATACACCCACATACCCCCCACACACCCTACACCACTCATACACACACCACACACACATATATACACCCACATACCGCCCACACACCCTACACCACTCATACACACACCACACACACATATATACACCCACATACCGCCCACACACCCTACACCACTCATACATACCCCCCACACACCCTACACCACTCATACACACACCACACACACATATATACACCCACATACCGCCCACACACCCTACACCACTCATACACACACCACACACACACATATATACACCCACATACCGCCCACACACCCTACACCACTCATACACACACCACACACACATATATACACCCACATACCGCCCACACACCCTACACCACTCATACACACACCACACACACATATATACACCCACATACCGCCCACACACCCTACACCACTCATACACACACCACACACACATATATACACCCACATACCGCCCACACACCCTACACCACTCATACATACCCCCCACACACCCTACACCACTCATACACACACCACACACACATATATACACCCACATACTGCCCACACACCCTACACCACTCATACACACACCACACACACATATATACACCCACATACCCCCCACACACCCTACACCACTCATACACACACCACACACACATATATACACCCACATACCGCCCACACACCCTACACCACACTCACACACACACCACACACACCCTGACATTCATACACTTGCACACCACACATTCACATATCACACACACATACACACCCACACACCACACACACACATATGCTACCCCACACTCATATACATGTCACACACATACAGTGGCAGGAACCTGTAGGTCTATGCTAAACTGCTACATACTCTCATGCACACACATCACACACTCACATCCCATATACACACCCATACACCACACACACACACACACACACACTCTGGCAGGAACCTGTAGGTCTGTGCTAAATTACTACACATACACACCAGTTTAGTTTATATAAGGGAAAAATCAGCAAAGAAAAATAACTTCAAGTCTCTCTATACTGAACTATTTCTCATCTGATCCTCTGTACGCAGGTTTTAAAGTTCTGTCACCACCTGAGCTTGAGGGCACACAGTCTCCTGGTAATGACAGCCTGTGCTGTCCACCTGTTTGTGACTTCTCTCCGTTGACCTTCACATTTGACCAATCTTAGTGATTTAAAATGCTTTTGTAGCCCATTCGGTGCTATAGGATTACAGATGATGGAAACGGAACTTACATTTTATTATTTTTAATGGAAAAGCTACTAAGAAGCTAATCAGAACAATCCAAGGAGAATACCTTTCCAGGTAGACTCCTTGTGCTGTGACTAACAGGATGGTTAAAAGGACTGAAAAGGAAGACAGTTCTAAATGTTCCTGTAGAGCAGAAATTTGGACGTTTGGTTCTGTATTAATTTTTACACTGGCTCCACACCTTCGGTCCTGTTTTCTTACTCCTTCCCTCCAATTTTAAAAATCATTGATCTTTTTTTCTAAAAAGAGCTCCCAATCCACTTCAGACAGTTTCATTGCTTGTTTCAGTTAGCCTTTCTGTATTCTGTAGGGCTAGGCTGTTTGTATCTGCAGCTAATTCCACTAATACAACTTAAAGAAATGAAGGGATGAGACAGTGGTGAGAATCTCTAGTGTTGGCAGCAAACAGGAAGAAGCATCGTTTAAAAGCCAGAATTCCTCAAAAAGGGATGCTGTGGGTAAAAACAAAACAACAGGTATAACAAACTATCTTTTATCAGAGTGGTGCTGAATTCATCAACATGAATTAACCATATTTCACTCCAAGGGCAATGAGCAAGATCTTATTTCCCAGACATAAAAAAAAAAATTAATTAACAACCCAAACACGCAAACAGTCCTGCTTCCTCCACCCAACCTTCCTTTGCTTTTTCAACTACTTAGAATCTTGAGCTCCTCTGAATTTCTACATGGTTAGTATTCCAAACCACACACTCTAGCACTTTTATTGCTATATTTTGTGTGATATTTTTTCCGTTTCTTACAGGTTAGTTTTTTCCTTCAAGCGGAGTGTAGATCACTGCTTCTATGTCTTATTTCTGGCAAAATCTAACGTGGTGCGGGGTGCTAGGTAATACCCTCTCCAGGTCACTTACCAATCTATGGAAAAGTGCCAGTGTTCCCTGACAACCAAGAAACAACATTTGATTGGGCACAAGGAATACTGAAGAGTGGGCAGGAGCTTTAGCTAATTTTCTACAGGAGAATCTTTTGCCCTAAATACAGATGATAGAGGGATTTGTAATCCACCATCTGTATCTAGTCTAACTTGTAAATAGGATCAAGCCCTCAGTTGCTACACCCATCATTCACAATGCACTGACATGCATTGTGACATGTAAATCCTGGTGACTGAAATATTTATATGCATATGCTTAGTTAACCTACGGATATAGTATATGCTGAATTTTTTTATGACCCTTCTTGGGGCCTCAATTTTCTGCCACTTCTGGTAGAGAGCTTAGTTTTTACTTCATTGCCTTCGTAGACTTCTTTCTTTCTTGATCTCAGCATTACTTCTGCTGTTTGTCAAATGCTAACATTCGTATTTGTTTCATTCACTCTCCAGATTTGGAAATTAGTATGAAATTCATAAAACTTGAATGATAATGTTCTAACAGCAGTGGTGGATTCTCTTGCTTGATTGCCCTCAAATTACAACAAGCTTGTTGACCATGTAGGCTCTAAAATTCGGATTTTTTTTCCCTTTGGAAGCCACACCCAGTAACAACTTTTTCCCCTATGGGAAAAGTCTTAGGAGAGCATACTGTCCCCAGCCTTTGAGGCAAACCTTAGGATGGGCAGGTTGTCAGTTCCTGAGGGCACTCTCTGGCCACTTTGGGGAGTCGCCTGTGGGGAGAAAGTCACCATTCCCGGAAAGGCAAAGGAATTACTCAGGTCGCTTTAATTTCTCTTTGAGAAGATCCCACAGGAAGCATTAGCTATAAGCAAAATCTTTATGAAAGGATTCCTTCTCTGAATTTTCCAAACAGGCCTCTTTGTTATTACCCCAAGAGAGCTTTGTTATTACCCCAACGAGTCAGGCACTCAAATCTCCCTTATCATTTCCAGACTGTTTTACCTTGCTGTGAACATCCCGTTGGTGGGAGGGCCACAAACGGTCTCTCAAGCTTCTCTCAAACCACCAATCTGGCGTTTCTGAAACGCCCCAGCCCTTTTCTGGCCTTGTGTACTTGACTCCTACACCATGGGGAAGCTCCCCCTTGGATTCCAAAAGAAAACTAAACTCCTTGGAATCCAAAACTAAGAAACTTTCACAGAGTGGCCCCAGGTGGATTGGTTATCATGATATTTCAGTCTCACCTAACCAATAAGAGAGCTGGCTGGCACGTTCCCAGGAAGAATATTCTCATATGAGCAGTGGATGAGAGGAAGCCAAAAGATTTTCGGCCCTCTCCATGCTCACCTTACACTCTACCTGGGTTCTGAGGTAGAGATCTTGTGACGGTTGGGGCCCTGCAAAGCAATTAAAAGAAATAAAGCAAAGTATTATATTTTAATTGATGTAATCTTCAAGCTCCCAGTGGAATCTGGGGTGATATCTGACTAGAGTTACCCTAGGTATCAATAGATGACTATTCTGTGAAAGTGCATTTAGGAAGACAAAACCCTAGGAATCCTGAACTTCATTAACATATGTATCCGTTTTTGGGGATGGGGGGTGGATTGGCTCTGGCTCCTAGGACTAAAAATTGAAAGAAGCCACCTAGACTTTTCTGGGATCTGAACAAAGAGCCAAAGCGGGTGGGGGAGTAGAGAGGGAGGTGGAGAGAGGGAGAGAGAGAGGGCAGGTGGAGGGGAAGACAGAGAGTGGGTTTATGATTTTATTTGCTCTTCAAGTCTAGTACCTGGATATTAGACACACTAAACCATACTTTCTAAACCCAAACAGCTTTCATCCATCACTAACATTTCAGGGTTTGTTTCTGTTTTATTGTAAATATTCCAGTTGAAGAAAGATAAACAGACAAGAAAAAACTGCTTTATACAGTATACAGAGTCAGATAGAAAATACAGAATGGAAAAGAAAGCCAACAACCAACAGATAAAAAGTGGAGACAAACCAAGGAAGGGTACTAGCTGGTTGCAAATTCACCCACCAGCTCGAGCGAGGTGCGGCCCTTGTCTCAGCAGCTAACAGAAACCATCTAGCGCTGGCAGTCTTATCTTGATTCCACACGGAGAAAGAAACAGACTATAAATGATGCATAGGGACATTTATTTCACTAATCCATTAAAAAAAGTTTGCTATTGATCAAGATAGCCTGCTCATAAAAACGAGTTTTTTTAAAAAACCACCCTTCCCGCCCCAAATGTGATCTGACAGTAGGAACCACGTTGTCAGAAGCATGAGATGGAGCTGCAGGTTGGAGCACAGTGGCACCATTGGGGTCTGTGGTCAGCCGGCCTTCAGGTGCCCTTCCCACCAAATCCATGTTTCTCCACGAGGATCAAGGCAAGGTTTAAAAAAAAGACCCACGTGTCTTGCACAGCTTGTTGTCATTTGATGGTTAAAGAGAAAAAAGATAAAGGATTCAAATTCATGAGTGAGGTCAGGTGAGGACAAAATGAGTATCCCTCACAGGAATAATCAGGGTACCGTTCGGCCCCCAGGACGGCAGCCCTAACTAACTGTCCTGGCATAAAGAGGATGCCGACCAACCCAAATGGCAAAAACATGAATTAAGCTCGTCATCTTCCAAAGATGTCTTTATTTTAGTACATTTGCAACAGCAACAAAAGTGAGGACAATTCCATTCAAGGTGGTGGAGGTGGAGGTGGTGGTAGTGGCTGTTTGTTTCTCTCTCTCTGAATTTGCTAAGTTTACAACCGGAAATTGCATAGAATTTGTTTTCCATCAGCCAATGAGAACTCTCTGCGTGAAACTCCTCATTGGTGAAGTCAAGCAAAGGTCAAGCAGCTGCAGAAAGCCTCGCCCCTCCCATCACACGTGTGCTCTGGACTCTGCAAACTTCTCACATGGAGAGCAGTCACTAGCAGTCACCTGGTAACCTGGACAGCATCAGTAACTCCTATTTGGTGGATGGAACAGAAGTTCAATGCTTTACCTAAAGTCATACAAGGTGGGGGGCTACTGCTCAAGCTGAGGTTAGGACTCAGGAGTTCCTGGTTCCCAGGACTGTGTATTGACTAGGAGACTCCACCTCTCTCCCAGGAACCTAGCAAATTCTTGATTACTTAAGGTCTTTCTATGGAATAAATACACACACGCACACGCGCGCACACATACACACACATACACTTGCACCCAGGTCTCACATCTAAGTAGCAAGAAACTACCCAATCCATGACTGATAGTCTTGGGGGTCTGGCTTCATAGGCAGCCACTGAGTTTGGTTGAAAAGAGATGCAGTTGACAAAGTATGCACCATACCAACGGCGTGGCCCAGTCCTTCCTCCTCTGTGAACAGCATGTTCCACGGGAAGCCAAGGCCATGGTATGGGAAAATTCTACCCACTCTTTCCGCTCCTTAAACGAAGTCCTAGGACACTTTGTGCATTCTGTTCTCCTCCCCTGTCTGTCTTCAGAGACTACATTCACAAAAAGATCAAATCAAACACAGTAACAGTGAAAGTCAGAAAGAGAAAGGGAAAGAAAAGACAGATTAACCCTTGACATCCCAGGCGTTTCAAGGTCTCTCTGAGTATCCGATGAGTTAATTGCTTTTTGGCATCTACAACTTTACTTCAATGCTTTTGAGACTCTCCATCTGACTCTTCCCGAGACCCCTTCTCTTGTGCTCCTGCAGGCCCCCAATCACCATACAGAAAGGAGAGTTAAGCACCTGAAATCGGATGCACTGGTAACGCAATATCCCAAAATTCAGGAAGAAGAAGAAATGGGGATTATTTAGGCTTCCATTCCCTAACCCAGCCTCCCCCTCCAAAAAACACAAAACAAATTAACATAACTGAGAAGATGACAAAGAAGAAACAGAGAGGAGGAAAGGGAAAAGAACATTAACAAAAATATACAAATCCAGAAATGAAAAACTTCCCTGTTTAGTTTAATTTTTTTTTTTCGGTAAGAACTAGACAGAGGGTACATTGGCCTCTGACTAGGGGGAATTCAGCTGATGATTCCACCAATTCATTGGACTGGTCTGGGTAGGGACCCCCCACCCTATACTCTGTTATTTTGGCGAGAGGGAAAGGCCCGCTGGGAGAAGATGTGTCTTTGTGCCCAGGAGGGAGGGCCGTCCTTTGCCACTTGGGTGCAACGTCTCCGGGTGGACCCCGCTGCCTGACCGGGCGCGGTCTCTGGCTGGGGCGTCAGGCTCCTTGATCTTTTGGAAAAGTGACTGGCTCCGAAATCCGGAGAGGTGTCGACGCTGTACAAGTCCCGGCTCGCGGCTGACAGCAGTGCCCGCCCCGCCCCGCCTCCTTGCGTCCTGTGGCCGCCGGGACTACTCGGGCTCGCTGCTGTTGGTGGTCTTCTCCCACTCCAGGCTCTCCTCGCTGCGGGCGGGCGACGGCCGTGCCCGCAGGCCCTGGAAGCGGCGGCACTCGGGGCAGACGCGGATGTGCGTGCAGCCGCGGGCCACCAGGGCGGCCTCCTGCGCCAGTCTCTGCGCGAGCTGGTCGGGCTCCCCTGCCCCGCACAGCTTCCCGTTGCTGAGCGTCGCCGTGCCCCGGGGCCTGCGCTCCTCGGGTATGGGGGGCCGGGGCGGCGGGACTCCCGCGCGCCGCCGGCGGGGGTGGACACTGTCCTGACACAGGATGATACTGCGCAGCTCGGTCACCATCTCCTGGCAGACGGACACCTGGAGGAGATAGCGAGGTCAGGGCCCAGCCCCTCAACCAGCCACCGCGGGCCCCTTGCTAGTTCGCTGGGATGGGGGATGAGGGGGACAGCGGTCACAGAATCGTGTCATGTTAGGTATGAAGATAATAAAGGCTTTTCAGTCCATCTCCTCACTCCACTCCCATTTAATGTCCAAACACCCTCCATACCATAATATTCAAGAGCCCCACCAGCTGGTCTCCAATCTTTGATGAACACCTTCAAAGACAATGATCTCCCTTTTTTTTTTTTTTTTTTTTTTTTGCACATTTCCATTAAATGCTGCTTCCTTTTACCCAGCTAACAATTTCTGTCCCTGAAATTTTCATTCATTGATCCCAGCTAAATTTGGACCTTGAAGTCTACCAAATAAATAATTCCTCCACCACATGTCAGTCTCTCAAGTATCTGAAAAGGCTACCATGTCTCTATGAACATTCTGTTCCTTAGGCTGAAGATTCCTGTTTCTTTTAGCCAACCGGTTATAGCTGGAGATGGATGTATCCTCAAGATAACAAAAACAAGAGGAGGGTAATACAATGCACAAACAGTATGGTATGTATCACACCCAGTGGGTCTGGGGCAGACTTGAATGCAAACCCACTAATATTCCTGTAGCAATATGTACGTACACTCACACCGTGTGTGATAAAGGCCACAAACATCAGTCAAGCGAAGTCACCACTGAGTGCATTTGCATCAAACTTACAAGGAACTTGGAACTCTCCCAGCTTTTTAGGTTTCAGAACTGTGGATGAAGAATACAGGAGAGGGCTGGGCACCTGTAATCCCAGCACTTTGGAAGGCCAAGGTAGGCGAATCACTTGAGGTCAGGAGTTCAAGACCAGCCTGACCAACATGGTGAAACCCTGTCTCTACTAAAACCACAAAAATTAGCTGGGTGTGGTGGTGTGTGCCTGTAATCCCATCTACTCGGGAGGCTGAGTGGGGAAAATCACATAAAGCCAGGAGGCGGAGGTTGCAGTGAGCTGAGATACTGCCACTGCACTCCACTCCAGCCTGGGCAACAGTGAGACTCTATCTCAAAAAAAAAAAAAAAAAGAGAATATAGATGGGCCTGTATTTTTTGTTTGTTTGTTTGTTTAGACAGAGTCTTGCTCTGTTGCCTAGGCTGGAGTGCAGTGGCGCGATCTCAGCTCACTGCAACCTCCGCCTCCTGGGTTCAAGTGATTCTCCTGCCGCAGCCTCTCCAGTAGCTGGGATTACAGGCACGCGCCACCACGCCCAGCTAAATTTTGTATTTCTTAGTAAAGACTGGGTTTCACTATGTTGGCCAGGCTGGTCTTGAACTGCTGACCTCATGACTCATCCGCCTCGGCCTCCCAAAGTGCTGGGATTACAGGCGTGAGCCACTGTGCCCGGCTGATGGGCCTGTATTACTACGATTACTATTATTATTATATCCATTTCACAAATGTAGAAATGGAGGCTCAGAGAAGTTATGCATATTGCCAAAAATTGACTAATAGCTGACTCTGAATTTGGACCAATACCTATCAACTCCAAGCCTGCACATGCTCTGCTGAGTGCCCTACTCTGAGTTGAAAGGACACTTTCCTAGACCATATGGGAGCAGAAGTCCTCAGTTCTTTCACGTTCTTTCTTCCAATTCTATAAATGGGACAGTTGTTCTACCATAACCAAATCGCTAACACAGCAGTGACTCTTTATTTTAGCTATTTGGAGTGCTCCAACTACTTGCTGAGTTTGTCAATGTACTTCCAGACCATGGGTGAGCTTTGGGGGAGAATAACAAAATGTGAAGCGGTTATAGAGAGGTGATGTCACTTAATGGAATATGGCCTACATTAGTTTTCCCGACTTGGATTATAGGACCCCATCAATTGTTAACTAAATAGCAGAGACTCTTGGCAAGTCACCTAACCTCTCTTCTTCTAATAATAACTACAATAAAAATAGTACCACCTGCCTAATCTATTACATGTGACAATAATATAATAATGTAGATTTATTGACTGTCTACTGTGTGTCAAGCATAGGGATAAATGACACAGTGTTTACTGCAGGCAGCTCAACCTCTAGTTGGGGGCTGATACCAAAATAATTGCAATGTGGTGTGTAAGTGGTTCATGCCTAGGTTACAGCGGTGTCAAGAAGAAGGAGGATGACCAATTGCTGAGACACAGCAGGAGAAATGAGGAAGGATTCAAGAGGAAGGGAACACTTAAACTAGGTCTTAGGGAATAAGTAAGACTGCCACCTTTTAAGGGGTGGGCAAAAGGAGAAAGCCAGTAAAGCTGGAGACAGCAACACGAGGGGAACCAAGAATCTGGGTGCCATGCAAGGCAAGGGAAAAGGGATTCTGGAAAAAAGTATCCCCATCATCAAGAGACACACCGAAGTCCAATAAGGCCCAATAGATTCTCTTTGGTTTGGTCCACTGAGAGGGGTCAGACCTTTAAGCACTGGCCTTTCAGTGCAGGGGTAGGGAGAAGACAGGCTGCCCTGGGTTTCGGACCAAAATGGGGGTGAGGAGATAGAGACTGAGATTCTCTCAGCTGGATCCCCTTGGTTTGGAAGAGGAGAGGGATAGAGCAAGCAATAGTAATCTTCCTATTATGTTGAAAGACGGCAGACGCGTTCATAATTGTGGATTGGAGAAAGAACAGGCAGAAAAAAAATACAGGGGAGAAAGAGGATAATCCTGGAGTAGCTGAGGAAAGACAGGATCAAGGAAGAGACAGCAGAAGGACTGGGCTATCTGCTGCAGCTGCAGGGTGGCTGAGCTGTGGGGAGATGCTTAGTGGGGGTTTTAATTCAGGGCTGGCCACTCCTGATTTCTTGGGAGATGGGAAGTAAAATGAAGCTCTATGCATGCAGAAGCAGAGAAGCTTGAGGAGTGGGCAACAGCATGGAAGTCCTACAAGGAGACAGCAAAGGGGCTGAGCACAGAGGACCAGGACTGGCAGGCAGTGTTGTGTTAAGGCCCCATGTGAGGCCAGACTCCATAGACTTCCAGCGGCACTGTTTGTCCTGCTGTGAGATATTTCCCCAGTGCCAATTAGGAAAGGTTTTAGGAAGATTCAGAGTTGGGAGACTGAGATAGAGGCTAATGTAACTTTAAAAAAAAAATCTAATAATGCAATTAACATGTAAGGATTTATATATCTTCCCTGGGGTGGGCTGGAAGAAGAGCAGGATAACATCTTCTTCCCTCTTCTCCAACTGTTGAAGCTGGGTAAAGTTTATGTTCACCCTGTCCCTCAGCCACAGCTGGGGAACTGAACTTATTCAAAATCCCCGAGAAGGGAGATAAAATTCTTGGATAAAATTCTTGAGTCGGGATATCTCTAAGGATCTTTCCCTGCAAGGCAAAAACATACTCGAAATGGAAGGACTGAGGTTGTCTTTTCCGTAGTAACCTGGTACTTTCACCTATTTTTCTCAACTACATCTTAAAGGATAGTTCTAGACGGCTTTGTTGTTCATAAAAGCTTTTTCGCATGCGTATTGGCTGGGCTGTTTCAAAGAAAACTGAAGCCCGGCGAGGTTAAGTGCCCCTTCTGTAGCTGCATAATTACTAAGTACTGAAGCATTGAGCCAAATCCCCTCTGCTGGGCACTGGGATTCTCTTCGCTGCACTTCCTGTGGGAAGCGTCAGAAATGACTTTATATGTGCATGAGTCGATGAACTTCACCCCATCTGCCAACACTATGGATCACACCCCTTTGAAAGTTTACCTCAGTTGCTTCTGAGTGTCTGAGAGTCCATAAAAACTCCAACATAGCCATGAAAATGGCCACGATTAAGCCACAAATAAGAACCACAAAGATTCCACCAATATTCTCCATTCCCAGGCCTGTAAGAAAGTGATAACAAATAAAAAATATTGTAAAAGATCAGAAAGACACAATCATTGTATCAAAAATGCTAAAATCATTTAAACAAGAACTTGAGTATTGTAGATGCTCAAGTAGACACCCATGAGTCTACCTGACATAGAGACACCCAGTCCTTGAAGATATTTAATTATCTATCTGGAAAAAAATGCAGCATAGTTGAAATAAAATGGAAGAGAGAGATCTTGCTGTCAATCAAGGACACTGGCAAGAAGCCTACCAAAGGGTGTCTGGGGCTGGGAGGTGGGGACCTTTTAAGAAAAGGGCTCAGGCAAACTCTGACAGCTTATAGAGAGAGACATGACGCCAAAATACCTGTCAGTTCTAACAGTTTCATAAAAGTTTTACTCAGTCTTCCTAATATTGTATTTATGTGATATAAAAGCAACTGTTTTGACCAAACCATGGATAGAAAAAATTCTATTTACCTATCTTTGTCAACATGTTACTAAAATACTTATTTGTAAAACTTTTTTTTTTTTTTCTTTTTTTTTTTTTTTGGTGAGACGGAGATTTACTCTTGTTGCCCAGCCTGGAGTGCAATGGTACAATCTTGGTTCACCACATCCTCCGCCTCCCAGGTTCAAGCGATTCTCCTGCCTCAGCCTCCCGAGTAGCTGGGATTACAGGCATGTGCCACCAGGACTGACTAATTTTGTATTTTTAGTAGAGACGAGGTTTCACCGTGTTGCCCAGGCTGATCTCGAACTCCTGACCTCAGGTGATTCGCCTGCCTTAGCCCCCTAAAGTGCTGGGATTACAGGAGTGAGCCACTGCGCCCAGCCTGGAAAGTAAAACTTTTTATCCCACCAAACGAGTGCTTCACAAACCAGTTGCCATCAGAACTGCCTAGAAAGCTTGCTGAAAATATTGATTCCCAGTCCTTACCCCAGACCTACTCAATCTGTATCTCTGGACATGGGGCCCAGGAATCTGTATTTTCACAGAAGTTTCACAGGTGATTCTTTTCTAGCCATTCCTAAAAATAGTTTACAAATTGGCAATTTTAGAAGCATTGCGCAAGTTTGTAAGTTCCTGGGAGTCAGACATCGTTTCTGGTCATGTCCTCATTGCAAAGCACGATACCTGGCACACAGTATATAGTCAATACATACTTACAGGATATGATGTGGCTGTTTCATTTCCACTGTGTCAAACACTGAGTTCAGCTATGGAATTAAATGCTTTTTTTGGCATTAGAGAAACTCAAACACAAAACACCTGATTCAACTGGGGCCACAATCAGAAATCAGAAGGCATCTTTCATCCAGGAGGGTCTGTTGTGTCCCGTGTTCTTCAGGAATGCTTGCACATCTGAGTGTGCAGTCGGTAGTGTCCTCACAGAACACGGAGCCTCGTCAGTGTCAGGGGCAGTCAACTTTGCATGGTACTATGAAAGGAGTCACAGGGCCAGAGCAGAAATCGACGCTACCTTTTGCACCTTGGAAAACTGGAAAAATAGCCCTATCTGGCCATTTCAGGACGCCCAGGGTTTCCTTTCACAAAGTCCTAAGTGGATGCCTGATTTTTGTTTTTAAAATAACAGTGCAGTAGCCATCCCTGCCTACAACTGAAAATCTGCTTAGAATGACGCTGAGGACTCACATGATGAACGCACCAAATGAACTATACACTCTGATCTGCAGGTCCACAGTCAACTCTTGAGTACCTGTGTGAATGCGGGAATTCTCTATTTTGAATAATAAAAAATAGGGGATCATTTAAAAACTCAATTCTACCTTCCAGGAGGAAGGTGCTTAAATGGGCAAAAAGGCCTTAAAACACCTATATTTGGAGGCCCCATCTCACATAAAAGCAAGTAGAAGAAAATGCACCCACATCTTGTGTTAACACCTGTCCCCCTAATCTGGGCCATTTGGGTAGAAGGTTTTCACTCTGGGAGCATCAAGAGCCACAAGAAGGAGGGGATGAAAAAGGGACACTTAAGAGGGAATGTACCAAGGAGCTGGCTAGGGTTTGTAGGCAGATACTTCAGCCCACAGATTTAGGGGTGGTGAGAACTGGAGTATTAGGATGTGTATCTGTGCGACACGGATGAATTACCTTCTCTGGCCAGCCCCTGTGGAGGGAGGCTGGGTGGACATCCCTCGTGAATGGGGAAATGACAATGGTGACATGAAGGACGGCCATCTGCTCAGGTAACTGGAGTCCCCAAGTGACTGCTGAGATTCTACAAGATACCCCCATCACTTGGCAATAGTTGTGATTGAGATAGAAAACAGGACAAGGGGGTGGGTGCAGTGGCTCACGCCTGTAATCCTAGCACTTTGGGAGGCCAAGGCAGGAGGATCCCTTGAGGTCAGGAGTTCGAGACCAGC
Organism: Macaca thibetana thibetana; assembly: GCF_024542745.1. Lineage (NCBI taxonomy): Eukaryota > Metazoa > Chordata > Mammalia > Primates > Cercopithecidae > Macaca > Macaca thibetana. The sequence continues at coordinate 112,740,293 of NC_065591.1, read as the reverse complement.
CTGGCCAACATGGTGAAACCCCGTCTCCACTAAAAATGCAAAAATTAGCCAGGCATGTAATCCCAGCTACTTGGAAGGCTGAGATAGGAGAATCACTTGAACCCAGGAGGCGGAGGCTGCCACTTGATCCGAGATCGTGCCCTGGCACTCTAGCCTGGGCAACAGAGTAAGACTCCATCTCAAAAACAAAAACAAAAAACAAAAGAAAATAGGATAAGGGCCCCTTTGCAGAGGGTCTCACATTCCTCTTGTTTCTGTAGAGGTGGTTTTCTTTCCCCTTTAGGTCTTCTTCTGCTACCTGTGTTCCAGCTGTGCCCCCTGCCTCCCTATCAGTCACCTCCCTGGTCCTCCTCCAATCTTCTCTCCACTGGCTCTCTCCCTCAGTACATTCACATACTCATGTCTCTCCCTCCTTAAAGACAAAGAAATCCTCCTTACTGTCTCCAGCTCTGTATAATCCAACACTTCTCTCTCCTTCCATGGCCAAGGATTTTGAGAGTTGTCTACATCAGAACTATTTTAAGACCTTCTAAAAGCCCTTAAAATCACTTACATTTGGAGGACCCATCTCACATAAAAGCAAGTAGAACAAAATGCACCCACATCTTACGTTAAATGCATTAAAAAATTTTTGCTTCTGATACTACTGAGTGGCAAGATACAGTTAACTTAAAATTGGCTGTGATTTCTCAGCAATCATTGCACATACATACAAAAGAATGTTGCAAAATTAAAAATATAACCAATAAATTATTTCTACATGTAATGAAGTTTTTATGAACATTAAATTTAAAGATTAATGAAGTTGAAACAATGTTACATTTTGGAGATATTTAATTAAACATGTCTTAATTTAATTTTGCAGTTTCCTTTTTGCATTCTGAAACCAGTAATTTTTTTCAGACCTCAAACATAATTTGGACACTCAAAAAGCTTTTAAGCTCCAAGTAACTCTGTCTATGATATCTAAAGGAGAAAATAATTCTGTTTTGAATACTCTTTTGTTCTTGCTATTCAATCTTCATCCCATGCAATTTTGTCTTGCACCACTAAAACCACCCTTGCTATGGTCACCAATGAACATTTTGTTTCTAGCCTAATGGAAATTTTCTAGTCCTAATCTTGCATGACCTTTGTTAGCATTTGAATCGTCAGTCACGTGTCAGTCTTGGCATTTTATAAAGCCATTTCTTATCACTCTCTTCCGATCTCCTCAATCTCCTTTGATTGGCCTGGGGCACATTTTCTTCTCATTTTCCTACCTTTGGTCTCCTATCCCTCCTCCATGTCTTGGCTATTACCAAATCCTGCTGATTTTGCCTCCTGAATATTTTTAAATTTCTTACCCTTCTCTCTATTCCTCCTGCCACTTCCCTAGTTTAGGCACCCACCATCTCTTGCTTGGACTATTGCAGTAGCCTTTAAAACTATTTCCCTCCCTGTAGCCATTTCCTCCTCAACTCTGCATACTACACAGTTGCCTCACTGATCTTTCTGAAATGCAAAATCTAACTGTGACACATTCTCAAGTAACACAGAATTGTTTATAGTTCCCAGCACACAGCATCGTTGCTCCTACCTTCCATACCTTTGCTCCTGTTAATTCCTCTGCCTGGAACCTACCCCTACTCCCGAGACACACACCTGGCTAAACTCAACCTTTCCTTTAAGACTTAGCTCAGAGGTCACTTCCTCCAGGCTGCCTTCTTTACTCTTACCTGACTTTTAGTGATACTACTTTTGTGTTTTACTAATAATACCTTGTTTATCACTATTATGCATAAAATAATACACTAGTTTATATATCTGGATTTCCCACTACACTGCGAGTTCTTTGAGGGGAAGAACCATGCCTTGCTCAACTCTACAACCTCACAGTCATGGTACCTGGCCCATTATAGGAGCTCAGTAAATGTTTGTGGAAAGAATGAGCAGAAAGAGAGAGGACAAAGAATTCCAGATGTAGAGGGCTGCATTACCAAAAGCTCTGGACCCATATGTATTCCTTTCTAATTAAATTTGGTTTGAAATAATGGTAAAACGTGACAGCTCTGGTTGAGTGCTCCAGCCTGGTCATAGAGGAAGACGGCCCAGACTGTACTGAGTGGTGGCTAAAGGGGACTGAATATTGACATGGGCAATTCACAACATGGACTGCCTGTGTTGGGTGGGGGTATTGGGACAGTTATCAACAGGCATGTGGTCTGCACTGGAACAATTTTTATTAGATCAGGGAAAGCTTTTGGGGGAGCTGAGGTTTAACAGGAGGCTGGCAGAAACCATGAGTCACTGAAACACCCCATAGTCTTTCTTTCCTAGCTTCTCGCATTTCAGGGCCAGCATGTTAATCATGGGTGTTGGCTCCAGAGTCCTGATTCCTGGCTGAGTGGCCTCCTCCTCACAGAAGCAAGGCTTGAATACCATTTGTGCCTTGAGGAAGTTATTGGAAAGAGGAAGCAAGAATAGATTGCTGGCAGAGTCAGAGTTGAAAAACAGATGGAGTGGGGAGTGGGAAGGGAGAGTTCGGAGAGCACAGCAGTTCCATTTAACACTGTCATCAGTCATTCTCTAGAAGTCAAATGCCTTCCACAGCACATCAACATTCATCAGAAGGGGCCCTTGATGTGAACTCCCTCCAGCCTACAAGGCCCACGTGGCACTCACAGATGCCTCAGCACCGGCAAGGGGGATTGGGAAGCCATCTAGTCATCTCTTTCCTTCCCTTCTTCAGATGGGACCACGCATAAGCCATGCAGGCAGATGGCTTTACAAACTGGGACTTTCTCCTGACACTTGAGTCTCTGAGCCTCAGCTAGGCCCCAGCAATCAGCTGCAGTCACTGAAATAGAATCACGCTCTCCCCACAAACTCCTGGTTGGCTAAATACTAACTTTGGTGTCACCCGCAGATTGCCCACAAATATTTTGCCCACAAAATGATAGTTCACAAATGCAAACGAATAATGTTCTTTGTCTCTTGAACTAAGAACGGGAAGGGCACCCTGGAAGAGAGCACCTGTGAAGAGATGTGAGTCTCCACCCACCCACTTGCTCTTCCTTTGGTTCCGTCTGGCTAATAACCACTTCTTGGATTCAGGTACACTTGTGTCCTAGCCCGTAAAACCCTCACACATCTCCACGAAGCACTGTGGAAATCTGCAACTAAAATACAGAGGAAAAGCTCCTTTTGAACAAACAGTGAGGGAAGACTGAGAAAAAAGGCAGAGACCATAAAAGCCATGGAGGCAGGTGCAGAGAATCCACTCGCACAGAGAGAGGACTGACTAGTGCCACGAGATCCCGGCAAGAGACAATGTATTTGCTCTTTGACCTTGGTCAACAGATCTTGACTGAGAAGCTTCCATGAGCTGGGCACTATGCTAGGTGCTAAAGCTCTGTGCCACATTGGCTCATCAAGAGCACTGGACAAGAACATGAATTCTTGGACCCATAAGGCTTTCAAGCACTTTCTATTTCAGAACTATATTCACCTATAGCCATGCAAGTATATCAAATAGTCCGATCTCCAGGGATTGTAAATAGCAACTTCATGTGCCCAGGTATAAACTGACTTACATGACCTTCCCAGAAAATGCAAAGTGATTCATCATGTTGAAATGGTAAGCTTGACATTTCGTCTTGCATTCACCAAGGCATCTGGTGACTAGACCTAGCAGATTCTGGAAAGAATAATGGGAGAAAAGTAGGCAAAAGGGACTCAAACCCGAAGAGGGATGGGAGAGGTATTTGATAAACTTTGCAATTTATCAAAACACAAGCTATGGGAGGGTGCTTATAATCCATCAAAATATGAGCTCAAGTACCTCATTTTTCATTTGCTATCTCATTCAATTATCATTAAAAACACCATAGAGAAGGCCCATTGTCCCCACTTTATAGTTAAAGAAACAGAAATTCAGAGAACTTAAGTTGTCCATGTTTTCATAACTAATGTAAATTCTAGATCAGTTTGATTCCAAAGCTAACGCTCTGTATATATGTAAAGCTGACCTTTATGAGTGTTTACTATGAGCAAAGTTAGCCTGCTAAATGTTTTAACTCAATCCTTACAGTTACCCTGTGAAATGGGCACTACGCTTACCTGCATTTTCCTGACACGGAAACCAAGGTACAGAGGAGTTAGGTAACTTGCCCAAGGTTCCACGGCTGACAAGTGGAAGTGCCCGAATCTAAACTGAAGCCAGGCCCCCCTGCCGGCCAATTCCACACCACCTCTCCCAGTCACTCGGCATCCACTCACGCTGCAGCGGGGCGATGACAGAACTCAACCTGGCATCCTAATGACTGAACACATTCCTGGGAACCTCTAGAGGGACACAGGGCAGGGGTAAGGGGGTCTATGTGTGAGCTACAGCTCAGCTTATAAAATCCCCTTCTGTCCTTCAGAACATGACATCACATGTTTGAATCGATGATTTGTTGGCTTAATCTCGGCCCAGTTTCCAGACAACAGTGAGCTGAAGTCTTAACAATTCGACCTGCTTTGTTGCAGACTCATGGGGCCACCCTTTGCCTCTGCTGTGATCATGGTTTCTGGAAATCCCTCTGGAGTTTCTCTCTCTCAAAAATAGATCTAATTTGATCAGAGAGAGGCTTCCTCCACGGCATCTCTCTGAAACACTATCTAAATTCCCACATTCAGGTTTCCAGCCCTGGCTCTCTCCAGAGAAACCAGAGAACCAGGATAACTACGCTGGACCCTATGAGAAGAAAGAGAGAGGGAAGCATCCCCGGGGCCCCTTCCACCCCCATCACTCACCCCCACTCTTGCTGAGATGTCTCACACTTCCATTCCCACCGTACCAGACAGCAAACTTCCTGTTTTCTAAGGGTTCTGTGAGTCAATGCCACTGGCCTCTTTTCCATTTTTGAAAGGGAACCCTGATTTTCACAGCCTGGTGGTGTATTTATGTTCCTTTGAAGCCCGACTGTGAGCTCGTGTTTTTCAAGATAAAGGTATTTAATTTCCTTGGAGTTCACCAACCACCTTTTTGTCTAGCAATTGTTCTGCAAAGACTTCAGTAATCCAATCTCCTTGAATTGGGATGCCGGCATCTGTGAGTGGCTAGCGATATTTCTTTTTATAGCAGCTAAGTGAGAAAATAAATAAATAAATGTTTTTTGAAAAGAAAAGGCAGAAGAAAATGAAACAGCTTGGAATGGAGCCTGTTCCTTTTTGTAATCTCCAGTTTTCCACAGGATCTGCTGTTTCATTTTTTTAGCGAGGTAGGGAGGTGGACAGTCACCCAGCTACGGGCAGGGAGAGTCAGAGGGGGCGAGGAAGCTAAGGGGTAATGTTGTGGCTCTTACCAGAGGCAAGCAAGACCTGGCACAAAGACTCGGGATTGGTGGCATTATCACAATGTTAGGATTCTTCTCTGGATTTGGCAGTAATGTTTGAGCTGTAATATTGGATTAGAAGTGGGGTAAGCACCAGTTCCTTTTCTTTGAAATTTCTCGCATTTTAATAGGATAACAAAGTAGAAAAGGATTATGTTAGGCACTGGCGCGTCGTCTGGTACATTCTAATTAAAACTGCAGCCACTCTCAGTTTCAGAGGTCTCCGAAAAACAGACCCACTCATAGTTCCTTTCACCTCTATCCCTCTCTGCCCATTCCATATTTCTCTCCTTCCTTTAAGCACACGTGAAAGCCAACTGATTGAAATTCTAAAAAAGAAAGATCACCTAGGAGCTGCTTGGGAAAGCAGGTGAAAGCTACTGCCCTCTGTTCAGCCTGAGACACAAGAAAAACAATGTTCCTAGGTCTCAATTCTTGGTGAACACTTAAAGACGTAAAGCCCGGGTGCGGTGGCTCACGCCTGTAATCCCAGCACTTTAGGAGGCCGAGGGGGGCAGATCACTTGAGGTCAGGAGTTAGAGACCAGCCTGGCCAACATGGTTATATCCCATCTCTACTAAAAATACAAAAATTAACTGGGCGTGGTGGCAAGCACCTGTAATCCCAGCTACTCAGGAAGCTGAGGCAGGAGAATTGCTTGAACCCAGGAGCTGGAGGTTGCAGGGAGTCAAGATAGCACCACTGCACTCCAGCCTGGGTGACAGGATGAGAATCTGTCTTTAAAAAAAAAAAAAAAATGATTTAATGGAAGAGATGTTTGGGTCATGTTGGTCCTGTTTTTCCAAATCCCTTGGACAATGAATGACACAGCACAGTAAGTTTGACAGCTAATTTACGAGAGAGATCGATCAAGCAATGGCACCTTCCGTTTCAGGCTAGTGGCTCTTGCTTGGTTTGGAAGAAGTCACATGCAGTTTCGCTTGGCCAAGAAGCCTCTTAGCCTCTCTGAGTAATGTTTGCTTGGGCTCCAGCCATGGCACAAATGGGGCCACCACATTAAACTGGCACTAGCAGCTATGGCTGGGACAGTAGCTGAAGTCCTGGCTTTCAGAGTGATTTGCATAGCATCTCCCACACAGCCCCACTCTGAAACATTGCCTCTTATTAATACAGCTCACCCTCTTGTTCCAAAGGATGACCGTAGAGAGACAAGTTAACACTGGCTGGCTGATAGCACCCAGAAATCTTCGGATGCATTTGGGACCTGGGCAGGATGACTTCCACTGTTTATTTTCCCTTTCATCTGTTCAGTTCTCTTCTTCATGCCAGGGAACATTTGGTCCCAAAGTGCAGTGGAGAGAGGCCTCCTGTTCACTTCTTTCCATCTTTCCTGGAAGCCTGATCTCCCTCTCTGCCTCCTCTCTCCCTCCACCCTGAACTCCACTGTCAGCGCAGTCTTCCAAAACTGTGGAACCATCTAATCTATTGTGGATGCGGAACTGTTTCCAAGGCCAACAACTGCAACAATTATAACTTTGTATTTCTATTCCACCTCCAACTTCCACTTCCACCACATGGGCAAAAACATAGAGACTTTTCAGTCATTTCATGTTTAAATTCGCTTAAATCCAGTGTCTTCTCCATTCCCCCTTCTTTCCGGGATGTATTTCAGGTTTGTGGTTGTGTCATTGTATTGGGGTGGGGATAGGTGTCTGGTCTTATGCTGTAGTCCACTTAGATTTCCAATATCTTTGTCTGGAGTTAAGGAAAACTCAGGCCTTTCACTGGGCCCTCTGCTGTGGGTCCCTATGTGCCACCTCTTATGTCCCCCACTTCACTGAGGCATGGCACATATTTCTGGGGTTTGCTAAACTCCAGAAATATGCATCATGCCACAGTACAAACTCATTACACAGCCAAACTCCCCAGATGCGAATTCTTCTCTGCTCCACATGTACCACCCACAGCCCCTGCACAAGTAAAAATCTCTTTAGAACGCTTGGAATACCCAGCTAATTCTGGGAGTGCTATCTGCCACTCGCCGGCTCCCAGGAGGGCAAGGACCAAGCACATTTTTACACGTCACTTCCTGCTCAGAAGCTCCTGTCCTGGCCAGGGCATCCTTTTATCTGATTTGCAGAGTTGGTGGCCTGGTTTTTCTATTTCTAATTTTTTTTTTTTTTTACTCCTACTTCTAGCATCAACTTTTTGCCCAGATTCTATTAGGAATTAACCTTTGTATTCCAAAATACTTCTCTAGCAAATCAAAAACCTCGCTCTCCAAGGACATTATGTCTGCTGTGAGCTTTAAGAACTTATTTTGGAACTTAAAGCCAGTAATTTGACTTGGTTTCTCCCGAGGCAATAACTATCCCCTGGGACCATGAATGCCACCAAGAGCTTAGAATTCCGTCCCACCACACCTGCTTTCCGTGTGCCACATCTCACCCCAGAACCTTTGATGGCTACTGCCAATTCTCCCAAACCCAGTCCAGGGCACTGTTGCTGTGCCAAGGAGTCTGGCAAAGCTGTGGCATGCTGTTAGGACATCTTCCTGGGACACTGATTTTACTTACGGCTTGGGTGGGAAAAAACATTCTTACATTAAATAAACATGCCTATATTACAGAGTAAGATGCAAAATTCACATGTATTTTTAGGACAAAACAGAAGATTTTCAGGAAATTCCGAACAAGTAGGCTGCTTTAGACAATGTCCTAGATCCCCAGCAGTTCCCATTTGGTCTCCTCTGCTTTTGGTTCCTCCTGTGAAAATGCGTGAGACAGACTGGTTGCAGTCCAAATACCTTTACCCAGTTTTCAACTCTCTCTTAAGTCCAACCTCATCCTACCTTTTCAGACCGAGTTCTCAGCATAACACCTGTGCCTCACAGCAGTCCTAAAGCAGCCATTCCTACGGGATGCTTCCAGGTCCGGGCCATGTGCCCTTAAACCTTCCCTGACCATTCCGCAGAATTCATCACTTCCTCTTCTGGGCTTCCAGACATTCTCTTTATACCGCTATTAAAACTCTCCCACACTGCAACCATTACAGCAACCATCTGTGCGTCTCTCTAGCTTCTAAGCCTCTTAAGGGCAAGGGCAGGTTGTGTTCCTTTTGGTAATTTCAGAGCCCCGCACAGTGCCTGGTACACAGCAGTTTACCACGCTGTTTGTTGGCAGCAATGAGAGCTACATGAATACTTTCCATGCCAACATTTGGGGTGCTGGGCTCCCGTTTCAGAGGAAACAATCATAAGATAAGGCTTTCCAGACTTTTCCTTCTCCAAAGTCAGGAGGACTTTGAGATGCTTGCTCATTCACCTATTCATTTATCGATTGTAAATGAATTGTTCATTGTTTCATCAAACACTGATGGCAGGTGATGTTCTGGGCATCAGGACACAAAAATTAATAAGACACAGTCCCTGTCCTTGAGTTGCTTATTGTCTATAGGGGGGAAAAATGTCAACAGACAGAAAATAAATGTCTTAAGTGTTGATTTTTGAAGAGCCCTTCAGCCTGAGGGAGAAGGGATGGATGCGCACATTCGCAGCTTGGGGACACTATTCAAACCTCTCATTGTGCCCTAATTGCTCGTTCAGGCCTCTCTCTTCTCCAGCACCTCTGCACCACCATATGCCTTCGGTCAGCTGTTCAGAGGCAGGAACAACTGACTGTGAGCGGACAGCTCCTGGTGCGAGGGCTATTGGGGAAAGTAACTTCAAGCACAGTCTCATGAGTCACGTTAGCATGACCCAGGAGAACACAACAATTGGTAGCTTCCGACAGCTAGCGGCAGTTTTCATCACACATCCCACAAACACTGGGTAACTACTATGTGCCTGGCTCTGTTGGGGAGGCTAGGACCACAGAAGCAAATGAGACTGAGTCTGGGTCTAAGGTGCCAGCAACTGAGCAGAGGAGACCAAGATTGCAGCATAGTGTGTTGAGGGCTCTGTCCAAAGTCACAGAAGGCCCCCAACCCACTGTGGTGAGGGGAGAGGGAGATCAAGGGTTTCTAGGAAGACAGATACCTAGACATTTCTTCTATTTCATTTCTCAATCAGAGGAAGGATCGATTAGCAGAAGGTCCTCTGCTGTGGGCCCCAGGTTCACCTCCCCATTTCCACGTTAGACAGCTGCAGAGCACACCACTACTACTGTTTCCCTGCAGACGGAGGTGAGATGGCCCTCTTTCCTGCCATCCTTTAGCTCACTGTTATCACAGAGCAACATTAACATATGCTGACAATAATCCAATTTTATTTTAGCTATTCCAGGTCCAGCCACATGTTTCCAATCCATCTCTTTTTTTCGGAGAGGGAGTGGAGGAGCATTTTGCTACCCACACCTTCCCTAGTACAAACCGATTACACAATCCAACTCCCCAAATGCGAATTCTTCTCTGTTCCATCTGGACCACCCACAGCCCCTGCACACAGCCCTGCCCACTGCGCTGACTTCTGCTCCACACCCGTCTTCAAGGTGCTTATCTGCCTGCAATGCCCTCCTCCTACACTGTTGCCCTATTGAGGTCCTGGGCATCTTCAAAATCTAGTTCATTCTATCCAATCCACAGAAGTGTCTTGACACTTTTTTCTGCATATCCCCCATTTTCTATTACTCTGAACAAGCAGAAGTAATCTCCGCACTTCACCCCCTAGCATTTAACTGTAATTTGGCAAGTGTCAGTAATTGTGTGCTGACTGCTTCCAGTAAGTTAATTTTGTTTCCAGAAGTCACTTTAAGATGCTTGCTGGTAAGTCTGCAGAGCTTTCTTACTCCCAGGCGTGTGAAGTGATGTGCTAGGACACCTCACTGTCACTCAGCACATCCCTATTGATGGAATATCCGGCTGACCCTTGAAAATAACTCCCCTGCAGGCAGCTGATGGAATCAGACAGCCCGGAAGTTCAGAGAGCAGCCGAGTACAGTGCTAGGATGCAGATCAGTGACAGCTACGATACACTGGGCCCGGGGAGGAGCCAAGCTCTGTGCTTTTTCACTCTCCCTTCACAGCAGCCCTACAGTGTGTTACTTACTGAACTCATTTTACAGATAAAGGAATGAGGGCTCAGCGCTGTTAACTAATGTGCTGAAACTCACAGACTCGCGGTCGGTGGAGACGGGACTGAAATGAGGTCTGCCCATGCCCTGTGTCCATTCATGTCCACTGCTTTCCCCATGGTCAGATCTGGCCTTTGGGGAATGAAGAGCCAAGAAGTGTGTGGCCTCACTCAGTTCCTCTGAGAGCAGCATTTCCTTTAAATTATAAAAAATAATTGCTCCATATATCCATATTGTTGAGACCTCTTCTTGCAAGATAGAGATCCACGTTTAGACACTGAGAATCACATAGTTATTCATTCGCTGTCTCATTAGGGACAATCATTCATGCTGAGCAGAAAAGACAAGCACATGATATCCTTCATTCTGTTCCTCAGCTGTCTTCCTCAGGCAGAACATGGACAGGTAAATCTGTTGCATATTTAACAAGGCTGCAGTAGATGGAGTAGTAGATATGGTATGTGACCATATGATTTATTGTCTAAACCAGGCCACTTTGAGAATGAAAGCTGTCTAGAAATAATTAATAGGCATTAACTGATCTACAACAGATAGAAACAAGACTATACCATCCTGGGCAAACTAGGGTAAGTGTTCCCCTACAGAAAATCCTGGGTGCTCAGGCACCCTCAACACTCCTTAACCAAACATCTTAGTCAGGGACTGCTTTCTATTTAGCCAAATTTAACATTCGCTCATTCATTTGATAAAATATCCACATGTCCAGCTCTGTGGGCAGCCCTGTGATGACCAACCCTGCCCTCATGAAGCTTACATTCTAGTAGAGAAAGTGGAAAGTAAACAAATACATAAGAAATATAATATCAGGTAGCGATGAGGTCTGAGAAGGGAAATAAGGTGGGGTTAAGGTGATGGAGAGACATGTGTAGGGTAGGAGTGAAGAGCTCTTCAAAGAGAGGCCAGGAGGAGGGAGCAGGTGCACAGGCCCTGGGGTGGAAGAGCCAGATGGGAGGCTTGGGGACCAGAGAGAAGAGAGGAAGGTTGAAGGGGAACAGATCATATAGGGCCCTGAATTTTATTCCCAGTGGGATGGGAAACCGTTGGAAGGTTTGTGCAGGGGAATCCTGACATCGAATTTGCATTTTTAAAAAGGATCACTCTAGCTAGTAGTGGAGAATATATTGTAGAGACGCAAGAATGGGAAACTAAAACCAGGCGGTTGTAATTACACAGGTGTGAGACAATGCAGCACGGGCCAGGGTAGAAGCCGTGGTGCTAGGGGTCAGAGGCAGCTGGGTTCAAGAAACACCATGGAGGCAGAGTCTCTAGGACTTGGAAGCCAGGTGGACACTGGGTGCCCGTGATACGCAAGACCCTGGGACAGACCTGACCCCCTGCCAGCCCAGCTTATACCTAGGTTCCTTCCAAGGCGGTTCGCGATGGGTCCTAGAAGTCATTATGTGTACCTGGAATTTGAACATGAGAAACAAGCTACTTTGGTCCTCTAGGGCAGGAGGAGGATGGCCCTGAACGTCCTTACCTTTAGCTCTGTGATCTTCCTCCTTGGGGCACTTCCCTCCTTCCCACCATTTGCGCTTCAGGATCTCCAGGCGGTTGTTCTCCTGCAGCTGGAGAATGGCCAGATCAAACTCGTCCCGGAAAACCGAGCCTGCGGGGGTCACAGGAGAGCCCAGGACACAGGTTGTGAATGCCCTGTTAGGGGTCACTCTGCTCCCCTTCCCGGCACACCTCCTGGCCACCCTGCCTGCTTTCACCTCGAGAGGGGACAGACAGATGCAGCGGATGGGGCGAGCCCCTGGGGCCACTGCTCTCTACTTCCCCGGGAGAGTGCGGCGTTCTGGCTTCACGCAGGGGTTCTCAGGTTTTTCTACTTCCCTTCTCTCCATGCTGACTGGCGCATCCAGCCCATGGCCCAACACCCCAAGATGGGTCAAGGAAAGGCTTTCCAGGCAGTCGTACCATCCACCTCCCCAGCCGGACACCACCACTTTCTAAATTAAAAAGATGGTCTATTCTGGTTAAACAACCTGCCCACCAACACCCAGGACACTGGCTGCAAAGTATCCAATCCACCTCCAGGAGGAAAGAGTTTGTGCTTCTGTGACACAAACCTCTTAGGTGTGTCCAATTTCTACTTTATTTAAATTAATTTCTCATGGCCAGTCACGGTGACTCATGCCACTTTGAAGGCTCAAAGTCCAAAGTGTGAATGTCCTTTTAAAAAGCACAGAGAATGAGAATGAGAAAGTGCTCATTCTCAGCACTTTGGGAGGCCGAGATCACTTTGGGAGGGCGGATCACTTGAGGCCAGGAATTCAAGACCAACCTGGCCAATATGGTGAAACCCCATCTCTAGTAAAATACAAGAATTAGCTGGGTGTGGTGGTGCGCACCTGTAGTCCCAGCTACCCAGGAGGCTGAGACAGAAGAATCACTTGAACCTGGGAGACAGGGGCAGTGATCACACCACTGCACTCCAGCCTGGGCAACAGAATGTGAGACTCCGTTTCAAAAATAAATAAGTGAATCAATTTCTTAGGCACTTGTAACTCTCACTACGTTACACCTGACAACTGTTTATCCAGAGAAGTAACCAATCAGTGAGAGAAGAGCCACACCAGAGTGTGAGAATCAGGTCACCAGGTGTTCCCCATCCTCAGCGCTGCCTTCTGAGCGCACGAGAACCCACTGGCCTGTCCATCACCCTGTTTCTCCCACTCCTCCTTCCCTCCTCAAAAGAAGGTTTTTTTTTTCTGTTCAGTACTATTCTTTTTTAATTTTTCTAATGCAATTTTGCCAAGGAGCTTTGGTTCTAGAATTTAGGTTTAATCACAAAAACAGGCTTAAATCAAACCATGGAAAGCTCAATGTCTCAGCACAGGCTGAGGCCTGAGATTATTAAGAAAAAGCTGCCAAGAGGCTGGAAAACAACTAAGCTGCCCAGTTTCCTTGCCCAAACTCTATGAAGGCTGGATGTGGACAGATGCCCCAGAGGAGAAAGGCTACTCTGAAGGATCAGGCAGAGCTTGGAACAAACAGATGAGTGCTTCTGAAATTTTCACGTGCATTGCAATCACCTGGGGATTTTGCTGAACTGCAGAATCTGATTCAGTAGGCCTGGGGTGGGGCCTGAGAGTCTGCATTTCCAACAAGCCCCTAGGTGATGTCCATGCTGCTGGGCCATGGACCACACTTTAAGAGGCAAGGAACCAGAACATCTCCCAGATCTCTTCCAACCGTGACAGCCCACGGCTCCACGGTAGAACCTTCCCTACTATAGATACAACTCTGCTTGGACACCCAAACCCAAGCCTGTAGCACTGGATGTGTGCATGTGATTTGGGCAAACACCAACGAGCTTCATGTAGAGTAAGTACTTATTACACATCTTACACATAGTTGGACCCGAACCCCAAGCCTGCAGCACTGAATGTGTGCAAGTGATTTGGGCAAACACCAGCAGAGCTTCAAATACAGTAAGTACTTATTACACATCTGCAGTGAATGGACACATGAACGAGTTGTCTAACAGAGGTTGTTAGGTGGTGAGGCTAATGAACATTCCAGGTTTAGAGAGAATGGTCTAGCCCAGCAAGGCAGTTCAAGCAGTTTGAAGGCATGTTCAACCCAACCTCCTAACACATCAGGGGCCACATGAAAGGCCTATTCTGCTTACTCGTTGGTTGCCTACTTAGTTCCTAAGCCACCTGATTAATTTTCCATCTTGTTCCTTGTTTTGTTTCTCTTAATTTTCCTGGGTCCAACCACATTGCTTATTCCATAGTTAGGCTCTTACATTCCACTTAAGAATGATATACATGCTTGTATTTCCTGGGCATACCCCCAGCTGGACCTAAATCCTGGCTCATCAATGAACTGTGTAATGTTCTTTCCAGCTTCATGTGGGAAGCTGGGCTAGCTCCGAGTAGACCTTCCCACCTATCCTGTCCTTTCTAGCTGATAGGACCCATTGGCAACATGGTCTGGTAAATGAATTACTGGACTGGAGACAAGCATCCTAGGCTCAAACCCAGCTTCTCTACCTATTCTGTGACCTTGGACAAGTAATCTGTCAGCTCTGAATCTGAGTTCTGTCCTCTACAGGATGGGAATAACCACATACATCTTGCAGGGGTCTATGAAGTGAGATAAAATGTGAAAACAGTGTCATGTCAGATATACAGCAAACGCATTTCCTTTCACTTTTCCTTGGTTATTGATGAAAATTTCTAGAGTTGTGGTCTGTCTTACCCCAACTCTCCATTGTTTTGCTCCACGAAAACTTTGGAAGCATTTGAAATTTAGGTAAAATGTGTTAAATTGCTAGAGTATCATCAAGGTGTGCCTTAAGTTCATTTTGCAGTTCACACTATCATCTTGAAACAAAATGTCAGTGAGTATATCTCTCAAAGGGGTCCATAATCTGTATTATTAGTGGACACCAGTGAAATATAATGGCATATAGAGGGTGTGGAGGTTTATAAGTACCCGGAGTGAAGCCTCCAGTTCACAGTTCACAGAACTCCTAGTGCCATAATGTACAGAGTTCAGGGATGAACCATATTATTACCTATGTTCATTTTCTTGGTTTCTGATCAGAATTTAAGTCATGTGCTTTTGTCAAATAGTGGTGGCTCATGCCTGTAATCCCAGCACTTTGGGAGGCTGAGGTGGGCAGATCACCTGAGGTCAGGAGTTCAAGACCAGCCTGGCCAGCATGGTGAAACCCCATCTCTACTAAAAATACAAAAATTAGCTGGCCATGGTAGCACACGCCTGTGGTCCCAGCTATTCGGGAGGCTGAGGTACGAGAATCACTTGAACTGGGAGGCAGAGGCTGCAGTGAGCCTAGATAGTGCCACTGTATTCCAGCCTAGGTGACAGAGTGAGACTCTGTCTCAAAATAAATAAATAAATAAACATATATATATATGTGTGTGTGTGTGTGTGTGTAATAACATAGGAAACCATAGAAGAGATGAGAAGGACACTAATATCCCCCAAGGCAGGCTCAGTGTGAGACACTAAGGTAAGGCACCTAACTAGATTATCAGGTTTAATCCTCCCAACCCCATATGGTAGGTATTAGAAACCTAATTTTATGAATTAGATAACTGAGGCTAAAGAATGCATCTAAGGTACCACAGCCAGTAACTAGAACACGTCCCGGGGTCTGCCTGACTCCAAGCCTGTGCTCTTTACACTCCACAGGTGTGAGTGAATCCTGCAATTTACAGAGTTTTGAGCTAAGGTAAAGATCAACAACAGGGATGTGTACTGTAAATACAAAGATGAGCATACCGTATGCCAATTTTCTCCCAGAGACTGATGGCCTTGATTCCCGCTTCTTCCCCTGTTGCCTTGTACAAGAACACCCTCATGCAAGAACAACCCTCTACAGCACGGGCTCTCTATGGGGTGTGTGGAGGGGGAAGGGTGCATGTCAGAAGGGGCTGGGGAAACATACAGATCCCCTTCACAATCACCACAGCAGCCAAACATGTCCTCTCCTCATCTTCTTGGGGAGGTTCTGTTAGCAGGTGAAGGCTCAAAGTCCAAAGTGTGAATGTCCTTTTAAAAAGCACAGCCAGGATACCTTTCTGGAAGCCAAACATCTCTACCCTCCTATTCATAGAATGAGACGGGGTGACACCCAGTCAGCAGGCCAAACACCAGAGCATTCCCGCCCCTTCTCAATGACCCACACCAACCTACTGTAGCTGGATCAGTGAAATCCACAAATAATTTAAAAGCCATTTCATCTAATCATGGCCGTCCCCTTTAGAAGTAAACTTTTCACTGGTGACGCTAACAAATAGCAAAATTAACTGATTTGAATTTCACCATCTCATCCTTCTTTCCACTGCTAGTAGAGATAGCAATCAACAGAGAAATGGCCAAGGGGTAGCAAGCAAGAAGAGGAACAAAAGGCCTAAATACACACCAAAGGCATCAATGCTCTTTAATAATTAGTATTAGCCCTTTAAATTAGTCAGTTAATCAATCAGTAGCTAATCAACTAACTCTTTAATAATCAAGGATTGAGCACTGGTTGTTGAGTAAAAGAAATATGTGTGTTTGCTTTAAAAAAAAAAAACAACAACAACTTTAGAATGCCCATCTAAAGTCACTGTTAAACTGGTTCTAGCAACAGGGGTTACTGGATTCAATGCTGCTTTCAGTGGTTTGATCTACCCTGACCCTGTCTGGACAAAGCTACCCAAAGAGGCTGTTCCTCTCCCGCATACCGACTGGCATGCCAATCCCATAGCCCTTGGTGTCCAGCAGGCCCCCAATCTGAGTGAGGTTGCAGTTTCGCTGCCGATAGTACTCGTTCATGGTGGATTCCAGGAGGAAGGCGTAGTTGGAATTCAACACCCTGGCGATTCCCTCCTCTGTGCTCTTCACGAACACGCTGGGCTGCTTGGAATACATGTAATTCCACATGCGTTGGTAGGTCTGGTAGCGGGAATTCTGGGAAAAGAACAAAAGGAAGCAGGATTGGGAAAAGAGGAAGGAAACGTTGATTCAAAAAGAGAGGGAATCAAAGTGCACCTTAAGATGCTGGCCCTTCCTCTACTCTACCCGCCAATCACAGACAAGAACCTTTTCCCTTTCTGTCTCTCAACACAAGATGTTCACTGTCACTGTGTAATGGCAGGGGAGGGAGGTGTGCCTTTGATACCTTTTACAGAAAGACGAGGAAGCAACAGGGCACTAGGGCCCTGATTTGGTCATTGGTTTTGCCTCATCTACCCTCAAGAGCTCTTCTACTGCCAACCTCCATTTTCCGGTAGAACTGAAATTCTGGTTGGGTACCTTCATTGTCCCTCAATTTGGGGCAGTGAACTTAGGTTCATTTAGGACTATACAGAAATACCATTTGAAGAAGCAGTTTCACTATTTTCTATCCACCCTAAACCAGTTGATCAATCACATATACGAAGCTGGCTGCTGTGTTACAAATAATAACAAGTCAGAGAACTCTGGGGGTCTATCCAAACCCTGTGTTTGCACGATGACTTCACTGCTCTCTGTGCCAGTAGGCACTGAGACTTGCCTGGAAAACAGAAAGCTGAAGGCATTGGACTTGTTTCATGTGAAAATGAACTTCTTGGATATTAGGTTGGTTAGACACCTTTTAACTCCAGGGGAAACCTGCTTCCCAAGAGAGCTTGAGGCACATGAAAACCACTATTCCATCTGGTCTGGCTGTCAGTCTTGGCGATCAATCAGTTTGCTGACAGCAAACACATCGCTGTGGCAGGGCTTTCTCCTGAGCCTTGCAAGGGAAACTCAAAGAAGACAACAGGTCCCTATCTGATACCTATCAAGTCTGGAATCAATGAAGCCAGTTTGTCTTAAGCTGGTGTTCCTCAAACTTCAGTCACTCGTGTATGAATCTTGCTCTAAATACTACCTATACGATTTAAATCACTTGTTAAAATGTAAATGTATACGTTAACCCCATTCTATGCAGTAATACAAATAAAACTACAAGTTTGATTCACTGCATATATATACTTTTTTTCTAATGGCCATTAATATAAATATGAAACTATGGCAACGAAAAAATAGTTCCACCACATTAGACCTAAAATCATCTCAAGTATCACCACTCTGGCACCGGCTGATATTAACACAAAGTTCTTTTGGGACCTCATTCCAGGTGTATTTTGTGGAGCAACAGATAAATGAACCCCATGTGGACTTCCAAACTATATGTTCAAAAGAGATAATGAGATGACGAGAGATGTTTTTATCTCCAGCAGACAAACATCTCAACTTTATTCTGCCCAGTTCCCGATGTTGGTGAGCAACCAAATGGGGTTTACTTGGAAGAAGGTCATGCTGGAGCCTCCGTGAATTGTGCCATACTCAATGGCGGTCTGGTCAGCCAGGTCATCCACTGACTCAATGGGCACATCCATGCGCTGCACGGTCAGGAAGGCTGCCAGGTTGGCCGTGTAGGATGAGATGATGATCAGCGTGAATGCCCACCTATGTAGGAAAAGACAAGGAAGTCATCATTGCCCGGGCACTCCCTGGAGTCTTGGCCCCCAACCCCAGTCCTGCTGTGACATGGGAGAGACCAGGCATCTTTCTTCTAAAAGAGCTTTCAGCTTAGTGGGGGAAGAGAAAGGAGGCAGGGCATATGATGTCAACAGAAATGAATCGAGTTGGTGAGCACTGCCTGGAAGAAGACAGCTGATTTGTTTTTCTTATTTCCTAAAGGAGATGATTATTGGGTTATTATTCAAAAGAGGTATAGTCCATGCACATGAGACAGTTTTGGACACTGTGAGAAATGAGCCAGTGAATGAGCTGCGCGTGCCAGCTCCAAGGGCTCTGTTCAGAGCTAGAGCAGGAGGGCTTCCTCGCCTCCTCGTGTTGAAGCCAACCTTCAAATGTGCATTGCCAGGCACTGATCATCTACCACGAGCTACATCCACTATCTCACTTAATCCCTACAGCTCAGGAAGGCAAAATTCTTATCCCAATTTTACAGGTGGGGAAATTGAGGCTCAGAGAAGTGAAGCAACCTGCCAAGTAACACCTTGATATATTCTTCTTCTTTTTTTTTTTTTTTTTTTTGAGACGGAGTCTCACTCTGTTGCCAGGCTGGAGTACAGTGGCGCGATCTTGGCTCACTGCAACCTCCACCTCTGGATTCAAGTGATTCTCTTGCCTCAGCCTCCTGAGGAGCTGAAACTATAGGCACATTCCACCCTGCCCAGCAAATTTTTGTATTTTTAGTAGAGATGGGGTTTCACTGTGTTGGCCAGGATGGTCTCCATCTCTTGACCTTGTGATCCACCTGCCTTGGCCTCCCAAAGTGCTGGGATTACAGGCGTAAGCCACCGCACCTGGCCGATAAATTCTTTTTTTTTGGAGACAGGGTCCTGCTCTGTCGTCCAGGCTGGAATGCAGTGGCTTAGTCAGGGCTCAATGCAACCTAGAACTCCCAGGCTCAAGAGTTCTTCCTGCCTCAGTCTCCCAAAGTACTGGGACTATAGGTGTGAGCCCCTGTGCCATCTGATAAATTCGTATTTTAAAATCAGTTCTATAAATTGTAACAGAAAATCTTTAGTAAAGACGACCTAGTGAAAAGCACCTTTGAACTGCTGAAAGGCTGGAATTAGAAAATATTCTTACAATTGTCATGCCATTTCAAATTAGAAGATTGTTTTACTGAGTAGACAGAACTCATTTAAAATTAGAATAATTTTGCAGCTCAGGCAGCATATATCCTAAATCCCTTAAAACCTGTGTGTTCATTTTAGTAGGTTAAACAAGCCTTCTCCCATCTGGTCAACAGTATGGAGCTACATCCCAATCCCAAGGGGCTCAGAGAGAGATCGTAGCACAGTTTGGGATGGAGAATCACAAATTCTGAATCAGTGGAGCCTGAGTTCATAAGGCTTTATCCATTATAGACACACTAATGATGAATGCATAGTGATTAACACACAGAACTCGGCAACCTGCTGCTGCTGGGTCGATTTTCAAGAGCAGCAGGTCCCATTGCCCTTTTTGCCACTGTGACCAAGAGCTCTTGCTGGCTGCCTCCCCAGGAGTGAAGCAACAGGGGCCTCCTCTGACCCGATGGGCACGTCTACATGGCAGACCACCAGCAAGTGAACTGGGTTTTGGTTCTGGCTGTGTTCCACTGTGAGACCGTGGGGAAAACCACTCACCTACTCTAAGCTCATTTACTTGTCTAATAAATATATGGGGATGATCATGCCTGCTCTGCCTGTTGCTGGAGAGTTGTGAGATAAAATGAAGTAATATGTCATGAGTGATCAGCAATCTGTAAAGGACTAGAGGGATGTGAGATATAGAGAAATGTCTAGAGAGACCATCAGACTGAAAATGGGATGAAAATCACCTGGCTACCTCCTTCTGCCTTCTCTATCTGTGACCTGTAAGTAGCAGGTGTCCCTCCATGCCCAAGGTCTGCTTTCCCTGCTCCTGCTTCAGCTCTTCTGCCCTATTGGAAGGTGCTTCTCATGACCATCCCTAAGAAAAGGCCTGGGGCAGGGCGGTCCCCAGGAGGAAGCCAGCGCTCTGCAGCTGCTTAGCTGTGGTGGAGTGTGCTGGGGGTTAATGAGCCCTAGGTATGGACATGACTCAGAATTGGCTACACTCTGGCTACACCCCAGCTGGCTATTTAGGCCACTGGTCACAAGGAAACTGGTCAGAGGGCACAAGCGGCTCAGTGCAAGGCCATCGGCTCTGCTGAGAAAGGGAATGATGCCCGCTTCCGGAGGGGTCAGTGCAGCCTCGCTCCTGTATCAAAGGGCATTTTCAGTTGTCAAACTGGCATTCTCTCCAGCAACATGGTGTTTTCTATCTCATGCTCTGGGTGAGGAGGTCAAGGTAGGCCACAATGGCCCCGTCTTCTGACCTCCCACTCCTCCACAGAACGGACCAAACTGAGGCCCTGATTTAAGAACTAGGAACTGTTAGTGTGCTGGGAGAGAAGCACACTGACCACCTGGAGTCGGGGCTGGCACAGGCCTGTCACAGCGGCTTCGCATTTGCACTGAGCCCCTTCCCACACACGCTCTGGAACAGAGTGACCAAGCCACCTGCCGCCAGCTATTTAAAGCAGTGCTGAGTCCTCCCCTCAGTGCAGGGCAACCTGCAGGACGGCTGGGTCCTGGAGGAGGGATTTCCTGGGGTAAGGGTGGAGCTGACAAGCGGATGAAGTGGGCAGTGGGGCCCTAGCTGCATCCATCCGTGTGAGCAGGCACCCCCGGAAGGAAAAGCCCCAGGGAGAAGATGAACATCCTGGCACGCTCCTCTCCCAGGGCTTCTGCCCAGGTTCCCGGATGTTGTGGGACTTCCGTGACTCTCCTTGCTGGGACTGTCCATCCTTCTTCCTGGGGACCTGAGCTCCTATTCTCCATGGTGATCTACTCAGTGACATCTCCGAACTATCTGGTAACAGGCGAGCATCTCGCCCAAGTTTAAATCCTGCTACATTTGTTGTTTATTAGGGAAAATGGAAACCCCAGACAGGAAGGCGTGGCTGTCTCGCTGCATTTTCACCTTCCTAACAGCCCAGTGGCTCCTCCAGTAATTCTGTCCAGACCACCCACTCTGGGCACCAGTACTCAAGGGTGGAAACATCACCTGTCCTTTTCCTTTGGCTAAACAGGGTGAGAAGGAAGGGAGAGAACCAAGGTCATAAGTCCTGTACGCTATGGCAGCCAAACCCACAGCAGATCTTTAAGAAAGGATCAAAAAAGGATCAAAAAAGGATCAAAAGAGGCATGTTTGTGTTCTGCAAACATGCCTCTCCAGGCTATACACACACACACACACACACACACACACACACACGTTTCATCTTGTTTTTCCTTTGCCCCCATAGTGGTCTAATAACAATGACCAGTCCATATGTTTATGTAGCACTTTCAAGTTTTCAAAGAGCTTTCCCACACATTGAATCATTTGCTCAACTCTGAACGACAAGAGTTTGCATTTTCCCACACCTGCTGAGGTGAACAGGCCAGCAAGCCCCCAGAGCCAGGGGCAGAGACCCAAAGCCTCAGAAGGCTGGTAGAGGGGGCGTGATGTGGCAGCCAGGCTGGCTTCCTCCTGCAGGGACTTCCTGCCAGCAGGCTTATATTTGCATAAATCTGAATATGCCTTCTCAAACCTCAGGTCATTTTCAGGTCAGGAAGTTACCATTGCTTTGCTGAAATTCAGCAAGGCTGTTTGGTCACCTCCTCTCCCTTCCTCCCTTTGTTCCCCTCTGCATCCAGACCCCAGAGAGTGAGTAAGGGAAAGGGGACCAAATGGCACAGAGCAGGCCCCATCCATTGCCCCAAGCTTCTGAGTTGGCAGAAAGCACTCGGCTCCTTGCGTGGGTCTGCTGTAAGAGGCAGAGAGCTCTGGGGCTCTAGCAGCTAGAGCCGGCTTATCAGAGGGCCCCTTTTGTGTCCCCACCCCACTTGGCCTGGTTCACCTCTGCCTGGGGCCTTACCAGACGCCACTGACACAGCGGGTGGATAAGGCGCGAGGGGCGATGGTGGAGCCCTGCTGCATGAACCCCCCGACCGGAAACCAGAGGCTGTTGCCCAGGGAGTACTGGTTCACCAGGAGGTTGCACCGGCCCTGGGCACATGGGTGTGGGCTGTACCACTCGTAGGGCGTCAACCTGTGGGAGAAAAGGAACATACACTAGTGCCACGGAGGCGGGGTGTGAAGGGACATAGGCAGGCTCTTCTGGCTGGTCTCATCTCTGAGACTGGCCTGTGGCCTTGGGCAAGACACTTCCCTTTGCTGGACTTGGAGTTTTGCAACCAAAAAAAAATGAAGCGGGTTGAACTGGGTTGATGGTTCTCAAACTTTTTTTAATCAAAGAGACATTTTTACCCTCAATAAATTCTGATGTGGAACTCCAAAATACAAAATAGAGGATGGCCGGGTGCGGTGACTCATGCCTGTAATCCCAGCACTTTGGGAGGCCGAGGTATGCGGATTGCTTGAGTCCAGGGGTTCGAGACCAGCCTGGGCAACACAGCGAAAACCCGTCTCTACTAAAAATACAAAAAATTTAGCCAGGTGTAGTGGTGCGTGCCTGTAATCCTAGCTACTCAAGAGGTTGAGATGGGTGAATCACTTGAGCCCGGGAGGTCAAGGCTGCAGTGAGCCAAGATCGCACCACTGTACTCCAGCCTGGACAAACAGAGTGAGACCCTGTCTCAAAAAAAAAAAAAAAAAGATGAAAGTGGAGCACCTGAGGCTAGGAGTGTCAAGAGGTGGACAGCCTGGGAAGCTGCTTGTTCTGTCACTGCCACTGACAGGGTGATGAGAACTACGGTTTGAAGACCCCTAGCCTAGAGGAGTGGTCCTCCAGCCTTAGCCTACCTCAGAACCACCAAGCCGGTGTGCTGACACAGATGGCTGGGCCCAGCCCCAAAACTTCTGCGTCGGTAAGTATGGGGTGAAGCCTAAGAATTCCTAAGTTCCCAGATGATGCTGACACCACCGGGCCAGTGTCCACACTGACAGCCACTGGCCTGATTGGTGTCTAAAGCCAGGCTATCCCCTGTCTGTGTTTCAGACCTCCCCAGAGGCTTTTAAAAAAAAGATTGCTGCTGCTTGAGTTCCATTCCCAAATATTCTGGTTTCATTGGCTCAGGTGGGGCCTGGGCATCAGTGTTTGTTTAAAGCTCCCCAGTGAGTGTAATGCACGCATGGGGCTGAGGAGGGCTGCTCTAAGCTCTGGGCCTTGGGGTGAGGTGGGGACACTGCCCTGCTTTTCCTCTCAGCCTCACCACTGGTGTCTCTCTGAATG
Organism: Macaca thibetana thibetana; assembly: GCF_024542745.1. Classification (NCBI taxonomy): domain Eukaryota; kingdom Metazoa; phylum Chordata; class Mammalia; order Primates; family Cercopithecidae; genus Macaca; species Macaca thibetana. The sequence continues at coordinate 112,716,606 of NC_065591.1, read as the reverse complement.
GCCCCTCTGATGCCCAGAATGCCCGCTCTTCCCCCACCCGCCAGGGACATGCTTGCAGCCCCAGCCCATTTTGTACTCAAAGTCTTCCAGCTCTGACGAGAGAAACAGTATGCACAGGTGTGCACCGCCCAGGCGGGTGGGGTGCTGTGTGCTCGGTGTTATCTTCGCACTGCTCTTTCCTGCACCTGGCCTGATGTGCACTTAGTGTTCCCACTGTCGCTGCCTCCCATTTCCATCTGCGCCTCCCCTCTGCCCCGAGTACAACACAAACGTGTCAGCGTTGGCCCCTTGACCGGTGAGATGTGCTCTGTCCCTCTGTGCGGGTCCCGAGGAGCTGGCTGGCACTCTGGTGCCCCACTTTGTGGGCTCCCAAGCCTATGGACCATTGGTGGGATCTGCAGAACTTCAAAGATACAGATTCTCAGGCCCTTCCCCTAGAGATTCTGAGGTCATGGGACCGGGGAATTCAAATGTCTAAAAGCTCCCTACGGGACTCTGAAGTCAGCTTGCTTGGGAATGGCTACCAAAGAGCTGTCGTTTTCAGATATTTTTTTTCCCTGTAAAATCTTACCCAGAAGTACAATATATAAGAAATAAAAGTAGAGCTGGTCTGGATGAGGAGGAGTTGGGGACCCAGGGCTCTGGCTGCCCAGCCTCTTGTCATTTCACCCCTAAAGGCTCTGGTTGCTCCCAGGAGCCTTTGCAGTCCATAGAACCATGTTTGAAAATCACTACCTTAATGCAGAATACCTTAGACTCCAGTATTTTGTGTGTGTGTGTGTGTGTGTATGTGTGTGTGTGTGTGTGTGTGTGTTGTGTGTGTGCGCGTAGTGAGGAGAGAGAGGCCGTATGGTTAGCCCTTTAGCACATTTTCTGTTAACCTTTCTATGATGCTAGATGCTGGAGGGAGTGTGTTTGGATGTGGAGGGGAGGGAAGAGGGGCAGTGTAATACCCCAGGGCTGGTTGAAAGCTCCAGGCTGCTGCAGGTGTGTTGAAGCAGGCGTGTATATATCTGCTCACCAAGCCCCAAGACTTTTCAGGGCCCTTGAGGTGACCTGGGTGTTGTGGCATGTCACACACAAGGGCTCACATCCAAGGGGCAAGTGTGAATTACAGAGCAGTGGCGCCAGGGCTCACGTAGACAGCCTTCTAACGCGGCAGCAGTGTGGCAAAGTGGAGAGGTAAGGTGTCAGACAGCGTGCTAGCTCCCCGTCTCACAGGCCGTCACTGACAGCAGATACTCAACAGTGGCCATGCCTACAGGCCCGGGAGGGCTTGGTGGCACCTGAGCAGCAAACTCTGCCACGTTTGAAAATGACCAGGTTGTCAGCAAGGCCTGTCTTTTTTGGCTGCATCTTGGCCCCAAAGACCTTCCTGATCTTGGGGAGCTTGGTCTCCACTGGAAGAGGTATGTGCAGACAGGTTGATGCAACCCTTCTCTGGCAGGCTGGGAAGTGCCCCCAGGGGTTAGGTAGCCGGTGGTTCCCTAGGGCTCACCATGCAGCAGCTCCATCCCCGCGTGCCCCCCTCAGTCCAGTGAATGAACATGCCCTAGGGGAAGACCCCACCCATGCCACAGAGATGGGATGTGCACTCTAAAACGGTCTGCCCTGCCGCTGTGGCCTGGAGGCAAAGGTAACAACTGAGGAGACACCTGCAAACACAGCCACGGACAGATTCCCAGAAGCTCCTCCTGAGTAGCTCTCGGCTCCCACATAACAGCCCTTTGTGAGCCTCCACCGCAGTAAGTGGAGGGCTAGCAGCACCAGGGACCTGAGTGAGTGGCCTGGGAGCCACCAGGGCTCATTCCACTTCTGGAGGGTTAAGCTGGCTCTCCTGCAGCTCAGGCTGGTCCAATAGCCTGTGGCCTCGAGCGAAACTACCTTTTCTGTGCACATTCTTGGGAGGCCACAGCCTCAGGCTGCTCCTCGGGTTTTTCCATAGGGTCAGGGCAGCCCCTGGCTTCCTGGGGATCGGGCAGGGCTTATTCTCCCCACTCCCAGGTCTGGCCCGTGTGTCTCAACTCAGCACTTCTTGAAAACGCCTCTCTCCATCCCGTCTCCTTGCCTCCCGCCACCAGCCTCCATGGTTCGCATTCGACAGGGCAGCTGTGTTTTCACAGGCAGACCCAGGCTGTCTGCATAGGAGGCCTTCTTCCTGGCCTGCTCCACTGCAGCCCCCAGTGCCCCCAGTCCAGATTCGCAGGCTCTGTTTCTTGTCATTCAGCACTTTGTGGCAGATCCTTTGTGGCAATGACTGATGCCAGGGCAGCCAAATGCATAGTGCTTAATGGGAGTCATCTTCCTGCCACCCTCACCCCTCCTCTGTTCCCAGGGCTCCTACACAAGCAGGGGGCTTGGGTGGGGCTCTGGGGGGAAGTGGGAGGGACAGGAGGCAGAGGTGCAGAAGCCAAGCCACCTGTCTGGGTCGTGCACAGTGGGGAACGTTTGGATGGGCAGCATGAGGTCGACAGCGGGGCAGAGAGCATTTCAGGTCCCCAGTCCTTCTCCTGTCCCTCTAGTTTGGCACCAAGATCTTCCCAACCCACTCCTCTCCTCCTCCCTACCCCCTCCCCATGCAGTTCCCAGAAGTGGACACGAGGTGGCGGTGTGAGGACAGGGAAGGGAAGAGGAGCGTACCGAGCCACCAGGAAGAGGACACAGCTGACAGCCAGATAGGCTAGAAGCATGAAGAGCCAGACGCCCGGAGAAAATGGGTCCAGGAAGGAGAAATAGCCGGGTTTGCGTCCCTGGAAATGGAGAGAAAAACAAGATTCACCGCACACATTCAGTCAAAATGACCTTGGGGCAGGCAGGGCAGGGCAGGGCAGAGGAGGTAGTGAGTATGGGTCTGGCCCCAGTTCCCATTTCTCTGGGTTCTGGGTGACTGGCTTAAATGACACTGGGAATGAGGGTGTAGCCAGGCTGGGCAAACACCACCACCCAGCCCTGACCTCAGCAGGTGACACAGAACAGCAGCAGGGGCCATGCCACTTCCTGGGATGAGGCAGGCTTTGTGCTGGCAAAGAGGAACAACCCTCAGTGCCCCGAAGTACCACCCTGTGTCCTCCATGGGGAGTCGAGGATGGACTCAGGGAGCACCTTTGAGCTGCTGCTGTCTGCACTGCTGGATTCGACCACAGCATCCCTCTTAGACACTCACATCTTTTTCACAAGGATGCTAATACAACCGGAATCTCTGGGTTTTGTTTGCAGAGTGATCTCACACAGTGAGACCTTCCCCTGTCAACCTCAAAACAGTCCTGGGAGGCATAAGTTATTATTCTCATTTTATAAGTGAAGAAGCCAAAGCCGAGGGCAGTCAGAGATGTGCCCGAGGTTCCACAGCATGTAAGTGGAAGAGCCGGGACCCAAACAAGCCCATGTTTCCTGACTCAAAGCCCAGGGCTCACACCACTGCACTGTGGGAAAACACGTTGCAAGGCCAGGGATGAGTCTGGCCAGAGTCCTGTGAGCCAGATGATGGAGCCAGGAACGGAATCCTGGGCGCCAAGCTCGCCACCATTCTTCACGGGAAAACAAAAGGGAATGAGAAGGATGGAGTTAAGTCATCTGCTCCACGTCTTTAGCCGTGTGCTCTCAGGCAAGTCCCCACCCCTCTCTGGCCTCAGTTGGAGTGGGACTAGATCCGAGGTGACCACGATCCGAGGTGATCAGTGGCCTATGGACGCATACAGCCCACAGACTTGGTTTACCCTGTAGCATCTACCTCGTTTGTATTAGTTGCCAGCGTTAAATTATTAGGTAACTTCACATACAAATCTAGATTTCTGGCTTTTTAAAAAATGGGGCGATCTTGACACCACTGAGTCCAAGTTCCCAATTGGCTGAAGCTGAGTGTGGGCTGCCCACTGGAGACAGGGCACGTTCTCTGCAGCTCCGTGCTGCTACCCTGTCTTGTCCCAGGCTGGTTTCTTTCATTTACTATAAAACCACTGGACTTAGATGCGCTCTAAGGACTACTGTAAATGGAAAATGCTATGATTCTATAAGGCCAGAAATCCAGGAAGTCCATGGATAGGACTGAAAATCAGTACTAAGCTCAGGGTTCTATGAACAGGTCAGCATTTAAGCTCAAGATCATATCGGCCATGGCGCAACCTACTGTCACTATCAAGGTATGTCATTTTTACACTGGGGTTCCCAGAAACACAAAAAGGAACTCCCTATGTCAATACCGAGCTAAACTCGACCAGCCCTCTGAGCGTTCATTATTCAGGGGAAGCTGGAAGAAGCTGAGAAACTCCAAGTAACAACAGCTGTTTCCACGGCTGCATCTGAGGCAGGTGGGAGCAGACAGTTCTGCACGCTCCTGTTGTATCTGCACAGCCCCCATCATGGGTGATTTCCAGCTCCTCTTCTGGACGCTTTTCCCTTCCTTCTTAGGGAGCCAGTGGGCACACTGTGTTTCCTTCTACCTGCGGTGCAGTTTTACTTTCCTCTTTGAGACAAGAGCCGGAGGGTACACGGAGAGGACGCGAAGACTCATCCTCTGCCAAAAACGGCAGCTGTTCTTGGGCACTGTGGCCTTTCAGCAGCATGACAATGACCTCTCATATGGTCTATCTGAAACTGTTTTTCTTTCACAGTATGGGCTCAGACCATGGAACTGCCCTTTGATACCAATTGCAAGTTCTTTGACCCACTGTGGATCCATGCTCAGTCTGCAGACAACACTCAGGTATTATTGGAAAAATGAAACAAATGGGGGACAAAACCCAGTAACTTAGGGAAGGGAGCAGGAGAAGAATGAGGAGATCATTTAAGCTTGTCTCATCCCGTCATTACATAAATCCTCTAACAGAAGGCAAAGGACTCCAGAGCAGCAGAATCCAAGTCCCCAGTTAATCATTCCTGTGTCCATCACGGCTTGACTGTGTTTCCTTCATCATCCTAAGAGCCAGAGGCAGACACAGGAAGACACGGAGAGGGCAGGATCCATATACAGAGTACGGAATCAGTAAAGGAGCCGATCATGCCTATACACCTACTGCAATAGAAATCACTAGCGTGGTCCACTCCTGGGGTCTTTTTTGACCCCAGAGCTTCTCTGAGTAAATGTGCATGAATTCCATGTGCCCTGTCACTTATGACTGTTTCAATCTGTCTCTCAACTGAAAAATCTATTACTGTTGCTTTCTGACTCTGAAACCCCATTAGATGCTCAGTGTCAGAAATCTATACCTGATTATATCACAACAGGTGAAATTGAGGAAAATGACAGCACTATTTAAAGCTGCCATATTTGGTTATAGGTGATAAGGAATGATGCACAGCTGTGGGAAAAATTCCTAGAGACCAAAGTTATAAAACAGAGAACATCACACAAACAAAAACCAAGACATGAACAAAGCTCCCCCAGAAACACACCAATCACGTTGGCAAGGCAACATCTGATTCTACTTGTGATTGACTGACGCCAACCAGAAGAGCAAGGAATGGGCAGTCATTTGAGATTTGGGTCCGGGCTTATACAGCCTTGGCTTAGGCTAAATCCATGCTGTTTCTATGATGCCAAAGAGAAGTATGTTTCTTGCAAGATTCTGAGTGCCCACAATTTTTTTCTATGTGGATGGTTTAGATCACTTTCTTCCCAAAAGACATGAGTTACTGGCACTTGGGGCAAGTCAGGTGTCATATGCCATAGGCATTTCTTCCAAATAATTGATTTTCCTTAGCTCAAAGGAGGTATGATGGTGATGCCTTTCTTTTGAAGAACTAAAAGTGCTTCACTATGTTCTCTTGATTTCAATACCCAATTTTCCATACTGACAGATGGAAGAACTGAGACCCAGGGAGGTTAAGTGCCTCGCTCAAATCATTGGTGATGGCTTCAATTTGTCTGGTGCTCATTCATCAAGCTGTGCCATAGGCATGCCACACTCTCCTTCATTCAAATGGCAGCTGTACTGCATCTTCCTCTCCTTTTCATCTTCACATCTTTATTTACTCCAATAAATTCCCTAATTAATCCCACGCCTTCTCCCCAATGCCAGCAAACTCTCAACCTACACACCCTCTTAGAGTACTCTTGAACATTATTTATTTATACCCATCACCATTTATTGTGACTCTGCTGTATTTATAGGCATTTGTATTGATTTATACATGTCTCTGTTGACTGTGAGTTGGCCAGTTCCTTCCGGTGAATACAACCACTTTGGAAGTAGATTGGTGGTTATATATAGTCTATGCCCCAAATGTTGAAGACAGGTCAAGCTCTGCTGATGAAATTGAAAATTAGATGGCAGCAAAATTAGAATTAGGTCCCTTGATGTTTGGACTGTGCATCAGACTGACCGTCAATCAGTATCCCTGATGCTCTTTGACGGAGGGAGAGATGCAAAGGGCTGGTCATCAACTGACCACAATCCTGGTGTGTGTAGGTCCTTTGCACGATAGTAGTGGGGCTATCCATGGAGCTGTGAAGTGGCATTAAACCCCCCTTGCATGCCCAACGTTCCTCTTATCCTTCAAAATAATCTGTTAGCTCATTGATACTTCACTCTATACATACTGGAAGAAATGACGTTCTAGGAAGAATGCAATTGCTTTCCCAGAGTCTGAAGCCAGATTCACAGGGACACCAGAGCCAGGCAGTCAGGACAGGTAGTGAATAAAACCCAGACTCTGGAGCCAGTCTGTGCAAGATTGAATTCTGGCCCTACCGTTTACAAGACACGCAATCCTGGATAAGCTGGGTAACCTCTAGGTCTCTGTTTCTTCCTGTGTAACATGCAGGAAATAATAACACCTACCTCATGGGGTTGTTCTGAGAATTCAGTGAGTTAACACATAGAGCTATATGTATGTTCACTCCTCTTCTGTCTAATGGTAGCCGTGAGTGAAGGGGGAGTGGGGAGATGGTGTGTTACAAAGGCGGGAACTTCCTTTTATACTGATGCCTTCCTCAACGGACAAGAAATACTATACTTTCTCTCTTATGGTGACACATGTTAAAGATGCTTTGGGGAAGAATGCTATCTGGCTACAGCCACTTTTCAGAACTCCTGGAGTTTCTACAGCTATAATATATGCATCATGAGAGTTCCTCTAGGGCTCTCCAGAGAAGCACTTAGGGCAATACCAGGCTTTCTTCTGGAAGGAGGACTCTGAAAAGCCAGTGATTCCAACCTTTAGAACTCAATCCCTCTTCAGCCTTCCCAAAGAAGTCACTGACAGAGTGGACCAGACATGTGGCAGGTTCTCTTGGATCTGTGTTAGGGCTCTGTAGCCTAGCCACCATTTCCCTACACAAATGCATGATACCAGCTCTCTTCTTTCCCGAAACTCCAGCCCCTCCCAGCATAGCCAAGGACAAAGGGTCCTTCATGTGCTTTTTTACAGTCTTTAGAACTAAGTGGCAATTTATAGAAAGGTTGCTTGTGATATAGTCAACTCCCAGCAGTGCCCAATGGTCACTCAAACACTGTCCAGGGTTGAAGAGGTAAGAGAATGCAGTCTCTCCAAGACTCCTGGGAGAGGCAGGAGGAGGTGATTTCTTCCTGTCCCTCAGCAGGATCCCATGGATGGCCTCCCTCAGTGTGTCTGCAATGGATTGTCCTGCTGATATTTTGGTTTAGCATGCGCTTTCCATCTCTGACTCCAAGAGGAAAAAAGGAAGCAAGTAATTAATTCCTATCCATGTAAAGCACCCAGATGGGTCTGTTGCCCATAGAACTCACATGCTAGTGTATCTGTTTTCACTTACTGGCTGAAAATCTGGTGTGAGGAGACCTACATTCTAATCCTGGCACTGACCTGGACTTGCTGAGTGGTGGTGCTAGGCAAGCCACTCAACTTATCTGGGTGCCATTATCTTCTCCCATAGAAAGGAGCACCATGAACGGAGCACCTTAATCCACATGAAGAGGGGCCGTGAGAATTACTAAAATAATGTTGATAACACACCTTGAGCTTCTTCAGAGAGAGGCACTCAGTAAATAACTAATATTAATATGATTATACATTCAGGGATCCATATTTCCATTATATGGGCTATCATGTTACTTAGCTTTAAGGAATAGAACTCTATTCATTTTCCATTTTCTTATAACAGAGTATTAAGCAGTATTAGAAATGATTCACTGGTTTACTTAGCATTGTTCTCCATTTTCCTAGACAGTCTTTCTGAAACGAAACAGACCTTCTTGAAAAACAGGTAATATATCCAGCAATGTCATGCATTAATTTAATGTCAGCATTTATTTCTCCCTCACATTTTTTTTTTTTTTTGAGACAGAGTCTTGCTCTGTCACCCAGGCTAGAGTGCAATGTTGCAATCTTGGCTCACAACAACCTCCGCCTCCAGGGTTCAAGTGATTCTCCTGCCTCAATTTCCTGAGTAGTTGGGATTACAGGCGTGCACCACCACGCCCAGCTAATTTTTGCATTTTTGGTAAAGACACGGTTTTACCATGTTGGTCAGGCTGGTCTCGAACTCCTGACCTCATAATCTGCCCACCTCAGCCTCCCAAAATGCTGGGATTACAGGAGTGAGCCACCGCGCCCAGCCTATTTCTCCCTCACTTTTTAAACACTGTCTGATTTTTCTTTTCCTTGAGAAAGAAGACTCTAGCTAAGAGTTAAGAAGAGAAAAAGAACAGAGTATAAAACTTTCCCATTTGTTAACCAAAGGTGGAACAAGTTGGTATGGAGGGAAAATGGTAAGCTCACATTTTCCAGGGAGTCTCGGATATTCTAGCTGGCTTGGGACCCTCTCTGTGATCAGAGATAGTACCCTCAGATGGGAAAGGATCTTGAAAAATCACCTAAAGCATAGCATTGACACCAAAAGAAATACACCTATGATACCATAAAGACAGGTAGTTGGACATGTATGGAGATTTGGAGACCAAAAACCTGGTTTCAATGCCCCCTGCAACATTGTGTTGCTTTTCCTCTTTCCTCTGCACTGACTGGGCTCACAGAGTTTCAGAATTTTGTCCTGTAAAATGAGAATCCTACTACCTGCTTCACGGCATTATTCCATTAAACCAGAGACTGTACATGAAAGTGCTTTATAAATTAGGAGACGTGAGTCAACAAACCACCATCTTACACATATTCCCAATTTCCTTGAAGATGTCAATACTGAGTTTTTATTTTAATTTATTTAATTTTTTAAGAGGTGGGGTCTTGCTCTGTTGCCCAAGCTGCAGTGCAGTCATAACTCACTATAGCCTCGAACCCTGGTGATACTCCTGCCTCAGCCTTCAAAGTGGCTGGGATTACAGGCGTGCACCACTGCACCCAGCAACAATGAACTGTTTGGATGAGATTTATTCATGTGGGGGTTCTATGGGCCAAACACTGAATCCCAGGTTGGCTTCTACCACACTCTGATGATGCCTTGCTATAACATTCAGGGTGTGCTTGAGGAATACAAACTCACTTTAATATTAATCTGAACAAAACATCATTACGTAAATTGCTGCTGCAGAAAAAAAGAGACAGAAAACTACATGATATACTCTAATGTCAAATACAAATGGTTTTGGTTTTTCATATTCTTTTCCCCTCCATTCACAGGTATATTTGAGAGCTCAAAGTATGCATTAATGCCATAAAACCCTTGACTGCAAAATGTCCTTGGAATTATACTGCCATACCAAATACTAAACTTATTACAAGGAGATGAGCTGATGCGCCAGGGAAACCAAGAGTCTTGAACTTCAGATGTTCTGCCACTTGGTTCCCATCCTTGAGGTACCAGGGGACAACAAAGGCTAAAGGCTGGACCATCTATATATAGCCTAGAAGCCCATCTGGCCCCAGACACGGATTCTGATACCTTCTCAGGTGGATGCTATGTTGTGTGTGGAATATGCAGGCATTGAGAGAGAGAGAGAGAGAGAGAGAGAGAGAGAGAGAGAGCGCACAAGCGAGCAGTGAGTTCAGGTGGCAGCTACAGCCAGACCTGAGCAAAGGCTGCATTTAGGCTGCCTGAAACATCTGCCTCCCACCTCTTTTTGTTCTCGAGACCTACAGGGGTAAAGGCCAGAAGACAAAAAAAAATCTATTTGGGTCACTTGTCCTGCTGCCTGGAATACTGGCCCTGTAGGGTTCCCTAATAGAATCTCAGGTTCCTGGGGCTCAGTGCTGCCCAATCAGGAGCACAAAGGAAAGCATAGCATTCACTGCCCACAGGATCACTGGATTTATGACCTGCCCTCCTTCCTTCCTGTTAAGTAAATACTGCATGTTTAGGATGACCCCATTTTCCATACCAAAAATCATATAAAAATCTATGGTCTGAAAAGAGGGTACCTTTCCCTTAATATAACTCCCATTGGAGGCTACAAAGGGAGAGAGGGATAAACAAAGAATAATATAATGCAGCCTAAAAGTGTTATAATAGAAGCATAGGCAGACGGCAAGCAGCTCCATCTAGGGGAGCCACATGGAAGAGCAAGTGCCATTTGAGCTGGGTATTGAAAGCCAGGCAAGAGTTTGTTAGCTGGCTGAGAGGCAAGCAGATGAGCATGAACCTACATGAGGAGGCAGGAAGGGTCTGACCTGACAAAAGAGCAGTGAGCAGCAAGGGGCAAAGGCGCCTGCAGGCAAAGACCTGGATGTAAGAAAGTTGAACTTTTTTGTGTGAGTGATGGGCAGCTGGTGAATGATTTCAAGTAGGAGGTTGATATGATTACATTTTTTTTTTTAAACCAACACCCAGGCTGCAAATAGATTATGAAGGAACAATTAATACACATTTCTTGAGTATAATAGCTAACACTTTACTGTGTATATGTCAGGCACTGCTATGAATGTATTACATACGTATTCTCATTTAATTTGCATGACAACCCATTTTTACAAATGAAGAAGCTGAGATGTATGTGACATGCATCTAATAACTGTAAAAGATGGGAATACACCCAGACAGTCTGGGTCCAGAGTCCATGGTTCTCACTCTGCTGTTTCTTAGTGAATGCATATAATGACTGTTGCCTTTTGATGGGGATCCAGTAATGGGCAAGAAATGCCTTGCCCTAAAGGAGGATACAGGCTGCAGGAATGGCAGCAGAGATTAGGAAAGCCTGAACCAAGGCACAAGTGGTGATACGCAGTGTATTTGAGAACTCTTTGGGAGGTGAGATGACCAATAGAATGTGTAAGGTAAGAAAAGTTAAGGATGGCTCAGGTTACTGGATGGAAATTCCATTACCTGATATGGGGCACAGGGAAGGAGGGATAAGTGTGAGTCAGAAACACACGGAATGCAGTTTGTGACACAGTTTTTGGGGTGCCTGTGAGACGTCCAGATGGAGATGTGAAGAAATGTGTCAGAAATACACTACTGGAACTCGGGGGAGCAGCCAGGGTTAGATTCACAGATTTGGGAGGGAGTGAGATTATCCAGGGAGAGATGGAAGAATAAGAATAGAAAAGGACATTTAAGGTGGGTGAGAAAGAAAGAGAAAGAGAAAGAGAGAGAGAAAGAGAGACAGAAGGGAGGGAGGGAAGGTGAGAGGGAGGGAGGGGGAGAGTGAGAGTGAGAGAGAGAGAGAGAGAGAGAGAGAGAGAGAGAGAGAGAGAGGAGAGAGAGAAAGAAAGAGAGACTTTTAAAAAGCAGGGTGGAAAAACAGTAACAAACGCCAAAGCCAGAATCCTCAGCCAGCCTGTGAGTAACAGGGAGTAGGTGGTAAAAAGAGCAAAACATTCTTATTTTGGTCCTAAGGATGCCTGAACAGAAACAGAGATTATACCCGGTGTTAGGAAGAAGGTAAATATCCCACAGTCAACTGTTGATGATCTGTGCTCATGAAAATGCCTAGATAATCTTAGATCGCTGGAAAGTCACAAATGATTTCTTTAGACTTCAGAGACATACTTGCCACTACTTATTATTTTGGAGGCTTCAGCAACAATTCTTAACTAGGCATTCTAGGTTAATTATTTTTACATTTGCACACAGGTTTGATTGCCACCAGATGCTCACTTTTTAGTAACAATAACTCATCAGTCAGGTGACCTCATGAACATAGAACTAACATAGACATTCTTGATCCTTATAGTTCATAAATTTGATTAAATTACCCATATTATTGCTCACAGATAACAATTAGAGAAAAATTGCAAAAGAACGAACACCCAGTGTTTAATTTCATTACCTTAACATTATGATATTAGAGATAGAGTATGTAATTTTAGAATTAGGCTCTTGGGGTGGACTCTACCAGTTCATCCTTTAGCCACAGCAGATCTTCCTAAGGCCTCCTCTGTTTCAGACATAACAACGTTCATCTCAGACTTATTCTAACCAGGTATCCCCTGGGTTAGTCAATTTGGGATTGTTCTCTCCTCAGCTGACTTTTTGGTACTTTCTAAGCATGGTGTCTCATACACAGAATGCACTCAATAAATATTTGTTGAATAAATGTATAAACTGTCAGTTCTGCTTAGTGTAAGCTGTTTATCCCAGCACTCATTTCTTGCTTGGCCCCCTGTCACCAATCAGATCTAGGCAGCCACGTGGCATCCTGGTGCTTCAGTGTGGAGGCCAGGAGAGGAGAGGAATCCTCACCCAGCAGTCAGGTGTGTGTGTTTGTGTGTATGGAGAGAGGGAGAGAGATAAGGAGAGATTGGGAGAGACAGGGAAAGTTATTTTAAGAAATTGGCTCACAGGATTGTGGGGGCTGATAAGTGCAAAAGGCAGGCAGGCTAGAAACTCAGGCAGGATTTCTATATGATAGACTTAAGGCAGAATTCCTTCTTTGGGTAACCTCAGGTTTTGCTCTTATGTCCTTCAACTGATTGGACGAGGCCCACCCACGTTATCAAGAGTACTCTCCTTTACAAAGTCAATTCACTGTAGATGTTAATCCTTTCTACGAATACTTTCACAGAAACACCTGACTAGTATCTGACCAAGCATCTAAGCAACATAACCTAGCCAAGTTGACACAGAAAAGTTAACATCCCAGAAACGAATGCAGGGAAACTCATACAGGTCTTCAGGTGGTAGGAAATATTTAGTCAACAACCCAATTTGGGATGTCCAGAGGGTTGGTGAATTGTGGCTTCTTTCTGCTCAGAGTTGGTATTCAGGACAGTGGTGCCCTAGGTGGGGAGGGCAGCCTAGCAGTAGGTGTTTCCCGGTGGCGAAAACATTTGGGGTCAGGTGCCTTCCACCAGATGGTTCCTGATGGGCCACTGAGTCGCCGGGAGGGCATTAGTTCCCTCCAGGAATCTAGACATCAAGGCCAGAGCCTAGTGGTATGGCTACCACAGGCCACAGCAGGGTAGTTTGGACAAAGGCTGTGTGTCTCCATTTCTTTTGGATGTCCCCTGACTCCAGGGGTCAATGTGGGGGAGGGGAGCTCCAGAAATGGTGCTGGCTGGAAGACTGCCCAGTGAGTACCAACAGATGTAACGATGGCAAGACACCCTCCTGGAGATAAGGGGCCTGGGTTCCAGGCTCAGCCCTGAACTAGCCCCAAGCATGACTTCAGTTTCCATATCTGTAAACTGGGAATTATCATACCTGCCCTCTTTCCCCCAAAGAACCATCTTGAGGACCAACTGAGAAAAAGGGTGCACAGAAGTGCCCTACGCAAGTGATTCAAAGACCACACACAAGAGGGTGGCAAGCTGCTGTCCTGTAGAAAGCACAGGCTTCAAACACACCATTCCTGGTTTGAACCCTGTTCTTTCACTTACTAGCATGTGGCCTTGCCCATGTTCTTAAACTGATTACAACTCAGTTTCCTCATTTCTAAAATAAGAACGACACAGCTGTATTCATCTCCCAGGACTGCCATAAAAAAGTACCACAACTGGTGGCTTAAAACAACAGAAATTTATCATGTCATAGTTCTGGAGGCTGGAAGGCCACATCGAGGTGTTGGTGGGGCCAGGTTCTCTCTGCAGACTCTAGGAGGATCCTTCCTTGTCTCCTCTAGCTTTTGGTGGTTGCCAGCAATACTTGGTGTTCCTTGGCTTGTAAATGCATCATTCCAATCTCTGCCTTCGAATTCCCATGGCATTCTCCTCTACATGTCTGTGTTCAAATTCCGTTCTTTTTATAAGGACGCCAGACAATGGATTAGGGTCCAGCCTAATCTAGTATGGCCACATCTTCACTTGAGTACATCTGCAAAGACCCTACTTCCAAATGAGGTCACATTCACAGGTCCTAGAGGTTAAAACTTCAAGATACATTTTGGCTGGGGGGACACAATTCAACCCTTAACAACAACCCCCATTACAGGGTTGGGAGCATAGGCTGGAGCTGCAAAGGTGGACAATCCCCCTTTCTTAGAGCTGGGATGTGGGGCCTGGCAAGGGGTCACTTCTTCAGCAGGCATGTTGGGTGATCTCTTGGTCTCTACCCTGCTGGGCAGCCTTGAGGTACAGGCTCTGTTCTGGAGCATACCATGGCAGCTGAATCACGGGCACTGAGAGTGACTAGCGTGTTGGGCAAATCTGTATGACGCTCTGCACTTAGAGCCAGTTCAGCTAACAAGAGGAAAGGAAGGCTCTTCTGGTCCAGTAAGGTAAACTAGCAAAGTCAGCTATCTGCTGGCACTGTAATGATTATCTACTGATGGATGGGACCCAGCCAGGGTGACTCTTCCTCTGCTCTTCCCACCGGCCAGTATACTTGAAGGTCGTGTCTGTACTCTGCTGCCTGTTGGTGTGTTCTCACAAACTCACTGTGACACTCACCTTGGCCTACCAGAGGAGTCTTTCTGATAGGGGGCATGGAATGCAGAAAAGGGCAGGCCAGATATAAATGACATTAAATTATCTACAATTTGTTCTCCAGGACAGATCATTGAAAGAGAAAGAATCTACATTCCCTCGCCAGTTGCAACACTAGAAGTGAACATAGGTGGACTTGGAAGTTGGCAACGTGCTTGAGAAATGCTAGGGTGGCTTATCTGGGCTGCAGGCAAGGGACCAAAGTGACCCACGGGGCCAATCACCAACACAGGATCCACCAAGTATTGAATGACCATTCTTGGTCATCGCTATTCAGAGAGGCAGAAGCAATTTTTACTGGAAAGCCCACAAGCATGACTCTTCCATCCCTCCAGTTTGCAAGTTTGTGCAGCTGATAGGAGAAAAAATAGCCCAGCACATTTGCATTTAAGTCTTGAAATCTAAATATTTCCGTGAGTCATTCATTATTCCCGTATAACTCAGTGTTTGCATGCAAATAACTTTAATGACATAAATGCTTATAAAATAAGTCTCTTACCATATGAACGCGGTAAAGAATGCTAATTCCCAGAGTCATGAATGGCTTAGAGAAATCAATCACCTTCTCCCGTTCAGCTGTAATGGTGAGGCCTGCCACTGCCAGATCTGCTTTCTGAAAGGAACAGAGACAGCCTGTCAGTCGGGTGGCCACAGGAGACGAGGTACAGAGACTTGCGACCAGCAACCGTCACTGCTATTGGAGATGTGATGCTGGTCTGGCTTCTTGCTTGAGGAGTGGCTCTAAGTCAACAAAGCATACAGATCTGAATGATCACTCATAAAAGTACATGGATATTGAAGCTATAACTCATGTTCACTTGCCGTTAGATCCCTTTCAATACATAAACCATTTTAAAAACGGGGGTATCACTACTAGACTGTTCAGAGACGGTCTCAAAGTGTCCTAGGGTAGGGGCTCGGGAGGAGGAAACTGGCAGATTGGGCTCCTGCGTTCTCAATAGCTTTTTTTTTTTTTTTTTTCCAGAGACAGGGTCTCACTCCATCACCCAGGCTGGAGTGCAGTGGCGCAATCTCAGCTCACTGCAACCTCTGCCTCCTCAGTTCAAGCGATTCTCCTGCCTCAGCTTCCCGAGTAGCTGGGACTACAGGCGTGGGCCACCATGCCTGGCTTATTTTTGTATTTTTAGTAGACACAGGGCTTCACCATGCTGGCCAGGCTGGTCTCAAACTCCCGACCCTGTGATCTGCCCGCCTTGGCCTCCCAAAGTGATGGGATTATAGGCATGAGCCACCATGTCCGGCCCATTCTCAATATTGAGTAGTGTTTGTTCTGTTCAGTTGACAGAACTCCACTGAGTGCTTGTGGTGTGTAAGAAACTTTGCTGAAGGGGGCTACAATGAAAAGTAAAAATGCTGCAACCACAGAAATCAGAAAAACCTTAATGCAACCCCATTTGTCCCACAGTGAGGAAGCAGAGACTTGGAAACCAAGCAAGTGGCCCAACGTCACAAAGCTCATCCCGGCTGGCTAGGATTCAGGCCTCCTGGATCACCGGCCACTTACGTCGCTGTCCAGGTGAAACTTCAGGTGTCATTAGTAGACCCAAAGAAGAGTCTCGATGGTGGTTCTCAAAATGCTATCTAGGGGGCCACCGACCTCAGAATCACCTGCTGGGTCAGTTAACATGTGAATTCCTGAGTCTCATCCCAGACTTCCTGGATCAGACTTTCTGGTGGTAGGACCCCGGAAGCTATATTTGTAAAAAGCTGCCCTGATGATTCTACCTTATACTGTACTAATTGTTAAGAACCATATTTTTATGACCTGGGCGCTATGTCTCAGACTAGCCTACAACGATTTACATTTTCTAATGCTGGGAGATCAGCTGATGCAAGAGATGAAATACGAAAGTGAAGTGTGGTCCAACAATCTACAAACAGGCTAATGAGTTCTGAATGACTACGTACAAACATTGCAAAGAACGCAGGGAGACAGGCCCACATTTTACACACCAGGGAATTATGATGTGTGTACGGGAAGGATAAATTCGTTGGCAAAGGTCAGTTTCTTCTCCACCTCAACTCCAATCCTCCATCACCAATTCAGGTTCCACCCCATAAAGCAGTCACACGATCCAGCACAGCTTAACAAACTTGGAGCCTTATACAGTGAGGTCATCCTTAAAAAGCAACTAGGGTGCAGATGAAAATAGAACATGTGAATGATTCATTCTGTATTTCTCCAAGACAGTGCTGATGACTGCTAGCAAGTGAATCGACCCTTGGGTTCAAAGTGAGGTTTGATTAGAGGATTATTAGCGCCTTCATTTAGGGGACTCTTTAGAGGGTTGCTTGGGCCGTTCGGAGCCTCAGCCCCTCCACAACAGAGGCACTGATTTGAATTCAGCTTTTGAGCACAGGTGTCAGGCAACAGAAACGAACCAAACTGGTAGCCAAGCCCTACCTGAAACTTGAGGGGCGGAAACAAGAGTTAAGTGGGCTGCAATGAAGAAACTGGAGGAAAGATGGCAAGATCAGAAAAATTAAAAGTGTTGAAATGGGCAAGAGGTAAAAGTGGCATCTGCTCCTTTCTCTGGTTGTTTTTTAAAAAATCCATATCAATGAACCAAAGTCAACAACTCTATCCTCAATTTTATTTTCCTCACACCCTGCTTTCCTCCCAAAGGGCAAACTTTGGATTGAAATTTGGAAATCATTTCACAAGTCGATAAAAGTTGGCCAACAGTGACATTATGCCAACACAATTCCGCAAGTCCCTATGGAGACACATCTGGAAATGGGCAGCAGCTCCCTACAGGGTTCTTCCCTGGGCACACAGAGAATGAGCACACGCCGAGGGAGAGCTTGCGCCCCATGTTTGGAGAGCGCATTTCTGTCTACTCACTCACTGACACTTCCCTACAAACAGGGAACCAGCTTCATGCGCACATTGTGGGCACATTCCTGCCGGCCCCAGTCTTTCTTTCCTTTGTCCCCAGTCAAGAGGACGCTGGGGGTAAGGGAGGCAGGGAAGGAGACAGGAAAGGGCAGCGACAAGCTAAAGGAGGCCATGAAGGGTTTGTGATGGTAGTTTCTTGCACTTAATATCATAGTCTCAACATAGAGGAGCAATTACCTACTTTAGCTTGAACGCACTGGGGTATCAGCAACAGTCACATGGGATCAGATTATTCCAATCACATGTGCATTCGTTATTTTACCTTAGTTAAAAAGACATTCTGGCTGGGCGCGGTGACTCACGCCTGTAATCCCAACACTTTGGGAGGCCAGGCTGAGTGGATCACCTGAGGTCAGGAGTTCGAAACCAGCCTGGCCAAAATAGCGAAACTGTCTACTAAATATACAAAAATTAGCTGGGCATGGTGGTGCATGTCTGTAGTCCCAGCTACTGGGGAGGCTGACACAGGAGAATCACTTGAACCTGGGAGATGGAGGATGCAGTGAGCTGAGATCATGCCACTGCACTCCAGCCTGGGTAACAGAGAGAGACTCCGTCTTAAAAACAAAACAAAACAAAAGACATTATGCTATAAAGCAGCCTTCAGATGAAGAGATAATGTGCCATGAAAGCAAACTAGTAAGTTGGGGGACTGCAATTCCACCCAGGAGTCACTGGTGTAAGAAGCTGAGGGGCATGTAGAATGCTGAGGGGCATGTTCAATGACAACTCATCCAAGCCCTTCTGCTCCTCTGCCTCCTAGGGGGACAGGTGGGGGCCAGGCCAGGCAGGGGTGGGCGTGCTCTCCAGCAGAAAGAGCAGGGAACAGGACATCAGAAGACCTGGCTTTTGGTGACTGCTCCTGCTTTCATAGCCACTGAAGTACACTGAGCTCCATCGAGACAGCACCAGGGCAAGTGAGAACCAGATGGGCAATCGGCAGCTCTGTGCCTTGCTGAAGACAAATAGCTAAACACAGGCAAAGAAGACCCTAAGAAGCTGAGAGGCAAAATCTCATCAGGTGCACAGTCTGTGCAAACTTGCTGGGAGGAGCAGGAGAAGCAGCACCCAGCTGTCTCAGTCAGCTTTGCCAAGTTTTCTCAGAAGTACTCAGTGCTGCAAGGCCATGTCTGCTAAAGAGAAGGGAAAATCTGCGGACAGGGCAAAGGTGGAAAAGGCCTGTTATGAAAGAGAAAGGAAACCAGTATCTCTCCTAAAGGGGAGACAGAAAAAACATTAAAGGATCCTAACACACCCAAGAGGCCTCCTTTGACCTTCATCTTGTTCTTTCCTGAGTACTGCCCTCAAATCAAAGGAGAACATCCTGGCCTGTCCGTTGGTGATGCTGCAGAGGCGCTGGCAGATGTGGACTAACACGGCTGCAGATGACTAGCAGCCATATGAAAAGAGGGCTGTGAAGCTGGAGGAAAAATGCCAAAAGGATATTGCTGCAAACTGAGCTAAAGGAAAGTCCGATGCAGCAGAAAAGCGAGTTATCGGGGCTGAAGAAAGCAAGGAAAAAAAGGAAGAGGTGGAAAACAAGGAAGATGAAGAGGAGGAGGAGGAAGATGAAGAAAATGAAGACCAGGGTGATGATGATGAATTTGGTTCTAGAGCATTTTTTCTTGTATGTGAAGCATTTGACACCCACCCCCCATACAAAACCCATTCCTTTTGAAGAAAATAAGTGAAATGTAAGGCTATGTAGGATTTGTTTTTTAACTGTACAGTGTCTTTTTTTTTTTCTTTTTTGTCTAGTTAACACACTACTGAATGTGTCTTTAGATAATCCTGTCTTGGTGGTATTTTTAATGGCCACTAACCTTGCCTGACACAATATGGGGTTGTAAGTTGGCACAAAAATTTAAAGCAGGTTCTTGGTGCACAGCACAAAGTAGTTATGTATGGGGGCGGTGGCTTATCCATCTTTAGTTGACTCCGATGAAGCTTACACATGATAACTGTCGTTCTGTTAACTGAGTACCGCTCTGTAATTGCAACAACAAAAAAGTGAAAGTGGCAGCTGTTTGGTTGACATTCTGAATGCTTCAAAGTAAATACCATTTTTATTTTATTTATTTATTTTTTATTATTTTTATTTTTTTGAGACAGAGTCTCGCTCTGTCTCGCCCAGGCTGCAGTGCAGTGGCACGATTTTAGCTCACTGCAACCTCCACCTCCCGGGTTCAAGTGATTCTCCTGTCTCAGCCTCCCAAGGAGCTGGGAATACAGGCGCCTGCCACCACGCCCGGTTAATTTTGTATTTTTAGCAGAGATGGGGTTTCACCATGTTGGCCAGGCTGGTCTCAAACTCCTGACCTCAGGTGATCCACCTGTCTCGGCCTCCCGAAGTTTTAAAATTTTAAACCAAAAAGAACCGTGACTCTTGTCACTTGTGGGCCACAACCTCATCATGACCTTAGGCAAATTATTCCACCGTCCAGAATAGTGTCCTCAACTGTAAAACGAAAGGGTTCAAGCAGAGGTTCTCCAAGCTCCTTTCCGGCTGTCAAATCCCCGGCTTTAATGTGCCTGACTAGAAGAGGCAGAACGTACACGAGTGGCGCCCACTTTGCTTAAGCGGATGATGGCGGTCAGCAGTATTGAATACTCTGAGGAGGAAACTGATGACCAGACTAGTCAGTGAAGAGCAGCCGCTAGCAGGGACATTTGATTTTAGGGAAAGAAATTCAGAAAGGGGCCAGCTGGGGAAGGCAGGTCTAAAATCATAACCCAGGGGGGATGGAAAACCAGAAAAGGCTGGGACCATTAGAGCCACAGGGTAGGTCTGCCGGAGGAAGAAAAAGACTGGTGAAGGGAAGCAAAGAGTGCTCCATGCATCCCATGTGCCTGGCTGTGGCACGGGGCGGATGTGCGCCCGCACAGGGGTACAGAAATACATTCCCTCCGAGAGAAAGACTTCTGTCTCCTCTCCCTATTTTTGACTGTAAGTGTTCTTTGAAGAGCTTTGTGTTCTGCCTCTGAGAGGCCCCCTCTTTTATCTCCTGGATGTTTGTAGAGTTTACAAGGGGAGGGCAGGCAGGAGCCTGCCTGGAGGTGACTTCCAAAACATACTCTCTTTGACCTCCTGGAGATTAATAGGGGCCATGCAGCTGCCACCATTTCTATCAACGCCTGAAGGCTTGGTGTGGCCACTGGTCCTCTCCTGGGACATGAGCCTGGCTGGGAGGAAGATGAGCTTTCACAACAAGGCTGTGATCTGCATCTGCCTGGGCCCGCTGCTCCCACTCGGCTTCCTGAGAACGGCATGAGGAGCAGTCTAATGGCAGTACCAGATCCGGGACCATCAGAAGCCAGCAAAGCCTTCCCATCTCCTTCTCTTCTTTTTCAGACAGCTGTTGCCGCCTTTCAGGCAAAATTCCATCCCTCTCACTCAGCAGTGCCCTAGCACCATGGCGCTGACCTCTTTTTTTTTTTTTTTTTTGAGACGGAGTCTGGCTCTGTCGCCCAGGCTGGAGTGCAGTGGTGCGATCTTGGCTCACTGCAAGCTCTGCCTCCCAGGTTCACATCATTCTCCTGACTCAGCCTCCCGAGTAGCTGGGACTACAGGCACCCGCCACCGTGCCCAGCTAATTTTTTATATTTTTAGTAGAGATGGGGTTTCACCGTGTTAGCCAGGATGGTCTCGATCTCCTGACCTCGTGATCCACCAGCCTTGGTCTCCCAAAGTGCTGAGATTACAGGCGTGAGCCCCCGTGCCCGGCTATGACCTCTTGCAGCCTCAGGCCTGCCTCCTCCACCGGGCCTGGTTACCCTCCCTTACACACAGCCATGCTAATGGGAGGGTGGGATGGGTCAGGAGACATGCCAATGCCTCTGCTCCTTGACGTCCAAATGTCCATGTGCAACTCACTTCCCTTCTCTGGAACTCATTTTTCTCCACTGTAAAATGGGGCAATACCTGCCTATCAATGTTATGTGAGAGTCAAGAGAGATGTTGGTTGTGAAAGAGCCTTATAAATCATAAAAGTGTAGAGTGCTGCCCTATCAATAAGGGGCTAGCGAGGCAGTAGAGGGGGTAACTGGACTTAGTTTTCAGCGTGGCCTAGAACTACTTGGACTCGCACTCAACTTACTTGTTGTATGACCTTGGGCATGTCATTTATTCAACTTTTTCTAAGCCTCAGTTTGCTTATCTATAACGTGGGGATAATACAGTATCTAGCTCCTAGAACTGTTGAGAAGATGAATGAGGCCACGTCTGTAAATGCTGAGCATGGGGCCTGGTTCAAAGTAAGTAGCCAGTAGGTGTTTGCTGTTGGGATGACAATGCTGCTGCTGCTGCTGCTGCTGCTGCTATTGAACTTGACAATGAGGATCATCTTAGCAAGGGCTTATGGAGACCTTATGATGAGTTGTGAGCATGTTTGGAGGCAGGAAGGCCTGTTCCGTGTATGTGCAGCCCTAACTGGTCACCGCGTCCCCCACTCCGCCCCCTGCGGCCTTTCCCGGGTGACCTGGAGCACACACACAACTATGTTGACACAATGTGCTTCTCTGGTGTGACTCTGTCTCTGTGGACCCATGTGGGGTCCAGGCCTCCCATACCTCATGCTGTCTGTCCTTTGGAAAACTGGGAAAAATCCAGTACCTAGCTTGGAAAGCCAGTCATTCTCCCCAGCCCCTTCCTCGAAACATGATTCTCCTTTGGGGAGAATGAATCACATGGCCTCTCCAGCTCCCTTTGAATCCTCTTTCAGATCCTCTCTTCTATCTCTGATCAGCTTCCAGATCTTTCTTCTCTGACCTTTTTACATGGCACCCCCTCACCCCAGCTTTCTGCCCTTGGGGAGGCCAGCTGCCCCTGCCCCCTCTCCATGCAGGCAGCTTTCTTCAACTCTGCAAGTCAGGCCTCCACGTCTCCTGTTTCACCTGCTGCTGGGGCTGCAGAGTGCCTCCCATTCTTTGATGTCATTTAACTCTATAATTGTGTTACTTAATTCTGGGAAGCTTTAGGAGCCTACAGTTGGGATGAGAAAACGCTACCCAGAACAAGCATTCCTGGAAACCTTCATTCCAAGGTAATTGTCTCTGGAGATCCCCTGTATATTGAAAAGGCTTATGGAATTTCAAGCAAGGCCAGGCCTGAGGCTGTGAAAATGAGGCTGGCGTTATCTGTGAACACCCAGATAGGAAGCAGCTCTGTGCCCAGCAAGCCTGGCTTTCCCGGGAGGGATAAAGCACATTTGGCTCTGGATGAGGATATGGGCTGAGGGTAACATGGGGCTGCTGAGCTCACTGGGGGATTTCAGCGTGGGCGGGGGCTGCCTGCAGAGCCCATTGCCCTCTCGCCGCCTATTTCCTCCTCGCTAATGCTCAGTGTACCCTCGCAGCTCTCCACTGACTCTCTGCCCTGCACCAGGCAGCGTGCAAAGTGCTGGGATACTATGGTGAACAGATACAGGCACAGTCCCTGACAGCAAAAAAAAAAAAATTGCAGGCCAATAGAGGAGGCGAACAGGTATCAGATTGTAACAAAACAAAACAAAACAAAACAAAACAAACCTTGTAAAATTGCACGTGTGCTGTGTTTATAGTGCGTTTATAGAGGGGTTATATACGGCACCATGAGAAGGTGGAACAGGGCTTGGGCAGAGCCTAGAAGGTCCACAGGAGTTTTCCCCCGATGAGACTCAGTTGTCTGAACACGGGTGACCAGTGAGAAGGCCTGGGTGAGTATTCCCACAGAAGGTACAGCGTGTGTCAAGGCCCCGATGCAGGAGGGAGCTTGGTGCTTTCCAGGGGCTGTGGGAAGGCCAGAGTGGCTAGAACACACAGGGCCAGGAGCGTGCTGTCAGATGAGGCTGGAGAGGCAGGCAGGGAGAGAGGATGCAATGCCCCAGAGAGCGGTCAGAAGATCCTAAAGTATTTTCTACAGTGAATGTCCTACGGTATCGGACTTGTAATATCAATACAGCTAATACCCGTATCTCTTCCTATGTGTCAGACACTGAACTAAGCCCTTTACATGTTACCTCACTCAGTACCCACAAAACCTCTATGAGACAGGTTACTCATTACTATTATTATCCTTATTGAACAGATGAGAAAACTGAGGCACAGAGAGTTCAAGTAACTTGCCCAAGGTTGCACAGCAAGTAAGTGGCAGAGCCAGGATTCAAACCCACTTAATTTGGCTTCAGAGTCTGCATGCCGAATTTGCCGCACATTCAATCGGCTCTAGCGAAGAAAAAGATTGAAGGGAGGCAAGAAAGGGCCCTTTGCACTTTTCTCCTCACTCGCTTGCCGTGTATATCACCACACTCCAGGCAATGTGGTCTCCACCCCATCACTCCACCAATGCCACTCCGGCCAAGGTCAGCATGACCTCCATGGTTCAGTGACCAAGGGGTGCTTAAGTCCTTGTGCTGCCAAGTCTCCTAGCCTGCCATTCTCTCCAGTTCCTGCAGGGGCTCTCCTAATAAGGCCAAAGTCAAAGCCATAGCTCTGCTTCCCTCCACCTGCTCTGACCTGTGACTACATTGCCTGGGTCACTGGCACCAAGCCAAACTGGGTTCAAGTCCTAGCCCTGCCAGTTACTAACAGTGTGACCTTAGATAGGTGTGATTTCTCTCCCAGCTCGTTTTTCTTATCTGCAAAGTGGGGATAATAATTGCCCATTCAGAGATGTTATGAGGACGAAGGAAATAATACATATAATACACAAAACATTTTACCTGGAATAAAGCGGGTGCTCAGTATTTCTAGCAAAACTCACTTATGCACCACCACAACTGCACCTGTCCTCCCTCTTTAAGAAATTATTCACGACTCCCACTCCTCTGCAGTCCAGTGTGTGGGAGTCTGGCCCTCGTGGTCTGCCTACTCCTGCAAGTTCGGCCCCATTTCCATCGATCCTCTCCCAGACACTGCCCCTCCCCTGCAGCCAGGCCAGCTCAGCTGGCTCTCAACACACCTTATACTTTTCTGCAGTTATATTTACTCCACATCAAAAGTCCGAACATCAACTCCACCTACTCTCTTCAAGGTCTTTTCAAAGTTTACCATCCTCATAAAGCCTTCTCTGATCATCTTCCCAGGCATAAGCCCTCCCTTCTCTGTCACCAAAGAGAGAAGGCAACGCTTGTGCCACCCGCCGTGGCATATACTATAAATTTCCTTGTATTAGCATAGGAGGCCTGGACTCACTCCAACTCTGCCACCTATGAGCTGCGTGATCTTAACTTCTCTGTGCCTCAGTTTTTTCATCGATAAAGTAGGGATAATGATAGTTCCCACCTCCATGGAGCTTCTATGGGAATCACATGAGCAACCCACACAAAGCTTAGGCCTGACACAGATAACTCACAATAAATGTTAGCTCTTACTATTACTGCTGTTGACATTTGTGTGCATATCTCATCTCCACATTAGATAAATTTTCTGAAGCAGGGATCAAATCTTAAAAAAAAAAAAATTAACATAAACACCATTTCAAAGCTCCCATTAGCCCTGTTTTGGAGACAAAGAAGCTGAGACCCAGAGAGGTTCATAATTTGCTCAAATACACACAGCTAGGACATGAAGAAAGCTAGCTTCAGACCCCCATGTACACATTCTCAGACTGTGCGCTTGGCTTTCTTCTTACAGCACGGTTCGTAGTGACTTTCCCCAAGAGGGCACACAATCAGTCCCTAGTGAAGAGCCAGTACAGCCAAGGCGGGGACCCCCCTAAACGTGGCCCACCCTCGAGCCCCTTCTTGCTGGCAGCTGAAGCAGGCTGATTTCTGACAGATGCCTGTGTGCAGGAGGGATTTTTGTCAGGAGGATGGAACATTAGAACCAGAGTCAGGTCATGCTGCGGATGCGATCCGACACACGTCCTCATCCTCCAGCCTAAGGAAGACTTGAAGCCGTAGGTTCCCCACTAGAGGGCGCCCTTCTCCCCTTGCCCCGCCCCAGACCCGGTTCCCTCTAACTCGTTGGACAGCGTCATGTGGGCCGCCCAACCAGAAGAGGAAGGGCCCCTTGCTCCAACCTGGCTTAACGCAGCTGTCAGCGGAGGGGTGTTAATTATAGTCCGGGAAGGAATGGAGATGCCAGGCCCAGGCTGAGCCAGAGGCCGGAAGACTGGCTCCACGGAGCTGCTTCCAAATTCTCCCTAGGCCCCAGTCCTTTTGTGCTGTGCAGTTGAGCAGAATAACATCTGCATCTCAGTCCATTTCAAATTAGATTATCTGCTCACTTCCTGTCTTTTGATCAATTCGCCTGCGGGCAGCTTTCTCCCTCCAACCCGCACCTATTGAGATGCTCAGGGAACTTGCCAGGACTCACTGGGGTCACTGAGCTGCAGCGCAATGGGATCAGAAGAAGGCAGGGAGGTTCACTCCCACTACTGGCCCACACGAGCATCTGCAGGGTTCATCCTTTATACTTCGGCGTCACATGCCTGGGAACGCAAACACACACATCTGCTCTCCTGCCACATGAGTCAGGCTGTCTGCCCACGCCATCCGCCGCAGGCTGGAGACAAGGAGAAACTCTTAGGGGTCACATGGCACCCGCAAAATATTTGGTGTCCTTGTCCACTGAGGAGACTGGATGCCAAGCCCACCACTTCTCCCTTCTTTCAGAACCAGGATATAGGAACAAAGATCAGGGAATAAGGGAACAGTAAATAGCACCCAATTGTTCACCTGTGCCAACACACACACACACACACACACACACACACACACACACACACACCGTGTCTTTGCTAACCAATGCGAGCCCATGTTTGTAGAAAGCATTCCTGCTCACTGGGCCAAGCCTATCCACAGCAATGCTTGAAGAGGCAGAGGCCCAGCGGAGCATTAGCATTCCTGGGGAAGTAGCAATGTCATCCGCAGGTCCAAGTGCTCCCTAGTGCTATTTCTCGAGGTTACAGCTTACTCTCGGGGCTGGATGAATTTCTTTAGAGTTAAATTAAAGTCCCCATGAAATATTTAGTTGGCTAGGCACAGGGCTGTGTTATTGGCGTATGGAGGGCAGATTTTAGGAAAGAACCAGCGCTAAGGAAAGAAGGGGCTGGCGGTTCATTTGCAGGTGAAATTATGTGGCACAGAGGTCCAAGCTAGCTCAGGAGGCCAAGCAGATACTGTTTACCCTTGACCCTTTCATCACAGGCTCCCGTTCACTGGCCCACGAATCCTCTTGCTTTTTGGCGTCAGGCAGATGCGTGTTTGAATCCCGGCTCTGCCGTTCACCAGCTGAGCTACTACCAGAAATCTGAGCTTCAGTGTCTTCATCTCTAAAACAGGCAAAATAACGTATACTTCTTATGATTGTGGTGAGGATTAAATCCAAGTCCCTGTGTAAACAGAGCTCACATGCGGTTCTGCTTCTTACAATCCCCTCTTCCCACTGCAGCCAGAGGGGTCTTTGGGAAAGCTAAAGCAGATGATCCCATTCTTCTCCACGTTGCCTTCTTGCTTTCTTTTTTTTTCCCTTTTTCTTTTTTTTTTTTTTTGAGACGGAGTCTCACTCTGCCACCCAGGCTGGAGTGCAGTGGTGTGATCTCGGCTCACTGCAGCCTCCACCTCCCAGGTTCCAGCCATTCTCCTGCTTCAGCCTCCAGGGTAGCTGGGATTACAGGTGTGCACAACCACGCCTGGCTAATTTTTGTATTTTTAGTAGAAACAGGGTTTCACGATGTGGGCTAGACTGGTCTCACACTGCTGATCTCAGACCAGTCTGCCTGCCCTGGCTCCCCAAAGTGCTAGGATTACAGGCGTGAGCCACCACGCCCAGCCCACCTTCTTAATCTTTTTCATGCCATGGACCTCTTTAACAGTCTGTTGATACCTGTTCACCTCTTATTTTAAAATGTTTTAAAATGACTACATAGAAATTCAGTTATAAAAATTTGTGTACACCTTTTTGTGGTATAGTGGTATCTGTGCCTCTTTACATAACAAGAGCTGGAAGTAGGTCTAATAGCAACACTAAATTAATACCATTGGTGACAAAGTCACAGGTGTGGTTAATACCACGAAGTTTTGTTGACCACATTCATAATCGAAGGAAATATTACATTTCTGTTTGAACTTAGAAAAATATATAGATGTTAATTTTTCCTTTCTTTCTTTCTTTTCTTTTTTTTTTTTTTTTTTTTTTTGAGACAGAGTCTCACTCTGTCACCCAGGCTGGAGGGCAGTGATGTGACGTGGGTTCACTGCAACCTTGCCTCTCAGGTTCAAGCGATTCTCCTGCCTCAGCCTCCTGGTAGCTGGGACTACAGGCACGCACCACCACACCCAGCTAATGTCTGTATTTTTAGTAGAGATGGGGTTTTGCCATGTTGGCGAGGCTGGTCTCGAACTCCTGACCTCAAGTGATCTGCCCACCTCAGCCTCCCAAAGTGCTGGGATTACAGGTGTGAGCCACTGCGTCTGGCCAATTCTTCCTTTCTAGTTTTGTGGACTCTCAGTACTATCCTCAGACCATGGGTGTATGTGGACCCTAGGAAAAGAACCCAGAGACTTCCAAGTTCATAGACAATAAAGTCCTAACTCCTTACCGTGGACCACCAGGCATTGGTGATACGGCAGTCCACTCACCACACTCTAGCTAGTCATGCTAACCCCCATCCTGATTTCTGAACACGACAAGTTCACTTTCCACCTTGGGATCTTGGAGTTTACTCTTTCCCCTCCACATATGCTCTGCCCTGGCCATGGCCCGGCTGGCTTCTCACCATTCTGACCTCAGCTCAGGCACCAGGCCATCAGCACGGCCTTCCCTGCTTGCCCACTTAATAGGGCCCTCTCCTCGAGACACTCTGGCTCATTAACCTGCTTTATTTTCTTCACAGCAGAAATCATGACCTGAAATTGTCTTGTTTATTTACTAGTTTACCTGTTGATTGTCTAGAGTGCCATCTTCAGGAGGGAGTGACCTTCGTCCACCTTAATCACCATACATCTCCAGTGTCAAGAACCTGCCATGTGCCAGGCACTACATAAATATTTGCTGAATGAAGTCATAATTGAATGACTGAATAGACAAATCCAAGAGAGAGGAGCTCAATTAACATTATTCTCCATCCTTGGCTCTCAACTGGTGGAATAATTTTGTAGTAGAATGTTTTGACTAAGGGCACATACTCTAGGGCCAGCTCAGCTGCTTACTAACTGCATAATCTTATGCCAGTTATTTAACCTCTTTGTACTTCAGTTTCCTCATCTGGAAAATGGGGTTAGTAATATTACATACCTTGTAGGTATGTTGGGGAGGTTAAATTAAGGAATATATAAAAAGCACTTAGAACAGTGCCTGAAACATAGGGAATGTTCCAGAAGTGTCAGCTTTTATTATTTTGTTACAACTTAAAGGATTCACTTCAATTTTATTTATTTTTAAATTATTGTTTCAGAAAATTCAATGTAGGTATTGAAGGGAGTACAAAGAAATCCCATGATTAAAAGACTAATATGCATTATAGATGTCAGTGTTTATATAGTTGAGGTGTGAAAGAGAATGGGAACTGAGAGAAAGGTCCAGACAGGTTATGGTACATGGCAAAGCCCAGAGAGGCCTGAGCTTCACTTCCTCACGTCACTACTACCATCGCCATCACACCTGACTTTCTGAAGACTGACCAACAATTTATACGTCTAATCAAGAAAATAAATTGAATCCTATCTGAGTTTTCAGGAAGACATGCTCATTTCTTTTTTTTTTTTTTTGTAATGGAGTCTCGTTCTGTTGCCCAATATGGAGTGCAGTGGTGTGATCTTGGCTCACTGAAACCTCCACCTCCTGAGTTCAAGCAACTCCTCTGCCTCAGCCTCCTGAGTAGCTGGGATTACAGGTGCACATCACCACACCTGGCTAATTTTTTTGTATTTTTAGTAGAGATGGGGTTTCACCATGTTGGCCAGACTGGTTGTGAACTCCTGACTTCAGGTGATCCACCCGCCTCAGTCTCCCAAAGTGCTGGGATTACAGGCATGAGCCACTATGCTGGACCGATATGCTCATTTCTAACCCAAATGCACCCTTTATTGATAAAACCTCCGGTCCACGTTGCAGTCACCAATAAGCCATGGGACAAGGGGCACTGAATTTTCACCAGTGAGTCCACCCTCTTCTGACAGTCTCCTATCCCCGCTGGCTGCCAAAACAGCTGGTTAAGCTCTGGATTGCTGACAACGGGCAAAGCTAACTGGCCCACATGGGGATCCAACCTGTAGACCTGAACTAATGAGCAAGGGCTTGTGCTGGCCTAACCAGCTCTACACTTATTTCGAGGCTATGGGTTCCAGGCCCATTCAGGGGCCTGTGTAAAGCCGGCCTGGGCAAGCCCGGGCAAGAGCCTTCTGCCGCTGTAGGAGCCCGACGGTGCCACTGGCTCAGGGCGCTGTCTTCCTTTCATTTTCCCTCCCACTTGTCAGCCCTGTAACTGGCAATGGTGAGATTCACAGGCCTGTTACTAGGACTGTTTGTGTTGGGTGAAATGAAGTACCACCAACTTCTGGGAGCAGTGCCCACAGCCATAGAGAACTTCTAGAGGCCTCCTCTGTGCCCCCTCTCTATTCGCACTTCTTCCCCCGTCCCCTACAGCCCCTGAGAGACAAGGAAGGGAGGCCCCGGCTCTGAACTGCCCCACCGCCCCAGGGAGTGAGCAGTGATGTGACCAATCAGATCCACAAAGTGGACGGCATCTGACCCCTTCTCATTTCCAATCAGCATGTGCACACGTTGAGACTGCTGCAAAGGGCAGCAGGGCATTTTCTCGGGAATCCCTGCCATTTTTTGAGGAAGAGAACTGGAGACATTGTTGTGAACCTCTGGCCACTCTTCCTGGGTGATAAAGGCGTATGTGGCCTTTTTCTGAGCGGTGTCCCACTTGTTGACATGGCTCATATGCCCATCAAGAGTCATACCCCAAAAGTTATTTTTCACAGATCGTACTTGAGACCCACAGCAATGTCTAAGGTTGGCAGTAACCTATTCAGAGATGAGGAGAATGAGACTCAAGAATTTACGTGGTGTTAAATTTGGAATAATGCTTACCTTTGGGTGGACGAAAGGTGTAGAGAGTGAAACAGGAAAGAGGTGGGTGGGGACAAGGGGGTCTTCGGGATGCCGCTAAGGGTATATTTCTTTATCTGGACAGTGACTGATCACACAGGGATCATTCATTAAGCCGACACTTACGATTTGTGCACTTTTCTATATGTCTATTTCAATATAATTTTTTTTAAGTTAAGTGATTTTCCCAAGTAGAAGAGAGAATGGCCACTGTTGAGCCTGCCACTAAATGCTCTGCTGACTCTGTGGTAAGGAGCCTGGAAGGGAAGCCAGGGCTGCTGCCACTGTACTGACTGCTGCAGTGGTGACCTCACACATGCAAGGGAGCCACACGCAGGCCTGGCCAACCTCCTGTGCACCTCTCTTTACACATCTGGGTGATTCTAATGCAAGAAGGGGTAAAATGCACATCTGGATATTTTCGTGGATTTTCATTTTCATTTGGATGGAGAAGAGTCCAGATCCCTTGTCTGGCACAAACAGCTTAACAGATTGTGAAATTCCCAGAGGAGCCAATTCTGCCTGCTGCGAACGCCAGGCAAAGCCCAGGGGGAAGACTTGCCTCCCTGCTGGGAGCTGTAATCACCCTCCAGGACTTGCCAACCATCACCCTAGAGAGGTCCCTACAGCCCAAGGGAGAGGGACCAGTCTGTCCCAGATTCCACAGTGATGCCCTGACAAAGCTGCATGGATCAACTACCCACCAGAATCTGACACTAGGCCAGAGAAGTCATCACGGGGTCCCGGGTTTAAGTCTGCCTCTGGGTAGCTGTGTGACCCTGGGCAAGTTACTTAGCCTCTCTGAACTTGCTTTCTCATGAGTAAAGTATGAATAGTACCAGTTTCTGCTTCATGGGTTTGTTCTGAGGATTAAATGAGTGAACGGATTGGGCCTAGCATGGCGCAAGTGCTCAATACGTGTTCGTTGCTGTTCTTTTTATGATGCTGTTCCTGATTCTGGCATCTCATCTCCATCCTTTGTGCATGAGCCCCAGAGATCCAGCCTCTGCTTTGGGCAGTACCATCCTGCCTGGTAAGTTTTTCTAAGGCTGAGCCCTCCTATCCGATTTGCTCCTAGTAACTCCCCTTCCCTGTTGGCCAGACTAACCCCAGCTTGCACACTTGCTGGTCTCACTGGCCACACCTAGCATCTGTTTTGAAGTCCTGGTGTCCCACTGTTTGCCACCCTCTGACAGCCTCCCAGGCCTCTGACCCACTGTTCTGCCGCCACCTAGGACATGGCAGGTCTGTGTAGGGTGTCTCCTGGATCTGGATAGGGATCTGTCTGGCAAGAGTCAACAGTGCCTTTCAGTGCAGTCCAAATGCATCGACCGGCCTACACGCTGCCATTTCTAAGGATCTGGGCCTTCGTATTGTTGCCTCAAGAGCAAATGCGGACACAGCTAGGGCTGGAATTTGGCATCACGTGAAGCAGCCTATCTGAAGGCTGCATAAGATAAGGAATAATTCCATAGGTTCTGGAAAGGGGTGTAATACAACAGGGCTCTCAGATGGCTGCCTCTGTAACTGCCAACACCGCCATGGGCACAACTAAGCCAGGCCTGACCGTCATGCTGACAAACGGGAGGATGTCAGTTGCTCCTGACGAGCTATAGGATGGCAAGAAAAATCATCTGTACATAAGCCCCCCAGAACATATAATGATCCTGGCCAGGAACTGTGAGTTGGCAAGGCCAAGCCAGGCAGTATGCACATCGAACACACCAAAGACCTTCTGGTGAGGGATGGCCAGAGGGTAGAGGGAAGATGGAGGGAGGTGCCACATTTGGAATTCTTTGAAGCAGGACTATCTATTCACAGAAAGGCAAGGGATGAGCAGGGCCTGGCTGTGGGGTAGGGCAGGGAGCAAAAGCAGCAGGATGGGGTGACCGAGGTACCACCCTGTAAGCGAGAGGTGGCAAGTGCTGGGGACAGCTCTGCATGGCAGTCAGGAGAACACACTGATCCATCTGAGTTTGAATCCTAATTCTACCACTTCCCAGCCACGTGACCTTGAACAAGTTAGTTAACCTCAGAGTCTCAGTTTTCTGATCTATAAAACGGGGGCTATATATATATGTATTTTTTTTTTTGAGATGGAGTCTCGCTCTGTCACCCAGGCTGGAGTGCAGTGGCCGGATCTCAGCTCACTGCAAGCTCCGCCCCCTGGGTTCGCGCCATTCTCCTGCCTTAGCCTCCCGAGTAGCTGGGACTACAGGTGCCCGCCACCACACCCGGCTAGTTTTTTGTATTTTTTAGTAGAGACGGGGTTTCACCCTGTTAGCCAGGATGGTCTCGATCTCCTGACCTCGTGATCCGCCCGTCTCGGCCTCCCAACAATATACTTTTGCCCTTGTAAGGTTGTACTAAGATTAAATAGGAGAACATTTGTAAAGCAAGCATTGGCATTGTGCCTGGCACACAGTAATGAGGCCAGTCCTATCTGTGGAGCAGGCACAGGCCAAGGTGACCCAGGGAGCCATGGGGGTTGAGCACAGTGTTGGGAGTCTGGGTGAGATGGTTCCAAAGTCCTGATGGGTGGGGTGGGCACTTGCTCTGTGACTTCCCGCCTGCTGCCGCCTTGCCTCACCAACACACATACTTCAGGAAAGAAAGCCCGCAAGCTTGATAGAGATGATTTATCCTAAAGGCAGTTGGACCATAGATGTGTGGGTGGTAGGGGCTGCACCAATACCCAGTTAGGCTGACAGCTTAAAAAGTGAAGCAAGGAGTCGCTGCAACTTGGAGAACAACATTGGAGACTGGAGGGTCAATCTTAGAGTCAGACAACTCCCCCTGGACCTCTCCACCCCATGGAGAGAGGAGGGAGGGCAAGAATTGCTTACATTATTCTTTCTCAAGATGATACTGCCCTGGGAAGTGGGGTGGGGCTGTGCATGCAGTGGGGTGAGCTGGAGGCCCACCTGTGGGAGCCTGGAGGGTGGAGGCAGGAGCGAGAGGCGGGGATCAAAGGAAGTGCACGCAGATGGGAGGGCAGCCACCTCCCGCAGCCCCAACCTGCCAAACGCACCAGTACACCTGGACTGCTGCTGTGCTTTCCCTGTTAGCAAAAGGATCTTCTGAAAACCTACAACAGGTCCCCAGCATTGGGCTGTTTGTTCCAGGCTCCAAGTGCTTTGGCATCAACGCTGGGATGGTTAATTCTCTTCCACATGCCTTTACAGCATCCATCCATCCACCCATCCCCTGGTGGCTGAGTGTTATGTGTCAGGTCCTGTTCTGAATGCTACCAGTAGAGGGATAAAGAAGACAGCTCTAGTTCCTGACCTCAGGAAACTTACATTCTAGTGAGCGGAGACAGTCAATAAACAAATAGTCCCATCATAAGCAAGGTGGTTTTAGACAGTAATAATTTCTTTGAAGATCATAAAACAGGATAGTGTGGTAGAAGGTGACTAAATGAGAGGATGGGGGTCCTTCAGGGTGGCAGAGAAAGAACACTTCTCAGAGGAGGGGACGCCTGGCTTCGATGGAGACAATGACATGGAAACGGTAGACTGGAGATTTGGGAAACAGCAGACTGGAGATTTGGGAAACAGGTTTTTGAAAGAAGTGCAAATGTGAAGGCCACATGCTGGAATTGACCATGCTGTATCCAAGGAACCAAGAGGAGGCCAGTGAGTGTGGGGCACATGAGGGGAGATGCAGAGATGTAGGACGCTGGATTAGTTCTTCCAGAGACAAGGGATACTGGTGAAATTGTGGCTGGTGCCAGGCAGGGCATAGAGGAAATGGTTATGCTCATTGAAGATGTGAGCAAATGGTAGCCCAGGAAGATTCAGATACTAATTTATGGTTCTGGGACAGACCCTGGCTTCCAACTCAAGATAATATTTCTCTAAGCCCAAGAGGACTAGTGGGTGCTCCACCACTGCCATTTCCTGGATGCCAATAAGAGGGGGCCCAGACACCCCCACCTCCTGGGGGGAAGATCTGCTGCTTGTGTCTCCTTTACCTGCAGAGGGCAAGAAGAGAGGGGGTTGGAACAGCACATATAACTTTGGAAGGCTGCTGCGCCTCTCCCCAGTAGGATCAAGACTGGACACAGGTGCGTCTGTGTTGATGAATGACGCTGCTGTGGTCTGCATGGCAAGAGGAATGAACCCAGGCCGGCCTGGGAGAGGGAAGACTGGGGCCTGGATGAGCATGTCCCAGGAGAGCAGGCAGAACTGCATGAAGATGAGCATGTTTGGGGACCGAGGCAGGTGAGGCTGAGGAGCTGAGCTCCAGGCCAGAAGAGGAGGTGAAAACAGAGCCCTACGCAGGGAGGGAAGGAGAGGAGAGAGCGAACACTCACAGAGAGTCCACAAAGTGCGAGCATGCTAGAGGAATTATATTCCATTTATTTCTCATAGTAATCTGGGGTGGGTACTATTATTTTCGTTTTGAGGGTGAAGACCCCAGGGTTCAGAAACGTTGGGTGACTCGTCCAAGTCCACACAGCTTATAGCTGGCAGAGCAAGTGATTTGTACCCGGGTGTCTGGTCGGGAGGAAAGGCAGTGTGAGGACAGGGGTGGGCACATCCCTCCCATTTTATTACCACGTATGCTGACAACTTCCAAATGGGGCTCGGGCCCAGCTCTGCCTCTTGCCAGCCTTCCTCACTCCCCCTACCTACTGACTTCCTATGCCCATGTCTAATTCCGTATCTCTGCCATCTAAAGCTACTCTTTCCCTGTGTGCCATTAATGACTTCCCTATCCATCTGTCATCCCAAACAGAGACCATGAGTCAGCCTGGAGTCTTCCCTCTCCCTCCCTTCCCTGTTGTCTCCCCATTCAATAACCAGGCTCCATCCCTTTTACCTCTGAAATGCCTGTTGAATCCATCACCGCCACTTGACTCTCACTGCCCCGACCATCATTCAAGCCTTCCTTTGAATTATTCAGTAGCTTCTGCACTGGTCTCTTTGCTTCCAGTTCTTTCCCATGCCATCCATCCACTCAACTGCACTGGGCACCAGGGGCTCTCAAACTCAAGCATCATTGGGAATCAGTGGTTCTCAAACCTGAGCTCGAATCAGCACCACCTGGAGGGCCCGTTAAGTTGCAAATGGCTGAGTCCCACCTCAGAGTTTCAGGTTAAGTAGGTCTAGATGGGGCCCCAGAATTGGGATTGCTGACAAGTCCCAGGTGCTGCTGATGCTGCTGGTTCAAGGACAGTATTTTGAGAACCACTGCTCTAAAGTTTACACCAAAGATCTAATATTACTCCTCTTCTTTAAAAACTCCAGTGACTCTCCACTCTCTTTAAAATGGAGTCTCAGCTCCTTCCCACGGTCTAAGTGATGGTCACCACCCAGCCGAGACTTGCCTCTTCAGCATCACCTCTAGCTACTGCCCTCTCCAGCCTGACGTGGACACAATGCACTCTTCGTGTTCCTTAAACTTGGCATACATTTCAGACCCCACACCGTTCCCTCTGCTGGCAACTCTCTCCTCCTTGTTGCTTGTCAGATTCCTACTTGTCTATCAAGGTCTGACTTGACTGCACTTCCCTGAGAGGCACTGCAGTGGTTACAATGACCGTGGGCTTTGATGTCAGATGGGTCTGGCTTTGAATTCCAGATCAATCACTTGTTAGCTGTGCGACCCTGAGTTGGCCTTCTCTGTGAAGTCAAAGTCAACCTTGGCGTCTTGGTTATGAAATATGAATAACAACATTTATTACATAAGATTGTTATGTGGAGAGGAAATGATGCATGATAAATGCCTGGCAGGTAGTAGGTATTCAATAAACACTGGCGACAATTCTCATTAGCTCTGCTCTGAAGCCTTGCCTGGCTTCCTCTGGCTGAAACACTTCCTTTCTTCTCTGTGCTCCCATATCATTTTGCATAGGATTCCCTTTTGTATATATCACAAGATAAGGTCTCATACTAACTTATACACTGGGTCTCATTCCCAGTATAGTTGGGGACGTTGTATGAATTATAAAGATTGGCCCTCTGAGCGGACTTAGTGGGCACATGGCTTGGCAAGCTAAAGGCACTTTTGTAGGAAAAAAAAAATCAACAAGTGGATACCATCCCATCCCAGAGCACATGCTTGGTGAGTAGAGTGAGGGCTGGGTTTCACGACCCATTCCTCCTTCACCATGTCTTAACCTGCACAAACCATACCTGGAGGTTCTATGTATACAGGATGTGAGCTCTATGAAATTAAAAACTGTGTCTTGTTCAAGCTGAAGGCACAACCAATATGGAATCAATGCATCTAGGGGCAGGCACTATTGGTTGAGGATGGTAAATACATCAGAGTGGGTCAACAGAGTTGTCGCCCCGGGTTCAGGCATAGGATTCTCACTCCTGAGGGGAAGGTGAGTGAGAGAACCAGCGCTGGCAAGTTCAGCGACTCAGGCTTGGGGAATCCTCAGAAGCTGCATTTCTCAGTCTGGGTGGGAAGGGGAGCAAGGCAGAGGGGGCTTGGTCCCTGTGTGCTGAACTGGAGCTCCTGAAAGCATCCCTGGCCTCAGACCAGAGTCTGGTGTCTGGCCAAGCCTGCAGGTAACATCCTCACCTCTGCTGCGTGGCTGGGGAATCGAGACTAGCTAATTCTTAGAAGACATTAAGATCACGTTGTCCATAGTTTCCTTTCCTGCCTCTGACCCAAATCAATTTCCTACTGCCTGTCTCTTCTGCTTAACAGCAAGCCAATCTCTTAGAAGGCTTTCAGATGCCTTAATTAATACATTTTCATTTCCTCTGCAGACTCTTCACTCCCCTTAACAGCTGGCGCTCAGTGGGCAAGGCAGAAATAATTCCCAAGAAGTGAACCTTCCAACAAGTTTCCCAGGCTGCTTTGAGATGCCCACTGGGGTTTGGAGGAGTTCCCAATAGGAAGCTGCTGAGGGAGCACTGAACCTAACTGAACTTGGCCCCTTCCAGATCTCCCCGAGCAACTCCTTCCGTGGAAAATAACCAGCATGGGGATCTGAGGATGGGCAGAGAAAATTCTGAAGTCTGTTTCAAATCTATAGCTGACTCTCTCTGGCCCTGGAGACTGCTCTCTTGGAAACAGTGATTTAAGCAGAGTGCACCTTCACGGGTGGCGCTCCGATGTCATTCCTTAGTCCTGCCCTGCTTGGGGCTCCCAGCCATGTACTCACACACACACTTAATTATCTTACATGCCTATGTCCCCCTTGCCTTTTACCACCTGGACTGTAAGCTTTCAGAGACAGAACCCAACCTGATCTGTTCCTTTACCCTACACCCCAGCACAGTGACTGGCACATAGGTGTTAAATCACTGTCTGCTGATTGACTCACAAATGGAAAGTCTGTCTTTCTTTTCTTTTCTTTTCTTTTTCTTTTTTTTCCTCCTTTTCTTTTTTTGAGACGGAGTTTCACTCTTGTTGTCCAAGCTGGAGCGCAATGGCGCGATCTTGGCTCACTGCAACCTCCACCACCTCCCGGGTTCAAGCCTCAGCCTCCCGAGTAGCTGGGACTACAGGCGTGCACTACTATGCCTGGCCAATTTTTGTATTTCTTAGTAGAGACGGGCTTTCTCCATGTAGGCCAGTCTGATCTTGAACTCCTGACCTCAGGTGATCCACCCGCCTCGGCCTCCCAAAATGCTGGGATTACAGGCGTGAGCCACCGCGCCTGGCTGGAAAACCTGGCTTTCTAAGGCTTGGGTTGATGCAAACCTACTAAAGAAAGCAAGCCCTAGGGGAATGCAAGTGCCCCTTATCTGAAATGCTTGAGACCAGAAGTGTTTCGGATTTCCAACCTTTTCAGATTTTGGAATATTTTCATAAACATAATGAGGTATCTTGGGAATGAGACTCAAGTCTAAAAACGAAGTTCATTTCTGTTTCATATACACCTTAGACACATAGCCTAAAGGTAATTTCATACAATATTTTAAATAATTTTGTTCATGAAACAAAGTTTTGACTGTTTTTGACCATGACCCTTCATGAGGATAGGTGTGGAATTTTCCACTTGTGGTTTCACGTCGAAGCTCAAAAAGTTTCAGACACTGGAGCATTTCAGATTTTGGATTTTCAGACTAGGGATTCCTAGTATTACCTGTATTACCACTTCACTGTGTTTCAGGCACTGTGTTAGGTTCATAAGGATGTCAAGATGCATAAGCCACTGTGCTTTCCTTCAAAGAATTGCCAGTCTTACTTCCACTAGGAATCCAGTCCAGTTGTCCCGATTCAGATGTCATTTCTGCCCCTACCTTCCTAGTCATTTATGATGTACTTCGCTATGTCTAATACAGCACTTATCCTGTATGACCACATTAAAATAACTTCTGCTTGCCATCTGTCTGCTTTTTTAGCTGAAAGGCTCCTAGAGGAAAAAGATCTGACCTCAACTCCTAGCATTCCTGGGCGTTAGCTTCTTGGGGCTCTGTTTTCTTAGTCTGAAAAAGGAGGTGGTCATAATAAGTCCAGTTTCCAGATAAGGGGTGGAGGATGTAAGTGTCATCCAAATGTCCCTGTCAAACTGGCCACTCAGAGCCACCTCCTTGATTACCATTCTCCTGGGCCAACTTATTCCTTCCTCCCCATTCTTCTAGGAGGCAGATGCAGAGAACAAGACAATGCTACCCAAATCATTCTCTGTTCCAGACACCAGTTCTCACATGCCCCTTTGGTGTAGTGAGAAGAGCCCAAGATTGGGGTCTGAGTCTGGGCTCTGGCCACTTGCTGCGTGTCTGAGCTTGGGTTAATTATGGAACTCTCCGAGCCTCTGTGTCTTCATCTGTGGAATGGGGTAATAATGCCTGTCTCATGGGCCATGTGAGGATCGAATGAACTCGTGAGTGTAGAGCTGTTACATGGTGTCTGGCCTTGTCAGGAGCTATAGTGTTCCTGCTTCTACTCCCTTCCCTCCTGGTGGCTCAGCTTTGAACTAGGAAGACATATGAGCAAGGGTCTAGAGCACATGAGATCCCCATTCAGATCCCATACAAGCCAAGGGAAGCCAGAGGATGGAGTGAATCGGAAAGGCACAGCAGAGCCCTCCACCGAGCGCAGGTAGGGCATTGGCTGGGCTCATACGATGGTTGGCAGCTGTGGCTCCAGAGGCCCAGCGGCAGTCTTCTGAGGTGTGTGCACCTCACTCCGGAATGCAGGAGAGGGAGGCCAACAGAGGGAGAGAGGAAGACGAGATGGGAGAGCCCAGCCGCAGCCTCGCAGCCGATAGGGTCATCTCTGAAGAAAAACGGGGTGGCTGCAGTCACGAAACTGCCATTATTGCCCTTTTCTCAGGTGAGTGAAAGGACTGCTAGTGACAGAAAAGAACCTTTTGAGAACTCACAACGAAGCAGAGTGTTGTCGAGAGAGCACACGAACATGACTGTGGCTAAGGCGCAGTCCAGAGCGCTGGCCCTTTTGTTCTCAAGTACACCTGTCTGTGAATAATGAGCCGGAGAAGATGGATTTCCTCCCTTCCCAGGTCTCAGTGGGTTGCATGCAGGGATCGCTACGTGGCATGCATCTCTCCAGGAGCCATCGTAGAAAGGACCTTCCCAGGGTGAAACAGCGCATCCCTTCGCCCCCGAGAAGCAGGATGACCTTAACCCATGCTTGAAGGTCTACGGGAAAGGGGAGCTCCCTGCACTCACTGCGTCCCAGATTCAAATGCTGAAGTCCCCACACAGCCACCATCCTCTCCTGGGCATCCTCACCGTCACTGCTTAATTCAGACCCCGTTCTATTCTCCTGATCACTGGACAGCTGTCTAATGAGTAAACCTGCATCTGGTCTTCCCACCTCCAATCCGTTCCCCTCTCATCTGCTAGAGTAACCTTCTGGAACCAAAGGCAGTTATGCCACTCCTCTCTTTGAATAAAACAAACAAACCACCTGCTCTTAGACAGCTCCCACTAGTACTCTGGACATAGTTTATAAAGATCCAAACACATAAATCCTATCACGACTGGCCCCTGCCTTTAGCCCTGTTCTCCTCCACCCCCTCTCGTGCTTGGCTCCAGTTGTCCAGAACCAATGGCAGTGCAATGTACATTTCTCACCGTCCACTGCACCTAGAATATAATATCCTTTTCTGCCAAGGCGATCCTTCTTGATCCCCAGTGCTCTGCTCACTCGTCATTTCCTTGGTGAGTTCTTCCCTGCTCCTGAACCATACCTCACTCAACTTCTATCAAAGCCACCCCTGCCACTCACTACTCATGGGACTTTCAGCAGGTTCCTTAACTGTTTTGCAACCTCACCTGCCACATTCGGTTATTGTGAGGCTTGAGTTAATATAGTCAAGTGCTCAGAACAGTGCCTGGCCCATAGGAAGCACTTCATACCTGTCAGCCGTGGTTATTACCATCATTATAACTGTTATTAATATAGCATGTGTCTCACCATACAGTAATTCTTGTTTACCTGCCCGTCTCTTTGAGTAGATCCTGAACTCCTTATAGGCAATTCCTCACATCCAAGCGGTGCTTGTCAGAAAGCAGGCACTTTGATGAATGAATGAATGGTTGAACTATAACGGAAGCTCATCTCTTTCAGATTTGGATAAATGCAGAAACTAAGCCTCAATGGGGAAGGTAAAGCAAAGCCCTCGCTGAGCTTGGCTGTCATGTGGGGAAGGAGTGGAACACTGCACTTTGGCCCCTGGATCAGTATCTTTATTTTAAAGAATGCTCAGTAGAATTCTGTGACCTACTTGCAGTTGAAATAGTCTCTGGCTTCAAGGTGAAAAGTGATCCCAGAGGACCAGTTGTATTTTTTATTTTTATTTTTTTTAGTTCAGCAAAATGTCTCCGGACAACCTTCCCGGTGGATTGAGGCCACGAACGGCCCAGCCCACCAGGCCTCCGGGAAGCTTCCTCCACAATCCTTTCTCCTGGGCACCCAGGAGAAAAAACGGAATGAGGCATTTCAGCTTCATTTACACTTAATTCGTCAAAATGTCATTGGTAAGAGCTATTTGATATCCAAGGCTTATGAGCCTTGAATCTAAGCCTTCCAAAGCCCTTTTCTCTTTGAACTTAAATGTGCCATTCTGCCAACATGGAGTTGAATGCCAACGGGGTACTTTGTTCTGAACTGTGAACCTAGAGGGGCACTCTATCTCTTCCCAAATGTGTTTTACTCTCTCCCAAGCAGGGCCCTGAGGATGGAAAATGCAGCTGTAGTGCCTTCCAGGGTACTACAGGTCAGTGCTTGACCAAGAATGCCTCCCTACCAAGCGGAAGGGGCCTTGGAAGTCATCTGCCCGGCTCTCTCACTTTACAGATGGAGTGCAATCTCTTTACGGGCCAGAGTTGAACTTGGGTATCAAGTTCTGGGCACCTTCCCCATCCTCTGTCTGGAAGGACATCTCAGAAGTGAATGTCAACTGTGGCTGCAGGGAGATGAGGCTGTAATTCCTGCAGGGAAAGGCCATGTGCTGCCATGGACTTGGTCTCAGGTGCCTAAGTTTCACCAGACCTCTGCCACTAACTGGCAGTGGGACACTGGGTGGATCATTTTGTCCTTTGAAGCCTCAGTTTGCTTAGCTCTAAAATGAGGGTAATAATACCTACTTCACAGTGCTGCTGTAAAGGATGAAAGAGCTAATGCTTGTGAAAGCAGTTTGTAGACATTCAATCACTGCCCAAACGTCAAGGGTTTAAGACAACGCCCAGACAGATACTTGCCTGACGGCGCTGGTTCCCAGGTACCAGCTGTGGGAAGAAGTACTAGCATCTTGACAAAAACTCCAAAACCCTTTTCTGAACACTCCATCACCTCCAGCCTCCATCCCGCCTACCTTTTATTGACACTCCCAACTCCAATATTGCTCCAGCCACATGAATGTCCTTGCATTTCCCCAATCCATAAGAGAAGCATTCTCAATTCTGAGCAGTTGCTTACATAAGGGATTTCATCTTGACTTACAATCAATCTGTCAGCTCCACAGCTCCCTCTAGCTACAACCCTTTATCTTGCTTTCCCTTATAG
The DNA here is from genome assembly GCF_024542745.1 of Macaca thibetana thibetana. Taxonomy (NCBI): domain Eukaryota; kingdom Metazoa; phylum Chordata; class Mammalia; order Primates; family Cercopithecidae; genus Macaca; species Macaca thibetana. Next base: position 112,673,972 of record NC_065591.1, on the reverse strand, counting down.
CCACCTGACTTTAATGAGTATTTCCCAGGCCACTGTCTCCATCTCCTCCGCTCACTCTTCTTGTTCACAATTCAATCACTGCCACTGGACCTCAATCCAGTCACCCCCTGAAACTGCATTTGCCTGTGACCCCTGTATTGCTCAGCCTGGGAAATGCTCTTCTGTACTTCCTTTCAAGAGGCAGAAATCCTCTTTACCCATTCTCTTTCAGCTGCCTTCACAGGCTCCTGTCTTCCTCCCTCCTGAACATGTGCTCTTTTCCCTGAAAGATTCCTCCCTACTCATATCTTCAGTCGCACCCTCCCATCCATTCACCCTAGAATCTATGCCTTCAGTCTGCTGAAGCCCATTCTAGCCAACTCTCTGCTGAAAGTCTCTAAGTAGATGTCCAAAAGGCACCTTAAACTTGCCATTTCCAAAGCTAAATGCATCCTCTCTCTCCTTCCAGAACTGTTTTTCCACCTCAATGCTAGGCACCACCAACCATCCGTATGTCCAAGTCAGAAACTGGTGAGTCATCCTACATCCTCCCTCTCTCTCACATTCCACATCCACTGGGTCCCCTAGTCCTGATGATTTCTTTATTAAATAGTTTTTAATGGGTTACACAACACTGCATATAGTATAACCTCTTTTTTATAAAAAGAACTTGTGTAAAACATATATGCATTTAAAAATTGGAAGGCATGATACAGAAATAGCCATGGGTATTATTGGGTGGTGAAATTACAAATAATTTTTAGCTTTTTAAACCTTATCTATTTTTCAAAAAGCATGTCTACTGCCGTATAAGAGAAAAACCTTTTTTATTTTTTTTTGAGACAGCGTCTCACTCTGTCACCCAGGCTGGAGTGCAATGGCGTGCAATCTCGGCTCACTGCAACCTCCACCTCCCAGGTTCAAGTGATTCTCCTGCCTCAGCCTCCCGAGTAGCTGGGATTACAGATGTGAGCCACCACACTTGGCTAACTTTTTGTATTTTTAGTAGAGATGGGGTTTCACTATGTTGGTCAGGCTGGTCTCAAACTCCTGATCTCAGGTGATCCACCCACCTCAGCCTCCCAGTGTTGGGATTACAGGCGTGAGCCACTGTGCCCAGCTTATTATCTTTAAAGAGAGTTTTGGAATCTGTACCTTCCTCTAACTCCCAAGCTACTTTTGGTTCTCACCATTTCTTTCTTGCAACAGTGAAAGCCTTTTTCCCGGCTCCCCTGTCTCCAGTCTTGCCCTCCTGCCCACTTGTTTCATGCTGCAGCTCAAACAGGCCCTTCACCAATGACAGCTGCCCACAGGCCACACTCCCTTACTGCCATGTTCTGTTCCAGGCAGACCCACCTTTGTGTGGTTCCTGAAATGGAAACTACCTCTGCACCTTCAAGTCCCCATGACTTGGCTCTTGTACTCTCTCCTCACTGGCATGCTCTTCTCTCTCCATGTTTCTTCTTTGATGGCCAATGTCTCTTCATCCTTGAAGATTTAGGCCTAGCATCACCTCCCACAGGGTCCTTCCCCACGTGTCACAGGCAGAGTGCAGAGCCCTCCTCCAGTCTTCTCTCTGCACCCTGCACTTTCCCATCATAGTCCTTCTCACCCTGCTCTTACCCACATGAGGCCCCTATCAAAGAGTGGCCTTCTTGAGTTGACTATCAATTCATCTTTGTACCTGAATGCCTTGAACAGTTTCACCAAAACTGTTTATACATTCATGTAAATGTACTGGCATGATACAGAGGGCCCCTGGGATTAGTCCTGGGGCATCTGCTTCTTCAAGCTACTCCAGTCTGTCTCCTTTCTGCCAAGCACACCTCCAATGAGATACAAAATCACTGCTGCTCAGGCCTTCTGTGGGCTTAGCTGTGAAGGAGCTGACCAGGCAAAACAAATTCAAACCTGACAGCCTCCCAAACAACCACCCTTCTCATCTCCACTGCCCACACATAGCCCCAAGGTGAGAGGCCACCCAGCTGGCCCAGTTTGTGTGAATCATTTGCTCCCACTCCAACCACACTTCCCCTTTTAATGGGATTACACCAAAAGACATGCTCTGATGATTTTCATGAATATGCAGAAAATATGCTTAAATTCTCCTCCACAGTGAATACATGGCCACGTGTCTAAGTCCATGGTCTCTGTATGCTTTCTGCTGTTATAACAGGATACCACAGACTATGCAATTTATAAACAATACAAGTTTATTTGGCTCACAGTTCTGGAGGCTGGGAAGTTCAAGAGCATGGCATTGTCAGCTGGTAAAGGTCAGCCATGGCAGAAGTGAGCACACAAGACAGAGAGAGGGACCAGAGGCCTGACTCACTTTATAACAACCTGCTCTTCCAGTAACTAACCTTCCTCAATGATGACATGAATCCATTCCTAAGGGCAGAGTACTCATGACCCATTCATCTCTTATTGGGCCCCACCTCCCAGTACGGTTGCATTGGGGATTAGGCTTCCAACACATGAACTTTAGAGGGACACATTCAAACCACAGCACCCACTGTTTTGGGTAAGCAGGTGATAACAAATGTGAAAAGACTAAGCCTCTACAGCTTCCACTGGAGATAACCCTGGGCCTCTACACTTCAATTCATATCACTCAGACATACAAGCAGTCACTATATTCCCCAAACTCTCCAAAGAAAGAGATTCCTTGGTCAACCCCCAGCCCCTCGCTGGGGAGGTTCTCCTTTATATCAACTTTCATTGCTTCTGCTGCAGTTTCAGTTACATGAACCTTGCTTGTTGTCCAGGGGAAACTGGTGGGCAGCCCTGTCCATACACACCCTGGCACCTCATCTTTGTACACATTCCCTTTCTTCCCCAAGTTCCACATGTGCTGGATAAGTGAGAGCCCCTGGAGAGCTGCCATGCCTGCAGGATGGCCAATGTCTAGGCAGGATCCCTGGACCCCCAAGAGGAAATCCTAGGCTTACCCAATGTGTTACAATGGTTTTCACTCTCAGCTGTTGACCATTGGCCTAATTTTATTCTTTGTACTAGCAAACATATACCTCTTGAACAAGAAAAGGGCATTGAGAGACAGCCTGGTGTCCCTAAGATAATCACTCCTGGGGCCAAAGCTCATACCCACGTTTGCTCAGGCACGCCCATGAGGATTTCCCCACATTGTTACCAATAACCCTCCAGGAAGATGACCCGGCACCACTGCCTTCTACTGATTCACAAAGGGAAGTTCCAGTCTTCACTGGAGAGAGGCTCAGCAGGTTCTGCCACTGCCTTGGTGGTATTCTGCCTGCTGGCCTGGCCCAGTCCATGGTGTCTCCTCTGGCTGACCTTTGTATTGCCTAACCTCACTCCTTGCACCGTGTCCTCAAGCCTCCATCCCTGAGGCTTCTTTGGGCTGCTGTGATGCAAGGACACGTTGGACTCCTTGGTAACCAGACCTGCACTGGCGCATCCAGCTGCAGGCCAGGCTGTGGGCAAGGAGAGGGTCACAGCTCTCACCCACTTGCTAGATCAGCCTACATGTTATGCTTTGCACCTCGAGTGCTGTTACCAGTGTCTTGGGAGCCAACTTCTTTGAAGGTGGCCAAAGGGTCTGGGCACACAACCTAGAAGTGTTGGGGAGGTGACTTCCTGTGGTGTGAACTTCGGTCAGTGAGAGATGGGACTCACAGACACAAGTTTCCTCCTCCTTGCAGTGGACTGTTTAGTGAGGCAATAGTTTCATAGGGCCTCTGCAGGCTGAGCAGTCAGCTGTGCTTAATACAAAGCTATGACCAGCAGCTAACACACTCCTTCTGCATACTCTCCCCGCTTGCCTGCCACCTTCCCCTTTCCCTCACCTCTGTCTGTGTACTTGTACTCCCTGATTTAGCATGCAAGCTTTGACCTTGGGCTCTGTTTTCTAGGGAGCCTGGCCTAAGACAGCTCTCATACTTCCTGTATGCCAAATAGTCTCTCTCTCTCTCTCTCTCTCTCTCTCTCTCTCTCTCTGTGTGTGTGTGTGTGTGTGTGTGTGCGTGTTATTTTAAATCTTTACCAAAAAAATCCTTTGCAGATGAACACTAGAGCTGTGGGGGCAGGGTTGGAAAGGATAAAATAATGCACTTAAGCACACATGGCTAGTAAATGAATAAACGGAAATTTTAGCTTAGGTCTGTCTAACATCAAGATTTGTGTTCTCTCAGATCATGAGTACTGAGATCAGACAGACCAGGGCTTAAATGCTGGCTCTGAACTTACTAGCTGTGTGATCTTTATCAGGTTACCTAACCTCCTTGGGCTGCCATTTCCTCATCTGTATAAGGGACAGATTTAGATGCAATGGTTTCTAAGGTCTGTTTCAGCCAGCACATTCAATAGCCCCAGGGGCCTCACAGGAGCCTCTGCTTGCTGTTATAGCCACTGGAATTTTCCTGTGCAGCTTGGGAAAGGGGTCACAAAGAAGGGATCCAGGCCTGAGGGCTACCACAGTCCTAGGGGAACATACTGGAAAACATCTTAATCCTTCAAACCTGGGGATGGTGGGGTCCCAGTGTTATCAATGACCACCCAGGACCAACCCCAGTGGCACACAAACAGCCTTCAGCCTTCTACCTTTTCATTGCCCAGGAAACTCCCACCCATCCTCCCTAAGCCAGCACACACATCCCAAGGGAAGCCTTCCCCCTACAGCCCCCTTATGCGCCCACAGTGCATTCTATTCTCCTCTAGATGTTCTCTTACAACTCCTTCCACTCTGCCTCCCCTGCACTTATCACTTATCACAGCTTGAAATTACACAAGAATGCGGCCATTCATTGATCTCCGTCTCACTCACTAGTCCAAAAGATCTGTGAAGGCTGTGTCCATGTTTATTTTGTCCCCCATTGTATCTCCAGTGTCTACAAGAGTGGAAGATGTTCAATAAATATTTATTGAATTAATGGGTTAATTAATTAGTTCATGTCAAGTAGCCAAGTCTCAATGAGACCAAAGCAGCAGTATTTTTGCTTGAAAGAAGATCTGGGGTGAATTCTAAGATTCTGATTGCTCAAGTCACTCGGTGTGTGGCTGCATGTCTAAGAGTCCCAGACTCCTCTTCTTGTCCTCCAGTCTGTCACAGCTCATTAGGGGGCTAAAAAGGAGATGGCTGTGCACTGACACCGCCATCCCTGAAGTCACCCTACCAGTCATCAGGCAGCCCAAGGAGACCAAAGAAATCAGCTCAAGGTGAATGAGGACATCAGGAAGAAGGTAAAGAAAAGGCCTGGCATTTCGGCTTTCTGTGGTCTAACTACTGAGCTGCACCTTCACAGTGGACACCAAATAAGAAGAATGTTTCAGGAGTGGGTCTGAAAGATTAAATAGAGAAAGACACAAATCCTCTTCCACTTAAGCATGTACATCATCAGGCTGGAATCTCAAAACCTGAGGCTCAAGGACTGCAGAGGGCTTTCTGCCAAAGGCTTCGCCCTGCCATCCCCAACCCTGTGGCAGTCGTCCAGGGATCCCTAGGCCTTCTGCAACCTTCTGTTGACTTGTTGGCCCTCTGTTTGCAAGCCCCTCTCTGCAAGCAAGGCCTCACTTCTGAACCAGCCCTCTCTGGACTCCAGTCGCCCTGGGTCATTCAGAATTCCCAGAACAAGGCTTGCCATTTTACCCTGCTGGATCACTGCAGATGCCGTCCATATTCCGTCAGGCAAACTCCTGAAGGATCCTCCCTCCTCAGTTCTTAAACACCTTTTCCACAGTTCTCATCTACATAGGACTTTTCCCAATCCCATGTCAAGGACTGTTTATTTAATACCTCAACTAGTATTTTTATCATTGAAAAGTAGGATTTTAAAAATTTATCTTATATTCCAAGTTTGTTTGATATAAAGGGTTTAAAGCATATTATTAATTCAATAAAGAAAAAGATCTGGGTTCCAATCTGAGCTCTGCCCTATGCTGACAGTATAGCTCCCGACAAGTCATTCAAGCTTTCTGGGCTCGATGGCTCATTTGTAAAGTGGGACTAACAACCAGCTAAAAGGTGTGTTTAAAGAGGATTAGAGATAATGCATGTAAAACACCTTACACATCAGCACGTGCTGGGAGGCTGCAGGAGCTCCTTCTACCATTGAAATCCAGAGGGGAAAAGAGTTGGATCAAGGTCACACCAAGAACCCAGGTCTGTGCTCTCTGCATTATGTCCTCATCACCTATCCTGATCATTAAAACTCAGTTATGGAAATATGGATGGTGAATTAGCAATGCCTTAATTAATTTCTACAGTTGTTAATAGTGTGTACAAAGAAAACAAGAGATTTCCCCCTGGAAGAACTTTCTATACCCCTGCTCTAACCTAACAGATGTCTGACATTCTCCAACGCTCACCCGCATGTTAATCACGTCTCCACATTCACCCTGAAAATCTACAGCAGATCCAAGTGCACCTTGGCCCTCGGCCCGTAAAAGGACATGAATGCCAGCCAAAGATAATACAAGATGAAAGAAAATAACTGTAGCTGTGACCAACTCCTCTGCCAGTCAATCCCTTTGCCCTGTTATTTAGCCACGTCTCCCTTGGCAGTATCTCTCAAGCATCCAAGCCAGCTGATGTGGGTGCATTCTCTTCTCCCAGGGCCTGTTCAAGCTCTGCCAGGGAGTGCTAATGAGCCACAGAATAATCAGAACAATCAAAAAGCATCAAAAATGGAACCCAAACTCCCTAATCTGTGTTAACCAGTCAAAGCCTCCATGACTTGTCACAGGCTCTGGACTGGGAAAGCCACGGGGTGGGATCGTTGCAGGCTTATCCACGACTGCATGTCTGTGCCAGCCCAGGCAAGATTTATAGCGTGAATGGACAAATAAATGACAAATGCATGAATGATTGACTGAACAAATGGAGGGTTCATGAGCGTGCAGCACAACCTTATGCCCTTCCAATCCCTCCCAGCCCACCCTCAGGCCCAGATCACTTGTCCCCTCCTTACCCTAGCGATCAGCTCCCCGACCATTCCCGTCCAGGTGCCGTTGGCCTCGGGAACGCCGTACACGCCATCCCCAACCAGGCGGATCTTGTAGTTGAATCGGAGGATCTCTGCCAGCTCCTTGAGCATATCCACACAGAAGCCCTCGTAGCGGTCATTGCCTTCCATCTCCTGGTGGTTCCCCTTCAGCATTAAATACGGGTTTTCCTGCAGCAAAACTGGGCAGCTGTCATTCTCATCTTAGCCCTGGTGTCTCAGCCACATGTGATGGGGAGGGCCGGGGCACAGAGGGCTGGGGAGGAGATGGGGCAAAAGGAGGAAAGTGACGTGGGTAATGGGCTACTTTGGCGTGATGACCAGTTCCTCTCCCTGATGTGCTCCTTAAAGCTGTCCTTCAGGGTGCTTCTATTGTCAGGAACACACAGTGGTTCCCACTGCATGGAGGGTCAGGCTCAAGCTGCTTCATCTTGTTTAAGGTCATCATCTGACCATACCCTCTATCTCTCTCTTTTTTTTCTACCCCTGCTTTATTCCAGGCAGATCTACCTACATAGGTTAGGTATTATCAGAGATATAAGGATGTCTGCAATAAGCAGGCTAGGTAAGAACAGGTACATGAGCAACTGCAGTCCAAGGAGGGCATTGGGAAGAGGGCAGATATCTCCAGTGAGATGTCCAGAGAAGGCTCCAAGCTGAAGGTGGGATCCAAGCTGGGCTCTAGAGGAGGCAGAACACTGAGAGATGGAAGGGCTGCGAATGAAAGGCATGGGCCAGGGGAAGGCACAATCAAGGGCACAATCCTGAGTGGCTGCTCAGTGGACGATGGACCTTCCAGGGTAGCTGGAGCACAGGTTGTGGGCAGGGGCGAGATGGGAGGAGAAATGTAGACGGATGGATTAGGGTCAGGGTGGGCCTCAGACGCCAGGATATGGTGGCTGCACATTACACAAGGTATAGAGGGGAAACATCACGCGTTTTAAAGACGCAAGGCTGTGAGCAAGGAATATTAAGTAGTAGGAGAGGAAGCATCCAGGGGCGAGGACAGACCCTCTTCTGAGATGAGACCCTGAATCCTGGGCGCAGGTTGGACTGGAGAAAGCCAGAAGGATGTAAGAGACACAGAAAGGAGCAGGCCTGATGACTGGCTGGTTGGGTGTGGGTCCTCAGAGCCTTGGAGCCCGGTAGATGACCGACAGCGGGTGGTATCATGGGGGGCTCGAATGCCTGGAGGGGAGGAGGATTTGGAACAGGTTGAATCTGAGGTGCTGGCAGGCTATGCAGGCAGAAATGCCCCACTGGGTGTTTAAAATGTGGAGCGAGGGTAAGCCAGGAGCCAGAGATTGGACACGTCGCACAGAGATCAAGGCTGAAGCTAGGGAATATGTGAGACTGTCAAGGGGAAGAGTTGAGAAAGGGCAGAAGAGGAAGAAGAGGAGGCCCTGAAGAGAACCTGGTCTAAGGGAGTGGGGAAATGAAGGGCAACCACAGAAGACAACACAGAAGCAGCCAGGAAGGCTGAAAATTAGGGAAACGTGGTCTTAGCGTCAAGGAGGAGGGAATTTGAAGACAGAGGATGTAGCCACTCCCACCATTCTCACAGACCAAGCAGGGCCGGGAACCAGCGTGTGGATCACTTGTCACTGCTGACCTTCTGAAGGCAGGCAAGGTGGGGGCAGCAGGACTCCGTAGGATGAGGAGTGAGCGAGTGCCGCAGGAGTGAGGGTGGTCCAGCATTTTGACAGGTTAGGAGCTAAGGGAGGCAAGGCGGCAGGCACAGAGAGGGCAGATCGCCTCTCTTCCAAGCTCCTTCCCCACTGCAAACAGCAGGACTGGAGGGTCCTGGGGCCCACCCAGTTCTGTGATTCTGTGACTCCCTACGTTTGAGGGCGGCTTGAAGGGCAGCAGGGTGTGGGAAAGGTGAAGGCGAGGGTGTTTTAGGATGGGACAGTCCAGTGTATATTTATAGGCAGGAAGGGAAAATCTCTGGAAAAGGGGAGAAAAGAGGAAGAAAGAGCCATGTTAGCTGGTGGAGCAAGGGCCCAGGAAGCGCAGGGTGGAGGCAGGGTGGCGGCAGGGTGAGGCTGAGGCCTGAGCCTGGAGGTGAGGTAGAGGGTGTGGGTGAGTTCACAGAGAGGAGGGAGCTTGTGCTGGCCCCAGAGTTGTGCTGAAAGTGGGGCAGATAGGCTTGAGGCTTGGTGTGTGGGAAGATTTTCAGCAGAGCCACTCAGGGGATGCGACAGGAGAGAGGAGAGCTGGGCTCAGGGATTACCAAGGTCCAGCTGCAGAGGGGGAGGCTGGATGCAGACAGGCAGCTGGGAGCAGGGGTGGGAGGGACAATCAGGCTTGGGTGCAGGTGTGCGTGGAGAAACCTGCACACCACGATTCTAGGAGCCAGGAGAGGAAAGTGCTGAAAGCCTGACGGGTTGAGTTTACTCTGAGAGGTGCTTCCAGGCTGGGGAAGATGGAGAGCCAGACAGACCCAAGGTCATGGGGGGACTGTGCAGGAGAGCAGAGTGTGGGTGTGATGGTGTGGGCATGATGAAGTGGGCAGCCGGAAGGCAAAGGTCGTATGTCAAGGAGCAGGAGCTCTGAGTGGAAGGTGATGTGATTCTGATTCACAATGAGTCCAGTCATGTCAATGAGATAGGGCCAGTCGGCCTGCCTTCCACACACGCCGTCCTCAGCACAAGGGCTTCTCCCTGCACAAACTCTCCACATGCTGCCCCATCTTCCGCCTCACCTAGCTCATCTTTGTCCACAGAGTCACACTGCCTCCTCTTGTGCCAACCCATGTCTCAGAACTACCCTGCTCTCATGCCAGGACCCACACAATCGCCCTCCAGTGTTTTCTGATTTGCACCTGCTCTAGGTGGAATGGGAGTGGGGCCTGGGACGGACTCGTCACCTGCTTGGTTCCCCTACCTGGCTCAGCATTAAACACTTACCAGTCATGTGAGTAAGAAGCAAACGAATGGCTTCATGGACAGGGCATGGCTGGCAGTTTCCATCTCAAGACTGGTAATGTACCATTGTATCTTTAATTGTCCCAAGGGGTGACACAAATGCTCCTTCCCAAACACTTGCTAGTCTCAAGTTAATTTAAAACTTATTGACATATTCAAAGGTCTTGGAGATGCATTGGAAAGCCCAAGGATGGGGATGGTTAGGGCTCACTGCCACTTTGGAGAATGCTGGGGGTTTGAGTGCTAGCAGCGGTGCTGTGAACGCAAGGTGAGAATGCGGCAAAATGCTGAAGACAAGGTCTGGTACAGAAAAGGTGTTCAGGGAATGGGAGCAGCAGCCACTTCCATGTGTTTGCTGGCATTAACCAATAAATCATCCACACATTCCCAAGTGTGCCTTGACCAGAGCGGGGAGACAACATGGATATGTGCTGAGTTTTAAGGGATAAATCATTCAGGATTCTCATTTGCCAGGGAAAACGCACAAATGGTCGCCCGGGGACTGAATTAAGATCATCATTCCTGGTGAGATCTATCGGCTCGGATCGGCCACTGTAGCACACACGCACAAGCTAAGAACCAAGGCTAATAGTTGTTTGAGTTGTACTTACCATGTTGTTAAGTGTCACCTCACACACCAGTGTCCGGCCTGCACCCCACCCCTCGTGAGCACGTGCATGTATGTGAATAAACACACGTGCACACACACACAAATCAGGGTGACTTTCCCAGACTAGCAACAGGACCCTGCGGACTTGGCATAGCCGTGGACCTGTGCCAGAAGTCCAAGCACGGTGTAACTCCCAGCTCTGAGAGGCTGGAGGTACAGCCCAGTCAGTTCCTCATCTCCCTCCCAAAGTCTTGTTGGCTTTTAAGGGACACCCTTACCCTGTAGGAAGGACTTCCTTCACTCAGATTCTAATTATTGAGCTCCTACTCTGTGTCAGCCCCTCTACTTTCAAGGAGCTCTCATCCTAGAAGGGCAGGTAGAGCTTTAAACAACAACCTCTAATAAGAGAAATGGGAGGGTCCAGGGAAAATGCTGGAGACAAGGAGAGGACAGGAGTTACAGCAGGGAAGACTTTGTGGGAGTTGTGACATCTGAGCAGAGCACTGAAGGATGCATAGGCATTTCCAGCTGGAAACAGAAATTAGAGGGAAGGGTAACCCAGGCATAAGGAACAGCATGCGCCAAGGCAGGAAGGAGCAGGATGCAGCGAGCAGGTGTTGAGCCATCCAGTGGCACTAGACCCCACGCTGCATGGGGAGGAGAAGGTGAGGTGGGCTGGGCCTGATTACAAAGGGTTATGTCCCAAGCTAAGGGGCAGCAGGGCCTAGGCAGTGGCTGAAGGATTATAAGGAAGGAAATGCCAGGCCAATTCTGATTTTCAAATGACCATGCTGACAGTAGGGTCAGGGGACAGGCAGAGAAAGAAGGGAGCCTGCCAGCAGAGTATGGAGCGGCTCCAGAGAAAGAAGTAGAGGGGCCCCGATCCTGGATTAGAGCAGGGGCTTTGAGGATGGATAGAAGAGGACAGATCCAGAAGTTTTTAGAGACTAAGAAGACAGCGGGAAGGAGGTCCCAGCAATCACACGGGGTGCTGCACATCCTCCCCCGAAGTGGACTCAGCCAGGCTCTTCCCTGCTCTCTGCTGGGCAGCGACACCGCAACCCTCTCATCTTTCTGGCATTTTCACACTGGTTCAGATAAGCTAAGGCTGAGCTGAGATGGGTGTGGGTGAAACCCTGGGGGCTGGAACTGCGCTCTCAGTCCTTGCTTCAACAGCTCCCTCTGCCAAGAACACCCCTCCCCAGGCAACCACTTTGCTGTGTCCTCACCACCAGGTCTCTGCTCAATGCTGCCCTTCTCGGAGAGGCCACCCTGACCACTGGGTACGAACACCGCAGACCGTCCCAGCACCCCAGGCCCTTCACAGCTGTAGCTCCTTTTCCTCAGCCTTGCAGCCTTCTAATTCACTGTTTGACAACATTGCTCTTTCCTATCTGTCACGCGTTTCTTGCCGGAATGTAAACTCCTTATAGGCAGGGATTCTTGTCTTTTTGGTTCATGGATGCACTCTGAGCACCTACAACAGTGCCCAGCATATAGCAGCACCCAATAAACAGTCATCGCGTGAATAAATGAATGAATGAATGAATGAAAATGTTCAGTGACTCCATCTCATGACAATGAAGGGAAACTTAATAGCCTGGCATTCAAGTTCCTAAGCGCTATGGACCCAACCCACTTTTCTGGCTTATGCCTCTTCCCTTTCTTACCAGTGTTTGTTTCTCAGGAAAACCTGTACCTTTCTGCTTTTCCTGAACACCTGACGATGCCCTCCTTCATTCATGTCCTCCTCCCCACTTACTCCCTGTCTTTCAGAGCCCATCGTCAATGCCCCTTCTTTCCTGAAGGCTTTGCTGATCTCCCCATGGGAGGGACCTCTCTCTCCTCAAAACTCCACAGCTCTAAGTGTGCGCCTCTTTCCGGCTTTTATCTCCTGTTTACAGTAGATCAATCATTTCAGCCCAGGGCACCTGGGCCCCAGCAGTTCATAAAGCTAGTGATGGAGGTCCTTGAACTCTTTTTATTATCTCCAAAAGCCTAAAAGACATGGACACATTTGCAGACCTTGCACAGTTAGCAATGATAAGGCTGAGGAGGCGAACTCATGCATCGCCTCTTTGTTTTGGGCTGCAATGATATCAGTGTGGTACCACTGGCTATCTCCTGCTAATAAGATGCTGGGCCAGGCAGGGAAAAATGCTTTAGATTAGTTAAAAGGGGGAGGGGAGGAACAAACTAATGACTACTTAATACATGTAGTTGGTTTAATTGACAAATCTTTTAAACATAAGGCCTTCAGAGGGGAAGACAAATAATACCTTGACCATATATGCACTTGACCTATCCCATCTACTAACTTACAACCTCAGGACAGAGAATAGAACTGAGTCCTCCTCATCTTTGGTCTCCAGGACTGGGTACAGAACCTGGCACATGGCAGGGGGGCAGGGAAGGGAGGGTGAACTTGGCAATTACTGAATAGAACAGAATCAAATAAAAAGGGCAAATGGGCCGGGCACAGTGGCTCACGCCTGTAATCCCAGCACTTTGGGAGGCCAAGGCAGGCAGATCACAAGGTCAGGAGATCGAGACCATCCTGGCTAACACGTGAAACCTCGTCTCTACTAAAAACGCAAAAATTAGCCGGGCGTGATGGCGGGCACCTCTAGTCCCAGCTACTAGGGAGGCTGAGGCAGGAGAATGGTGTGAACCCGGGAGGCAGCGCTTGCAGTGAGCCGAGATCGTGCCACTGCACTCCAGCCTGGGCGACAGAGCAAGACTCCGTCTCAAAAAAAAAAAAAAAAAAAAAAAAAGGGCAAATGGTCTCTTCCCCTACAGATTTTATTTTATTTTTTTGAGACAGTCTCACTCTGTCACCCAGGCTGGAGTGCAGTGGCACGATCTTGGCTCACTGCAACCTCCGCTTCCCGGGTTAAAGTGATTCTCGTGCCTCAGCCTCCCAAGTAGCTGGGATTTCAGACGTGTGCCCCCGTGCCTGGCTAATTTTTCTTTTTTTTCTTTTCTTTTTTTTTTTAGTAGAGACGGGGCTTCGCCATGTTAGCCAGCTTGGTCTCAGACTCCTGGCCTCAATCCTCCCACTTCAGCTTCCCAAAATGCTAGGACTACAGGCGTGAGCCACTGCACCTGGCCTCTTGCCCTATAGACTGAGAGCTCTCTTTTCATCACCTGGAAATGAAGAAACAGGCCATGTAAACCCACAGACATTCCATGTCCGCTTCAGGATGTGGTGGGGGACGGTCCTGTTTTGTATACAGCAGGCACCCCCCAGCAAGGTGGGCTGCTGCGAAGGGGCAGGGGTCCCCAGGGTCTGAATCCAGCTCCCCGCTCTGTGTCACAGGTCCCCTTCCCTTGCCCCTGCACAGCTGCCCCAGCTGTCAGGGTGCCCCCAAGAGGCATCCACAAACTGTGGTGCCTCTCCACCCCGATCCTCCCCCCAGCTGCTCTGAAACACATCAAATATCATTTCCATAAGAAACAGCAACTTGAGTGTAATTACGCTGTCAGAAATTGGGCTCGGTGCTGTGATTAGAGCTCCCATCTTCTGTTCAAGGGGCAGCCTGTGAGTGCTTAGAGCCGGGGAGGCACCCCAGGGAGCTGCAGCTGGGAGCCCGGGAGAGCCCACTTACCAGGATGGTGGTGACGACCAGGGTGGTGTTGAAGAGAGTGTCCGAAATGTTGGAGGCATAGAGGCGGCTGTCCATGCTGAGGCCCTCTGCCACGTGCCACTGGCCGATCTGAGGAGACCAACGGAGAGGACTGGGAAGAAATGGCGGCCTTCAGGGCTGGAAGGAGCCAAGAGACTGACCTCTGCCTCCGGCTGTGCTGCATGTGAGCAGGGAGGGGTGTGGAGTACGGAGCAGGGGGCTGGACTACAGCAGGGAGACTATTACCCAGGGTTGGGGGGCTGAGGGAAGCGGGGGCTGTAACAGGGAAGAAAGAAATAAAGACGTGGGGGAGAGGTGGGAGAGGAAAATGGAGAAATAAATCAGGAACGAATGCAGTTTGGTGAAGTTCTCTCACACAGAAAGGAACGGAACATGTGGAATCACATTATTTTGGGGCAGGGATGGGCTGTAGAGCTTTTTTGATCCGGCCTGCCTTCAATCATTTCTGAGTATCAAAATAAGAATGAGAAGGCTATACTGGAGAGAACTGTGTCCTTTGATAAATGTTTGCTGGATGGCTGAATGAATGAATGAACTTCAACAGGTCTAGTCCAGATTGACTCATTTACTGGCTGTGAGAACTCAGGCAAGTTATTCACGTCTTTCAGAGCCCTAGTTCCCCATCTATCAATGGGGATGGTAATGCGTGTCCTGCCTTCCTGGAGCTTCTCATGTATGTGCCAGTGGGTGTTCCATTATTTACCCAGATCCAGGAACACAGATCTCAACAATGAAACCTTAGAAAAGTTACTGAACCTCTCTGAGCATGTTTCCTCACCTATAAAATGGGGATAATAATAGAAACCTCATTGGGTCATTGTAAGAATGTATTTAACCTGGCATTCAATACATGCTGCTCTCCTTCCACGTTGTCTTTTGTTTTCTCTCTCTATTGTGTTTTGTTTCCTTTATTCTGTTTTTATTTTATTGTGATAAAAACACTTAATATGAGACATACTTTTTTTTTTTTTTGAGAAGGAGTCTTGTTCTGTCACCCAAGCTACAGTCCAGTTGTGTGATCTCGGCTCATTGCAACCTCTGCCTCCTGAGTAGCTGGGATTACAGGTGCCTGCCACTGTCCCCAGCTAATATTTGTATTTTTGGTAGAGATGGGGTTTCACCATCTTGGCCAGGCTGGTCTCAAAACTCCTGACCTCATGATTCACCCGCCTCAGCCTCCTAAAATGCTGGGATTACAGGCATGAGCCACTGCGCCCGGCCGAGATGTACTCTTTACCAAGTTTTTAAACGTACAATATATTACTGTTGGGTGTCTCATTGTCTCAAAGACCACCAGGTGAAAAAAATCCACAACTTACTCAGTTCTTCACTCTGGAAAGTAACCTAAACCTAAACTCAACAGCAATGAGGTTTCAGATTGCTTGTTTTTCCCAATGGATCTCTCTTTTTAATTTTTTTTTTTTAAAAAAGAGATGGGGTCTTATGTTGCCCAGGATGGTCTTGACCTCCTGGACCCAAGTAATCCTCCTGCCTTGGCCTCTCAAAGTGCTGGGATGATAGGCGTGAGCCACTGCACCTGGCCATAACTCTTTTTATACATATAAAAATACACACACACATCTCTATATACATCAAATCCCAATATATCTCTACTAACTGGAGCCCCTGGCAAATCATTGCTGTTGCTGAGTGTTTTTAGGTGGGCAGACAGGAGAGACGGCTGGCTAAAAACCCAGTGAAACGCACACACCCTTCTCTGCCAGGCTTCTGCAGGCAGCAGCAGCAGCTTCCCTGGAAGGCCCACAGGAGTTCCACAGACGCCACGCAGTTCTACTCCGCAGAGCTGGGCCCTGGGTTCTTTCACGGAATTTCCAGCAACAATAAAGACCTGTTGCACCCTTTTCCGCCGCTCCCACCCTATGGGGGCCAGAGGATTGAGAGTGAGAGGGAGCAGCTCCCTGCCTTCACAGTCCGGAGAAGGTGGAGCGTGTGGACGGCAGGGTCAGCCAGGCCCACCCCCGACCATCAGCTGGGAGCTCTCGTGGACCTCCAGTTCCAGGCAGGAGCCTTATGGTCTCTACAGTTGGGGCTTTCATGTGGAAAAGGGGAGATGACCAAATGCTCCCGTCCATGCCCTGCAAGAATGCCACCTGGAAAAGGGTGGGCAGCTGTCCCCATCTCTGCAAGGGCAGCATGGTTCTGTGCGTGTTCACATTCCTTTGCCGTTTACAAGCAAGGCCTCATACACATCCATACATCAAGCCCCGTTTTACAGATAAGGAAACGGAGGCCAAAGCAAAACAGCCCACCCAACTTGCCTGAGGTCACAGAGCCTGTCAGCTGAGAGGCCTGAGCTTTAAGCCCTGCACTCTTAAGCGCAGATGAATCTTCCCGAGGAAGGCTGCCTGGTCATCCTGTCTGACTCCTCCACCATTCAATTGCACATGCTTGTTTACTTGTGTGTCTCCCCCATGAGCAGCCAGTGTGGCTCAGGACAGCAGGTGCTGGCCTTACTTATGCTTGTACCCTTGCTCTGGGCCTGGCCTTGGGAGTGGGGGGGGACCACTGTCTCAACAGACTGCTGTTGTGGGTGAGGCATGGGAAGAAGGCACTTTCTCTTTCTCTGAGCCCTCCTCTGGCCTTGGGAGCTCCTATTGTCTCTTAAAGGGAACAGCCAGGCCATGTTATGGTCCAAGATTCCCCTTCCTCCTCCTCTCTGCAGGGGTGAGGGATGAACTGTTAGGTTTCCAAATGAAAGGGAAAAGGGTAATAGTTACTGGACACCTGATGTGTTCGATGTGTCAAGCCTATCATCTCTGAATTCTCCCATCAACCCTTTCGAGTAGTTACATGCGTTTCTGTTTTAGTTAAGAAGAAACTGAAGCTCAGGGAGGTTTAATGGCTTGCCTAAGGTCCCCTGGCTGGCAGGTGTAGCACGGGATTGAACCTAGATCTGTGACTCCTAATTCTGTGATCTTTCCTGTTTCTGCTGCTGTCTCTTAGGGTGGGGATACGAATGTGCCCTTACTTAAGCAGGCCAGGCTAACTAGGGAATGGCTTCTAGGGCCCCCACCATGCATTAAGTCCAAATACATAGCTTTCTTCTCCTTGGCCTCGACACGCCACAAAGCCAGGTGAAATTATTGTCCTCAAAGAGGCTCAGTTTCCCTGTCTGAAAAATGGATAGAATTGGTCCCCAGTGGTCTCCTAGGTTGGGAGGGGCTATATTGAGGCAGAAAGAACAGAAAAAGCAATTGGGCTAGATGTCAGCACTGGGATGTCTGGAACAGGACTGAACTCCTTAGAGTCCTTTCTGTCATCCTAAACCTCAGACAACAGAGCCAGTAAGGCCTCAGCTCTCTGCTACCCCCGTTCCCACCTCCACTGTTCTCCAGGGGTCTAATCCTCACTAACCACTTGTTCAAAGAAGGCCCAGCCCCAGACTCCTTGGTCTTCCCCAAGCCACGAGACAGGTAAAAGCCAGAGCCAGATCCAACACCCTGAACCACGCGCCCTCCCCGCTCCCTCCTCTGGGGACACAGCAAAGAGACTAATTAGCCCCCAAGCTCCAGTCAGGAAACGAATCCCCCACCCACCCTCCCACTAGCCCCCAAGAAATTAATAAACTCATCAGATCCAACAAAGCGGCTTGGCAGCCATTATCCAGTGCAATCTAATTGCAGAAAGGCAGTGGGAGGGAAAGGGAGATTCAGAGCCAGGCGCCCTGGGATACAGGCTAATTGCCCCACCCACTGGGCACCCTCGAAGCCACACACGTGCCAGAAGTGGGCAGGAGATACAGCTCTTTCATCACTGACAATCTGTGGCTCTGCCTCCAGCCAAATCCCTTTGCTCCACCCCGCTGACACCTGCCCCCCAAGCCTCCTGTAGGAACAGCTGTTTTGTAAGCCGCTTCCACATGCCCACATGTGCAGGCTTGATTTTGCTTCAAATAATGTCTCTCCTTGGCTCCCTCTATACTTTCTGTCTTGCACTTGCTCTGCCTTTCCACCGTTTAGAGGCCCCAGGGGTTGCAGTAGAGGAGGAGAAAGTATGGATTTGGACAGGGCCACTGCTAGCCTACATACAGCATCTTAATACCAATAAGACAAAAGCACCCCTCTGGGCTGAGGTGGCCCTGCCAGAGCACCCTCGGAATGCAGAGTTCGAGCTGGACTTCAACCCTGGGCGCTGCACAACCAGAGCCACTGATGCAAAGTTGGAGAGGAGTTTAACCTGGCTTCCTGCTGAAGGGCTGTGTGAACTTGGGTAAGTTAGTGAATCCCTCTGAGCCTGTTTCCCCCATCTATAAAATGGGGATGAAAATAGTAATTATTACCTCATAGGGTTTTTTTTTTTTTTTTTTTTTTTTTTTTTTTTTTTTTTTTTTTGAGACGGAGTCTCGCTCTGTTGCCCAGGCTGGAGTGCAGTGGCCGGATCTCAGCTCATTGCAAGCTCCGCCTCCCGGGTTTTTACGCCATTCTCCTGCCTCAGCCTCCCGAGTAGCTGGGACTACAGGCGCCCGCCACCTCGCCCGGCTAGTTTTTTGTATTTTTTAGTAGAGACGGGGTTTCACCGTGTTAGCCAGGATGGTCTCGAACTCCTGACGTCGTGATCCGCCCGTCTCGGCCTCCCAAAGTGCTGGGATTACAGGCTTGAGCCACCGCGCCCGGCCACCTCATAGGGTTCTTAAGATTAAGGGAGATGGTGTATGGGCAAAGTACTGTGTCAACCCTTATTAGTTTTTAATACCATTGCCCAAGGCGGAAGGTGGAATCTCCCGCGTGCTCTGCGTAAGGTTTCACACTATGGGCTTTAGTTGATTAGGCAGATGAGGCTGGTGTCTCAAAGCATAGTTCCCAGAAATGCAAATTATCTTCTTCTCTGAGATGGACATTTAAAAACCAAAATGAAAAATGAAAACAAATGCAAATTCTTGGGCCCCACCCCAGAATGACTAAATCAGAAATTCTAGGAGTAGGGTAGGCTGCGTTAGAGCAGAGCAGAAAGACCAACTCAGATGACAAACGGGATGACAGCAAAGGGCTAGGGTGCAGAGATTAACAGTGCTTCAATGCCCGCCCACGGTCAGTTAGGAAATGTTACAAACTGGCTCTCCTGGGAAGAAAAAAAAAAGGCTCTGATGTGTAGCATTTGCCAGTTTCTGTGATGTAAACACACCCACTATGGCTGATTTAAAGCTGCCAACATGATGTCACCAAGCACAGAGCTGGGAACGGATGTGTGCAACGGACTCCTGCAGGCTGGGGCGAGCCGGCTCTAGCACTTGACTGCTGCCCGCTATACTCACACGGGCTCTGTGCTGGGCACTAGAAGGTCGTGCATACTAATCCCATTGCCACCCCACTGTATTCAGAAGGAAAGCAGGGTCCAGATACGTTAATAATTTACCTAAGTCGCAGAGCTGGTGAGGAGAAAAAATAGGACTCAAAACAAGGTCAGTGGCTGCTTAATTGGTTTCACAATATTTAAAACAAATGTGTAGTCCTTCTACCTACAGATTCTTAATGCCATTACAAGAAACATTTTATGATAGGAGTGCTTAGACAAATATTAAAACGTAGGTAAATATAATCGATATGGGATGTGTTTGCACGTACACAACGTGTATCATTTACCCAGCATCCCCAAGAGACACAGGTGGATATAAATTAATAATGATCTTGCTCCTTAAGCATTAAAATTTCGGAGAGTTTAATTATTTATTCAAAACCATTGTTTCCAAAACTCCTTTCTAAAGGAATTATTACGTTCCTCTGTCCTCTTGAACAGGGAGCCTGTCTACCTTAATATGCAGTGTTATCATTACCAAGCCAGTTATTACACTGTGCCATGATACAGTGCTACCCTTGGGGTTACTGAAATGTGGAGGGCCACTGCCTGCAGTTCTGCACTTTTATAAGTTAATTTGTCTGCTTCTCATAGTGTCTGTTTCTTTTCTCACTGTGAGCCATCACTTCTTGCTCCTATTAGGACTGCTGTCTCTGAGCCTCTGTCTTTGCAGGACCCCTGGGTAGAGCAGCTAAGGACCAAGCTTGAAAGAAATGTAAGGAGAGCCTAGACAAGGGGGCTGATGGGGTCACAGGGCTGTAGTGAATGGTTCTGTGGCATCGGTAGGGGCTACCCATAGTTCTTTGGAAAGGTGATGACTGCACAACTGAATGAGTGTCAGGGACTTGGATTTGGTCTGTTGCGTGACCCCAGGTCAACATAAGCAAACTCGTCACTTGTGCAGCAATGCACGACAGAAAGTCCTGCACCCAGGGGCCAGAACCACAGGGGCCCTCTGCTGCTTCCTGACAGAGGCTGCAGTGTGTTACCTGGCATTAGGAGACCCGCATTAGTACCTGGTACTATGGCCACAGGTGGGTGACCCTGAACAAGTCAGTTAACTTCCTCGAGCCTCACCCCTCCCCAGCCTCCACCCTAATCAAAATCCCCACTGACCTTGCCTGGGACTAGAATCCACTCTGGGCCTCTCTGTTCTGTTCTTCACACAGCAGCAACCGTTGTCACTACCAAATCTCACATACATGCCAGTCCCTGCTTTTGTTTACCTTCAATTGTTTACCCTTCAGTTGTTTACCATGTTGGTAAACAATTAAAACCCTTCAGTTGTTTACCATGTTGGCTCAAGGATAGAGACCAAACCCCTTACCATAGCCTGCAAAGCCCCAAGTCTTTCCTTTGCCCACTCTCCACTCTCCATCTTCTTCTCATGCTCTTTGGTCCAGCTTTACCTGTGCTGCAGCCACAGCTACCGTCTTCCTGCGTTCCAGTGCGACAGGCTCCTTCCCGCCACAGCCTTTGCACATGCCATTCCCTGTCTGGAACTCTCCTTGCCACATGAACCCCTGCCCCACAGGCCCTTTCAGCTAGTTTAGGAGTTGGCAAATCCTGGACTACATGTGGAATCCAGCCCACTCCCTATTTTCTGAAATAAAGTTTCATTGGGACGTAGCCCCACCCCTTCATTTGTGCGTGTGACTGCTTTCCTCTACAACAGCAGATTCGCTCACAGCCATGTGACCTGCAAAGTCTAAATATTTATCATGTGGACCTTCATAGAAAAAAAATTTGCCAAATCTTGATCTACTTTACATCTGTTAATCCCCTCAGGCTTCAGCTCAAAGGTCCCTTCCTCCAGGAAGCTTTTCCTTGCTAATCCCTCAAAGTCAGACTCCTCCCAGAACCACGTTCTTTTCCTTCCAAACCTTCATGGATGTGACTATTGCTTATGGCCTATCTTTCTTACTAGATAATAAGCTTCACGAGAGTAGGGATCATGGCCAGCTTTGCCTGCCCTTTTATCCCGAGTCTGGCACAGTGCCTAGCTTATCACAGATGCTCAATAAAATCAAGTTAAGTGAATACACCAGGAACACTGCCTATAGTATCTCATTTAACCTTCAGCCTATCTTTAAGAGGGAGTTATTTTGTACTCATTTTACAGATCTTAAACCTCTTGAATCTCAGCAAGGTTAGGTCACGAATGTCCCCAAAGTCACATGCTGCTAAGTACCAAGATGGGGATATAAACCCGTGCTTTCTGCATCCCCAAAGCATGTGCTCCTAACCACTGTGCTATTTTGTTTTAGAGTCAAGACAGCGATGGGAACAGGCATAGCACAGTGCCTGGCGTGTAAGCAGGGATGAAATGAACTTTGCCAAGTCCTTTCCTCTCTCTGTGACTCGGACTCCTTCCAGGCTGCAGTCAGTGAGCCCTCAGGCCCTTTCCTGTAGACCAGTCCTGGAGGCCCATGGGCTCACCTGGGTGTCATCCCTGGGACCTGCAGGCCCTGCCGCGGAGGGGAAGCCCTGGCAATCCTGCCTGCTCACAGCTCTCACTCCTGCCTAGAATCACACAGGGCTGTCATTTTGCCACGTTGTTCCCTCTCAAGTAGGTAAAAAGAGATTCATTTTTAAAGCCTCGAGGGATTTCCTCACATCTTTGCCTGCATCCGTGGGTGTGCACGCAGCACTATAACATTTAATATTTTATGTACATGTAGACGATTGTTCTTTGCACTCAGCGCTGCCAGGATCCAGCTTCTTCTAGGGAGGCCACCGTAACCCCAAGGCAGGGTAAGTCCTTCGGCTTCAGACTCCGGTTTTGCAAACACTTATTGATCACCTTTGCTTTCTGGGCACTCAGCCATGTGCTCTGCTTACATAAATTTCCTTGATTCTGCACAAGAACCTTGTTATTATTCCCACCTGAGAAATGTAGGCTTAATGGAGGTACTTCAGACAACAATAATAATGCTTAATGTAGCCACTTTCATACCAGTTTCTGTTGAATAAATGAATGAATGAATGAAAGTGAGACTCAGAGATGTCAAGCAACTTGGTGACGGTCACACAGTTACCAGGAGATTAAACTGAGATTGGAACTTAGGTTCTATTTATTACTATACCATCTGGTTGAGTTAGGACAGGTGTATGTTGTCTTGACCTTCAAACCTGGGCCTTCCCACATTCCTCTCTGATCGTCATGAACTTGTTTACTGAATACAGCCCTGAAGGGAGTCACTTCAAAGAGCCCATATGAGTGATCCTGACCAGGGCCCACAGTGGTTGCTTAGGAGCTAGCTTGGCACAAGGGGATTCAGGGGGTACAAGAGGACCCACATTGTTTTTCCCTCCTCTCCCATGCGTAAGCTGTATGAGCTGGGGTAAGGTGTTTAACCTCTCTGAACCTTCTCCATCTGAAAAGAAATGAATCTGCCTACCCATAATACAGCGTTGTTGTTGTTGATAAGCAACTGAGATAATGTACATGATGGCCCTTGATGAGCCACAATAAGCCATGGGAACATAAGGTAACAGTACCATTTAACAGTACCATTGTGTATTTGGTGGGAATGGAGCTGGCCAGAAGTCAGGAGATTTGGGTTCAAGTTCCACCCTGCAACTTACTACATGGTCTTGGGAAGTTGATTTTGCTACCTGTAAGATAAAAATAGCTCCCCTTCCCTTCTCCCCTTATTAGGATGATCTGAGGCAATTACAGATGTGGCAAAAGTCTCAAGGCCTATTCAAATGCAAGCTCTGACGGGGTGCAGTGACTCATACCTGTAATCCCAGCATTTTGGTAGGCCAAGGCAGGCAGATTACCTGAGGTCAGGAGTTCAAGAACAGCCTGACCAATATGGTGCAACCCCATCTCTACTAAAAACAGAAAATTAGCCAGGTGTGGTGGCACATGCCTATAATCCCAACTACTCCGGAGGCTGAGGCAGGAGAATCACTTAAACCCAGGAGTTGGAGGTTGCAGTGAGCCAAGACAGTACCATTGCACTCCAGCCTGGCCAACAAGAGTAAAACTCCATCTCAAAAAAAAAAAAAAAAAAAAAAAAGAAAGAAAAGTAAGCTCTTTCTATTTTATTCTATTTCAGATCCTTGTTCTCTAGGGACATCCAAAGTCAGATGAACCATAACCAATGACTTTTTTTTTTTTTTTTTTTTTTTCACTCTCAGGTTCAGGGTACTAAGTTGAAGTTCTCACTAGGAAAGATGCATATTAATAATCTATTTGTGGCTTCATGAGTGCACAGAAATGATTTTGACATATGGGCCAGAAAAGTGACATTCAGGTGAAAACACTATGGCCAGGGATCCCAGGAATAAACTGAGTTTGTTAGAGTTTCAAAGTCTCTTACATTATATACGTCTGTACTTTGAAATAAAACCAACTAAAAAGGTCTGTAATATTAGCCTCTGTGGTGAACACCTTGGCACGAAGGAGTAAATGCTTACTGCATTTAAATCTAATATCTCCAATCATAAAAGTTTCATTTACAGAGGAGACTGAGTCATGAGTAAGCAAGAGCCCAACTGAGTCCCGGAGTGGGTGATCTGGGGAACAAAGGGAGTTGGCCAAAGGCTGCATTCTAGTAGCAGAGGGAACCATCAAATGTGTGCTTGTGCAGAATAATGCTGAAAATTCAGGATCAAAAGAAAGCAATGGTAAATGCCAAGGGTAAGAGATCAAAAACAAGTCCAGGGAAGGCTGAGAAGACTCGACATCAAGTGAACTCTAACTGGGCTTTATTAAGCCCGCAACTCAGTTGGTCCAAGGCGGTATTTTGTTAAACTGTGGGTTGCAACCCATTAGTGGGCCATGAAATCAATTCAGTGGGTCAAGACATGCATTTTAAAAAGCAAATCTATACCTAGAATAGATCAGGGTGTAATGCACATAGCAGGGGTAACTTGTTTCACAAGCTTTGGTTTCAGTTACATATAGATGGATGTTTATGTGCATCCTGAATTGCAACCCCAATGTAAGTCATGCTCAAGAAGTGTGCAAGTGCTTGGCATAAGACATTTGGACACTCTCTCTGTTCACTACTCTATCATCAGCCCTTAGCCGAGTACCTGGAACATAACTGGTTCTCAAGAAATATATATTTTTTGCATCAATGAACTCCTAGTCCTGGTCACTTGTTATAACTGAAGGACTAACTACAGTATAAGAAAATTATACAAGCTAAGACTTTTGAACACTAACCATATGCCAAGTACTGGACTAAAGGTTTTGTATTTGTCATTTCATTTAATCTTCCCAACCACATTACAAGGGAAATACTGCCATCATCCCTGTTTTACAGATAAGAAAACTGAGGCTCTGAGAGGTTGGATTTCTTGCCCAAAGCTCCATAGTTAATGCAGATTCAAACCCAGGCAGGTCCGCTATGCTACTAGATATAGATACTAATAGATATAGATACTAATACTAATAGATATTAACTATATTGGGTTGGGACTATATAGTTAAACATTTAGTAAACATTCGAATCCTTATCCTTTATCCATTGTCATTTGCCACAAGCGTTCCTGCCTGAGACCCCATATCCCTGAAGGTGGCCTTTGCTGTCCCTTGTCTTTGATTCTGAGTTACGTACTTAGAAGAGGATACATAAATAAAGCTTGAGGAAAGGGAGGCTGGGCGGCAGTGAAATAAGCAGAGTGGGAGTTCTGGCTTCCCAACCAGCTCTGCCATCTACCACAACCACCTCTGGGTGGCCCCATTCAGGCTCCTCACACTCCCCTTCCCCTGGGGTTTCCCAGTCATCCACCAGGTTTCAGCCTGAATGTCACCCCTCAGGGAGGCCCCTCCCAGTCTTCTGTCTCCATCAAGATCCACGTCACAGACTTGTGCATAGTGCCCTGAACTACTGCTTTGTAGCACTCATCACATTCGAAATCATATAGGTATTTAGGTAATTATTTGTTTCACACCCCTCTCCTGTACCAGAGTGAAGAGACTCTGTCTTGTTCACTATCATATGCCCAATACCTTGCATGAAATTGGCACTTACTACATATTGGCTGGATGCATGAATAAATTCCGCTTTGTGGCTCCAGCTTCCAGGGAAGTGCCTGGCCTAAAAGGGTGCTCAATAAATATCTGTTGAATTGAATTAGAAAGTTCCTTTGGGCAAGTCATTTCTTTTGATCTTTAGTTATCTTACCTATAAAAGAAGGATATAGGCTTGCCCCTTCCAGTTCAAAGAGGAATTCCTGAAAATGCTGAGTATATTTATAAAGTGAGGTAAATTTGCAAAGTGACTTGGGGCAGAGCCTGAGAGAGACAGGTTTATTCTTTTTTACTTTTGTGAGTGTCAGCAGCTCTCGTCTGAGCAGTTGTCTGAGCAGGCAGCCCCAGAAGGCCTCAGACAGGTGACGGTAGGAGGCGACGGGCAGCACTGCTTCCCTGGCATG
This sequence comes from Macaca thibetana thibetana, assembly GCF_024542745.1. NCBI lineage: Eukaryota > Metazoa > Chordata > Mammalia > Primates > Cercopithecidae > Macaca > Macaca thibetana. The sequence continues at coordinate 112,648,120 of NC_065591.1, read as the reverse complement.
AAGGTGAAGCAGGTGGCCACCGACATGAGGGATACAAGGAAGTCTCCTCTCCAATCTGCCACAAAACAGCTCCATGAAATGAAGGTAGTGACGGGAAGGGTGGAATAGATGTGTGGAACCAAGAAACACAACTAAGGAAAAAGGAAAAAGGCTTTAGAAAGAAAGATTTCTGCCCAATAGATAGAAGAACTTTCTAAGAATAAGAGCGTTCCAAGATGAAATATACTGTTCCTGTATGAGTTCCCTGACACCGGAGGCACTCAAACAGACTCTATGATAATCCATTTGCCAGAATCCAAGCAGCCAATTAGAGTGCTGGCCTAGAAGACCTTTATTATTCTTTTTGACCCCAGGAATATAAGATCTGGATTCTACTTCTGCATCAGGGGAACCAGGAGAAAGGCAGGACATCAATAGGAAATGAAGCCCTTGCTCATTTTGAGAAAACAGGAGAACAGCAGTATGGGGCAGTGAACGCAGAGAAAAGGCCATTGTAGGAAAACTTCAGCTACTCATACGTTTGCTCATTCCTGGTCTTCTCTCCTGGCTGAAACTCACTACAGGTGATTCTCATTATTCATGGTAGTTCTGTTCTATAAAGTTGCCACAAACACTGAATTAGGGAATACTGAACCATTTTTGTTCCTATGGGAAATACAGGGCTAGGTTCCTGTGAGCCTCTGGTCACATTGTTTTCTTCAATCAATCAATCAATCACTTTGTTTTACATGTGTTGCTGTTTGCAGACACCTCGCTTAATATATATTGTTGATGCATCTACATTAAACAACAGCAAGCCCACTCAGCCAGAATGCAGCTTACCTAACACATGTGCTTTCACTGGAAGGTACATCACTGTTCTTGTAGGTAGGAACACTAGATAGCACTTCAGCACTATGCTTAGGGGTCATTTTAAACAGAAACATTGCCAAGAAAAAGTACAAAACTAGACAAGATGTGGCATGCAGTGGACTGTGAGGACACTTGTTTACAGTATGAGAGCTGAAAAAAGAAGACACGGTGCAGCCTTGTTCAGCCTCAGCTGGGAACGTGCACATCGGTGATTCCAATTTTTTGCTGCTCTGTGCATGTCTGCAAAAGCACTGTATTGATTTGGGGGTTACAAATAGATTTTAGCAAGTAGTCGAATTTGCAAACATGGAATCCACAAATAATGAGGATCAACCGTACTTGTCTGCTCTCGAATGTGAAGCTTGTGCCAAGACCTGCCCAGACTTCCATCCCTAATCCCCAGTGTCTGGCATAGGAAGCAGAATTTGGTCTAGCCCTCACTGCTCCTCCTGCCAAAGAGAATAAAAGCACATTGGCTGTTCTCAGAGATTCCAGTGACAGCGAAAATAATAGGGCAGGAGTGGAGCTCAGTCCACCCCAGTCAGCTCTGACTAAAAATGCCACCCCCGAATGATGTTTGTATGAACTTAATAGACTTCTCACCTAGCTCATGGTTTCTGAAGTTAAATTTGCCAGAGATGAGCTGTGAGGATGCTCAGATCTTCTTTCTTTTTGGACAGAAGCACTAAGTGATTTCAAGAATTTCTGTTGCTGGCAAGGAGTGGTGGCTCATGCCTGTAATCCCAGCACTTTGGGAGGCCAAGGCACGCAGGTGACCTGAGGCCAGGAGTTCGAGATCAGCCTGACCAACATGGCAAAACCCCATCTCTACTAAAATGCAAAAATTAGCCGGCTGTGGTGACAGGCGCCTGTAATCTCAGCCACTTAGGAGCCTGACGCTGGAGAATCGCTTGAACCCAGGAAGTGGAGGTTGCAGGGAGCTGAGATCGTGCCATTGCACTCCAGCTTGGGCAACAAGAGTGAAACTCCGTCTCAGAAAAAATAAAAAATAAAAAAAAGAATTTCTGTTGCCTACATCACAACTTCCTTTTCTTTTCTTGCATAGTCGAAAATCTCACAGACTCCCTTGTAAACATTTTGGGGGACGATCACATTGGCCTTCCTCAAATTGCCATGTGTGGAGTGCATGGCGGGATCCGCCAACATGAGGACACATCTGCACACCCTGCTCTTACCTCCAGGAAGCTAGAAGGTATTTCGAATTAGCTGCTGAGGAAAGAATGTATCAGAGAGCTCAGGCATGCTGGAGATTTTTCATCTTACAAGAAAATTACTGCCAAAGAACATGACACAGGCAGGCTATGCCTGGCTTCATTTGTTAAACGCACCAGGTGGAGAAGGATCTTGGGAAAGCCGGTTGTATTAATAACAAAACTTTGCGCTCTGAGTGGCAGATGCCAACTGAACTCATGATTTTAATGAAGTGCCTGGGTGGAAGGAAGCCAGTTACTCGCTGTCCTTCTGGAACTCAGGACATTGAAGTCAGCAGAATGCTGGAGGGCAGGGGAGGACACAAGTTCTGAGCTTTCTGCGAGGCCTGAGCATGGCCCGGCTCTGCCCCTGGCTGGAAGCTGGCTCGCAGCATGCAGCTAGCATGTGCGCAGGCCTTGCTGTGCTCTGGCTACATGGGGAATTTTTAGTTTTGGGGTTGTCAGCAGCGCTTGTCTGAGCAGGGCTCTGTCAGGCAGGCCTTTGAGGTGCTGGGATTCTCATAGGAGTGGTATCACAGCTTCTGCTTCCCTAGGCTTCACACCCAACCAGAGCCACTGCCAGGTGGAAGCAGCAAGGCTGCCACATTAGAGAGTGGAAAAAGGAGGGGTCAGGGATGGAGGAAGGAGAGAGGCAGGGGAGGCAGAGGCTGTGGGGAGGCCATCCTGAAGCCCCGAGTGGCCAGCCTGGTAGAGCTGGTGTGCGTCCTATCTGGCTGGCACGGGCCGGTCTTTGTGTGGTTACAGCCAGAGTGACCTGGCCCTGGGCATCTTGCTAGACCTCGCTTTGTTCTTCTCTCTGCCCTGAGGCACAGTAGAAGCGAGATTCTGGGAACACCACACACAAAGGTAGACAGATACATAGATAGTCATCTCTGCGTGAGATGACAGAACTAAAATTTGCAAATATAGTAGAATCCTCAAGAACAGCTATAAACAATGTTTCATTTTGCTCTCACAATAATTTTATGATGCACATAAAGCAGATATGATGATGATCACCATCCCTGCTTGACTGAGAAGGAAACTGAGAAACAGAAAGCTAGAACAGAAACGGAGAGAGCTGGGACTCTGCCCTGAGCCTTTGACCATGAAGCCTTATGCTCTTCCCAGTGCCCCACACTGCCTGCTGCTGAATGTGGCTCCCTCACCTCCCTGGATCCACCTTCATTCTTTCCCCAGGCCTGCCTGCCTGCAAACCCCACACCTCTGGCCCGTGGCCTGGCCCACCTCCCATCAGAGCTGACTGACGCAGGCTGCTTCCTGAGACCGAATTAGCAGGTCCGCCTCTTCCGCTCTTCCAGGCATGAGCTGGCTGAAGAGGCACGGAAGAGTCACTGGGAACTGGCAAACTTCCCCAGACTGATCTCAGGCACAAGCGTGATCGGGCACATTATGAGAAATACATTTAAAATGCAGCACTTTAAAACCTTGTTCTTCTGCCCAAAAGCGGCCCCCAGCTCGAAAATTTAAGTAGCTCTAATTTGTTTGCCGGCTGATGTGTGAATAAGCTTCTGCAGTCAGTGAATTTCCCATCAGAGCTGATAAGCAGGAAGTCCCCGTGCTTTGGGAGAAAGAACCAGACTTATGTGGGCCAGGAAGGCAGGAGAGAAAATGCCCTTCAGGTTACACCCTGCCAAAGCCAGCTCATCTGCCCCTTGACCGTTGTCCCTGGAGTGGACAGGAGAGCCTGAGTCACTCATAGGAGAAAGTATTTCAGAGCCTTTGAGCGAAGGAGGGGAGCACTGTTCCTGGACGATGGCAAGAAATGGAAAGGGGGAAGATATCAGTGATTGGAGGGGCCTTCTGCTTCAATTTTCAAATTCCAGTTGTCAGCGGGGAGCTTTGTCATATGAAATCTCTCTTGAACAACGTGGCGAACAGCAGCTTTACAGAACTCTCACGACAAAATCCTCAGGTCCCCAGGGCTCTGGTGTCCCCATTGGCTATGAGCTCCTTAGGGCCTGGACAGCACATCTGTGTGCCCCCTGCACACCTCCCCAGGGCCCAGGGAGGTGGGCTGTGCACACACCAGTCCCTTGTTCACTCCTGTCTTCGCTCTCCAAGCCTGCCTTGAGCACCACTCTCAGCTGGCTCAGGGAGCCCCCAGCACTGAATAATAGTGTGAAAAGTAGAGGGAGCACATACATGGAGCTCTGGACCGGTGCTTGCAGGAGCTGGGGGTTAGGGAAGCCTCACTGAGCTGAGTTTTGGAGACGTGAGTAGGAGTAGCCAGGTGAGGCATGGGATTGGGTATGGGTGCACTGGCACGGGCATGTGAGAGAGCCTGGCATGCCTGATTGCCACAGCACCTAGTATTGCTGCAGCAGAGTCGGGAGGGCCAGTGCAGAAGAGGGGACTCAAACGTATGCAACACCCAACACCTGCCATCCTGAAAGCAAATGGGGGCCACCAAGGGCTTTTCAGCCCAGGAATGACGCTCTCACAGATGTGTTCTCCGGTAGGAAAGATGGACTCGCTGACCTCCAACTCTTAAGAATTTTTGACATTCTATGAGATGTTGTCAACTATTTTAAACCTCATTCCAATTCCCCTTCTCCTGGATCCTTAATTAAAAAGAAGAAATAAGTGACTTCTCAGTAACTTTCAAAGCAGCCCCTCAGCCACCCATCTCTCTTTCTGCTCCCTCCACCCAGATCTGCCGCCTCAAAGTTTCCTCATCAAAGGTAAAGTCACTCCCACTGGCTCTGGGGGAATCGCCTGTCAAGTGGCCTCCCCAGCTGGCCCACAGAGGTCTATTCCCAAGCCGGAGAGCTGGCACTCAAGGCTGCCGATTCCCAACAATCAAAGCCGGCTCCAGCGCTCTAAGCCAGGCTCCGGCAGAAGCAGCTTCAAAGGATCTGCATATTTATGGTAAATTCCTTCCTCAAATTGAAAATGCATTAGATAGTAGCAATCACAGTACTCTCAGAGCTACCTTCCCGCTTCCACCCCGCAACCTGTCTGAGCCTTAATAGTCCTTCTCCTTAGCGCAGAAGGGGCTGGAGCTATGATGGGGTCAGCTCACAATACGAGGGGCTGGGGTCAAGGGCACAGATGCCGGGGGTACCTCTCCATGGACAGTGTGAAATCCTCCTCACTATTCTTCCATGTCATGTGAAGGCAATGTCAGCGCAGAATGTCATCTGACAGGCAGGGCGCTTTGATGGTTTTCTGTTGTTCTAGGTTTGTTTGCTTTTGAAATGGAGGAAGGGGCCTGGGTATGGGGACAGGAGTGGCTCCCACCAGAGAAGCAGGTCTGCTAAAATTCCCACCAGAGCAACAGAAGCTATTTTCCGGAGTTCTCGGCTGCACAGGGTCACGATAAGAAACGCAGCTGCCTTTACGTGACTTCCGAGTGCAGCAAAGCAAGTTCCACCGCTGCCAAGGCAGGAGGATCCCGACTCCCCCGGAAAGGGGGCAGAGCTGCCTCTGTGTGGGCTTCTGTCAGGCAGGATGGCAGGAGAGAAGATTAAAGAGAGGCAGCCTGACCTCCTAGCAACGGGTGGGACCTGCAGAAATTTCAAGGAGTTGGGTTGAATTCTCTGAGCCTTCTAAAGACGACACTGGATCCCTGAGTTCTTGGTTTGCAAGGGTGACTCGGGAAAGTCATTTCATTCATCCTCCTCCTCGGGTTAGAACTCAAATCAGCCCCTTGAAAGCTGGGTTGATATAAGCTTTGGAAAACAAAAGTCTGGCTGTCAGCTCACAAGGCTTATTACTGGCCCTCTCCTTCGCTGCCTTGCCAGTTTCTCCAGCTCTGTAGGAACAGTGTGAAATAAATCTGTGGTCTAAGGAAAGTGTGGCTCAGGTGTAATCTCTGTGAAAAGTTCACAGGAAAAGAACCCTGCGTATCTGGTGGGAGAAAGGTAAGTGGAATAATTAATTGATCCCAAGGCCCAGAGTTCAGAATGAATAAAAAATTGGAAAACAAATTCCAGTAAGAAAGCTAACGCGGCAAACAGAAATGTGGTGTTCAGTCTGAGGAAACTCGTAACTCTCCAGTGCTCTCAGCTCTGCTGTTCAGCCCCATCTGGAGTGTGGTGTTCAATGTGGGCCTTGTGTTTTAATAGACAACCTAGACAAACTGAAAAGCACTAGTGGTGAGAGACGTGGCAGCCATGTCATGCTGGGAACTACTGCCTGAGAAAGGAAAAAATGGAAGAGCATGACAACATCAGCCCTGTACAGTAAGACCTGGCTGCAATTTTTGTCTTCCCCAAAAGATGATGAGCTCTTGGGGGAACCATGATTCATGAATCTTGCATTCCCAGCCCCTGACACAGAGAAGGTGCTCAAAAATTCTATGCTAAATTCAGGCATGAAAGAATAAGTGAATGAAGTAAAATCAAACTTTTGAAAAACATTTGAAGAGCTGGTAAGAAAGAGGAAGCAGACTGTTCCTATTACGGCAGAATTAGGAGGCAGATTTTGACTCAGTGCCTGGAAGAATTTGGAATGTGTCCCTTGAGAGGCAGTGAATTCCTCAGCCCAGGACATGCTCAGGGAGAGGCTGGGTGGTCATCTCCTTCAGGGCAACAATGGAAAACGTTCTTGCACTGGGTTGGAGGAATCCATGAAGGGCTTGAAGGTCCCTTCCAACATGGTCTGGGGCAATTCTGTATAGTGGAAAGACCTTGGACTTTGAAGGCAGCTGTACTCAGACCCAATTCTTAAATCTGGCACTTACTGGCTGTATGAATGTGGATACATGACTTCCTCTCTCTCTGTCTCAATTCCTTCACCTACAAGCTGAGAGAATAGCTCTCCTGCAGGGTTGATGAAATGATGAGAAATTTTAAATACATACGTACACCACTCAGCACAGCACATCACGTAGGTGACAATAAATGTTAGCGATTATGTCAGTAGAGCCGGCTTTCTATGTAACCACAGGCAAGCACAAGACTGTGCCATGCAATTCTAGTTTGGATAATTCTTGGGTTCACCCAGGTCAAACGCTGGAAGGTTACGACCTTCATTGCTCAGAGAAATGAAACTGAGGTATCCACATAGTGATATACAGTGAGCCAATAGAAAAAGTTTAGATCTGCATCTTAAACTAGGAATAGCAAACCTCAAAGGCTTAATTAGAGCCTGTTAAGCCATTTCCGATCCTCAGATGAAAGGTGCGCTCATCTTGTTACAGCACTAACAAAGTTGCTTGGGGGCTGCTCAGAATCTCTGATCTTTAGACCAAGTTAAATGAAGGAAATTCAGGGTCTTCTAATGCTGTGCTTCCTTCTTTCCCAGCCTCTTCCAAAGATTTCTCCCAAATCCGGAAGGGAGAGTATACTTTCCTAGTACTGTCCAGGCCATCTTCCGCGTCATGAAAAGGGAGGATATGAGATGGGCAATGGAGATCTTGCATGCGCAAAAACTGGGCGGCGGAGCTGAAACAACACTGTCAACTTCTATGCCCATAAGCCAAAACTGGGAGATGGTCCAGGTTCAGAAATGTCACTGACAGGGCACAACAGGGAACTGTCCCTGACCCTGCAGTCTCCAGCAGAAGCTCCACAAAGTCAGTCTCAAGACTGAAAACCCTCTCCGAACAGAATCAAAACAGTCATTTTTAAAATAGTAGAAAACAACCCTGAGTTCTGACAGACTATTTTTAAAACGGTAATAATCCTTTAATCAGCCACCGGCAGAGAATGCGGTATTTGGTTCAGATGTTTTACCAATTACAACCCACCAGGTCCCCGCGTGAGGCTTTCTAAATAATCAAAACCAGCTCTTAATGGTCACTCACCCAGACAGGAAGAGAGAGAATAAAACCAAGCCCCAATGAGAAGACGCCATTCCTAAGGCACGCCCAGCCCAGCCGGTCATCAGGACCGAGGCGCTGTCCTGGTTTGCAGCAGGTGGCAGCAGAACAACAGACCCGGCTAAAGGAGTTTGATTTGGGGTTTTAGGGATTCCAGGAAAGTGAGGAATGGCCAGGAGTGGGGGAATCCAAGAGCACAGGCTTTGCAGTTGGACAAGCCTGAGCATAAATTCCAGCTCTGCCTGAAGTCCTTGCTAATAGCAGGACCAAGCTCCTTCGGCCCCCTGAGCTCCCGTGTTCTTATCGGTGAAATGTGAATTTATCTACCTTGAAGGGCTGTCCTCAAGATTGGAAGCGATTTGGGCAAAGTGCTCATGTGATGTCCGGTATGCAAAAAGTACTCAAAAGATGTTATTTCCCCTGCTCCTTGTCCCTTTCTCCTCCCCTGCCCAGCATCACCTTGAATGGAATTGGGAGAGTATTCGCACAGAGATATTGACATTCCTCCCACCCTGGAAGAGAGGCCCAATTAATTATCACTCCCTAAACCATTTCTTCATCCTGTAATAAGCAGGGGAAGGACACCTGTCAAGAGGCAAAGATTGGGCGGTGATTGGGAAGGGACCTGGGGACCAAAGCTGCGAAGCTACATCTGTGTCCATGATACATCACGCACAGTTTTCACTTGGTACTCACGGCACCTACACCAGACAGGGAAGCAGCAGGACGCTCACTAGATTTGTTGAAAAAAAAGAGGGGGCAGGACATAAAGAGAATAATGATCATCCACTTTACAAGTCCAATCAAATATATGTGTCCCTTAGAGTAGTTGAAGGTCAAAGCACATCCTCTTTAATGGTCACTTCTGCAGCAGATTCCATCCAACACTGGCTCAAAAAGATGGGGGTAGGATGTGGAGAGGTCAAGAAAAAAATCTCTGTGTAGAAGCTGCAGTTCACGAACACTCTTCTACTAGGACAGTATTTGTCAAAGGGTAGTCTGTGGACCACCTGCACTGTTATCATCTATCTTGGTGCTGGTTAAAATTATGCGGATTTCTGGAATATATCCTGTTTCACCAAACTGGACTTTATAGCTGTGAGGCCTGGGAGCGTTCAATTTTTATGAAGCACTCTCAGTCATTCTGGTGCACGTATATATTTGAGAAGCTTCGCCCTGCACTGCTCATGTGTGCCGCTGCCGAAGAAACTGCAGCCGCTATGGAGGATTCAGGGCACAATCCCTTGCTGGCCTGGGTCGGGGGCTGAAGGATGAGCCCTGGGGGCTGGGGCTGATGACGCTGTTTCTTAATAACTCAGGCAGTCCTCTGGCCTCGGGGCGAGCACAAGCCAGCCTGAGCAGCGGCTGCTGGAGCAGCAGAATAAAGATGAAGAGGCACTTGGAGCCTAATCAGCTGTCCTTCAAGTGGAGAGTGGGATCAGGGCTACCAGCCAGCTCTGCCACTGCAGGTGTCTCTTGATGGAGGGATGCTGGAAGTGGGCTCTTTCCCCGAAGCACTCACAAAGCAGGGCTGAGGTCTAAGGGGAGTGTTTCAAAGCCTGGGATCAGGCTTTCTATGGAGTGAGCATCATGTTCTCCTAACTGTTCCTCCACTGTTATCATCTCCACCCCCTTCTCCTGTCCCCTTTTTCTTTCTCCGCTTACCACTCCTGACACTATGTCACATATACATTTGTTTGCCCACTGCCTGTCCCCTACTAGAATACAGGCTCCACAAAAGCAGCCGCTTTCTTCGTCTTAAAAAACCTATACCTAGAAGAGAGTCTGGCACATAATAGGCACTCAACAAAGATGTCTTGAAAGAATGAATGAATATTCTTCACTTCACATCCCCCAAGCACATTGGGACTCAGAGAAAAGTGTGTCTGACAATTTCTCCACAGGCTGGCAGCTTCACCTATTCAGGTAATTAGAAGCCTGAGGGCACAATCTGAGTGTAATAACCCAAATTTGCACTTACGGTTTTCTATGTCAGGCTCCCTGGACCGACCGTGAGCACTCTCTCCATGCAAGGGCTGAATCTTTTTCAGCTTCGTTTCCCCCAGGCCCAGCATGGTACCTGATGCATAGTGTACGCTCAATATATGACTTGTTAGATGAATAAAATGGCCATTTTGTGAAACGCCATCCCCGTAGTTTCTGGCTGCCTACCTAACCCTGCTCCCATTTGAGAAATTATGCAAAGTGGTAGCTGTTATTGCTTACAGGCAATGCAACTCTGGCCCAGAGATACGAGGCCTTGCTGAGAGTCAGCAGCAGGACTCTGGGCTCCCCTCTGTCTGGGACTCTTTCCTTTTACTGCCTCGCCTTCCAAGAAGGGTGACCTGACCTCGGGACCCAGCATAATTAAGATCTCCTAGAAAGAACTCCACTGGACTTCTAAGGAGGGCTGATCGGAGCCTATCAGATGTGGGGACCCAGAAGCAGGAGGCAGATGTGACAGGGCCTCCGCGGGGTAGGGCTTCATTCGAATCACCTTGGGGGCCTGACGACTGCATCAGTTCCCAGGGCCTATCATAGGCCTCCCCAACTAGCCTCTTGTGAGGTAGAGTTTTAAAATCTGTGTTTTTAATGCATTTCCAAGGCGATTCTGATGCATAATTTGTTGTAATGGTTAAGGACTTAGACTTTAGAGGTAGATCTATTTGGGTCCAAAACCAGCTCTGTCATTACTGTTTGTTCAAGGATAAGTCACTCAGTTCCCCTGAGCCTCAGTTTCTTCAAGTATAAAACTGGGACTAATAAAAAGTATCTATTTTGTAGGGTTAAAAGAGAAAATATATATGACACACTTAACATGGTATAAGGCCCATGGCAAGAGCCTAATAAATGGAGGCTGCTATGATGATGACAATTGCAGTGGTAGTGATGATGATATTGGTGGTGGTGGTTGTGGTGATGACAGTAGTGGTGGTGGTGATGATGACAATGGTGGTTGTGATGATGATGCTGGTGGGGGTGGTGGTGGTGATGATGGTAGTGGTGATGGTAGTGGTGGTGATGATGGGGATAGTGGTGGTGATGATGATGACGGTGGTGTTGGTGGTGGTGGTGGCAGTGGTGGTGGTGCTGGTGGTGAGCATGTTGGCAGTGGTGGTGGTAGTGGTGATGGTGCTGGTGGTGGTGATCGTGGTGGTGGTGGTACTGATGGTGGTGGTGATGATGGTGGTGGTGACGGTAGTGGTGGTGATGGTGGTAGTGATGGTGATGGTGGTGGTGGGTGGTAATGGTGGTCGTGGTGGTGATGGTAGTGATGGTGGTGGTGCTGGTTATGGTAGTGATGGCGGTGGTGGTGATGGTGGTTGCTGTGTTGGTGGTGGTGGTGATGGTGGTGGTGGTGGTGATGATGGTGGGGTGGTGGTGTGATGGTACCAGTGCAGTGGTGGTGATGGTGGTGATGCTGGTGATGGTGATGGTGGTGGTGATGATGGTGGTGATGGTGGTGGTGTGATGGTACCGATGCAGTGGTGGTGATGGTGGTGATGGTGGTGGTGGTGGTGGTGATGGTGGTGACAGTGGTAGTGATGGTGGTGGTGATGGTGGTGGTAATGATGATGGTGGTGGTGATGGTAGTGATGGTGGTGGGGGTGGTGGTGGTGATGGTGGTGGTGGTGGTGGTGGTGGTGGTGGTGGTGGTGGTGAGGTGGTGGTGGTGGTGGTGATGGTGGTGTTGGTGGTGATGATGGCAGTAGTGATGGTGGTGGTGATGGTGGTGATGGTGGTGGTAGTGGTGATGGTAGTGGTGGTGATGATGGTGGTGGTAGTGGTATGACGGTACTGGTGCAGTGGTGGTGATGGTGATGATGGTGATGATGGTGGTGGTGATGGTGGTTGCAGTAGTGGTGGTGATGGTGGTGGTGGTGATGGTGATGATGGTGGTGATGGTGATGGTGGTGGTGATGAGGGTGCTGGTGGTGGTGGTGATGGTGGTGGCAGCGGTGGTGGTGGTGGCGATGGTGGTGATGGTGGTGGTGGTGGTGGTGGTGATGATGGTAGTGATGGTGGTGGTGATGGTGGTGGTGGTGGTGGTAGTGGTGATGGTAGTGGTGGTGATGATGGTGGTAGTAGTGGTAGTGGTATGACGGTACTGGTGCAGTGGTGGTGATGGTGATGATGGTGATGATGGTGGTGGTGATGGTGGTGGTGATGGTGGTTGCAGTAGTGGTGGTGATGGTGGTGGTGGTGATGGTGATGATGGTGGTGATGGTGATGGTGGTGGTGGTGATGGTGGTGGTGATGAGGGTGCTGGTGGTGGTGGTGATGGTGGTGGCAGCAGTGGTGGTGGTGGCGATGGTGGTGATGATGGTGATGATGGTGGTGGTGGTGGTGATGATGGTAGTGATGGTGGTGGTTTTGGTGGTGATGATGGTTGTAGTGATGGTAGTGGTAGTGGTGATGGTGGTGGTGATCGTTTGTGGTGGTGATGGTGGCAGTGGTGATGGTGGTGATGGTGGTGTTGGTAGTGGTGATGGTGGTGGTGGTGGTGGTGATGGTTGTGTGATGGTACTGGTGCAGTGGTGGTGATGGTGATGATGGTGGTGGTGGTGATGACGGTGGTGGTGGTGGTGATCGTTTGTGGTGGTGATGGTGGTGGTGGCGATGTGGTGGTGGTGGTGGTGATGGTGGTGGTGTTGATGATGGTGTTGGTGGTGGTGGTGATGGTGGTGGTGACGGTGATGGTGGTGGTGGCAGTGGTGGTGGCAATGGTGGTGATGGTGGTAGTGATGGTAGTGGTGATGGTGGTGTTGGTAGTGGTGATGGTAGTGGTGATTGTGGTGGTGATGGTGGTGGTGGTGGTGGTGGTGATAGTGGTGTTGGTAGTGGTGATGGTGGTGGTGGTGATGGTTGTGTGATGGTACTGGTGCAGTGGTGGTGATGGTGATGATGGTGGTGGTGGTGATGGTGGTGGTAGTGATGACAGTGGTGGTGGTGGTGGTGATCATTTGTGGTGGTGATGGTGGTCGTGATGGTGATGGTGTTGGTGGTAGTGGTGATGGTGGTGGTGGTGGTGGTGGTAATGATGGTGGTGGTAGTGGTGATGGCAGTGGTGGTGATCGTGGTGGTGGTGGTGGTGGTGATGGTGGTGGTAGTGATGGTGGTAGTGGTGGTGATGATGATCATGATGGTGGTGGTGGTGATGATGATGATGGTGGTGGTGGTGAAAAAGGGTAATGGTGGAGAATGAGCAAAGGAGTGGGGACCTGAAAGGAACTATGAAGGACAAGGCATCCCTGCAATGACGGAGCAGGCAGGGAGCGGCCAGGAGAGGGGCTGTGCCATTGGCATGGGGGTGGGAGTTGTGGGTTGGTCAGAGAAGGGCAGACAGGAGACACCCAGCCATGCACTCCAACACTGAAGGTTTCCTTGGCCCACATGAGATACAGTCTCTGCCTTGCCAGCAGGCTCCCTGGAGTCTAAATGGGCTCCAGGATTAGGGTCAGACTCAGGGAGTAAAATCCTCCCTGGGAATTCCTCCCTTACATGACACCCCCTTGCCTCCCCTTTCATCCCAGTTCTCTCCCTCTTGGTATTTTGCTGGGGGTGTAGTCCCTGAGCCACAGTGACTGATCTGGTGGCAGGAAGGGGGAGGCTGGTGCAGGCCAGGAGCCTCGCCCAGGATCCAACCTGCTGCTCTTGGGGATAACTGGGAGTAGGAGGCCATCCAAAACACCAAAGGCATCCATGAAATGGGCTGGGGTCAGAGAAGGGAACAGAGAGGAGGACCTGCCATCACCACGGCATAGCTGTGCTTACCTGCCGAAAACCATTCCTTGTGAACTGTAAGATTTTCAAGGCATAGTTGGACCTCTGGCCTTTGCTGTTGAATTCAATGTGGCCGGTAAGACCTTCCAATTCTACCTGTCCAAGAGAGAGTGAGTTACAGCACCAAACAGGCCCCAGGTTACACTTGCCCCCAAGCAAGATTTCTACACAGGGGCTATTTAAGGATGCCCTGAAGAGGCAAAGCAGTTAAGATCCTTCTCCTGCCCACCCACAGCCAAGGCATCTTGAGATGACAAATGTGATGTCTGCAGAGACAATTCAGACTTGGCTTGGCCTGGAGTAGGAGAAGAATGCTTCCCCAATAACGCCATACCAACTGCACAAACCAACCCAGTCATGGTGCTAACTTGAGCTCACATTCCTCTCGGCCCCTCCTCCAGACCCTTGGCTGTCCACAGCATTCATCCTCTCTGGGCAGGCGCTCACCCACCCCCAGGCCCACAGGAAGTCAGGATGACTCTCCACCTAACTCTAAATGCAAAGTGCGAGACATTGTGCTGCAGCAGGCTTCTCTGACAGAAGTCTTCTGTGTGGGGTAGAGATCCACATTCATCCACCAGAGGAGGCATGGCTGGGGAGGACAACAATGGGAAACCCAGCCAAGCTAGAAGTCTTGAGCCTGCAACTCCCACAGGGACGCCAGTCTCCATCAGCACCACCCTTTCCCAGCTGTGTGGAGCTTTGCTGAGAACACTGCTGAGCAGACAGGCCAGGTGCTAAGTCTGGAATTCAGGGGCCCATTAACAGCATAAGGCTCAAGGGCTGTTGCCTTCTGAACAAACTTCCATGGATTCTCAGTGGTTATTGGGGCTTAGGGAACAAATGTGGCTCATGATCCATTCAACTGGGGTCACTAGAGAACACTGATTTATCTGGGGCTGTAATAAAAGGCACGTTTTGGGGAAGCCTGGAGTTGAGGGACTATTGTACCTTGAACCACGTGTCCCACCCCACCAGCCTGGGCACGGCCCTGTAGGGCCTCAGCCGCTCCTCACCATGCGCAGGTAGTTCATGAGGCTGGTGCCGTGCTGCCAGATCTGGGCCGAGCCACAGGACAGGGGCTTCACGCCGATTTCCTGGCTCCGGTTCAGTTCCTGCACCGCAGTCACCACAGCATAGACAGCATCAAACAGCAGGGCCGAGGAGAGCTGGGAGAGGCCGGGAAGCAGGCAGAGGGAGGGAGTGATGGGTGTAGAGGAAGGAAGGGAGGGGAGGGAGAAAAGAAGAGGACGGAAGAAGAAAAGAGAAAGCAAAAGAAAGGGAAATAAGAGTGCATCTTCATCGCCCTTGGCCCATGTCCTGTCTCTGGGCCAGCTCTACTGCATCCAATAGTCAGGTACTCACCCAAGACACATAATAGTGGCAAAGGCTGCTCTGCGATTCAAGCCTTGAGCTGGCCCTTTGGGCCCCAAATGACTTCAAGTGTACCCTTTTTTCTCTGCTCCAGGGAAATAAGCAACTGCCATTGCTCCCAGGAATCCTCAAGAGGCGGGTAGGGCTGCTTATGTCAAGAAGAGAAAGGAACCTGGCCACTGCCCCCCATCTGCCCATTCTATAAGGCTCAGTTGAAGGTCACTTCCTCCTGCAAGACCCCACGATATTGTTTCTTCCTAAATGTGCCTCATATTAGTCCACTTTGTACTGTACAACTTGATGAGTAGGTATGAAGCACACGGTAAGTTCAAAGCCCAAAGATGAGTAGGAGCCTATTCCTGTGATTACAGCAGGATGGGGAAGGGAGGTACGAGGAGACAGGGCACGAATAAGGGGAACATGAGACAGAGTGTGGCAGGTCCACAAAGGTCTTGCCGGGGATGGGTTCCAAAGAGGGAAACATCTGGTTGGGCAATCGAGAAAGTCTTTCATGGAGGATGCTGCACTGGAACTGAGCACTGAAGGATGGGGAGTTGCTGGCAAGAGGGAAAGGCATTCCAGAGCATGGAACTGCAGGAACAAAGACTAGAAGGTGGAGAGTTGGACCATTCCTAGAGGGAGGGGAGGGGAGATAAGGGGTGGGGCTGGAGAAAGCAATCCATCAGACACGTGACAGGGGTCATGCCATGCAGGGCCTGAAAGTCAGGGAAGAGGTCAGCACAGTTGTGTGCCCACGTTTTCATCTTCCCTATTAAACTGCAAGCTTCTCAGGGTAGAGAACACACAGGACCTTAATCTCTACATTCTGCACAGCATCTCTTATGGGGCTTGTCATGTGACTGGCCCCCAAGACATCTGCTTGACTTGAGTTAACTTCTGGCTGAAATCTGCCCACTACCCAATAAATGGACACAATGTTCACAGCCTGTGGGGAGGGGAAAGCTGGGTATCTTGGTGGAGGTGGTAGGAGTGGAAAGACAGAAGCCACCTGTCCTTGAGGAGCTTGCAATCTAAGGAGATAATACTACACTATGTTAATGTATGCGGGGTCCCTGGCAATACAAACAAACAAACAAACAAACAAACAAACCCTAGTAAGTGCAATTCACTATATACTCAGTACTGTGCCAGGGCCCTGAGGGGGGCCAGGAAGGCAGGTGGAGGCCTCCTGGGAGGAGTGGTGTTACAGGGCTAGAAGTCCACACACAGTCCCATTACCAAGCAAGTTCCTTCACTGAAACCAGACATTCCATCACTGGCG
The DNA here is from genome assembly GCF_024542745.1 of Macaca thibetana thibetana. Lineage (NCBI taxonomy): Eukaryota > Metazoa > Chordata > Mammalia > Primates > Cercopithecidae > Macaca > Macaca thibetana. The sequence continues at coordinate 112,631,829 of NC_065591.1, read as the reverse complement.
ACTCAACATTGCCCCTTCCAAGCCTCCTCTTTCAACTGATGGCATCCTTGTGAGGGTCCCACGGGAGACCCTGTGAGAGCAACATTCCATGGGACCGACTGCTTACAGCCTGCCTCTTTCCTAGCCAGCCCTGGGACACCGGCCCCTCCAAGGCTGGATGGAGGGATGCTGTCGCAGGGTTTTCAAGCTCCCCAGGCAGTGTAAGCAGTGTGAGATAGCGAGGTGTTGGGGAAAGACCTTGAAAGCATGAACACCAAACCCAGAGTCCAGATCCCAGCCCTACACTATGTGCTGAGTGATCCCAGGCACGTGAATCCCTCCAAGTAAGCAACAATTTCTGCATCTGTAAAAGAGAAGCAGCAGTCCCTGCCTCAGAAGTCTGTAAAAGTGCTCTGCAAACGGCCAGTGTCAGAAGATAGCATTCCTGAGGGCAGGGGCTGTGCTCTCAGCTCCAGACAGATGTCAGCAGGTGCTCAGGAAGCAGGTGTTGACTGAACTAAGCAAGGCTCCAGGGAGTGGTAAGGACAGGGGGCTACAGGCATGGTGGATGGCCTTATTTCCTACCCAGTTTTGCTACATGTTTGGCCAGGAGGCCTATGAGGGGAACTGGGTGAGCCAGCTCTGGATAATCTCTTTAAAAGGTAATTACAGAGCAAAACAGTCAACAAAGTTTGTCTAGTCCAGTCCAAGTTCACCTGCATCACAAAACCACCTGGCTGCTGTATGCTTTCTTCCTCCCTCTCCCTCTCTCCCTTCCTCTCTTGCTGCTTCTTCCCCTCCTTGCCTTGCTTCTTTGCTTTATTCCCACTTTTATTCAGCCACTACCATCTGGCAGGTACCATAGCTCAACACCTTCCCACTCTCCACAGAGACACTGGATCAGGCCACTGCCTTCGGCCTCCATCGAGTCTCCTGTATCCCCCTGCTCCAACTCCCCTCCTGTCTGTCCCTGGGTCCCGGAGCCTCCTGGAACCCAAAGACTAAGCAACAAAGGGCACCCAATTCTCACCATGGGGAACAGTGGACATCTCTGCAGTCCTGCTGAGCTAGGATGAGCTGGGCTGAGACGCCACACTCCCGAGTCCCTCCATCCATTGTCTTCCATTCTCTCTTATCTACCTCCCTGCTCTTCCCCTTTGCCCTCAGTTCCTTCTTCATTGGATTCACCCTGCATGGCAGCGAATGCTCCTTTGCAAGCCTACGACCGTCCTTGTCCTTCCATGTAACTCGCTTTCCCCTGAGCACATGTGGCTTTTTTATTAATGGGCCTCTCACGTGCCACAAACTAATGCTGCAGACTCCCTCTTTCTGGCTTAGACAAATTGAGGGGAAGTTAGCTGCCCCTACTGAAATCGGCTTCTAGATTCCTCTGTTTGGCTATTTAAATGATACTATAAACCAATTTCTGTCCCACCTTCTCCCTTGCCTCCCAGTTAATCTCATCATTCTCAGATTCCCAAAATTGCGGAGTGTTTGAGCTGGAAGGCATTCTAGAAAACAACTCATCCAGCCAGGCCCGGTGGCTCATGCCTGTAATCCCAACCCTTTGAGAGGCCAAGGCAGGGGGATCACTTTGAGGTCAGAGGTTCGAGACCACCCTTGCCAACATGGTGAAACCCCATCTCTAGTATAAATACAAAAATCAGGGGCCAGGCACAGTGGCTCACACGTGTAATTCCAGCACTTTGGGAGGCCGAGGCATGTGGATCATGAGATCAGGTGATCGAGACCATCCTGGCTAACATGGCGAAAACCCATCTCTACTAAAAATACAAGAAAATTAGCCGGGCGATGTGGCTGGCACCTGTGGTCACAGCTACTCGGGAGGCTGAGGCAGGAGAATGGCATGAACCCAGGAGGCGGAGCTTGCAGTAAGCCAAGATCATGCCACTGCACTCCAGCCTGGGCAACAGAGAGAGACTCTGTCTCAAAAAAAAAAAAAAAGAAAAAGAAAAAAAATCAGCCGTGTGTGGTTGTGCGCGCCTATAATCCCAGCTACTCGGGAGGCTGAGGCAGGAGAATCGCTTGAACCTGGGAGGTGGCGGCTGCAGTGAGCCAAGATTCACCACTGCACTCCAGCCTGGGCAACAGAGTGAGACTCCATCTCAGGAAAAAAAAAAAAAAAAAAAGTCGTCTGACTCTCTTCTTTTACGAATGAAGAAACTGAGGCACAAGACATTCTTCTCTTGCCCAAGGTCACAAAGCAAGGCCTGGAGGCCCGGCACCCCTTTGTCCAGCCTGGCTTCCTCCCCTCTCCACAGCACTGTCCTCCACCTCTGTCCCGCTGAGAAGCCCAGGCTGTCATTGCTCTATCAGATTTATTCTTATGCCTCATCTCCCAGGACAACTTTGGGCAATCTTTCATTGTCGCCTTCTCAGCAGCAGATGGGAGCGTGGGACTCTGGCGCCAGGGTGCGGGCAGGAAGGGGTGGTGGGCAGGCTTCTTGAATGCCCTGGGTTGGGGCCATCACCCAGTTTGCCTCCTGGCCAGACTGGCTGTTTGTCCTCACGTTAGCCCCTCAGTTAAGAGCCATTAGCCATTGGCTGCCTACCTAGCACCCATTCTCCCCTTCTTCCTCCCATTTTATTCAGGTATCCTTCCTTGTCCCAAGCTGCAAGGAGCTTCAGAGGAGGCTGAGCCAGCCCCAGGTCCCAGGGAATCCTGGGTGGTCCAAGGTCCCCAGGCCAATATGTGATTTGGGACTGTGTGAGTGACCCCATTGGAACAATGAGCCATGAACAGCGGCCTGGAAGGAGGGGCTTGCTTCTCAGGAAAGTTTCCTGTCTCCTAAGAGGACGCTCCTTCTCTCTCCTCTGGACATGTCTGTGTCTGGTTGGGATGCTTGGACTGCTGCAGCCAGCCCAGCTCCAGCCTGAGCATGAAGCTGGCACCAAGCAGGGACACAGCAGAGATGGAAAAGATTTGGTCTCCAACCTCATCACTCCGGAATCTTGCTAAGCCACGCAATAACACATTTCCGTTTTCCCACAAGGCATTTTAATACAGGGTTTCTGTTGCCGAGAGTACTCTGGTACCAAGGCCCTGGGGATCCCTTTCCTCGCAGAGGCATTGTTGCACGAGGCCCCAGAGTCTACGGGCCCCCTCCCCAGGTCCCCTCTTCCTCCGGTGAGGCTGTGTGCCGGTCCCCAAGAGACCCTCATCACGGTACAGTTGCAGAGAAAGCGCCACGCCGTTTCTCACATCCTCCCACCAAGCCCCCAGCTTGTTCCTGCTACATGGTTGCCACTATTCCCACTCCGTCTGGGACATGGTTTCCTTGGCTGATGCTCTCTTATTAGCGCATGATGTGGATGCTGAGAGATCCATGCATGCCTGTTGGCAATGTTCTTTGGCATCTCCAACTCCAAGGCCTTCAAGATTCTTCGAGTGCTTCTAGTACTAATGCCAGCTAGGGATGCTGGGCGCGGGGAGCAGGTGGAAGGAAAATCCTCAAGGTTCTGGTCTCCTCTCCATCTGTGCGTGGCCTTCAGAGGGGCGAAACCAGTGACGAGTCCCCCGTAGGCTCTGGGCTTTACGGTTCCTCTGTGTGGTTCAGCCTGGGCTGGTCAGAGCTGACCCCTTCTAAACCCCAAACGTCTTCTCTCCCAGTGCAGTCTCCTCGGGTTCCTCCACCCATCACCAGGCCACTCTCTTCTACAGGCTCCTGGCAATCTGCTCACACTTCTCACCTGGATCCTTCAAACTGCTCTGAGAATTCACTTCCCAACCCTTGTGCCTGCAGCTTTCTCCTCGCAGTCACCAATCTCCTGCCCTCACCCAATTTCTCCTCTGATGGTGTGCGAGCCTGTCATCTCTCTGCCTCATCAATTTTTCCATCTTGTTTCAGATCTCCATCCCAAAGCATCTTTCTCCCTCTCCTAATTGCTTTCTCCCTCCGCTATTACTTACTCATTTAGCTCTGGAAAGCATTTGGGGCTACAGTCAGGGAGAAGCAGTTTCTATTACAAAAGCCCTCCGGGCCTGGCGTGGTAGCTCATGCCTATAATCCCAGCACTTTGGGAGGCCGAGGCGGGTGGATCACGAGGTCAGGAGATTGAGATCATCCTGGCCAACATGGTGAAATCCCATTTCTACTAAAAATACAAAAAAAGCAGCCAGGTGTGGTGGCACGTGCCTGTAGTCCCAGATACTTGGGAGGCTGAGGCAGGAGAATTGCTTGAACCCAGGAGGCAGAGGTTGCAGTGAGCCGAGATCGTGCCACTGCACTCCAGCCTAGGCAACAAAGAGAGACTCCATCTCAAAAAAAAAAAAAAAAAAAAAAAAAAGAAAAGCCCTCCATCCATGTCTCCACTTCTGGGCCCACCAGGGGAAGGAGGCGCCCCCCTGCCTCGCTCCATTTCCACCCCTTCTCTGCTCTCTTATTCCATTTCCTTTTCCTCTCTGCCTTTCTGCGGCCTCCGCTCCTCATCTGTGTGTGCACGCCTCTTGGTTTTTGTCTCTGCTTCTCCTGTCCCTGTCTCTTCTAAATACTAAATCCCCCAAATGGCTCAGTCCTCATTTAAAATCCTCTCCTCTTCCTTGGCACCAAAACGTTGCTTGGCAATGAACCCTCGATTCTCTTGTTTTTATATTTTCATTTGGTTCTTCATTGTTATTTTCTTTTGAGCTGTTTGCAAATTGTTTAGGGGAATGCAAAGCTCTGTATAAATTAAGATGAATCAATTCTGACTCAGGGAGCTGTGGCTGAGTTCCTTCCCCCTCCCATGATATGAAAATAAGAATATCTCCTAAATACACACCTGTAACCCTCATCTCTCTCCACGCCCCAGATGACGGGATTCCCAGGATCCTCCCGGATGCCAATTTGTCTCTGAACTTCCGCAGCTTAAACTCTACCCCCCAATATAAAACCAGGACAGGAACCATTAAAATCTCATGGAATAGTTCTTACAATCTGGATTTTATTCAATGAAATAAACACTTAATTACAAACATCTGCTTTAGCCTAAATTCTAATTACTTAATCTAGCCATCTGTAATTTTAGTGATTTTCCAGGATTTTTGTTCTTTGCCGCGTGATTAATGGGAACGGCGTGTGAAGCTAGCGGGTGTGCGTCTCCATTTGCGACACCCCGTCTTCTGCTTGCATTGTCTCAGGCAGAAGCACGTTTGCAGCTCCTGTGGGCCACCTGGCAGGTATGGCTTAGGGGCGTGGACTGATCCAGAAGGTTAGGAATAGCGGGAGACACCTACCCAAGTCAGGAGAAAAAGGCAGTGGAGAGAAGAAAGTGCCAAGAGTGAAGAAAGAGCGGGGAACATCATGTGGAGAGAGAGAAACAGAAAGGAAGGTCTAGGGAGAAAAGGGTAAAGAAGGGGAGAAGAGGAAGAGAAAGAGAGAACGTCCCCACTGAGGCTGGAGCTGTAGCCTTTGTAGAACGCTCGATGGCGGGGACAGAACCAGACTGTTTTCCTGGAACCGACTCCCTCTCGCCTTCCAGCTCCCCAGAACATAAAAGAGCTGGGCTGTTTGTGCTGTGAATTTCTCAGCCTCCAAAGAGACAGGAAGAGGCACCACTTTTCAAAAGCTGGTTGCTAAAGTGAGAAGCCTTGAGAAAGGTGTGTTGCTACTGTTGCTGCCGTGAGCTTCCTTTCCACACGCTGAGATGAGAGTGTCTGGAATACTTTCCCTTCCCTCTCAGAGGCCACAGAGACAGTAGCTGGAAGGTTCTCCGGCACTGGGAGACAAATGTAGGTTCTACTCCAGGTTATATTGGAGTGCTGATCTCGGGGGACCCTTGATGTGCCATCCAGCACTTCCATGCCTCAGTTTCCCCACTTGTCCAAAAGGGCTACATGACCACTCTTAACTGTTACTAGGATGCCCTGAGGAGGAAAATAGGAGAAGGCGGGATAATTTCATGGGAAGGGCTACAGGAGTCTTCAGCTCTGTGCCCAGGTGAAACCCAGTGGGGTGGGCGCCCTGCTGTCCTCCGGAAGAAAGAACACTTGTCCATTTTATTGGCAAGAAAACCAAAGGGGCTTGGCTGAGAGAAAGCTGTCTAAAGTAGACGCAGAATCTGTGACCGGCACAAGGACCAGCTGTAGGCCTGAGGTCCACATAGATGCTCCTCGCACAGTCCCATGAGACAGCCTCGAGCCCGCGCAGCTCAGCCCATCTTTACTCTTATTCTCCACCAGCAGCACCAAGAGAGCCTCAGAGAACACCCCCACTCACTGAATACCCCCCAAGCATTCTTGCGGGGCATAAGATGCTGAGGCCTTCGGAAGTCTGACTTTGGACTGGGAAGGAGATAAACGAGGTCAGGGTTTCTATCTTTTAAACGGCCCTGGGCAGCATCCTCATGACAAGACACCCTCTCCAGTCCACTGAGCGAGTCAGCACAGCGCCCCTGCTCCACTGGGATGCCGTGACCCTGCCTGGTGTATTGCACACAGATGAGCAGCAAATGACTGGCCTCCCTTTCTTCCGGCAAGCCTTCCCCGACCTCTGCAGGCAGAACTCAGGGGCTTTCCTCCGCTTCCATGAGAGTAACATAAGCCCAGGAGTCACCTTCCCAGAGGTGGAGGTGAACCCTGCTCCTGCATGGTGCATCTGGAGGACAGTGGCTTTGATCTTCACTGTGTGACTATGTGATGGAGCCAGCCCTTCATCCCACTCTGCCACGGTTTGTTTGGTCCCAAGTCTCATGTGGCAGTGACCCGGGTGGGTTGGATAAAGGGGGTGGACGCTTCACAAATGGCTTTGTGCCTTTCTCACGGGAGCGAGTGACTTTTCACTCCAGTTCCCACAAGAACTGGCTGTTGAGAAGAGCTGACACCTCTTCCCCTCTCTCTGTGGCTTTCTCTCTTGCCATGTGAGCTGCAGACGCCCCCTCCCCTTGCCTTCCACCAAGAATGGAAGCTTCCTGAGGCCCTCACCAGAAACAGACACCGGCTTCTTGTACAGCCTGCAGAACCAGGAGCCAAATAAACCTCTTTTCTTCACAAATCACCCAGCCTCGGGTATTCCTTGATGGCAATACAAACGGACTAAGACGCATTCTGTATTTGGATATTCAGACTTTTTACCATGCGGCTTTGCATTTTTTTCCTTTAAAAGGGTAGAATACATTTCCTCACTCCCTAACATGGAGTTTGTGTGTGTGACTTTCTTTGGCCAAGAAAATGAGTGTGTGCCTTTCTGGGAGCCTAGGACTAAGAGGTCCTTGTGTTTCCACTTGCTTTGCTGTCCTTCTGTCATCACCAGGAGAATATGCTGGGCTGGCCTGCTGGTCCAGGGGAAGAGGTACTGGCCCCAAGTAGGCCCAGTCTGGATTAGCCAACCCATGCATGCTGAGAGATCTCATCCAGAGCAGCAGAGCTGCCCAACCGAGCCAGCTTAGACGAGTGGCTCCCTCGCTGACCCACAGGTCCACGGGCTTTATAAATGTGTACTGTATGCATATTTATTGTGTATCATGAGATTTAGGAGTTGGCTGTTACACAGCATTTACATAGCAAAAGCTGCCTGATATATTTAATAATGCCTATTCCAGCATCTGGCATATATAGGTTGTTATATTAACTTACTTGGTGAATAACTGTGAATTGAAGATAGAATCATATCTGATTCCATCTTCACAATAATGCTCTAAGACAGTCAGGCATAATTCACCTAAAATTATGGTAAAAGAATCTGAGGCCCACAGGGGTTACATCACTACCTAAGATCACATGGTGAGAAAGCGTCTAGGCCAGTATTCGACTCCAGGCTCTGTGACTCCAAGGCCAGTGATCTTTTCAGCCTGCCTGACCATGGCAGCGCTGACCCACAGCTCTCTGAAAGGCACTCCTGGCCTTTGTGCTGGATCCTTACAAAGAAGCCCACTAGGAACCGAAGGACCCTCATTTGTCTGCTCGTGGCCAATGTGAGCATCAATGCAAAGGCAGACACCCTTAGAGAGAATGAGGAAATAGGGCCTAGGACCATTTACTTCACTAGGCCAGATGCCAAATGTGGTGAGGCTTGGGTTGAAGGGAAAGAGACAGATTTTTTTTTTTTCCTTTCTTGATACTGTGTTGCAAGCCTTTCAAATTGGTCAGCACCTATTAAAATACTGGAATGAGAACTGTAAGAACAGCAGACTCGGCTGGGAGAACAGGGCTTGCATTGCTGCTGGGGGTTGAGTCTGATCCTGCACATGAAACTGTGCTTTGAGATGTCCCTCTCTGTCCCTCAAACCATTTAATGGGCATCACTCCTTCCTTCAGCTGCCCTCCCCAGTCCTTCCCATGGATTTTTGCCTATTTTAGGTCTAAAATAGCTTATTGGGATGGGTTCCATAAACCTTCATGAAACTCTGTTTCTCAAACCCCATCCTCCTGTCCCATTCCCTGGATCAAAGCTTCCTGAGTTTTCCATGAGCTCTGACCTCCTTAGCTATCCCTTCCTTCCTAAGACATCCACGAGGCCACATGATCATAAAAGCACAGAGTTTTGTGAAAGGTCATTAAGTCCAGGCCCTGGCTTCCGCAGCCCGCCTCCAAGGTCACCATGTTGACTAAGCACTAATTAGACGCCAAGTGTGCAGATGTCTAGATATGCCTTTGCCTCTGGGCATATCTTATCAAAGACAGGCATCCCTCCTATTTTTAAAACTCACCAGAGAATTTCCCACTCCAGGAGTGTACCTAATTCCATTGCCATCTCCTAGACCTGATGCTTTTCCACTTCTATCTATAACTCATCATTCCGCCTGACTCACTCACTCACTCATTCACTCAACAAATACCTAGTAACTGCAGACATGTGTTGCTTAACAGTGGGGACACATTATGAGAAAAGCATCATCAGGCAATTTCTTCATTGTGTGCCCATCAGAGAGTGTGCTTACACAAACCTAGATGCTATAGCCTACTACACTCTTAGGCTATATGGTATAGCGTAGTGCTCCTGGGCTACAAACCTGTATGGTATGACTGTACTGGATACTGTAGGCAATTGTAACACAGTGTTACGTACTTGCATATCTAAACATACCCAAACATAGAAAAGGGACAAGAAAAATGTGCTATTATCATCTTTGGAACCTCCATCATATAAGTTGTCCATTGCTGACCAAAATGTCATTATGCATGCATCACTGTACCTCCATCTAGCCAGGCTCAATTACAGTACAGCATGGCAAGGAAATGACAGTCCTAGAGAGATGCAAAGTGGCACGGAGGTTAAAAGTATAAACAGTAAAGCCATACGGCCTGGGTTCTGGTCCTGGTCCTCTGCTCACTGGCTGTGTGGCCCTGGGCTATTTGCCTAACCTTTCTGGGCTTCGGTTTTATCATCTGTAAAATGGAGATACTGATAGTAGCTGCCTCAGGAAGTTGTAGTGAGCATCACAAGCGCTGCCTCGTGGAGCTTTTAAAAATAAAATAACGTGTATAATGGGGCTAGGCAGGGCATAAAAAGCCACACAATCCTAGTCTCCTGAGAACTTGGCTCTTAACAAATGTACACAAGCAGATATTCTTGGCCTGCCCCACGGAGAAGAACATCCAACTCAGTGGAGAACGGCCATGGAAAGGTTTGCTCCCGTTACACGTGCCGGAAGGGGCCAGAACTGCAGAGAGGAAGCACAGGGACTGGGCAGAGGGGAGCCACTCCGGATGAGCCCTGACTCAGGAAGTGGCCAGGGGGTGGACAGAGCACCAGACCAGGAGCCAGGAGTCCTGGGGTTAGTTCCACTCTGCAACAGCCTCGATGTTTGCCCTTGAACAAGACCCCCACATCCCCACTCCACATCCCATTCCAGCCTGGGCTTCAGTTTCCTTATCTGAAAAATGAGGGAGTAGATCAGCTTAAAGGCCCTTCTAAACGATTCTTGGATCCTAAACTCAGGCAGCTCTCGGCAATGGTATTATTGAGAGTCTGGCCGCGGGGGACCTGCAGACTTCACTAAGTGACAACCCAGTACCTCCACACAGCCTCTCCCTGCTGCCTACAGCTCACTGCTTCCCAAACATCACCCCCTGCAACCACTTCCCACACTTTCTACCTCCCTTTCTGAGCTGGGACGGGAGCGGGAGACGGCTGGACTCCAGGAGGGTGTGTTGCCCAGGGGCTGGTCCACAGAGGGGCGATGTGCAGAGGCCAAGGGGCACCAGGAAGAGCTCTGGCGGGTACTTACCGCAGGCCCAGTGAAGGGCACATGGTCACAGTTCTCCTGCCAGGACTGGTTGAGGCTCTGGGCAAACTCTTGGAAGAAAGCATGGGATTGGTTGAAAATGGAAAATCCCAGGATGTTGACACGATCATCCACAAGGCTGTCCATTCTCTGGAGTGAGAACTCCTGGAAAGACCCAGCATCAGAAATAAGAACATAGTTAGGAAAGGGTGAAGTGAGGGATGGACTTCAGTAGAGCATGTCCGGATACTTCATTCTAGTCCAGAGAACACCAGACAGTCTGTTGGGACCTAGGAGTCCAGAGTTAATGAGAGTAGTTTTTCTAGGAGTTAACACTGTAATAGTGGAGGGTGGAGGAGGAAAAAAAAAGCAGAATGATCTCTAAACAAGTATATACAAGATGCACTAGCTAGAGAAAGAAAGAAAAAAGCCATGTGCCCAGTGGAGGCAGCACTAGGCACATGGGGTTTTTTCCACGGGAAGTGGGATGCTTGAGCGGTGTCTTGAAGGATATATAGGCATTTTCTGGGTGGAGAACTGTGGGTGGTCAAAGGCTACTCCAGCCAGAAATCCCCACATATACAAGGGCACAGAGCTGAGAAAGTGCATGGCCCTTTCAGTCAACTGCCCGTGCTGTACTTGTACTTTGATGAAGACGTCACTTCTTAAAGTGTGATTCTACCGTCAGCATCATCCAGGTTCCTTTTTAAAAAATGATAGGGCTGGGTGCGGTGACTCACACTTGTAATCCCAGCACTTTCAGAGGCCAAGGCGGACGGATCACTTGAGGTCAGGAGTTCGAGACCAGACTGACCAACATGATGAAACTCCATCTCTACTAAAAATACAAAACTAGCCAGGTGTAGTGGTGTATTCCTGTAATCCCAGTTACTTGGGAGGGTGAGGCAGGAGAATCACTTGAACCCAGGAGGCAGAGGTTGCAGTGAGCTGAGATTGTGCCATTGCACTCCAGCCTGGGCAAGAAGAGCAAAGCTCCATCTCAAAAAAAAAAAAAAAAAAAAAAGGATGATTCCTGAACCCCACCTAACACCACCTGAACCCGAATCTGTGGAGCTGAGGCCCAGGAGCTTGCATTTCCAGTGGGACCCTAAGTCTTATACACCTGAAGCATGGGTTAGCACACTGGATACAAGGGGGCCTGGGAGAGGGATGGTGAGAAACGAAGCTGGGGCAGTCAGCAGACGCCAGACCATAAGAGTGAGGATGCCAGGCTTGCGAATGTGCCCTTTGTCCTAGGTGTGATGGAACCCAAGGGAACTGTCAGCGGGGGAATGCCAAAACCAAGTTTGCTTTCCCAGAACCTCAACCTGAGGGTTTGTGGGTAGGGTGGTGCCTTCATTTACCACTAATTTTTGCATTCACTTGATAAACATTTAAGCATTTATCATGTGCCAGACATGGTTCTAGGCATGGAGGATACGGATGAGAGAGACACACTTGCTGCCCTCAGGAAGCCTGCAGTTAGTGGAAGAGACAGATAGTCAGGAAACAAATTCATCATCATTTCGTATAGCTAGGGGGATGGGACTTGGGGTGAGGGACTGCTACTTTAGATGAGGCAGTCAGGGAAACCCCATCTAAGGCAGTGATATTTAGAAGCTCAAAGGCGTTCTCCCTGCAACCCATGGTCCTCATGCAATCAGCCGGGTGGGGCCAAGTGATAGTCAGCAGGTGTGAGTGCACCAAGGCCAGTTAGAGTTATAGAGAGGGGCAGTGTCCTCCTCTGAGCTGGGAGCCCTGGCCCCCAAGATCTCCCTGGGCCCTGTACAGCGAAACCAGTCAAGAGGGTGTAGATTATCCAGCTCACTGATCCCTGCTCCCAGAAAGATGCCTTCAAATGTGTGTCAGGCCACCTTTTCACACAAAAATCACATTCATTGCATGTTCATTCCAAGTGCCTCGCACACAGCTCCACACCGTGGGGGTACACAGGACTTCCAGACCCAAGGACTAGCCCATCAGCTACTCAGCCTGACATGACAGATGGCAAGCGCCTTGGGCTTTCCTTCTGGCCAGGCAGGCAGAAATATTGCTTTCCTCCAGGCAGTCTCCTCTTCTGAAGACTTAGCTGCTGTAGGCTCCTGGCACCACCCTTGTGTCCTTGCCACACAGCTCCAGTCACTGCCAAGGTCTCAGGCTGCAGGCCTGAGCTCACCTGCCCAAAGCCTGGATTCATTAGCTTACACGTGCAAACTGGAGGTACCAAGCTTCCTTTGAAGCCACCAATGCCTGACAGAGTGGATTTGGATAAGGATTAAGTGTATTTTGGATCCTGCCACATTCCCATTAGGGGAACAAGGACATGCCAGAGAATGTACTGATTCCTACACTGATATTATCTCCCATCTCTCTAACAGGGCAGCTGCCCATGTGCTGTGGGCTATCGGTAGGCACAAGGGGGCAGACGGCTAATGAGAAGAAGATTCATTTGGCAAGGGTGCAGTGACTGGGGCAGAGCCAGACTGTTGTGGGCAAACCTGGGCACAGTTGGCAGGGGCTGGAAAATGTCCTCTTCCCTGGCTTCCTTATCATTGTGGGCAGACACATCAGCTCAACTCCATCCTCTCCCCACATGCATAGCCTGATGGATGGAGGCTCATTTTAAGGAAGCCCTGAGGCCCTGGATGTTCACAGATTCACAGTGGCAGCTGGGGTGATATAGTGGACTCAGGCTTTGGTGTTCAAATCCAGGTTCCTTACCGCACTGGCTGTATGACTTTAAGCAAGGTCTGTAACCTTCTGGGCTTCAGATACTCGTTTTTAAAAAAGAAAATATTAGCAACCTTATAGGTTATTTCAAGGAACAAGTAAGATGCATGCAAAGCTTAGCATCATATTTGGCAAATACAACAGCTACTGAAAGACCACAGTGAAATCTGGGGCAGCTTCTGGCTCTCTGCCTCTTCAGTTCCACTTGTCTTGGAAACCTAAGTTAGGAAGGTATTCCCTTCAAATGCATGTTCTAGGTGGAGTAAGAATGAATGAGTTAATTACAGACACTTAGAGACAGTCTACCCAGAAGTCAGCCAGTCTGTCTTCCTGCTTTTTTATTCCTATCTTCTTATCCCTCAATTATACGCAACTTTCAAAGGCCAAACCAGATAAAAAGATAAAAAGATTCCAGAAGTTTCCTTGATAATTTGTTCTGTTTATAATGACTCATGGGATAGCCTGTGGAAGGACAAGGAAGGGGGAGGGGCACATTCTTTTACTGCCATTTCCCACGACACTCTAAGGTTCTAGTATCTAAGAATCCTTACAGTTAGGAAATTCTTCTTTTCATCTAAACTTAGACTTTCCTGCTGCTATTGAAGACTATTGTCTAAAAGAACATGGGAAATAGCTGACCACCGCTAGTTTACAAACAATGAACATCTTCTGTGCCAGTATTTCTCAAAGTGTGTTCCTCAGGGCATTAGGTTTCCAGAAATTTCATGAAGACAAGTTTCCATGCTCAAATAAGGCTGGAAAACAATGCACATTATATCTGCCTTTTCAAGATTCATAATACTCACTAGCCTATTAAAGGCTGAAAAAAGTACGGCAGCGAAGCAGCTGGTTTCATTTTGTTTAACCCTGAATTTCCCAAACACACTGACCATGGAACAAATCAGGACCGTGGGTTTTTTTTCCTCCTCCAAAATCCATGAGTGCCTGGCAGTAGCATGCTTCAGAACGTAATCTGGGAAATGCTACTCTACATCTATTCAGAGAAACATTTCTTATAAATCCAAAGTCAAGTGGTGGGGGCATTTTGTGGAGACAGATAGTTCATAAAACTAACACATTTCAGGAATGGAAGGGATTAAAGTTCACCCAGTTTCTGCTGCCCACCCATCTTGAGTCCTACCCAGGAATGCACACCTGGCTCACTTAGGCTCCCACTGTGCCTCCCCAACCCCGCCCCAGCCACACTGCCTGGCTGGTTGTAACCTTCATACAATGACAGAAAGGGCTGGAAGCAGTCCCTCAGGTGGAACAGGTCCTCATGGGGACCTTGATCCTCTTCTTACAAATGTCCCAGGAAGGGATGTCCTGAGGGTCCCTGCTCCCAACAAGCGTCGACTCCCATTGTCCCAAACCAGGGTGAAGCACAGAGCAAATGAAACCTGGTAAAGCCAAGTGGTGGGGCAGAGACCAGGACCAGGTCTTCCACGACTCCACGTGTGGGTGGCTTTGTGACAGACCCCGTGTTGCAGTCTTTGTTCACACACGTGGCCTCTCTCTACAGAGGGCTGTGTGTTTCCAGGAAGTAAAGATACATTTGCCTCATTTTTGAACTTCACATTGCAGCTACAGAGTGCTTGATACCTAGAAGCTGTTTGGTCAATGCTGTTTTGAGGACAGTTGATTGACGACATCTTAATGCCTTGGGTCTCACTGTGGCCAACTCTAACACCGAGCACACACTGTCACACCTCCAGAAGGTGTAAAAACATGCGTAGAAGCTGTGCTAACCACTGACTGTCGCCTGTGAATTGCATTACTGTATTTTTAAAAATCCTGACAGCTTGCTTTCTTATCACTGGGCTTTCACATGAAAAACATTTTTAAAACTGTGTGCATGTGTGTGTGTGTGTGTGCACATGTGCATACATGTGTGCAAATCTTTGTGTATACAATGGTATGGAAGGGTCCAAATAGCTATAGTTGAAGGTCAGGTCAGAACCACAAGTGGATACAGGGGGATGTTATCCTGGGATGAAGGAAGGCCTCATGGATAACGGCTTGAGAGCTACATGGAAGGGCACCCCTCACTTTCTGCCGCAGATGTGCCATGTCCAATGTCCTGGTTTACCAACAGGCATCCATTCACCGTGAGCTGCAGGAAGCTTCATGGGTCTACTGCCTATTCATCACCTGGGCCAGGGAGCAAGAACAGGCTCTGCGTAGGGGCTGAGTTGGGGATGGGCTCAGACAAGCAGAGGTCCTAGAGCTGAGGTAGTTTTGTTGGAGGAAGAGAGGAAGAGAGGGCCTGTGAAACTGTGAGATTACCATGGCTGCAAGGGGCTGACCATGCCTTACACCACACAGGGTCTGGTGCCAAGAAATACAGAGCTTCAGTGTCTGGTATCTGGGAACATGGAGGGATAAGGGAAAGGCTGGGCAGACCTTGTGGGCAGCTTCTGCAAGGGAGGTCTGGGGGCAGCAGTGCCCTGAGGACATGTTCAGCTGGGCTAAGCAGTCCAGTCCTGTCACTGGGGGCTGGATTTAGTCAACCCTGGGGACAGGACGAGGTTAGTCAACTACAGCTAAAAGCACAAGGACATTTAATGACCCAGATTAAGTTTCTGTGTTTGACCTGAAGTAGAAAAGCAAGAAACCAAAGCACAGGTCCAGGAGGTGTCCTTAAATCAAGTTCGTCTCCTAACTCAGGCCAGATGGGTAAGTAGGGGAAGTGGCATTCCGTGATGTTTTCTGCCCAACAGCCCCTTCCCCTTTGCCTTCCTAACCAATACATGCATTACTATTCTCCCAGGCACCTAAGCTAGAAACTTCAGACAGCCTTGACTCCCTTATTTTTTAACTCCACACCTAGTCAACTGCCAATTCTGTCAAACCTATCTCTTAAATGTCTCTTGAAGCTGTCCCTTCCTTTCTAATCCCACCAGGCCTCGTCATTTCTCCTCTGCAATAGCTGCTATTTAATGGAGATCATGCCTGTGATTTTGGGATACCTAGCCACCATACTGTTCAACTCCCAGGTTCCATTTATACTGATGACCATGTGAATGGTGCCCCTTGGCATTGTGCAATGTGGCAATCTCATCACGAAACAGCAGCATGTATTAGAAAAAGCACAAGTTTTGAAATAAGGCAGTCTTGGTTTCAAACCCTCATTTGACCACATACTGGCTGGCTGATTTCAGGCGGGTCTCTGAACTTTCGGTGTGTTCACCTGTAAAGTGTGGGTAAGAGCATCTACCTTGCACGGGTAATCCATGAGCAGTGCCTGGCACACAGGCACTCGCGGCCTGGGAGTCCTCTTCTGTCCAAGTGCAATCTATCCTCCGTGCTGCCGGTGTCACCAAAGTGGGTGCGCTGCCCCACTCTCCTCCCTTTTCCTGGTCCCCCTGAACTGCTGGGCCCTGCCAAAAGGAAAGATCTGGCCTGGAGGTCTTGCCTTTCTCTTTCTCTTCCTCTTTGCTTGGAAAGAGATGACTCTTAGCTACTTGTCAAATGGGAAAAGTTTTGCTAAATAAGTCACCACAGGCTGGGCGCAGTGGCTCACACCTGTAATCCCAGCATTTTGCGAGGCCAAGGCAGGTGGATTACCTGGGGTCAGGAGTTCAAGACCAGCCTGGCCAATATTGTGAAACCCCGTTTCTACTAAAAATACAAAAATTAGCCAGGCGTGGTTGCGTGGCATGTGCCTATAGTCCCAGTTACTCGGGAGTCTGAGGCAGGAGAATCACTTGAACCCGGGAGGCAGAGGTTGCAGTGAGCCAAGATGGTGCCACTGCACTCCAGCCTGGGTAACAGAGACTCTGTCTCGAAAAAGAAAATAAGTCACCATAAGATCCTAATTGCTTGGTGTGGCGATTTGTGTTGAGATAGATGCCTTTAGTTGAAATTCCAGATCTTCCAACCATGAATAATCACAAGAAAGCAGTAATTCTAATAATAACTCCTACAATTTACTGACCACCAACTGTGTGCCAGGCAAAACTGAGCACTTCACCGAGAACATGGGAGAGCTGAGGTTCGCCTCACATCGCATCTGTTCAGCATGAGGAACCCAGACAAGGAGTCACAGCAAGTACCAGGTGCAGCAGGTGGGAAGGAATTCGAAGCCAATGCAGTACAACTGCAGGCTTGTGTGGCTACGATGGCTCAGAGAAACAGGCAGTCGAATGCAGCTTGGTGAACTTGGCCAACTTCTGCTGAGAGCTGTCCAGCAGCCTCAGCCACCCCTAGTAAAATCTCTCCACGGTCATCATTATTTGAGCCTCAAATACTTCCCCGCTGGCCTGTGAACTCTTGGAAGGCAGAATGGAGTGTCTCACTCACCGCTGTGTCCCTGGCACCTAGAAAAATCAGTGAAACCAAAAACTGCCTTCTGGGCTCAATTAAATGGTTAGGAGAATAATAATGCTGGAAAGAGTGAGTATGGGTCTGGAGTCGCGGCATTTTACATCATACACTGTCTGTGGGCATTTTCACCTAGATTTTCCTCTCTGAAATCCCACATTCCAAAAACCAATCTTTTTAAAAAACATCTTTTAATTTCTTTATTTTTATCTTTTTTAATCAGAAAAGTTTCCTCATTTTAAAATGGGGGAAATCAGACTTCACTGTGCCATTGTGAGACTCAAAAATGATAATATATAGGAGAGCCCTGTGCAGACTGGAAGCATGATACAGACTCCTTGAGTTATTACTATTATTAGAAGTAATAATAGAATAGCTCGAGGAATGCATGTTTCATGTACTTTCAGGGATCATTAGCAGGTTGTGAGGAAGGCAGTGTGCGGAGGCCTTCCTGAAGCCCACCAGATCACGCCACAAAGGTGGCCATCTCCGGCGTCTGCATAAAGCCCTCAGCCCCAGGTAGCCAAGAACCTTAACAGCTCCCTTCCCACCAGGGCCACAGGCAACTTATAAAAGGTGTCACCCCAACACTTCTATGACCTCTGAAATCTCTCCGAATGTGAACACCTGGACCCATTTGGGTTTTAACTGTCCCTATTTGCAGCCTCTTCACTCCAGAACCGGCTCTGCTTCTTAACAGTGGTGTTTAAAATCCTTAACCCCCTTAACAGTGGGGTTTCCAGCAGTCCCTCATGTCTTGCCTGCTTTCACCCAAGCCTCAGCCTTTGATCCTCTCTGCTCCATGCTCAGCCCTGGACCCTGACTGCCTGGGAGAGGAGGCTGGCAGCCTCATGTCACCCACGTCAAAGTGATTTATGAAATATCAATTTATTACTGAGTATAACATCAAATGCTTCCATGGATGTGGCTGAATGAAGCTTACAGGGCACTTTCATGCACTGCTTTTGGGTCTCCCAACCGTAATTGGAAGTGGACAGAACAGGTTTTATTCATGTTCACATGTGGTACAAGAGGAAACCATGGTGACCAGGAGTTAAATGTCTTGCCCCTAAGACAGATATGGAATTAAGATCCAGGTCCTTGGCAAAGAAGACCAGTGATTATTCTATCTTCCCTTATTCTATTTTCCCTTGTTCTATCTTCCCTTATTCTATCTTCCTTTATTCTATCTTCCCTTATTCTATCTTCCCCACCGTGTGCTCAGCACCGGGCTAGGCCACTAGGAGGTGGTGTTGGGGCATACCCCATCCCTGAGATTATTAATGATTGACAACTTCAAATGTTCTCACCCCAGGAGTCCTGAGAACACTAAACAATTCTAATTTCTTAGAATATTATTATGAAGTTGAAAAGGAGGAAGATAGCCTTAAGACTGTATCACTCTTTAACTTGAACTCTTTATCTTCCCACTTGGATCTGCTTCCCTCCCTTGGTTCCCTCTTTGTGAATGTCACATGATCCACCTGTCAATCAAGCTAGAATTTAGAATGCATCCTCCACTTCCATGTTCTCACTGTCCCCATCTCATTCATGTAAGCAGGTATGCACTCATTTATTGTCATTTGAGGACATTTTAATTTCTTTACATCTCTTGAATCTGATCCCTGCCCTCCACCCCATCATCTCTACCTCAAATCAGATCCTCACCAGCTGGGTCCTAGACTATGGACTCACTGGTTTCTCTTCCTTTAGTCTTGCACTTCTCCAAGTTCCTTCTCCATGTTATTGCTGGAGTGATCTTTCTAAACTCCAAATTTGATCATGAACTTCCCCCTCACCGAATACTCCTTTATTGCATACAGGACTCCTTTATTGCCTACAAACCCTTGGCTAGACATATAAGTCCTTTCATGCTATGATTCCTGTCTACCTTTTCCTCAGTGTCCACCTTGACCTCCTCCATCACTCAAGCCTGGCAGAAGTGGCCACTCAATCATGCCCCCATTACACCTCATCTACATACCTGTCATCACTTGGAGCTTTTTACCACGAGTTTGTTCAAAGCTACCTCTCCAAGGACTAGATGCCATTTGAAATAAATGCACTTACATTATCAGTGTTCACTCTGGTGCACCCCATATAGAAAGAAGTCAAGGCTGTTGACTGAAAACATTTAGGAAGGGAGCACTTGTCAGGCTGTGCCTCATCTCACCCCATTGGCAGCCTGGCCCTCTCACCTGCCCAAGGCTCTTCTTCATAGTTAGATCCATTCACTGCTCCTTGGGATCTAATGCATCGCAGAAACCAGGCCCCAGACCCTTGTCTCAGAAGTCCCCTCTTAGCCTTTTTGCAGGAAAGCCCCGGAGCCACCAGAAGTCCAACATCTCCTGGGCACGCTTACATCCTCTCCTTCCCTCCTAAGCCCACTTAACTGTGGTACCTGTCTGTCTATTTATCTGCATCAAAGCCTGTGCTATCTGTGTAGGCTGGGAGATGGCTTTTTGTGTAATAGGTCTTTGAAGACAGTAGCAGCTGGGAGGCTAATTCATACCTGTCAATGAATTTCATTTAATAGGAGATTGGTCCTAAATCTCCCAGCTTTGGATTCTTCTTCCTGCATGTTTCGTATTCATTTAGCCCCATAACCTGGACATGCACATCCCTTCCTCCCGGGAACTCTGTCTTTTCTCTGCTTTTCTTTCCCAACATGAGTCCACAAACAGGACTTCAAAGGCAGACCATATTCCATCTTGTTCAATGCTCTATCCCCTTCACCGTACCTTGTGCTTAGCAAGTGCTCAATACACATTCATTAAATTAGTTAATGTTCACCTGCAAACACTCATCAGGGTAGAACTACCTTTACAAAGCCTTCAGTCATACGATTCCCAGAAGAGGAAGGCAGAGGCCAGGAGGAAAGCCCTCTTACCTCCTCGGCAGCGGCTGGGTCTGTCTTCATTTTTTTAATCTACAAGACTGTTCTGGGTCTCTGGGTGCGAAATAAGTAGTTATTAACTGTGTGGTTAACTGTGCAGCTGAAACCTCAGGAGGTCAAATTGACATGAGAACTGGTGGACACCTCGGGCTCTCCCCTTAGGCTGCAGTGAGCTACCGCTTTTCTGCAGGCTTGCTTTCTTCTTCAAGCACGGATCAGGATTCACCGATCAGGCCTCCTGTTTATACATCAGGTACTAAACCTCTCCTTTCCCAGGTCCCAACACATTAGAATCAGGCATGCAGAGATCCCAGGCACCCCCAGCCCCACCATCTCACCAGGGGTACAAGGAGTTGTTTAGGAAGATGAGTGATGCTGTCAATCAGTGGCCTCTGCTCCTGACTAATTTACGTGCTCCATATTGGCAGCAGGATCAAATAATAACAGTTTTTCAGCTCTTGGACACTTTTTAGATCTTAGTTTCACTCATTCCTCCATTCATTCAACAAAAACATGAAGGTCTCCTTGAGAACACACATCATGCTGTGCACTAGAAATAGAACAATAAGCACACCCCATGCCTGTCCTCAGGATGTTTAAACTTAGTAGCAGGTGGAGGGCAAGTCCTGAAGTGTGGTTAATTACACAGTGCGGCACGTATAAAGTGGTCTCTTCTACCAGAATTGCTGCTGATATTCCTGAGCTGAGGGTTGACTGCAAGTTGAGACCCGAAAGCTGAGCAGGAGTCAGCCAGATAAAGAGGTAAAGAGGAGTTTCATGAACAGAGAAACCACAGCATGTGCAGAGCCCCAGAACAGCAAGAGCTTATGACAGATTCAGGGACCTGCAAGTCCTTCAGTATGGCTGGGGTGTGCAGTGGGAACGGGAGGTCACCGGAGTTATGTTAAAGGGTTCAGACTTTATCCTGAGGGTAATGGGGAGACAGACACCGAAGGGTTTTAAGCAAGAGAGCACTATGATCAGGAATGGTTTTAGGACTATCTTAACTCTCTGCCAAGATGAAAATCCAGCTTTGGAATTCACAGGAGAGGCATCTACCACGTGAGCTATGGCTGGAGGCTTCAGTGGGATGGGCAGGCCTCAGGCTTGCCACTGGGCTGTGAACGTGAGGGAAGCTTCAGATGGTGATTCACTGAGCTGTCGATGCCTTTGACATGGAGTGGAGCCTGACGCTGAGGATGGAGAAGCTGGATTGCTTAATAATAACAGCAATTGCTACTCCTAATGGTGCTTGTAATACAATAGCACTTATAATGTAATAATAATAATAATGCGATTTGCCATAATGCCTTTTATTCTCAGTCTCCCTCTGCTTTCCAAACATTCATTAAATCTCAAACACACTTCTCAGCAGGGCCCAAATTCCTCAGGGCCACCAGCCTCCCTGCTAGCCACAGCAGTTTCAAGAGGCCTTGGTTTGCCCCTTTGCCTTGGCTGTCAGTTTTCCCTCAGGGGCTGGCTTATAGGCCATCATCAGGATGCAAGGGATGGGCCCTGCCCTGAGCTCTGCCTTGCTCCAGCAGAGACAACACAGAGTTTATCATTTGCATGATCAAGGGATGTATGGATTTCCTGCCTCAAGTGTCTCCAGCACTTTCCTCCCGGTGCCCTGGCCCCAGATCTCTCCTTGTATACCCTTTCACCAGATGGTAGAGGAGAAAGGAAAATAAGTAAACTAATTTACACAGTTGGCATGTGTGGTAGGCAGGATTCTAAGATGACCCCCAAGAAACACACACACACATACACACGCACACACACACTCTCCAGGACTGTGACTATGATGAATTTTACCTCTGCAATTAGGTTACGCTATATGACGCAGTTGGCTTCAAAGAAGGAGATTATCCAGATGAGCCTGACCTAAGAGTCCTTTAAAAGCAAAGAGTTTTCACTGACTATTTGCAAAAGAGGAAGCCGAGGAGATATGAAGTGAGCGAGGGGTTGGACTAGAGGGAGGTTCCCTGTTGATGAGATGGAGCAGTCATGGGGAAAGGACCCAAGAATGGTCTCTTGAGGCTAAGCTGTCCCTAGCCAAGAGCCAGCAAGAAAACAGATTTCATTCCTATAACCACAAGGAAGTAAAGGAAGTAGATTCTGCCAACCATAGGAATGGGCTTGGAGGGGGACTCTGTGCTCCAGATGAAAACGTAGTCGGTGACATTCAGATTTCAGCCTGAGCAGAGAGCCAGTCATGCCATGCTGGACTTCTGACCTACGTGACTTTGCACTAATAAATGCTGATGTTTTAAGGTGCTAACTTTGTGGCAATTTGTTACACAGCAATAGAAAACCAATACAGCACAGAAAAGCCAAAAAGATCAGTTTGACAAGTACAAGATGTGGGCTGGGAGGTAAAAAGCAGATTCTCACATCCGCCACTTATTGAGTGAAAACCCTTAAACATCTCCGAGCCTCACTTTCGTACTGTGTAGAACCGGAACACCCACCTTGCAGTGTTATTCTGAGGGTTAAAGATCTTGAGTGGAAGGTGCTGGGCATGGCGTCTGGCACACTGCTGGTACTCAGAGCCAGCAACGCCTGTTGTGATAATACCAGCTTTGGGAAATGGGCAGATTTTTATTATTAGACTCTCTTGATTGTGAATAATTGGAAATCGCTGGATCCGTAGACAGAAGGAAGGCCGAGGTATTTCTCATTAAATTAATGAGACTTCGGAATCTTTAACAACTTTGTGACAGAGGTCAAGGCAGCTTCCTCTTCTCCCAAAGCTCTATTAGGTAGAAGGCCTGGGCAGTCAAAGGCGAGCATTTCCATTATGTGTCCAGAGATAATGAACCACAGGAGTCTCCAGGGCTTTGTTCTTATTTCAGTTTGATGTATTTTATATGCACGGTCTGATGCACCCAGTCACCAATACACACGGGCATAGAAATTGTGTGTGTGTGTGTGTGTGTGTGTGTGTGTGTGTGTGTTTGTGTGTCAGGGGCAGATACAAGCAATGCATTTCAATTTTTACTAAATGGATGCTACACAAATATCTCAAACTCGGCTCTGGGAGCCCCGTGGGACTTATCTTCCCTGTCATGCTATTTGTCAAACATCAGCAAAGGGGTTGTCTGATAATTGGTTCCTCTGATGCAAAACAAGAGTTTCTTCACCTCCACCAGGGTCTCAACACCCCCTGTTGAGTTCAGGTGCTGTTGCATTCAGAAACTAAATGCTTCTTCACTTTCTATTGATTTCCTGGCAATACTCATTCTGTTCTCACACCCCCTGTCCCCCTTGGTTAGGAACTGAGGGTATCTGGAAACTCCTGCCTCACCTTGGATAACCAGATCTCACTGAAAGGCCCAGGGGCTGGCTCCTCCTCCCCTACCCGAGCTCTGGGTGGGATAAAGAACTAATTGGTTAATTTTCATTTTTAGTAATCCTGCATCCGCCGGGTACACTGTCTGGCTATTCTTCCAGGATAACTGACAATAATGCCTCGTTTCCCCCCAATATACTGATTCATCAGTCCCAGCTGAGACCCACTCTTGCTGTGGGTGGAGAGCAGATGAAGGGACCCAAATCGAACAGCTTAATATTGGGGTACTCTTGGGGAAAGTTCCCATGCAGCTTGGAGCCATTCTTCTGATCACCTGAGCTTGCCAAGGGAAGGGTCTCATCTCTGATACCTTTTTCTCCTCTTCCTCTAGCCCAATAGGACTGGGTGAACAGCCACATACCCACCAGCCAAGTAAGGCAGTGGCTTGATTCAAATGCCCCCTGAACCAGAGTCTGTGCTAGGTACTGTTAGCGTAAGGAGAGGGAAAGTCAGAAGTACTGAGGAAAGAGCGGCCGCCTATACATGCTGGCAAGAAGAAAGGTGAACAGAGCACAGGAGGTAAGCCCTGCCCACCTGGGGCCGCCTGGAGCTCCGGATGAAGTTCATCGATGGCATGGAGCATCTTAGAGTCAGTCTGTACCTGTGCCTACTACATCCCCTGCCCCCTTAAGGGCTTCCCGGCCATCTTCCCTGCAGCACTCCTCCTCCAGGAGGAAGTTTCTCCTGCCTTGGATCTCAGGGCGAGAAGGCTTCCAGGGTCAGGAACAGGGATGCACTCCAGTGCTGGCAGAATAAAGTTCACCTTTCAGATGCTTCTTCCTAGCTAGCACCGGAAGCAAACCAAGGCTACGCCACCTTTAGGACTGGTCTAACCTCCCTGTTCCTGCCCTAGGGAAGCTCTGGTTTCCATTCTCTTTTTAAGCCAGTAGGGCTCACAGCCTGGAAGAGGGACGCTTGTTGACAGCTATCCAAGTGGTAATCCCTGAGTCTGGGATTTTAGGATATTTAGCCTGGGACAGGCATTTGTAACAAGCCACCACCAAGCTAAAGGTGCTGACTCAGGTCCACTTGGGACTCACGCCTTTCCTCTTCCCCTGCCTTACATAGGACAGTAAGTTGGCTGACCGTGTGGAGTAATATGAAAGCTCTGAAAGGTTCTCCCCACCCCCAAAATACCTTCCTTACAAGCTCCACAATTTCTCATGCAATCTGCTTCCTTGGTTAAGGCCTTAGTTAAAAAGCAAATGTTGTCTGGGATGCATGAGCCATTAACTGTGTGTATCCCCCACTTAGAATGTCCTTCTCTACCTGGCTAACTCCCATTGATTCTCCAAGGCCCTGTGAATGTGGCCTATTCCAGGAAGCTTTTGATGAACCTGCCAGGCTAGTCTGGAGGCCCTTCTCTGATGGCCCCATAATACCCTGTGCATATCTTCATCACTTTATTAAACCCACTGATTCATGATAATCGGCGTGTGTTCTTCTTCCCCTGACCTCCTGGAAGGTCAGAATTTTATTCTTCATTCTACACCCGACACATAGCACAGTAAGTGCTCAATTAATACTGGTCTAGGGAATGTGTGAACTGTGTGAGTGAGGAGACCTCCTCTCTCTACTCCTGACTCACTGTGAGAGCCTGGCCAAGTCACTTTCCCTCTTCAGTTCTGTTTACTCAACTGTAAAAGGATGAGATTTAGTTAGATGCTCTCAACAATCCGAAAGAATTTAATGTTGTCATGGACATTAGCACCTTGGCATGAACTGGATTTTCAGATTGCGCCATCATCTCCCTGGGCTCTGTGGAGCAGGTGAGGACACAGGACAGGTACTTCTGGGTAAGGGAGTGGTAAGAGATTGAGATAGCTCACAAGACACGGGTGCTTCCCCACCTTGGGGTATCTGGACAGCTGAGTGCACTGCAGGGATGAACCAGCCAGACGAGGACACTGGAAAAACCGTGAAGAGGAGGGTGGCCGATTTCATCTGGAAAACAGGCTGGCCAGGAGAATTCATCTGGTTGTTCATTACGTATTCATCCAATCCATAAACTCAACAGAATTTCAGAGCTGAAAGGTCTTTGGAGACCTTCCAGCTTGTCTCCAGAGGAGAAAGGGCTTGTCCAAGATCACACAGTCAGTGGGACAGCCAAGACAAGACCCTGGGCCTACTGATGCCAATTCCAATGTTGAAATGTCCGGCAAATGTGCGTAGCAGCAGGACATCATCTCACTTGAGACTCCCTTGGCTGGCTCTGGCTCCACCTCTCTCCATCCCACTCTCCTGCTCCAGGCACAAAAAGGACCATAACTTACCACTGCCTACATGTCACTCTCCAATTGCCATCTCCAATCCATCCTTCATTAAGGGAAGCCATATCTGTAAACCGTCATCCAAACTCCCAAAGAAGAACTACATGCTCCTTCCTCTGAGCTGCACACCTCACATTAATAGATGCAGACCTCTTCAATTCACATCCTGCTGGATCACATCCTCCTAGTCCTTATATCTCCCACCATACAGCAGGCACTTAATAGATGTTTGCTGAATAAATGTAGTTGATGGTAGCATTTTCTATAGGTAAATTGCCTAATCATAGCTGGCTAATCATTTTATAATCCTATAACTTGGACCAAGGAACGTCAAGCTGTCAGCCACAGTTTCCACAATGCAAAAAATAAATCTGCAGTCAATGCCTCCTGAATCCCCTTGTGATTCTCTCTGTTGTTTCTCCTTCTGAATATACCTCCATCTTCCAACAACCATGTGCAGAGAACAGGTACAGGAAGGTTAGCAGCTTTGGAAAACACAGTTTTGGATCAATAGCATCTCTGTAAGAAACTGCTGTGCCCATGTACACCCAGGAGACACCTGTCACCGCCAGACCTGCCACCTCTCAGGGTTTGCATTTGGTGGGGTGGTACCTTGGCAGCTCACACTGACACAGGAGGAGCTTTCACTCCATTACTCTTTTTCTAGTTGCACTAAAAACATATTTATTCACCAAAGTATACTATATTATGCAGAGTGGCTCTCCTAAAAGGCTCAACAAAGCTGAAATATGTGGATACTCTTAATAATTTTACAATAAACTACACTTTGGAATCAATTGCTCTGGCACTAGAAAGTTGTCTGGCTGATGGATTATAACTTCTGGCTGTGTGCGTGTGTGTGTGTGTGTGTGTGTGTGTGTAGAAGTGTGCATAGGGATGTGCGTGTATTCGTTCAAGTGTGCCTGTTGCATTTTCCGTGAAGGACTGAAAGATGTGGAAACGGCTCAAGCATCCTGGGAACTATAGTTCCAACTAGGTGAGAGGCCAATTGAAATGTTTCTGATAACAGCTGTAGAGTTTTGGAAAGCTAGAGGCAGTAAATCAGGAAACTGAGGTCTAAGGATGGAAATACTCAACAGGGAAGTGAGGAAAAAAAGAGGGAAGGGAAATAATATTTACTAACAACCCTCAGGATTAGAAACTTCCCAAGGTGTTCACAAAATAATGTTATGAGATAAGCATTATTATCTCCATTTTACAAGAGGGAAAACTGACAGGCCAACAGGTTAAGTAACTTGCCACATGTATGGCAGGGCCCAGATAGGAACTCAAGTTCTCTTTGATCTGAGGCCCTGGCAGCTTCCATTAAACCATATCTCTATCCTCAGTGTCAACACAGTAATCAGGCTCACCCAACCTCATATGCCAAGCCACTGGGACAGAAGACAGGACTAGATCACTTCATAATGGCCTTTATAACCTGAAGGAGAGGTTTGTTTTAAAGACCCTTGGCTTCTGGCTCCATGAGTCAGCTGCCAGGTGTTGGCCCGAAGACACCACATGATCAAGGCTGACCAGGGCATGGTGCGGCCAGTGAAGGAAACAGTCCCAGGTGACAGAGAGACCACTTGGCACAATCAGTCTGACTGTCCTTGCACTCTTCTGCCCTCCCCTGCCTCAATGATCATTCTTGGTGCCAACCCTGGGCCTCAGGTTTTGACATCACTCTCACTCAGCAGAACCCCTGAAATTGTGTCTCTTGGATCCTGAACTAAACCACCCTGCATGGGCCTGCACAACCTTAACTTCAAATCTGTCCAGCTCAGAATGGGAGGAAGGGTATTGCAGATGGAGTAGCTGTCAGGTAGGCTACTCAAGTACCAGGGGGTCCTGGGGAATAGGGAACAGGGCCCAGCTCTCCTCGGCTGAAATGCAGATAGTTTCCTTCGTGCCTGAGGCTTAGTTGGGATGAACTGAATTCCTGTGGGATGTAAAGAGATGAGTTATCTCACTTAGCCAGCCCTTCTACTCCAAGAACTCCAGATACTACGGAATGCTCCATTCACTCATACAATATTTATTGAGTGCCTACCATGCAGGAGGCCACTGGATCTACGGTGATGAACAAGACTGATTTCATCTCGCTTTTCTGAAGCTCTAAGTCTGGTGGAAAGGTTAGCGTAGAAAAAGGGATTCCCACTCAAGATGAATGCTACAAAACCCAGAACGCACGGTGCTGGGAGAGCGTGTGACAGCAGACGTAACCTCGTGGGGTGTCAGGGAGACTTGCTGGGGGAAGTGACATTTAAGTAAGACCCAGAAGATGAGTAGCATCAGCTTGCCAAAGCAAGGAGTGAAAGAGTGGGGCTGTGTGCGTTCTCACTTCCTCCTGGAATCAATTATTTTTTCCCTCTCTGTCTGACCTGGGTCCCCTTTCTGTAATAATTTTAGCAATTTCAAATTACTTATGGTTAATCTCTCTGATAAACCTTTGGGAAAATAAACATAGGCTCAGGTCTGCTGACAATAAAATGAACCCAGGGGAGGAAAATTGGCTGCACATGTCCTTTCTGCCCAAGCAAGACAGAGACTGGGGCGTGGAGGGGTTGTTTCTGCAGGACTCACTTGGACCTGACTATAGTTTGGGAATCTGAGGAGCTGTCGGGTGAACAGAAACTGCTTCCACAAGTCACACGAACTCCCCAACCTGATGGGGCATTCTCCCCTCTCCCCAGGGAACGTCCCCAACTCCAAGGCATTGTGAACTGAAGTGAAACAGGTCCAAGGCTGAAAAGGCCCTTAGAGATCACCTAAAACAACCTCACAATTTTTCAGATAAAAAACTGAAGCCAGGCAAGGTAAAATGGCTCACCCAGATACAGGCGGTAGAGTGAAGAGGTTAAGAGCTACCTGCCTGGATTCGTGATCTGATTTGATCACCTTGATCAAGATACCAACGCTTTATAAGTCTCAAGCAAGCGGTAGAGTGAAGAGGTTAAGAGCTACCTGCCTGGATTCGTGATCTGACTTGATCACCTTGATCAAGATACCAATGCTTTATAAGTCTCAAGCAAGCCTCAACTTGCTCATCTCTAAAATAGGGATAACACTGTGCCTCCTGCTAGAGTTGTTTTGAGGTTTAAATGGGAAAATAACTGGGAAGCACTTATTAGCAGTTACTCACAGAAAGTGTTCAATAAATATCAACCATTGATATCGCCATGCACTCAGCTAGTTAGTAGCAGGTCTGGAACTTGAAGCCACAGCTGCTTCACCACTAGTCCAGGGCGTCGCCTTCTATAATAATGAGGCTTCCTGCTGGCGTACTCCTTCCCCCTGCCTTCTAACATGGCATACCCAGCTCTCAGTCCCTTCTCTCTAGATTCCCCAAAAGAAAAACTCTGGGTGACCACTGCCTCTGTTGACACCCCACAAATGGCAGCCTACCGTCCAGCACAGTGATGGTGCCAAGAGCAGGGAGCTCTGGCCCTGCCTGGGGCATGGCAATGAAATGGTGGCAATGGCGTCCAGCTAGTCACACCACCTGCAATGCCGTAGCAGCTCAGTGACCAGCAGACTGCACAGCCTCCTGCTTCCAATGTCCAATTATTTCCCACCTTTCATTGGCAGTCCCTGACTTTTGACCCTTACCCTTAAATCTCAACACTTCTCTCTGCCGAGATGGCAGCTCCTGCCTTTGGCACAGGGCCCACTTATGTTCTCTGACAATAGATTGGGGTGATTTTATCTTTTCTATTAGGCAGTGACTGCATATCTCTCTGGGTTCATTAGTAGCTGGATAATCCCTCCAGATTTATTAGCTCAAATTGAGCTTCCTCCTTCATCTTTTCTCTTGTGGCATCAACCACCCCTGCTGTCTCAACGGTAGACTGGTTGCCCAGAGGCCCTTACTTCTTTATGTCTTTTATCCAAACTTCCATCAATCTTGCACAACAAAGGTTTTCCCCAACCAAACCCAGAGGCCAACTGGAAGACAGAGACTCCCTTGCAGATTAAAGAGCAGAACAAGCACAGTGCATCTATAACTGTCCTATGCATGCCCTCCTTGGATAAGAGAACACAGGGAGCTGACATCCTTATAACTAAGTGCTGATCTCCACTTTTAGGATCAGTTATCCTCTAAAGAGACAAGCCAGGGCTTGGGATGCTAATTTCTTTTTTAGTAATACATGATATAGATGTGTGATGATGATTGACAATTTAATAATGTGGCAGAGATTGTTTTGTGGTCATTAAATCCATTTCCTGTTCTCCCTGGGCACATGGCTAGACTACGTTTCCCAGCTTCCCTTACAAGTGAGTGTAGCCATGTGATGAATTCTAGCCAATGGAATTGGGAGCTGAAATAATATGTGTCACTTCCAGCCCTGACACATAAACCCTCCCATGTATGATCTTCCATGTTGTTTTCCTAACACTGGTCTCTAAGAGGACACATTTATAAACCAGAAGAAGACTGGGCCCTTGAATAACCTTACGGAATGCTACTCACCAGGAACACCCTTTTGGAATTTCAATTGAGTAAGAAATTTACTTCCACTGTATGACACTATGATATTTGGGGGTTTATCTGTTATAGCAGCTAGTATTACCTACCTGGTTCAGTGTTATCAGTAGCTAATTTTTAAATCTTACTAAGATTGTTAAAAGATGGATGTTATTATTATTCACATTTTACATATGAGGACAGACAACCCCCAAAGGCCTCAGCTTATAAGCTCCTGAACTGGGGATTTTTACCACTTCTGACTGATTTTAAGGATGCAATTTTTATACATCAGTTACTTTCTCTCATTATAAAGCTTCTTAATCACCAGGACTCTCAACTTCAGTCATGTGGTCTTGCTTCTTCCAATTTGCACACTTCAAATAGAAATAAAAAACACATCTGACTACTTCACACTCATTGGGATGGTTATTATTTTAAAAATGAAAAATAATAAGCATTGTCAAGATTGCAGAAAAACCGGGACCTTTGTACATTGCTGACAGGAACGAAAAATGGTACAGTCATTCTGGAAAACGTTTGGAGGTTTCTCAATAAATAAACGAATAATGACCACATGACCCGCAATTCCACTCCTAGGCATATACACAAAAGGATTGAAAGCAGGGACTTGAACAGACATTTGCACACCCATGTTCATGCCAGCATTATTCACAATAGCCAAAAGGTGGAGGCAACCCAAGTGTCCATCCATGAATGAATGGATACACAAAATCTGGTGTGTGTGTCTACAGACACATAGTCTATTATTCGACCTTAAAAAGGCAGGCAATTCTGATGTATGAATGAACCCTAAACAAAGTCAAACACAAAAGGACAAATATTATATGATTCCACTTATATGAAATACCTAGAGTAGTCATATCCATGCAGAGAGAAATTAGAAGGTGGTTGCCAAGGGCTGGGTGGAAAAAGGAATGGGGAGTTTGTGTTTAATGGGTACAGAGTTTCATTTTGAAAAGGTAAAAAATGTTTCAGAGGCAGATGGTATTGATGGTTGCATAACAATGTGGATGTATTTAATACCACTGAAAAGTGTACTTAAATATGGTTAAGATGGCAAATGTTATGTCATATATATTTCACAATAATACAAAGCTTAAAAAAAGAAATGCAATTTCTGACACATGCTGCAACATGAATGAACCTGGAAAACATTATGCTGAGTGAAATAAACTAGACACAAAAGATCAACATTGTATAATTCCACTTCTGTGAGGCACCTAGCTAGAATAGGCAAATTCATTGAGAAGAAAAAAACATGGAGGTTACCAGAGGCCATGGGGAGTGGGAATGGGGAGCTATTGCTTAACAGGTACAGAGTTTCTGTTTGGCTTGATTAAGTTTTAGAAATATATAGTGGTGGCCAGGCGTGGTGGCTCACACCTGTAATCCCAGCACTTTGGGAGGCCGAGGTGGGTGGATCACGAGGTCGGGAGATCGAGACCATCCTGGCTAACATGGTGAAATCTAGTCTCTACTAAAAATACAAAAAATTAGCCAGGTGTGGTAGCGGGCGTCTGTAGTCCCAGCCTCTTGGAAGGCTGAGGCAGGAGAATGGCGTGAACCTAGGAGGTGGAGCTTGCAGTGAGCCGAGATCATGCCACTGCACTCCAGCCTGGGCAACAGAGCAAGACTCCGTCTCAAAAAAAAAAAAAATTGAAATATATAGTGGTGATGGTTGTACAACACTAAGAATATAATTAACGCCACTAAACTGCAAACAAAGGCAGGCAGATTGATTTCTGGATGAGGGCAGAAACTAGTTCTCTGTGTTGCCATGCTTTTATGACTTGGCACAGTAATTTTATTTCTCTTAATTTGTTCCTTAATGGGTCCACTTCATTTTGGCCTGGACTCTTGACCCCTTGCCTCAGTCTACCTGCCAGGACTTACTTCCTCATAGTTGCTCTTCGTGTGCCTGACCACATGTGCTGTCAATTTACCTGTCAAGTTCTCATGATTTGGACCTCATAAGCTAACCCTCTGCCCCAGGGCTCCCACCTTAACCAGGTACCATTGCCATCTGTTGATGAGAGATTTGCTCCGAGGGGAATGATTCCTGACCCACTAGAACCAGAAGCAGTGGCACGATGCTGTTTCACTTATCAAGTCTCTAACATCAGTGCCGACCACCCACATCTCACTTTGAAATAGATAATATAAATAAAAGGCTCAGATGTCAGCTCACTATTTCCTATGACTGTGTGCCTTCATCGCTATACTTCCTGTCACTGACTTCCTCCTCTGTTCTGGAGAGGGGCTGTCCCTGTCTGATGCTCCCTCCCCTCCTGCAGAAGTGTCTCTCTCATTGCCTGACACCTCACTGTCACCCTGTCACTGAGCCCAGCTTCCCCTGTACCAGAGACCTGGCCCTTCCCTGGACTTGCCCAGCTTCTTCCAGCTCTGCCTGTGATCGCCGTGTGACCTCTAGCAGCCTCCGCTCTCTCTGGCTCAGTTCCTCTTATTGCATCAGTCACCTCTGTCACCCAAGGTTCAGGGTTAGCACACTCACTCTTCTGCTGGCTAGACCCTGACAGAGAGAGAAATTGTGTTTCTATAGGGTCAAATGAACTGATGGTTTAGAAGTTCAATTCATGATGGATAATTTTGTCCCAATTCTTGTGATGGTTAATCAACTGACAGAATCCACAGCAGTCAACCTAATTCATTTATGATAGATGCCCTAAATCCACCACTTTTCTTTATGCCTGGATGGGAGTGAGGTATGGGCATTTGATCAATTACTCAGTAATTACGGACACAAATAAACCCTACAATGGTAGGTTCAGTCACACACAAAAACCGTACTACCTAGTCCTATTTCTTATCTGGAAATAAATAAAATGGCATTTTAGGAGTCACTTTCACAGGCAATGCATGGCTGGGGAGCAAAATAAGCATCTTCCATTCCTTTGAGCCCATGGGAGGCATAAGCTGGACTTCTTAAAATAACACCTTCTCCTAAATAAACTTGTACTGTGAGTCTGTTGCTGTGTGTACATTATCTCCCAAAGCATGTGCTATTAGTGTCTAATTACAGAAGAGGTTCCTGGGGCTCAGAAAGGTTAAGCAACCTGCACAGGATCACACAGCCAGTAGCAAGTCAAACAAAAGTTTTGAGTCATGAGTACCTAATGCCAAAGTCCGTACCCTTCCCGTTTACCAAGCTTGTTCTCTAAAAGCTGATCTGAGGACCTACTGCATCACTGTAGCAGAATTCAGAGTGATGAGACATGGTGGAGATCTCCAAGGGATTCAGAGAAAGAAGAAATAAGAATGAAAACCCACTTGGCATCTGTATTGGGGAGAAGGGACTGGAAAATGTAGAAAACAACTCATTATCCTTTGGATGAAGCCTCTCCCTCCATGGCCCAAAACACCAACTGGGCCAGATGCGGTGGCTCACGCCTGTAATCCCAGCCCTTTTGGAGGCCAAGGCAGGCAGATCACCTGAGGTCAGGAGTTCAAGACTAGCCTAGCCAATGTTGTGAAACCCCGTCTCTACTAAAAATACAAAAATTAGCCGGGCGTGGTGGTGTGTGCCTGTAATCCCAGCTACTTGGGAGGTTGAGGCAGGAGAATGGCTTGAACCCAGGAGGCAGAGGTTGGAGTGAATCAAGATGGCACCACTGCACTTCAGCCTGGGTGACACAGCGAGATTCTGTCTCAAAAAAGCAAAAACAAAAACAAAAACAAAACACAACAAACAACAAACAAACAAAAAAACACCAACTGCAGCTGGGCAGAAAGAGTGGTCCTAAAAAGTTTCTTTACTCCTATTAGAGGTTTGTCCCTTTTAGAAAGCCAAAGCACTCATGAGAAGCTTCTAGAATATTCTCTCACTGGCAGACTTTTGCAATGGCTCTGCTGTCGTTTTCTTGACTATTATTCAGTCAGCATCACTCAGTTACTTTTCATCATGATTTCCCCTTGCAAACTTACAAACTGTTAATTCCATGAGTCCTGTTGATTCCTAAAGTTCATCTCATCCATGGCCACCCAAAAAGGAGAAAAGTTCTTTGAAAACTGAAAGCATCATAGAGATATGTATTTTTCTAAATATAATGCCTTAGAAACATACAGTACTTTGATATTTACAATAAATTTTTACTTACAGAATTCCATATAAAGTTTTATATTCCCAGTTTTAAAATGAGAAAACAGGGTTTCAGAGTCACTGCAACTCAACCAAAGGCTCACAGCGAGCATAAGGCAGAGCCAGGACTTGACTCGGGCCTCCTGACTTCAAGGGCCAGTGCTTTTTCCACTAGATAACATCGTCACCATTGTTCTTACGATTTCTATGAATGGGAAATAGTGGTACACTGTGGAGGATGCTGTCTTAAAAACCTCTAAGCCAAGCAACTCCACCTTATTCTGGTGACCGTCCTGGGAACTCATGTTCTAAATGAATGGCTTCCTTCCATCTGCTAAATCACCCCAGTGACACCTCGCTGCCCAGTTCCTTCCTCCTCTACTGATGTTGCCGGCCTAATTTAGGGAGCCTGTCTGGCAGGCTGGCACTGGCCTGCTTTTTCCCTCTCCTCCCTCTATTTCCCAGGCTCCCGAAATGGAACACAACTGTACTTTCATCTCTCTTTGCTCCTCTGCCAACTTGCCCAGGCTCTCCCAGATGCCTCCTTACTTTAAGCAAATGTTTTTGCATTGTTCTGGGAGTCTAATCCTTTTTTCCCTTTTTCCATATTAATGCTCTAATTTATAGCAGCAGTGTTAAGAAAAAAAAAAAAAGAAACAAAGAAGTTCATCTGTTTTATGTTTCGAGGGGCATGAGGGGGGCTTCTGGGGTGCTGGTAATGCTCTATTTCTGGAGCTGTGTGCTGCTTACACAGGTGTGCTTACTTGGAGAAAGTTTTCTTAAGCTGTGCCTATATAATATGTGTGGTTTTCATCTACATGCACGCTAGACTTCAATGAAGATGCCAACAATGGGGCAGGTATTTTGACAGTGGTGGTGAACTAGGCATTTCTACTCAAGTTCAAGCAAAGGCTGAATGACTTCCTGGCAAGCCTGTTGTGGGAGTCCCTATACCAGAAGAAAGGTCACACGGAATTCCTCTAAGGTCTGTTTCAACTCTGAGAACAAAGGCCTGTCGGATGCTACAGGGTCAACATTCCCACAGCAGCCCCCGGAAAGGACTGTTCATAGACACCGACAGCTGGAAAAGAACAAGGATCTCAGAGTCCAAGCCTGTCTCTCTGGGCTGACATCTCCTAAACCTCACAGGACATTTTAGGACACCTGATCCCTAAGTCCACGTAGAGACTGGACTACAGGCCAGACTCGTTCCTCCTGGACCTATTGAGGTGGCTCCTCCATCATACTACGGCCCAGAATTTGCTTTATGTAGCTAGTGGCATTTGAATGGCAGCATTAGATTCCCCAAATCCTCATTCTCCTGTGGCTCACAATTGTTGGGATGAGGATTTCCAGGATGCCCTGCCTCTCTGGTTGGCTTCTGCTACTCTGCTTCTATCTCCCGTACTCCTCATCTCCTGGGCTTCGTCCCTCATAATCCACCAATCCTGACCACTGACAACACTCTCTTCCAAGGAGGCGAGCTGTGAGAGCCCCTTACCAGATTAGTGAAGATGTATGTGTAATAGGCTGACACCATCCCAAGTTCGGCTGCCTGCAAGGCAAAGAGAAGGAGATTAGAGAAGAAAACAAAAACTCACTTGAAGCAAATGAGCAGTAAGGGTTCCAAGTGTCTGCCATTTGTCTGGCCCACTGCCCCTTGGCACCAGGCAAAACAGAACATCTTGATTGGTTCTTATGTTGCCCTTGATCTTGGAGGATGGAGCAGAGAAATTCTGGTCTCAAGAGCAGGGTCTCTCCACCTCTCCACCTCCACTATGCAGTGGCACGCATAGTAGCTGATGTTCTTATACACAACATACTCCCACGGTTATAGCCAGATCTTACTGAAACCAAAAAGGCTTTTAGGGAAATGAAGCAAATAATAAAACAGACTACAATAATGATCTCCACAGCTATTAACAATAACAATGGCTAACATTAACCCACTGTTTAGTATGTGTCAGGCACTCTCAAGCATTCTACATGGGATAACTCTATGAGGTTGGCACTATTATTCCTCCCCAACCCCATTTTACAGCTGAGGAAACTGAAACAATGAAAAGCTAAGTGACTTGTACAAGATCACATGTCTCATTACCGGAAAAGATAAAAGCAAATCCAGGCAGCCTAATTGCAGTGCTTATATCCAAACTATACTCCCCCTTCAGGACTGTTACATTGATGGAACCACAAACACATCTCTCTTCGGGCATAGATAAGAGAGTCCGTAGGTTGTAGCAATGAAAACGAACTCCACTCCGTCAGAGTGCAGGGCAGACTCATAAGGGTATTCTTGAACCTGCGGTAACGTCAGAAACAAGTGACTCATTTGCAAACCTGGGTCCTTTATTCGTAGTAAGGAGTCAGTTGCCTGTGACATGCCTCACCCTTGATCACAGCGCATCAGTGTGACATCACTCCACAGCTGAGAATTGCTACATCAGAAGAGTCTCCCTTTTGTCTGATCTTTGTACCCGTCATAAATACCCCTAGCCAACCTTCCCTGTCAGTGTGCCTGGCTTTGAGTGTGACAGGTGCTATAGAAACTGACATGTAGATCAGGTAAATAATGAGCTCCGCTCTCTCCAGGGCCCTCATCCCTCCTGACAGTTGGCTAGATTTTCCTAATGTATCCTGTAGCCCTGGGCCACTGGGAGACCGTTTTGTCATGACTATTGAGGTGGATGGAAGAGAAACCAGACCAAGGATGATTACATTTTCCTCTTACATAGTGTTTATCTCCCAAGGAACTCAAATAATTTTGTGAGCATTCTTTTTTTTTTTCCTTTGAGTCAGAGTCTCCCTCTGTCACCCAGGCTGGAGTGCATTGGCGCGATCATGGCTCACTGCAACCTCCGCCTCCCAGATTCAAGTGATTCTCCTGCCTCAGGCTGCCAGGTAAGCTGAAATTACAGGCACCCACCACCACACCTGGCTAATTTTTGTATTTTTAGTAGAGACGGGATTTCGCCATATTGGCCAGGCTGGTCTTGAACTCCTGACCTCAAGTGATCTGCCCGCCTTGGCCTCCCAAAGTGCTAGGATTACAGGCGTGAGCCACTGTGCCCGGTCATTCTTACAGGAACCCTCGCAGGCTCCCTGAGGAACAGGTTGGGGGTAATTCTATCATGGTTGTTCCAATGGGAAGCTGGAGGGCAAAGGCTCAGGGGCTGCAGCAGGAGTCTCGGGGCACAATGGAGCTCAAGGCCTCTTTGGTGAGGCTCCTTCTTCCTCCAGGCCAAGCTATATTTCCTCCTCCACTTTCAAGAGGATGGTGTGGCAAGATGACCAACCCATCCTATGCCCCACTGCACACACACAATCACACAGTCCAAGTAAAAGTGCTGCTGCATCTCGCCCCTGCCTAGACGGATGCGACCCACTGAGGGAGCCCACTGCTTACAGCGACGGGCTGGGGGCAGAGGGACCGGGAGGGGCCACAGTCGGGAGCTAAAA
This sequence comes from Macaca thibetana thibetana, assembly GCF_024542745.1. Taxonomy (NCBI): domain Eukaryota; kingdom Metazoa; phylum Chordata; class Mammalia; order Primates; family Cercopithecidae; genus Macaca; species Macaca thibetana. Next base: position 112,594,068 of record NC_065591.1, on the reverse strand, counting down.
CCCATTTTGTGAAATCTGCTGTCCTAGAGATAAAAGACAAGAGATCCTTGGTTTTTAAGGCCTGATTTCTGGGTAAACATGGAGTTTGTTGCTGGAACAGCCGCTCAATAAAATCAGGGATTACTCTGCAAATCCTCCTGAAATCAAGAGGTGGCAGAGTGCTGCCAAGCTCCGGGGGCTGGGCTCCCACGTGCACACCGAGTCTCTCAGAGTCCCCGTGTGCTCTCTGCCCACTCTGCTTCCCACCCTTGCTGAGGCCCTGCGAGGCCCTGTTGTGCCCTCCTGGAGGGGGGAGTACGGAACCCCAGGGAAGCATGAGGACAGAGGCCAGGCCTGATGGAACACCTGCCTGCCTGGGAAGGCAAATGGGAAAAGGGAACAGGCTTTCCTGAAGCCTGGCTGCTCATTCATCAGTGTAGCTCCCAGGTCACAGGAGTTGGGGCTGACAGGTGGGCTCAGGAAAGACAGCCCTGAGGCATCGAGCAGAACCATTTGCTAATAATGATCACTACACTACAGGCAGAGCTTCCTTCAAAAGCATGGCCACACACACACACACACGCACACACACGCAAATCTACAAAGCGTTTTTAATTAACATACCCAATATTGGCAAGGGTGCTATAAGACACCTATACGCTGCTGGAGAAAGTGTAAACTGTTACAGCCTTTCTAAAACGCAATCTGGCAAATCATATCAGAATCGTTAAAAGCATGCATACCTTTAACTCAGTAATTCCACTTCTAGAAATATATGCTGGGGAAATATTCACGAATGTGTATAAAGATTTATGTACAAAGATGTGCATCTCAGCATTATTTATTGTAGCAAAAGATTTGAAACAACCTGTATCTCCAACAATAAAGTGATGTTTAAATAAATTATGGGACATCTGTATGATAGGAAATGAGGCAGCCATTAAAATATTTCTAGAAAAATGTTTAATGACATGGGGAAAATGCATGGCATAGAATGAAGTGGGGACAAAAAGCGCTTACAGAAAAGTTTGTGCAGTATGACAATAATTTGGGGGGAAAATGTGTCTGTAAAGCAGAAAAAAACAGACATCAAAATTTAACTGTGGTTAAACAGCTCTGGGTGATAGGATTGCTAATAATTTTTAGTTTCTTCTATGTGCTGTCTTTTCCATACATTAAAAAATTTCAACAATGAACTAGTAATATTGTTCGAATTAAAAAAATCATAGTGCAACATCAGACGCTGGGAGCCACGGAGGGCAAGAGACTGGCCCCCAGAGGCTTCTACCAGGGCTGTTCAGGCAGGCTCCAGCTACCGCAGGGGGACCTGTGTATTCTGAGCTACCCTCCACAAGGGACATGTGTCTGCTAAGCTGAAGCTCGCACTCCCTGCTCCCAACCTTCCCTAAACAGGGCCCCTCTCCTCCCGTGAAACTTGGAGGAGCTTTTCCACCCTTAATGACTTCATTGATCATAGCTCCAGGCATAAGGAAGACAGAGAAAAAGACGAAAAGAGAAAAATGCTCTGTTTCTGTGTGTGTGTGTGTGTGTGTGTGTGTGTGTGTGTGTGTGTGTGTGTGTGAGAGAGAGAGAGAGAGAAAGAGATACCGTCTGTGTGTGTGTGTGTGTGTGTGTGTGTCAGTGTGTGTGTCAGAGAGAGAGAGAAAGAGAGAGAATGTGAGTTGGGTATACGCACACAGACAGACATGGCTTTGGAGCTCTGGAAGATTACTATAGCAACGGGCTGAAGGGACAGCCCTCGGTACTGAGAGAACTCATTCAAATCTCTTATTAACTCTGAGTCAAAAACGAGCTGGGGAGGGGCAGCGGGGAGGGAGGGGGGAAGGAGAGGAGACAATCATCTGAGTGTCTGCGGGCTCCTCACAGCTTGGCAGAGGTTAACGAGGAGCCTCGCTGCCCTAGTGGAAGATGGCAGGTTGTGTTTAAATGTGCAATTAAAATGGCATTAGAAGAAGCCAGTGCGCCTAGAGAGGTTGGGGGAGCCGCCAAGGGGCCTGGAAACGGGGCCCGCTCTCTCCGAGGTTCATGCCCAGCCCAGCCACCAGCCCAGGAACTGGCGTCAGGTGACTCTGATGCTGCCCAGCTATTTCCAGCTGTTTGTCCTGTGTGGGGCCCCTAGGCTCCTGATTTCTCTCTCTCTTGGATGAGCCTCACTCACACAGTTCTGGTTTCCAGTGTGCATGTTCTGACTCAGGCGCCAGCACTGCCCCTCCGACTCCAGGAGCATAGGAGACACTACCTGATTTGCAGATAAGAGAGGGCTGTGCAAGCTCGGCCCTGCTCCACTCAGGGCTGGGCCTTGGACGCATCTGTTCATCTCCCAGAGTCTCAGTTTCTTCATCTGTGGGGGAAGACATTATACCTACCTCACGTCATTGCTAAGAGCTCTAGGCCAGGAGACTGACTGCACAGAAGCTCTGTGTAAACTGTTGTGGACCGTGTCAGATTAAAGACAGAGCTGGCATTCAGCAGGACACACTGGTGTGACGGTCCTATTGTGAAACTACGGAAACATTTCTACACCATTTGGCAAACAGCCTCTGCCCAAGCCCCTTGGGTGCCCCACCCTAGCCCCTCCTAGGAACCCACAGACCTCTCCGCAGAGCCCTTCGCAGAGTCTAAGTTTGGCAGCATCTAGGTGTCTCCGCTGCCTACTGCCCTGCTGCCCCAGTGCTGAAAACGACATCCCCTCACCCTGCTTTCTTCAGTTTTCGGGAACCGCCCATTGAAAACTGAAGCACAGGGAGAGGTTTGTCAGAGTTCAGGTCCGGCCCGGGGCTCCGTCAGCCTCAGCTCAGGAGGACCCTCAAGGCAAGGAGTGCGGAGGGTGGGAGCTCAGCAGGGGAGGGGAGAGAGGGAGGCTCCCACCTTCAGGAGGATGGTGTGGGACATGGAGGCGTTGGCGTGGATGATGATGGTGGCCGTCTTGTCGTCCCGGATCTCCTTGAGGAGCGGGGTGGGGTCCCGGGTGTCATCCAGCATGCGGACGGACAGCGTGTCCTTGGAGATAAGGAATTGCCGGAGCAGCTTCTCTAGGTTTAAAAGGCCTGGAGGGGAGAGAGGATGAAGCCCCTGAGGGTCCACAGAGCTGCCTCTAGAGACACCTGGGCAGAAATGGAAAGGCACGGAGATGTGTGCTGGAAGTGGGGTTGGGGGGTCTGGCCCCATTGCCAGCATTAAGGAGCCAGATCATAACCTGAGCAGGTTTCTCAGCCTCTTTGGGCTTCAATGATCACATCTAAATAAAAGAACACTTCAGAGCCCATCACCTCCCCCGACTCCCTAGAGAATGTTCTTTCAAGGTAGAGACAGAAGCTCCCTTGGAATAAGAGAATCCCCTCTCCTCCTCACCACCCTCAAAAGCTGGACAGTATGCACAGAGACCAAGACCTGGATTCAGAGACCACCAGGCCTGAGTCTGCTTCTCTAATCCATGGACTTCTCCATGTGGCCAGTTGTCTTGGCCTCAGTTTCCTCATCTGAGAAGTTAGAATTATCACAGCAGTCAGCACTCAGTTCCAAGGCAAGGATTACAGGAGGCCACGTGTGAAGGGCTCAAGCCCGAGCCTCGGACACGGTAAACCCTCATAAATGTTACACTGGGCTCTGTAAGAGCCTTTGTTTTCATTTTGGAGGTGGAGGAGCAATTCCCTAAGATCCCAAGGCCCAGAAAACAGATCTAGCAAAACGCTTTGAACTCCTCAGAGCCTCGTGGCTGCATTAAGACAAAATATTATGATGATCATAAGAGAACAGGCTTTGAACTGCACTCCAGCAGGCAAGAATCTGGGCCCAGAACAAAACAGAAAAAAGGGACTGTGCACCAAGGACCTACCCCTGCCCTCCCTCACTCCCTCCTCTCCTACCCACCAGCTATTTGATGCCTAGGGCCCTGGTGGGAGGAGGGGTTCCGGAATGACGTCACTGAGACAAGAGGGTCTTAATTCTGCCTTGTCTTTGGAAAGGCATGCCAGCCAGGAGAGGGTATGTGTGTATGGGGTGGGGGTGGGAAGTGTGGGGGATGGGGTGATGTGGGGGTGCAGGAGGCAGAGTGTGGTCTCCATTCCCATTGAAAAAGACATCATGTAGGCGTTTGCTCCCAAAAGCAATGAGAAGGGCAACATTTATCAAATGCTTACTGTGCTCCAGTTAATGTGCTAAACACTTTCCATGGCTTATCTCATGGAAGTCCTCACAACAATCCCATAAAGTAGTATAATCCCCAGCACAGAGGAGAGTCGTAGGTAGAGGGAGGACGAGCAACTGGCCTCACACACTGGGATGGCGAGGGAAGAGGTGGCTTTCTAACCAGTCCAAGGGCCCGTGCTGCTGGTTTCTGTCCTGGCTGATGGGATATTCAACCCAGGGATGGCTTGACTACAACCCCAGAAGACTCTTTCCTGCACAGGTTCCTCACTGCCCAGGCCAAAAGGAGGAAGAGCCTCCCACCCACCTCCTCGCGTTGCAGACTGGTGACATGACTTGCTCAGCACACAGAGACACGGGGACACAGCTGGGACCAGAATTCTGATCTCCGTTTTTTGATTTCCATCCATCCCTCTTCCCATGACACCAGGCTGCCTCTGAGGACAAACTCAGCTGGAGGCAGCAGGCACAGTGCCCGGGAAGGCCCAGAGACACGCGTCTCAGGACTTAGGGGAGGGAAGCTGATGTGGGTGTGTGTCTGTGCTTTTTCTTTTTTCACAGGAAGGAGAGGATAGTGGAGTTGGAGCCCAAGGGCCTGGCCTGATAGAGACAGGAGCTCTGGGAAGGTGCTGCCAACCCGTCTTCGTGTCACCTGTTTTGAGAAGGCTTTCTAGGGAGCTGGAGGTTGTGGCAGGTTGGGGAGAAGCCCTGGGAAGGCCTGTTATTTATAAAGATGCTTCAGAAACAGCCCAGCTGTGCAAACCACAAAACTGGCCTTTCCTCTCTTCCCTGACAGGGTTTCAAGGGAGACTTGTAGAGACTCTCTGCCGCCACCGTCTGTGCCCTCACAGCCCCTCACCACCGGCCCCCACAACAGTGGCACTGACGTTGCAGGTTACTCCCTGCCAATCCTGATCCTGAAGCTCTGGATTCAAGCTCAGGGTCAGCCCTCCTTAGCTACGTGACCTTGAGAAGTTGTCTAACCTCTTCAAGGCTCCGTTCTTCATCTGTAGAATGGGCAAAGGAGGATGAGAACTCACTGTGATCATATGAGAAACCGCCGGGAAATGGGATGTATGGTCTCCATGTTACTCTTGTATTTACCCATCCCCAGAAGTGCTCCAAGGGCAGGCACAGTGAGGCAGCTGAAGAGTCAGGCAAGGACACGTCTGTTCAACCAACAATAGGACACCAGGCAGAGAAGACGGGTCACATACAATCCCTGCCCTCAGGAGTTTAGGGTGGCGGCACTCGCAGCTAAGTTGACGATGAAGTTCAGATCACATCCCCGTTTTGTTTGGCAGCCTGAATTTTTTTTTTTTTTAGGGGGCAACCTCATTTTGTCCTATATGTAAAATGGAGAGAGTATTTACCGCCTCTTCCTCAGAGACGATGTGAAAAGCTACCTCCTGCCTGGACAAAGGTCAGGGTGCCTGATCCAAAAGACACTCCAACAAGGAGGTGCAGGGAGGCCACAGAGCTGGGGCACCCGGAGTCTCAGCTGTCTCCTGGGCAGGCTGTGGGTGACGGTGCCCCACAGTTGGAGAGGTGAACAAGTAAGGGGTGGCAGATGCAACCCCCCACCCAGGTCCTAGAATGGAGCAGGAATAATTTTTAGAGCCTGACTGGGAAAGAGGCCAAATCCCCTGGGATTCTTCAGACAGGCAATGAAATTCAGTGGGACGAGACAGGGAAGGCTGGGGAATGACAGCAGGATTATGCACAGCATGGTGATGCCTGGCAGAGGCCGCCGGGAATGCTTTATTCCTTTGCAAATGGCAGGTGCACGAAACTCCCAGGGAAAGAGAGCCCCCAGATGTCAGATAAACTGGGGACCTGTTCCAATCAATTCCCAGCCTGCTACCCCTTGGAGAGTTCTGCTGTCCTTTAAACAAAGAATAGCATCATTCCCCATCCCATGTAACATGCTCTGTGTGCTGAGACGCAGGGCGGGGAGAGGAGAGAGGCGGCGGCAGCGAGTCCTCTGGGAGGTCCGCATCCCGCCCAAAATTGCCTATTAGTCAGTTGCTCTGTTTCCCAACCTGGACACACCTGGCTCAGCACAAAGAACCCAGTCTGGGACGTGAGTGCCAACTCCAGCACTGCCAGGCAGGTTACTATGGCAATGGCCCTACCCCTCTGTGCCTCAGTTTCCTCTTCTGTGGAATAAGGGGAGTGACTACATTACAGGGTCATCAAGAGGATGGTAACTACAAGGGGCTTAATAAATCTTGTTTCCCACTCACCCCCAACTGCCCTTTATCCCATCTCCTTCCTGAAACCTTCTCTCCATTCTCCAGCCTCCACCCCCTTCTCACTTCTCCCACCTCTTACAGGATTATCCAACCCACCAAAGATAGACTTGGTTTTAAACCATAGAAAGTATTTGAGAGCACATATATGCGTATGTATGTATATGTGCATATATGTGTGTGTATATATTTATAATATACAGTCTATGTATAAATGATTTCAGTGTTCGGTAGGGAACCCATTTCAGACTTCCCGGCACATCCCCAGGGTAGGCAGGGTGCATGGTGCTTGCTGGATTGGACTGATGTAGAGACTCTGGGGGAAGAAAGTAACTACATCCTAACGGGTCAGGGGAGCAGCAGTGCCAGGCAGGAACCGTCGCCATGTCACTTGAGGAGCAGCTGACTTGGGTGCCTGGCCGGAGGGAGAGTGGGAAGGGCTGTCACGAGGCAGGCTAGCTCTTGGCAGCCTCAAGGATTAAACCCGGGAGTCATGAGGGAGTGGAAGTCACAGGGAGACAGACTCCAGCTCAACATAAGGAATAACCCTTCCTTTATGATGCAGTGGGCTGCCCATGAGGTAGTGAGTTCCCCATCACTGGAGGTAGTCAAGGAAAGACTGCAGCCCCTCTTGAGGATCACTGTAGACGGAATTAAACCAGTGGATGAAAATTTGAACTAGAAAAACACTGATGTCTTTCCAGCCCAGAGATGCTCTAATTTTATGAATCAGAAGAGGATACTTTTTAATTCTAGGCAGTGGAAGAAATTTACATTAGGAAAAGTGTGGCTTAGTTACATTGAGAATATTGAGTTTTCAGGGCAGTTTGGCATTTTCGAATTGTCATTCTCCTCACCTTTATCTGTTTAATGGAACTAAGGGATTCACCAAAGGCAGCTGCCATCACAGGGGTTAAAAGCTGCTCTCTTCCCCACATCCCATCCACTTCCACCCCCACTCTCCTCTCCTTCGGGACCATGGCCCAGCATCAGGCCTGCCTGCCTGCCAAGTCTAAGGCGGAGAGGGGCCTAGGGAACCTATTAGCCTTGCTCAGGATGCAGCGGGACGGATCGATCAGAGACTCGGCAGGCAGGCTGTTCTGGGAGGAAGAAGGGAGGCTGGCTTCTGGAACTGGAAGGCAGGGGCCAAGACGGGTGGGAGGAGGATGTCAAGGCAGGGAAAGGCACAGCCGGGGTGGACACAGCTGCAGGACAAGGACACGAAGACCTAAGTGATGGGTTCGCAGGGGACACAGAGGACCCTTGTATCAAAAAATACTATAAAAATAAACATCTCTTTCAACCAGCTTCCTTCCCTCTCTACTAGCTGGAGTAGCACCTTGGTCTGGGACCAGCACTTTTTAACCTTGTGGGAAGCAGCTCATGTAGTATTGACCTTGGCAGATTGTGGTGAGGATTTAATGAGATAGTATGAATTCAATATGGCACATAGTGTCCTAAACCTAAACCTTCCCCTTCCCCCTGCCAGGTGCCCATGCCTCAGGGTGTGTGGTTGTTGGACCTCTTCCATGAAGCGAACCCTCACCAGAGGGACAAGATGAGGGTCCAAGGTGTCCCTAGGTGGGGAAGGGGCACAGAACAAGTTCAAGTTCTGGAATGATGTATTTTACCTGCATCCCAAATTTGTCCCATCCCACACCTAAGCTCTGCTCCAGGAACAGGCAGCGGAGACCAGCGGGGCAAGAGGAGAGGGAGAGAGGAGCCGGCTGAGGCTTCTTGCTCACAGGCGGACCGTAGGTGGCTGTTTGGCCATCGAGGCTGTCTCTTCTACGATGGCAAGAATGGGTGTGGGAAGACCCCGGCCTTCGTGTTCCCATCAGCCTCCTGATTTCACGATGTGTTTCCAGCTTGGGCCTCAGCCACCGGGACCTGGTAGACATCCCTGCTCTGAGAATAACCTTCAGCGTTTCCTAAATTCCTTCACATACACAACTGATTTCATCCTCACGACTGCCCCGGGAGGTGGGCATTATTATCCCTGAGTCAAGATAGAATTGCTGGGGCGGGAGAGATTCAGTGACTGAGATCATAGGGTCAGAGGTCCCGGGACAGGCCAGGATCCAAACTCAGGTTATCTGATTCCACATTCTGGTCTCTGATACATGGGATGGTCTCGGTCCTCCTGTACTATAGGAAAGATGGTCCCTCACTTTTCTCTCTTCTTTAGGAAAGCTGGGAGAGAAGGTAGCAGGAATCATGTGACCTTGAAAATGGAGATAATCTCTCTTTTCTTCTGCATTTAATGAGAATGTTAACAGGGCCCATCTTGTATGGTTATTGTGAGTTATATGGTTTAAATAAGAGAATCTAAAATTTAAATGAGATAATATAAAAACATTTAGCATGGTGTTGGGCACGTAGTAACTGCTCTGTAACGGGAGGACTGTGACCCTCCTGGTATCAGCTCAGAGCTGCATGGTTAATTTTGAATCATTACAAGCAAAAGGCCTTCCACAGGGCCTCCGGGGGACGGCACAGGGAAGGCCCACAACCGTCCTGGTTACTCTTCCAGGGCCTTGGGTCTCACTACTTACTCCCCATCCTCCACCCCCACGATCACAACCAGAGTTGCAGAATAAAATAACAGTAATTAAATGTGGTATCATGTTCTGGGCCCAGTTACTTTCCCATCCAATTACCTCAATAGACATTATTATCGCCTTGTTACACGGGAGGAAACTAAGGCTCAGAGAGGCAGATTGACCTGCTCCGTGTCACACAGCTCCCAAGTGGTGGTGCAGCTTGGCTGACTCCGGTATCCTGCCGTTCTCTTTGGCAGCACATCCTCCCCAAGGGCAGGGACTGCCTCGAGATCCAAGTCTGCTCCACTCCAGCAGCCTGGGCCACGTTTGGTGAACACAGACTGGTATGAGGACAGAGCCCGGCCTCAGCTGACTCTTGCTCCCGGGTCTGGCCATGCCTCATTTGAAAGAGATCAGAGGAAGGGAGGAAAGGAAAACTCGTGTGTGCCGAGCATTTCCTCGGTGTAGACGCAGGGTTATTCACTCTCCAGGTGTCATCCTATTTAATCCCCTCAGCCATCCCGGGAGGGAGGTCTCACTGCCCCCATTTTACAGATGAGATGACAGAGGTAGAGGGTAAAGTCACTTTCCCAAGATCTCACAGGTAGAAAATAAGTAGCAGAAGATGTGGGGACATAGGCCATGTAACCACAAAAAAGGACGTTAAAATATTCAGAAAGCGGCCAGGTGCAGTGGCTCACTCCTACAATCCCAGCACTTTGGGAGGCTGAGATGGGCGGATCACCTGAGGTAAGGAGTTCAAGACCAGCCTGGCCAACATGGTGAAACCCCGTCTCTACTAAAAATAGAAAAAGTTAGCCGAGCGTGGTGGCTCACATCTGTAATCCCAGCTACTCGGGAGGCTGAGGCAGGAGAATCGCTTGAACCCAGGAGGCAGAGGTTGCAGTGAGCAGAGATTGCACCATTGTACTTCAGCCTGGGCAACAGAGCGAGCCTATCTCAAAACAAACAAACAAACAAACAAAAACACTCAGAAACACAAAAGCAAGCATTTAAAAAATAATAATAATAAAATAAGGCCAGGCGCGGTGGGTCACACCTGTAATCCCAGCACTTTGGGAGGCCAAGGCGGGCAAATCATGAGGTCAGGAGTTCAAGACCAGCCTGGCCAACATGGTGAAACCTATCTCCACAAAAACATACAAAAATTAGCGGGGTGTGGTGGTGCATGCCTATAATCCAAGCTACTTGGGAGACTGAGGCAAGAGAATCACTTGAACCCGAGAGATGAAGGTTGCAGTGAGTGAGATTGTGCCATTGCACTCTAGCCTGGCTGACAGAGTGAGACTCTGTCTCAAAAAAAAAAAAAGAAAAGAAAAGAAATAAAAGAGAAGAGAAGAGAAAAAGAGGAAGAGGAAGAGGAGGAGGAGGAAAAAAAAGATTTGAGCCATGCAGGAAGATAGCAGATAGCAGGGAAATACACAGCATATTATACCTGTGGCTCTGGGCTTTGCCTGAGGTCAACAGGTGGATCCGTGGCAGGGCTAGGTGATCTGATCAACAGGCCCTGGGCACCCATAGTGGTGAGCCCCAACGCTCCTTGGAAGCCCCCCAGTAGCCAACTCCCTCAGGCTCTGTGAGTTCCTCCCCCAGCCTCAGCAGGAAACAGACACTTGTAAATGTTCTTTTTTCTCATTAAAGAAAAATAATGTAATATACAATATCACTGTACTTGGTCCAAAACCTGCTTATTAAAAATCTACTTTTGGGAAGCAAGAGAGTAAGTGGCATGATTCTCCATGGAATTATCTCCGTTATGCCTAATTTTGATGGCTGGAAAATAGAATTAGATTCTGCTCCTAATTCTACTCACAGCATCTCTTGGCCCTGCATTAATAAGGAAGATGGAAGAGTGTCTCCTTCGGAGCTCTGAGCTGCATTTCCCTTTGGTTCCTCATTTTCTCATCCCTTGATTAGATTTTTAATCCTCTTTGCCCTTGAACTTCTGCTCTGCTCCACCTTCCCTCCTCTGGCCCTGGAGGGTGGGGACTGGAGTCCCTCGGCAGCCTCAGTGAGTTTGTTCCAGCAAATCTGTTTCGTGCCTGCCAAGTCTGCTGGGATGTGGGCTGGCCCCTACTGTGTCTGGACAGGTGCATCTGCTCCAGAACCTCGTCTATGCTTAGCTGTCCTGCACCCCTGCTCAAGGGAACAAGGGCGTGTGTTGTTCAGAGAGATCTCTGCCCTTCCCTGAACACTGCACCTGCCACCCTCGAACCACTGCTCTGTTTGTGCAGACCATGATGGTGGAAGGGGCTCATGGAGAGGGAAAAGCCAGCTTGAGGATCAGAGGACTAAGAAAAAGTCTTAGCTTTGCCATGTACCAGCTGTGTGACCTGGCGTCCCTTAATACCTCCAAGACTCTGTTTTCTCAGCTCTGGAATGACTGGGGAGGAGGGAGGTAAAATGGAGAGATGTTAAGTGAAAGTGCTTTGCCATCTGCACGAAACTGTGTGAATGTCAAGGAATGTCATAATTCTAATGGGAAGAGCCCTGGGCTGGGAGGCAACAGAATTAGCATAGTGCTTAGTGTGTAGTAGATGCTTAGCAAACATCTGAGCAACCTGTTTCCCAAAGCCCAGTAAGAGTTGAAGCAGACGAGAAAAACTTCAGCTTAAAAGCAAGCCAGATTGTGACTAGATACAAAAAGAACTTCCTGTCAGGTTGGTGAGATATTGTACCAGCATTGAGGAAGACTGCAGGACAATCTTTGCCTGGAGACATTTGCGGGTGCCCTCGGTCTCTTAATAACCCCGCTGTGTACACAGAGTACACCAGTTCAGTCCTGCCAAAATGGTCTCGTGGCAGTCAGTTCTAGGGGAGAACCCCTGAGCCTGTTACACCATTCGAAGGTCCAAGGGCGCCACAGGAGGAGAACCACCGAGTGGAATGCAGAGCTTCCTACTGTGTTGCTTGAAGTGGGAACATCCTTCAGGTTGAAAGATCAGCATTCTTTTTCCGCTCATGGTCAAACTTATTTCAAAGAAAATGAAGCAAATACCTGTTTTGGCCACAAGACATCTGAGCGTGCCCATGCTAATGTGTATCGTCAACTTCCTCCACTAGGAGGAAATAGAATGAAGGGTTATCCAAACATTATTTTTCTGATAAAACTCCTGGTCCACAAAACACTTATCATCAAAGCAGAGCTGTCCTGTAGAACTTTCTGCGGTGATGGGAATGTTCCACACTTGTGCTGTCCAACACAGCAGCCACCAGCCACGCAGCTACTGACCACTTGAAATGTAACGAGACAGACTGAGGAACTGGATTTCTAATTTTATTTTATTTTAATGAGTTCATATGTACACTAAATAGCCATATGTGGCTTGCAGCTGCTGCACTGGTCAACATAGATCCAGAGGAAACCCATTTGACAAATACAGGTGTAATGACGATGGTGCACTAGACTGTGATCCAGAGACTCTGGATTCAAATCAAAGCTATACCACTTACTAATTATGAGACTCTAGTCAAACCAAGCTACCTTCTGGGCCTCCCTTCTTCTTCTCTAGCTGAGGGGGTTAGAATCTATGTTCACTGATCTCTTGCCAAACCCCCTTCATGGAAGCCCTGCTGGAGAACTCCAGTGTACCTCAATTACCATTTTACTGTCTTTCTTTCTTTCTTTGTTTTTTGTTTGTTTGTTTGTTTTTTTGTTTTTTGTTTTTCTTTGAGACAGGGTTTCACTCCTGTTGCCCAGGTGGATTGCAGTGGCATGATTTCGGCTCACTGCAACCTCCGCCTCCAGGGTTCAAGTGATTCTCATGTCTCAGCCTCCTGAGTAGCTGGGATTACAGGCGCATACCACCACACTCATCTAGTTTTTGTATTTTCAGTAGAGATAGGGTTTCACCATATTGGCCAGACTGGTCTTGAACTCCTGACGTCAAGTGATCTTTCCACCTTGGCCTCCCAAAGTGCTGGGATTACAGGTGTGAGCCACTGCGCCCATTTTACTGTGTTAATTGCTTCATGAACATTGACCCTGCTTAGTTTTCCATCAAGTCTGCTTCATTTTTGAGGAGAGAGACTGCGTGTTGCTCTTTCATGTCGTACATAGAGCGTAAGGGTGCCCAGCACCCAGGAGATGCTCGAAGATGCCTGCTGACTGCCTGAGTGATGGACTGGAGCGCTCTTGAATGCACCCAACTTGCTGGTGCCACTCAGGGCCTGCCTGTTGAACAAGGCTTTGGGTTCAACTTTCTTTCTCCAAGTCTGAGGGTCCCCAGCCCCTTGGGTCTAATTCCAGCTCCCAACTCCTTTGCCCTTTTCATGGACCCAAAACCAGTTGTTCCACAAGGGCACACCCATGATGAGAACGGCCTCTCCGCAGAAGACGCTCCTCGGAGAGTGACCTTCAAGGGCTTGCAGATGACACAGGACCAAGTCTGTGTTCCTCGCCTGCTACAAGGATCTCTGCTCCCTTCTCCAGCCTCTCTTTCCATCTTTATCCAGCATGGACTCTAGGCTCCAACCTATGCCCCCTAGGCACAGCATCAGGATTCCTGCCTCCCTCTCTTGCTCCTCATCTGGCATGCCCTATCTCCTTTCCCTCCTTTTCTAAATCTTTTTTATCCTTTGAGATCCAGTTGAAGCCCTGCCCACATCCCAAAGCCTATCTAGCACCCTGTACTCAGGGACCTTCTCCTTCTCGACTGGCCATATTGCACATCTGACACTTAGCATAAACCACTCTGGGCCTTCTCAGATCAGTGGCAAGGGCCCTATTTTCTCTGCATCCACCGCAGGGCTCTGGAAAGAGCTTTTGACTTGAAGTGAGGAGGCCTTTATTTGAGTTTGGGCCCTGATGCTTAAGTTGTGTGGCCTTGGGCAAGTCATTTCACCTCCTAGAGTCTCAACTTCCTCAACTTTGAAATGGGGAGATCCAACACCTCCAATCCCCTGGGTGGTCACAGCAGAGTTGGAACTCCATTCCTTGATTTCTTGGGTAGCACAGAGTAAATATTCAATAAATCTGTATTAGATAAATGAATTAAAGCAAATGCCAGGCACAGAGATCTGGGAAAGTAGGTGGGTCTGACTCTTAACAGAGTGGTGGCTTTTGTATTTGGAGACTGTGGGGATTCCAGGATGCAGGAAGGACTTGAGAAGGCAGAGCAGTTCTGAGAAGCCATAGAAAGGAGCCCTAATAAAGATGGAATCACTCTGCAGTGTAACCCATAAAGACCCCCAGGGTAAGCCCTGGACAGGTGAGCTGCACAGGACACAGATGCCTGGGGCTCAGGCACTGGGTTCCAGCAGTAGCCAGTGGCCAGCACCTGTTTGACCACATGTGGGTGCACAGCTGCCGCTGGGAGCACACAGATGCACAGATTTGCTGGAAGGTGCTGGCTTAAATTAGCTAAATCTCATAAACACTAAATTTATGTCACAAATTGTCTGAGAGTCATAGAAAACACATTTCCAAAACCTGCATTTGCTAAAAAATGCTTTATCAGGAATTGACCTTGGACCTTGTTCCATCAGCAAAACCTGCTCTCCAGGGGAAGAAGCTCTTCAGCCCATCAAGTACAAATGCATCCAATTTTATATGTTCCCTCTCTCTCTTTTTGTATCTCCTTAACAATGAAGCTGAGAATGTGGGAATTGAGTTTGCAGATGCAAAAAGGCTTGGCGGTTGGCCAGTCTCCTTGTAACCTAGTTCCCCTCTGTTCCACTCATGCCCAGGGAGTCCTGGCAAATAGTACTCCTGGATGGACTCCCTCCCCATCTCTCCTCTCTCTCTCTCTCTCTCTCTCTCTCTCTCTCTCTCTCTCTTTTTCTCTTACACACACAGACACACAGACACACACACACACAAGGACAGGAACGTCCAAACCCACTGGTTAACAGCCCTTTGGATCTGAAGGAAACCTCCCGTTCCTGGAGGGTCTCCAGCCAGGGGCACAGGGAATCAGGCCAAAATCAACAAGACTGGACTGTCTGGGGCGGAGCTAGCCTGGGGAAACTTACATTCTGCTTTGGCACAGATGAGGCAGGCGGTGGTACAGTTGAAGAAGTTCAGGATCCCGGCTACAGCCACGCTGATGTCGGTGTTGCTGGGGTGGAGGTTCAGGGTTGTGAATCTCTGGAACTGGAACTTGACGAACTCCTCTGGGGCCACTTTGAAGTGAGGGACCTGGCGAGAGGAGCAAAAATGGACAGCAGGGAGGATCCAGGTGGGTGAAAAGAAAGAAAGAGGGATGAGTGAGCTGAGGCTGCAGAGGGTGGGTTCTTTTATGTAACACCTTCAGCAGACACCAACGGGAGAAGGAGCTCCCAGGGAACCACTCCGTGGGAGGAAGACGAGAGATGACATCCCTGATGACGCTTCAAAGCAGCAGCCCCGGGACAGAAAACTATTTGTCCAGAGACCCGGATGAATGTACCGTGGGTCTGCAACCTGGGGTCTGTGGTCCTGAGAAGGCAAAAGAATCGATCTTTATTCTCAGAGGAACTGCCTGCCGCTGGGCAGACAGACAGTTGGCTCTTGAAAGCATAATCCTTAGAATATTTTATTTGTAGTTAATACATCAGAGCAGAGATGGCAAAAAGAGAAAAATGGCTACCCTGGGACTAAGAGAAGAGTCCCATTAGCCCAGCCCAGCCAACAGGTGTAGAGTAACCAGCTCCCAACAAACTTCAGTGGAGAATGCCCAGGGAGAGGAAGTAGGGCAGGAATGGGCTCCTGCACAGACTCACACGGGCGCACGTGGAGGAAGGAAGCCCTGCAGGCTGAGAAACCATCTAGAGAACCTCTGAACACAGCCAGGTAAATAAATACCTGGTTTGGCTTCATTAGGACAGTGTCAGCTTCCCTCTGCATCTATTACTGACATTTCCAGGACCCACCGTCCTGCCTTCTGCCTCTCTTCTCCCAGGAAAAGATCTTAAGAGGTTGTGATGGCTGCTTTATTGGCGGCTTAGGCTATTTGGTAGGTAATAGGAAAGTTACAATGTAATCATCTGCCATCCACCTTGATTTTATTCTTTCACCCTCACCCCTGGTGTTCAGAGCTGACAGAGCTGAAGCTGAGTCTCAGTGTGTATAGATGTTAAAGCAAGGAAGATCGATAGTAGACAGCAGGAAGAACTTCCTGGTGGTGAGTAGACTGGCTTCCAGAATGGATTATTCAGAAATGATGGACGAATTGTCTCTGCCTACTCCAGCACAGAACTTATCCTGCCAAGAGTCTGGGAAGATGTTGGGATGGTCTCTGTAGGATTCTCCTACTTTATCCTTTTAAATTTCTGGGAGAAGTCAGCTGGAGACCAGAGCTCCTCTGAGACTGAGGTGGGAGGAGGATAAAGATTTAGCAGAAACTAGGGAGAAAATTTCTGAATTCAACTAGGATTAGCCTTTGAACCATAGGGAGAGGGCAACCAATATTTTCCAGCAGAAACTGAAAACCGCAGACTTGGGGAGAGTCTGGTGAGTTATGAAAGGCAATTCTAAAGAGTGAAATTGATCTGTGTTGTAAGGGATCTTTCCTCCTGCTTGTATTTTGTATCCCATCCACTCTGTCTAAAGTGAATAACAAACAGACCTTGAAAGGAAAAGGTCACAAATGGGCAAGATAGAGGGGAAGGCCGGGCAGGGGCAGGCAGGGTAGCCTGGCTGGCTGGTTTGAATGTTTGAGCACCTCTGACCAAGGTTGTCCCTGCGTAACCCTCTAGCCTACCACATTCCATTAGCAGCTAACCCAATAGAGCACAACCCATTAGCACCCCCTAGTACTGTGGAGCCCTCCAGAGTTGAATCCACCAGATCCTAGAGATGGATGGGAAAGACTCAGGAAGGTCAAAACAAACAGGTTTTGGAGTCTACAGACTTGGGTTTGCATCCAGGTTCCACTATGTGATTTTCAGGCAAACCACTTAACTTGTCTAAATGTCATTAAAATGGAGATAACCACAGGTGCTTCTTAGAGCTCTGGGAGGATAAAATGTGCACCTGTGTGTAGGGTGTATAATAGCTCAATATCTAACGAATAATAAGTGCTTGGGCAAGGCCCTTTCTCCTTCCTCCCCAAACACAGGAGCTCCCACAAAGCTCTTGGAGTTGTGCGCACAGGGGGTGAGGGCTGAGGAAGGGGACCTGACGGGGAGTGCCCAGCACAGTCTCCTTGAAGCCCGCTGGGCTCTACTGGGTCCAGGCAGGGATGGCCCAGCCCAATCCTGGTCCTGTGGTTCCCTGTCTAGGACAAAGATCAATCTATACTCAATGTGCAACTGCAAATGTATCCCAGGAAGCCATCACGGAGGTGTGTGTGGGACAAGAAGAGGTGAGCAGAATGGAGAGAGAAGCAGCAAGGCAGAAGGCAGCCAGCCACAAGGGCTGCAGAGATGTCAGCAGCACTTAAAGGAATGGACTCCTGGGTGAGAACTCCATTGCTTTTCCCTGGAGCTGGGGAGAATCCGCGTAAGGCAGTTCAGTCTCATAAAACATTAAAATAAATGCATAATCTGAGCAGAGAGGAAAGGCTGCTCTAGAAGAAACATAACCAGACAAAGGCGGGTAAGCGTCTGGCCGCTCCCAGGGCAGTGCAGTGCAGTCTGGCTGGCTGGTCTGGCACAGGGGCAGAGGAGTTGGCTGCAGATCAGGGGCTTGGCCTCTGGCCTGAAATGCCACACAGGGTTAAAGGATATATTGGCTGAGATCAAATAGCCACTGAACCCCAAGAGAAGGCCATATTGGAGCGGGGCTTGGGGGAGGATTGTGATGCACAGCAAAGACCGTGTCGGGGCGGGAGGAGGGAGAGAGGAGGAAAGAAAAAGAGGATGCAGAAGAGAAAAGATGGGGAGCTGAAGTCTTGGCAGCCCCACTTGGTGAAGATCAGAGCCACCGCTAGAATAACGACCTGCCATAGATTTAAGCTGTTTCTCAGAGTGTGGCAAGAAAGATGTAAATTACACATGAGGTCTAACTTCCTGGGCCAAGGGCTGGGAGAGGCTGGGAGGGACCTGGCAGAACAGAGCTCCTTTGTGGCCTGGGCTGGCCTCAGAGTTGTCTTTGAGGATATGTGAGGGGGAGGAGGATGGGGAGTTGTCAGCCCCAGCCCACGTAAGAAGGTTCAGGAGCACAGTCTACAGAGAGAGGCCCAGCTACTGGAGGAGCAGGACCAATGCAGCCAGGATTAGGATTGCGGCACTTAAATGTGCACACTATTCTGAGAGTGGGCTCATAAAATCAGGAAGATAAATATTCTTCCGCCCAAAGCCTCAGGGACTCACTGAGCCCTGGATCGTAAGAGATAGTGGTGGTATCAGAGGGGTAGGCTCCTCCCAGCAGGTGTGGGGTGGGCAGAGCCCTGTCTGTTGCTCCTGCCCCGGCAGGGGCGGCTCACTGAGGAGGCACCCAGTCCCTCCTGCAGCAAGTGCTTCCCCTATTTCTAAGAACTGGGTCCTCCTGAGACTAGAGCTTCTGGAAGGCTGAGTCTCCAGGCCTCTAGGGCAGAAGCAAGACTGAGCCTTCCTCTCATGTCCCTGCCCCCGACCCCACCCAGGCCCTGACCTCATGCCTGATCACCAAGCTCCATCTGCTCCCTAAGGACCTGGCGGGAAGGCCCCTGGGGCAGACAGGGGCTAAGGGGCCACTTTCTCACTGTCTCCTGAGGATATATCTGAAGGGGAAGGATTGATGGATCCAGGAAAGACCAGGAAAGATGCCAGCACTAGACAGAATCTCTGAATTTCTGAGTTTGTCTTCTCTGGGGAGAAAGGAGGGGGAGAGCTAACAGAATAGGGAGGGGGGCAGTCACTCTGAAACTTGTCCCCTACCATTTTTTTCTCCTATGGAAACAGAACTAGAGAAAATGGACTCAACACTTTGAAACTGGAGAGCCTCCAGTTCGAGTCACATCTGAGGAAGAATGTGCTGCCTGAAGAAGCAAACACTGGAATTGGTGAATGAGGAAGAAAGCAAGATAAAATCTCTTTTCTAGATAACTTATATGACAGAGGCTTTCAAACTTTATTTTAGCAATAAAATGTAGCAAAGCCTTCCTCGAAGGCATCCTTCCCCGGAATCCCGATATGTACACAGATGAACAGGAGCTGCTCACGTGGACACGAGAGTGGACGCTCAGACGTCTGCCCGCTTGGCCTGCCATGCCCACCACCCTCTCCAGCCTCTCCCTCTACCCACCACCACCAAGAGGCCGCTGGGGGCACCGCCATGGAACCCTAAGACACGGAGGAGCTCCGCTTCAAATTCCTGCTGTCAAACACCTCCTCCCAGACCCCTCCATGCAAACATCCTGGAGCAGGGCAAGCCCACTGCTTCTGTATTTGTATTTATGTTGTTGTTACTAATGACACCAACCCAGCCTTGACAGGCTCTTCCAGCCCTTAAGAATCAACCGTATCTTTGGACCCTGGGCACAGGCTCCAGCGCACGGATATTCCCCAGCCCTGCCTCACCACTCACCTCCTTCTCTCCACAGATGTTGCTGATGATGGAGCTGGAGGCTGGGCTGGACGATGGCCCGAGGACAGCGACCACCCCCTTGGGGAGGATCTGACACACTGCAGCCAGCGGCAGGGACAGGGAAAGAAGCAAGGCACTCATCAGGTCAGGCTTGGGCCACGGCCCAGTCCTCTCCTCTTCACCCGCTGCCCCCTCACCACCTACCCATCCGCTCCCCAGGCCCCTGCTCCAACGCTTCCAAACCCAGAGTCTCTCCTTCTCCCCTGGACGACTGGGCTCCAGGACAGTTTTATTGGAGTTTATGGACGGCATTAAATGAGGAAATGACCCAGGTTATGACAACATACGGCCACAGCCAACAGGGTGTATAAATTGTCTGGACTGTCACTGAAGGACAGAGGCTAATGGAGCAAACCTGCAGATTCCATCCCGCGGCCCGGCCTGGCCTGCAGGGGGGTAGGGGGAGCCCCAGCACAGCTGCTGCATTAGTCCTCCCAAATATAAAGAGAGTATAGGAGGAGGAAGGCAGGCAGGCAGAGGTACGAAGGAGGGCGAGGATGACACAGACAGGAAGAGAGCAGGTGCAGCTCAAGTCAAAGGGAGCAGAGGCAAGAAAAGAGGAGAGAAGATGGGAGGCAGGGACAGAGCAAGAGGCAGAAAGGAGTCTCATCTGTCAATGCCCCCACCGTTCACTTCGTCCCACAGCCTGGCACATTCCCTCCCGCAGGCAGAGCAGGTCCCGTCCTGACAGACCAGCATGGCTGGGATCTGGCCTTTCCCTCCTGCACTGAACACTTGCTCACCTGTCCGGGATCAGCTCCGACACCACCTTCTCCTTAGACCTTCCTGGGCTTATTTATTTATGTATTTATTTATTGAGATGGAGTCGCACTCTGTCACCCAGGCTGGAGTGCAGTGGTGCAGTCTCGGCTCACTGCAACCACCGCCTCCCAGGTTCAAGCGATTCTCCTGCCTCAGGAGTAACTGGGATTACAGGCACCCACCACCACGCCTGGCTAATTTTTGTATTTTTAGTAGCGACAGGATTTCACTGTGTTGGCCAGGCTGGTCTTGAACTCCTGACCTCGAGTGATCCACCTGCCTTGGCCTCTCAAAGTGCTGGGATTACAGGCATGAGCCACCGCACCCAGCCACTGGGCTCCTTTAGATGGAATTAACACTGCCTTCAGCTCCCAAGGCCTGGGGTTCATGCCTCTAGTCTAAGACACTGTATCTATTTTGCTTTGTTGTTTAGAACTCTCCTCTCACTAGATTTCAAACCTCTTAAAAACAGGAACTGAGCCACATTTACTCCTAATCCCCACTTCTCACCTCTTCAGTGTCCGGCACAGTATCTTCTAGAAAGTAGGAAGCCCAGCTCAGATTTGCTGAGTGAATGTGTGAAGGAATGGGATGTGTAATCAGAAGAGGGGGAGAGAATCTAAGATTTTAAAATGCTAGAGACTGAGAAAGGGAGGACGGGAGAAAGAGGGAAACGCAGGGAGAGAGGACAGGAGAGAATTCTCAGTGCACACACTAGGGTATCAGAGCCAAGGGGCCGCCCCTCAGAAAATGCAGTTGAGCTTCCCACTGCATCCTTGTCTGCAAAACTCAAGGCTTAACTCCATATGTATTTTCTTCCTACTCGTATTAGGAGTCAGGCAGAGCAATTTCCCTGGGCTAGCAATTGAGGTTAAGGGACTAGTACAAGGTTTCTTATTGAACCAGCTGCAAAGCCACACTTGCCATGTGGATGCTTTCTCCTGGGTTAGAGTCCAACACAGCCAGGTGAACACCAGGGTTCAAATCCCAGCATTGCAATTTACCATATGAACTATAGATCTCGGAGTCTTCTCTTAGCTTAGGGCTTGGGCAGGCATCCCACAACATCCCAAAATCTCAGCTGACTGGAAGACTCATCAGTACTAAGTATCTGGCCGAGGGGGTGATGATCAGGCTTCATCTCTGAAGAGCCTCTTCAAAGTCCAAGCTATTTCCATGGGGGTTATCTCATGTGACCTCAGCCAACTTAACTCTTACAGCCTGCTAGGTGCTTTAAGTTCATCATCCCATCAGATCCCTACAACTGCCTTGTGGGAGTGGGGTCTTATCTCCTGATTTTACTGGTAAGGACACAGCACCCTACAGATGTGAAGTGCCTCCGCTCTGGTCACACACCTAATCAAGGCCAGAGCTGGCATCTGGATTCAAGTCTCCTGACCCACATCCAGGGTTCATGTTCCTCTCTCCTAGCCACTTACTTTGTCTCCACTGCCCCCTGCAGCCAGCCACTCCTACACCCAGCTCTTCTCAGCCTCTTACAGTGGAGGTCCCCCCGCCCACCTCGTCTGCTGAATCCACTTTCTCCAAGGTCACCATGACCTGTTATCCCTTCTCATCCTGTTCTCTTTCTGTAGCACTTGTTGTTCTGATTGCATTGTTCTTTAGAATTTCCTAACACCATCCAATCTGGATTTTCCTCCAGTTCTCTAGTCAGTCTTTCTCTCAGCGCTGACTCCTCTTCCTTCTCCCACCCACCAAATTCGGGATTTACCCATGACTCACTCTTCCTGGGCCATTTTACCATTGCCTACGGCCTCCACCCTTGTCTCTGCCCAGATGACCCTGCACTCTCATCTATGTGCTGGGTCACAAAGTCAAGTTCCAACCACCTGCTGGATGTTGCCACAGGGCCTTCCCTCTGGCATCTCGCACTCAGTTCTGTAAGAGCTTGGAGTCTGATGCATGGCTGTCTGGGTTTGGGTCTCTGTCACTTACTAGCTGTGAGACCCTGAGCAAATTACCAAACCTCTGGGCCTGTTTTCTCACCTACAAGATACTAACAGCATCTCTCTTGTAAGGTTGCTGTGAGAATTAAAGTGAATTAATACTTAACACTTAGAATGGTACCTGACACGCTACATGACCCTTTTCTTATTATCCCCCCGTATCAGATTTGTTATATATTTTTCACAGTCTGATTGGATCTCCATACTTCTATGAGGAAAATTCATTTCTATCTCCACTTTACAGCTGGGGAAACTGAGGCCTACAAAGTTTAAGTAACTTGTTTAAGATCACACAGGTAATATAAGGTCGGACTGGGCTTGAACTCGGGGATCAACCTAGCACCAAAGCCAGTGCTCTTGTCCACTCTACTCCTCTTAGCTCCTCAAGCTCAAAGCCACAGTCATCCTGGCCTCTTTCTTGCCTTCCCTCACTAAAGCTGTCCACCTGCTTTACCAGCCAGGGACCAGGTTCCGACCATCTGACCTGCTCACTCTCTGCCAGCCCTTCCTTCCTACGTCTACTGCCATGGTTCAAGGTCAACCCCTCTTTATAACCTGCCCTTCTAAGGGATCTCTCTGTCTCCAGGATTCTTCATTTCCAATCCATTCTTTAAACGGTGGGGCAAATTATAGTCCTAAAACATAGGAGTGCTCCCCCAAGGCAGAGAACCTGTCTTATTTACGTCTGTGTCCTCCATACTTGGAACAAGACCTGACTCAGAGTCATGTGGCCAATAAACAGTTGCTGAACCACACTGAGGCCCCCTCAACACCTTCCATGGAAAACGGGAAATAAACTAAATGTATAATCATAAGGGAACAGCTATATAACATGTGGGTGGTATGCCCAAATGGAATATTATTTAGGCATTTAAAATACTTATGAACAGTTTATAATAGTATTAAAATATTTATGTAATAATACTAAGAGACAGAAGCAGGATATAAAATTATATGTATATCTATACGAAGGCTACAGCTAAGCAAATACAGAGAATACTTACACATTGAGGAATGATTATGAGAAGATGTTATTAAAGACAACATTTACTAAGTGTTAATTATGGCCCATTCGAAGCACTTTTACAGGAACTGACTTATTTAATTCCCAAAATGACCTGATGAAATAGGTACTATTACTGTCATTCTCATTCTACAAGTACAAAAACAAGACAGAGAAATTAAAGAGCAGAGTCGAGATTCAACAGCTCCACCCATTTCCCCAAAGACCAGCCCCTTCACCACTGCACCACACAGCCATCCCCAGCAAGTGGCAATTAACTGGGATGTTTGTAGATTGCCTTGGCCATTGGAACACTGAGTTATTTTCTTCCCTTTTTTCATTTCACTACTTTCTATAATGAGCATGTATTCCTTTTTATAACATATTATAAAAAATACAATGCTATAATAAAAGCATTCTTCTGACGAGCAAGTAAAATTCGAGTGACTCTGGTCTCCTTAAGTCCTATCTTTGCAGCCTCTTCTCCCACCGTGCCGTCTCCCGCTCCATGCCAGCTCACCTAGAACATACTCTGTACATATTTTCCTGCCTGATCCTGTTCCCAAATGGTTATCTCTAGACCAGGGGTTCTTAACCTGTAGCCTGGGGTCTGTGGGTAGAAGTCAGGGGTCTGTGAACACTTGCAGGGGGAATTGCATCATTCTTTTCTCTAACCCCTAAGTGAAATGTAGCATTTCTTTCCATTTTGAATGTAGGCAATAAACCACAGTATGTTAATAGCACCTGTGACTTTGTTTCCCACAGAAATCACCAAAGTTTTCGTATCACACTTCAGGGCTAAGGATATCTTGAAATACCAGTTATATTCATTATTACTTCAAAATTATGGTAGTAGTTAGACTCGATGCTGGGCTTGGCTATTTAATACATTAATGAAGAAGCACATATATTAGTATACCACTACTAAAATATAACTGCATTTCCATATAGCTGGTTTTCACAGTCATCCTATCCATTTTATCGGATTTCTGTTGTTTATTTTCTGTCCTTTTTTATTAATAAAAATGTTTGTATTCATTTAAAAACATTTATCTGAGAAAGGATTCATTAGCATCTCCAGACTACCATGGTCTAGGCCTTCTCTTGCCCTCTGCCTAGCAAACTCCTACTCACACTTCAGCATCCAGCTCAGATCTTGCTCCTGGGCCAGAAGGCCTCTCTCCCTCCCTATATTGACAGCACACTGTGGCTCTGAGTCAGCTGCGTTTAGGAGACAGTGCAGCTTCCTTACTCTCTGAATTCCTGGCCAGCCTCTGTCCCAAGCACCCTGGTGACGCTGGGTCCCAACAGAGGAAAGTTCCTCCTGAAAATAAATTCTCAGAGAAGGCCACGATTCCTTATTCCCAATTCCAAAGTCCAAAAGGCTCTGAAACTTGATGTTTTTCATCAAACTCAGTTGTTGGCAAAATCTGATCTCAACAGACAGATATAAAGCTATTTACAATGTGTGAGTATTTGAATGTAAGCATGCATGTGTTTGAGTATGGGATTACTGGAGATTCAACTTTATATATGGTACATGCACCACACAACCGTTCTTTTGTTTTTGTGTGTTTGTTTGTTTGTTTTTTTGAGACAGTGTCTCACTTTGTCACCCAGGCTGGAGTGCAGTGGAGCAATCACAGCTCACTGCAGCTTGAACCCCTGGGCTCAAGCAATCCTCCTGCCTCAGCCTCCCGAGTAGCTGGGACTACAGGTACATGCCACCATTCTTGGCTAATTTTTTATTTTTTGTAGAGATGGGGTCCCACTACATTGCCCCGGCTGGTCTTAAACTCCTGGCCTCAAGCAATCCTCCCACTTCAGCCTCCCAAAGTGATGGGATTTACAGGCATGAGCCACCATGCCCAGCCCCTCAACCTTCCCCATGTCTCACTCCGGATTCTACACACCTCAGGCCTCAAGGGTTTGTGGGCCTGTGCCTGCCATTCTGAGCTCCTCAAACACATTTGTCAATGTGTCCATCTCCCTCAGTGGATCATAAACGGCCTTGAGAACTAGCATCGTGTCTATTCAGCCCTGGCAAAAAGAAATTGTTCAATAGATGTTTGCTCAACTGAACTGAAATGATCCCAAATGAGTCCAGTGGAACTGAATTATGGTCTTACCAGCGGCTACGGCCCAGGGATTTCCTGGGATCTGGGAATTGGTCTTTTGTTCCCTATGAAGGGTGCCCTGCTCAGTAGAAATGGAAATCATTTATAAAGGGCCTCAGCTCTGGAACCCCTGTACGCTGATTCTGCAAGCTTTGGCCGTGTGAGCAGTTTGCAGGAGGCACAGGAAGGGAAGGAGATGCATTTACCTCTTCCTCTCAGGCAGCGGAGGAGTTGGAAGGCTCAGCTGCTGGAATAAAAGGCCACGATGGGGTATGGTGGCCCCATGGAGGAACTTCTTCTCAAAATGCTAGCACTGGCATGGATTGGAGACTCCTTAGAAGCCCAGGCTGGACAGGGATGGTGGCATGAGGGGTGTTGTGGAACTTCCTCCTTTCCTGTGTCTTCACAGGGTCCCTCCTCTGGACAGAGAGCAGTTCAGGGAGGGGAGGGTGCGGCTGTGTCACAGATGGTTCAGAGGGGTTAATGGTAAGTGCCACTGACTGTAGCCCCCTCCAGGGAAGGAGCAGCTTCCTGGATGGACCCAGGGGCCAGATCCTCCTGCCTGACAGTAAGCAGCTGCTCAGTGTTCTCTGGTCCCAGGTGGTAAACAACCCTGGCCCCGCAGGGCCCACAGAGCTGTGCACTGGAGAGAGGCTGGGAGTCCTTCATGTGGAAGCACTTCCCAATGCTGCAGCCTGAGTGGAGCAGACGGTACAGTCTCCCTCTGAGCCTGTTCATACTGCACAGAGTACATGTAAAGCCCTGGTGTCCCAGGGCAAGGCAAACAATTGCCTCAATCACTTCCGAAGAACCATCTCCTCTCTTGTGCTAAAGCTGTCAGGAACGCATTCCGTTCTGAACTCTCTGGGAGTAGAGAGCGGACTAAATGGATTGGCCTTGCTGGCCCTGGAGCCGAGGAAGAAATGTGTGAGGGAGGGAGTGCCACGCCCCATGACGGGCCCCCTGGTGTCCAAGAACTCGAGACAGCCATCACTTTTCCTCACCAACAGCGTATCACACAAAGCCTTCACCTGGTCCCAAGATACCGTGTAGGCAGCAATACCATTTACTGGGGCTTTCCAAGTGCCAGGCACACATGCCACCTGAATTCCTACAGCAACCCTGAGAGGGAGGAGTCACTATGCTAATTCCACTACTACTAGGTAACATTTATGGAGAGTACACACTATGCCAGGCACTGGTCTAAGTCTTCTAAGCACCATCTCATTTAATCTTCACAACAACCTCATGAAGTGAGAACTCTTCTTATTCCCACTTTACAGAAGAGGACTGTTGGGCATAGGAGAGAAGCTCAGGATGCTGGTAGAGCCAGGATTAGAATCCTGGTGCATCCAACTCCAGAACTTCCTCTACACTGAAGCCAGGCTCTCTCCTCTGCCCCCACGTACACTCTGTTTCAGCCATACTGTCTGTCACTGCATCCCAATGCATCCCTTTTTTTTCTGCCTTAAGCCTTTGCTCATGCTATTATGCCATCTACCTAATGCCTTCTTCTCTCTCTTCATCGACCAACATTCTAAGATATGGCCAGGGGCCTCATCTGACCCCATAGCCTGCTCTGCCTACCTCCTAGTTCTGACCTCCTGCTCCCCTGTCTGAGCCACTCATTGGTACATTCTCTGGAGAGCCACCTAAGACGATGTCATTTTGCAGATGTGTGCATCTGAACTTCTTCCTGGAGAAGATCTTGAACCTCAGTTTCCCCATCTGTAAAATGAAGGGGTTGGACCAGATGATTTCTAAGTACAGCTATTCAATGCATGACTGAGCCCACATCATGCCCATGATGTGGGTAGCTCTGAGAAGGGGAGTAAGGAATGTGTGCTGAATGACTCATCACTATTTGCATGCCTTTCTCTTCTGGCTTCTTACTTTTTTTTCCTTAAGCCAACTTCAATTGATGCTGTTGAACTGAAGGAGGGATGCTAGCCCTCACTTCTTAGAGGCAGCTCTGAATCACCAGAGGTCATGCTCGTGGAGCCTGAGAGAAATTCAGAAGCCTGTGCAGGAGGTGCAGCCACGGGGAGCCGGAACACTATGCACCGTGCTCCCTCTGAGTGCTGGAGCCACGAGAGGCCCGGATAACCAGGGCGCCTCTAGTTTCAAGGGGAAACTGTGGACAGCTGATAGCATGCTTGGCCTCACAGAGACAAACTGAGGCACAGGTGAGGGGTTGACAGGGAAGCCCCTGCTTCTGGGTCTGCAGGAAATTAAACCTCAAACTGGTTCCAGCAGCAGCAGGGACGGAGCCTCGGGTTGTTTGAATGGTAAAGGGTGGTGCTTAAATACATGAGCCGCAGGAGAAACGCTGATCTGTAGGAACAGAGGAGGGCGACGCTTGTGGTAGCTCCCTGCAGAAGAAAGGCTGAGGCTCAGATGAGACACGGGTGGAAAAAAAGGAAGGGCCAGGTGGGACAGGAGCTGACCTAATAAGTCTTGTCCATCCCTGTTATTTTAGATCTGTGGGCTGTGTAGAAGGAGTTAGAAAGTCAAACATGAAGAGCCTGGGGCTATAATGGTGGAAGAGCAGAGGTGGGGGATGTCAGATGCAGGCTGGAGAAAGCTTTACAAGTGACCCTCACTTTAAATAAACCCATTATATGAAAATCTGTCTATTTGAACCCAAGAGAACAGGGGGTGATTTCCTCCTCATATCTTTCCAGTTTCCAGGCTGGCTATTAATTAATGCCCCGTGTGATACTTTCCATCTCGGAGCCTCGCTTTCAACCATCAGACGAGGGGGCTGACCTCTGGCTTCCAGCATCGTTAGCTTCTATACACTTCATAATCTTTGATTCTTGAAATAACCATTGCTTCCCTCAACTGACTCTCCCACCCTGAACAGGATTCATTAAGTGTGATGTGGACGGAGCTTTCTGAAATCCCCATTACTCAAAGTAAGGCACAACTGTGCCCTGGTAGAGTGCTACAGCCCCAACTTCAATCAGAGCCTCTGCTTTCCACAGTCAAAGGCATCATCACTAGGGTCTCTTTCATCCCCCTGAAGCAGAGTTCCTGGCCACAGGGTGACAGGTGTAGGGTTAGGGCAATTGTCCAGGACCCCAGATCCACTTGCATTTTTTTAAATTAACAATGCGAATTAGCCCCGGGCCACTAGCCCAGGGCAAACCACGGCCTTTGGCATTGGGCAGCAGCTGGCTTGAGGAGGCTCAGCACAACTTTCAAAGGTTCAGAGCTATCAGATGCATCAAGCCCAGAAAACTAGAAAGGGAAGGGGAATATCCAATGACGATGGATGCTGACATTAGGCAGGCCACTGGAGAACAGCCCTGGAGACAGTGCTGCCACATAAGTAGGGCTGAACTTTGAAACAGAAGAGAGAGGGGGAGGCTGGCAATAAGTTGGGAGGAAGCCTGTTCAAATGTGGGGTGAGAGAATAAAGCCAACAACAAAAGCCACAGCTGCCACTTCCTGAAGGCCTGCTATGTGCGGTGCCGAGCATTTCACCTACACTGTTGCGGGGAGTGCTCCCCGTGACCCTATGAGGCAATGCTACCATCGCTCCCATTTATGAATGAGGAAACAGAGGCACAAAATGGTTTAACAGCCTGTCTACGTCACACAGCTAATACATGGGAGACCCAGGATTTAATCCTTGTCAGTCTGGTTCTAAAATCCATGCTCTGAATTTGTATACCACACAGCCTCACCAAAGGAAGGATCACAGTGCTGTGGGCTCTCCTCCACCCAGAGATCCTGTCTCCCTCCTCCCTTCCTTCCCCAAACACAATCGCTGCCCCACCGTGCAATAGCCAACAGGTGGGAGGTGCTTAAGCTGCAACCCACCTGCCCCCTTACTTTGGGAGGGAAAGAACTGGGCTGGAGCCTTTCAATGAACCTTACCTGGGTAGTGTTTAAAACCCACTGCGGAGGAGCACTCTGGCTTCAGGTGAAAAGCCTTTGGAGTGGGAAGTTCCAGAAGTTCCCTTTTCTAACAAATGCTAATCATACCTCAAACACACTGAGATGTAAAAACTGAACTGAGGGCCACTTGCTAAGAAAATACCTGGTGCCTAAAAGAAGCCCATTAAAAAGATGCCCAAAGTTCTATAAGGTGGAATAAAGATATCCGTTTCCTTTATTTCCCTGATTGATCTGGCTCAATAGTTTAGATATATTGACTTTACTAAGTCAGGCTGCATGGGTCACTAAAGAGGAAATTTACATCTGCTAATGATGCCATCCATCATGGGCAAATCTTGGCTCCCTCATTTCTGCCAGAGAAACCCCAAAGAACCAAAGAAGAGAGGGGCTGGCTTTTCAAAGTATGGACTACTGAACTATTTAGAAATCTGGACCCTTGTCTGAGACCTGGCCCCCTGGACAAGGAAACACTGTGGACTGGACTGGGGGTTCACAAGGAGTTGTTGCTGGCATTTCTGATTTCATTTGCAAGATACTGGGAAATCTGAATCTCCCTTCCATTATACTGGAAATTAACCTCCATGACAACTAGGATTCTTGTCTGTTCCCTGCTGAATCCTCATGGCCTAGAATAAAATATAATAGGCACTCACTAAACACTTATTGACTGAATGAATACATGAGCGACTATTCTGGCCTTGTTCCTCCATGCCTTCTTGGGGAGGAATCTGTGCCTATAGATCCTGTTGGCCTCAATGGCCCTGTTCTATATGGTATGGCCCTCCCTCAGTCATAGGACCAGGAGGGACCAGGAGTAGACACTCTCTCCAAAGGTAGTTATTAGGCAGCCTGGCCAACACCTGCAACTTGTGAGACTGGCCCCACTGCAAGTCGAGCTGGTCCAATCAGAGCCAGACCTTGGGGACACACACTAAGAGGCACTGGGGGAAGCTGCCACTGATGTGTGCCCTAAAGAGAGACTGAAAACCACCTGAGGGCAGGAGCACATCTGTCTTATTTCCTGCTTTGTTCCCAATGCCTGATATCCTGAATTATGCCTGAGATAGAGTCAATGCTCAATAAAAGTTTCTGAATGAATAAACAGAGAGTACATCAGGTCTGGGTAGTCATTATGGACAAGTACATGATGAATAAAACAGGGAACCCAAACTAAGAGAGAGGGAAGAGCCTGGATCTAACAGCACAGGAGCATGAAGGAAGCTGTGAGAGGGAGAAAGGCTAGGGAGTCTCCAGAGCCACCGCCTGCCTCACTTCTTACCTTTTCTGGATCTCACAATACCCCACATGTGATGCTTGGGCCGGTGTGGATGTACTGATTTTCCTGCAACCCTAACAGCCCAGGCTGGAGCTTTGCTGGATCCTCAGATGGAAGAACAGATGTATTTGAGCAAGTTGTTCTTTTGTTTTGTTTACTTATTTTTGCCACCGAGGGTGGTCAAAGGTTGAAATAAGTTAGAAAGGGAGGAGATGGGGACTCTTCAAAGTTTTAGGGAATAGATACTATTATCTCTGATTTGAGGGGCTCTTCTCCTGCCCTCTGAACTGGAGCTGTTCCATTTCTAGCTTAGCCACAAGCCACCAGCCCACTAACTTGGGCTTAGTCTTGTAAAGTTGTCAAGGTAATACGAACAGCAGGCCGGAGGATTGCAGGGAGGTGTCGTGGACTGTGCGCTGGGCACACAGGGTCCAGGACCAGCTCAGCCATTGACTAGCTCTGTGGTCTGGCAAATGATTCAATGGTTTCGAACCTCAGTTTCTTTTCTAAAGTGGAGGGGATAACACTTAACTCTTAGGTGAGAATTAAAAGCAGTACCCAGCACATAGTAGGGGCTCCATATATGTGACTTGAGCGACCTACTACGTACACCTGTAAAACACCGCAATTCACAGATTTTCCTATATTTAAAATAATTTAAATCTCACAATAGGCTGGGCACAGTGGCTCACGCCTGTCATCTCAGCACTTTGGGAGGCTGAGGTAGGAGGATCACTTGGGGTCAGGAGTTCAAGACCAACCTGGCCAACATGGCGAAACCCCATCTCTCCTAAAAATACAAAAATTATCTGGGCATAGTGGCACACCCCTGTAATCCCAGCTACTAGGGAGGCTGAGGCACGAGAATCACTTGAACACGGGAGGCAGCTGCAGTGAGCTGAGATCACACCACTGCACTCCAGCCTGGGCAACAGAGCAAGACTCTGTCTCAAAAAACAAACAAACAAACCTCACAACAACCTACAAGACTTGCAAAATAGAGCCTAGTATTCCTCTTTTAAAGATGAAGAAACTGAGGTTTGGATAGGATAGGATAAGTGACTTACTGACTTATCTGAGGTTACCCAGAGAGTGAGTGGTCAAATTCCATCCCAAGTCCCAGTTTCTCCCACAACACCGCCCTTAGCATAAGAAAGCAAGGTAAGCAGTCAGATGTGTAGTGGCTAAGATACCCTCGGGCTGGCCGTCTCTCTTATCGCACACGAGATTTCATTCAGGGACGTGTGGACAAAATGTCCAGAAGATGAATCAATCAATATATGAAGCAATGAATGAATGAATGAATGAATGAATGGGTATCCTGTCTTAATTCTACTCCACACGTGATTCGCAACAAAACCTGGGAATCTCATCCAGGCTGAGAGCTTCACAGGACCTCCTGGTTCAAGTTCCTCTCCTTCCGCTGGAAATATCGATATCAGGTATCTCAGAGGCCTGGTGACTGATGGGTGCAGCTCACACCACCGCTCATCCATCCCCTCAGCAACGGAAGAGGCAGCCCTGCCCAGTCTACGTACTGGTTTCTGCAGTCTCGTACTCGCTGTCTCTGAGAAGCTCAAAGATGTCCACTTCGACCTTGGCCTTGCCCAGCCTCTCAGGAGCGCGGTTGATGCGGTTCTTGGCCAGGGTGATGGAGAGCCGCTCCCCTCTGCTGCACTCCATGGGGTCGTCCAAGATAGCAGCTGTGGGCAGGCAACCACATGGAGACAATTGGTACTCCACCGTTACTGTCACCCTCCTCCTTCTCCAGCCTCCCCCTGCTGCCACCTTCCTCTTCCAGGCAGCGCCCCAAGTCTCTCTCCATCCTGCCATGCTCAGAACCGTCCCCCAGGGCAAATTCTGTCCAAGCTGAAGGGTCTCGGTTTGCAGCCAGGTATACAGCAGTGAATTCTAACGTGGATGCATGCCTCAGGAACCCTGTAATACCAGAGCAGGCCACTAGGGGTCCTCTCTGCACGAGGTCCCCAGGTCCAGGCA
The DNA here is from genome assembly GCF_024542745.1 of Macaca thibetana thibetana. Lineage (NCBI taxonomy): Eukaryota > Metazoa > Chordata > Mammalia > Primates > Cercopithecidae > Macaca > Macaca thibetana. Next base: position 112,561,588 of record NC_065591.1, on the reverse strand, counting down.
TCCTGATACTTGGATACCTGTCTCCATGCACACAGGTAAGCAGGCATTGTACAAAGCGAGGCAGGTAGTGGCTGTCCTTTGAAATGGTATTCGGAACATATGAGAAACTCTCCCTGAGGTGAGAGAGGGTTAAAGGATGCCAGGTCTGTGAGGGAGGGCTGTGGTCTCAAGGAGCAGCTGCCAGACACTGCTGAATGCTGGCTCCCCAGGCTCTGACACCGATGGGCCATGCTGCCAACGTGAGCTACTTAGTTTCTCTGAACCTCTTTCCTCACTGAACATTAGAAAGAGTAGGACAACCTCACAGGGTTGGTGTGAGGATTCACTAAGATAATGTATGGAAGTGGCACAGCACACAGATTTAATCAGTGTGACTTACTCAGTGTGGATGACTGCAGTGGTGTAATACCAACAGTTGCCCAACTTCTGGGAGCAGTGTTAAGGATAAGTGTTATGGTATCACAGACAACTGGCGTCCAATCCCAGCTCCAGCCCTCCACAGCTCTGGGACCTCAGTTGCCTCACTTTTAAGGAAGTGGAGAGAGCCTTGGGCTATTGTGAAGATTACAGGATATGGCATGGGCTCAACACAGTATCTTGCATGCAGTAGGCACTCAATAAATCTAGCTACAGAGATTCTTAATTCTCTTGATGCAGATGTTACAAAAATGAAGATCACCAAAAACTTGTACACAAATATAAGCAGCATTATTCATAATTGCCAAAAAGAAACCCAAATGTCCATAAATTGATGGATAAATAAAATGTGGTTTACCCATACAATGGAGTATTATTCAATGATAAAAAATAGCAGGTACTGATACATGCTACAATATGAATGAACCTTAAAAACACTATGCTAAGTGTGGCTGGACACAGTGGCTCATGCCTGTAATCCCAACACTTTGGAAGGCTGAGGTGGGCAGATCACTTGAGGTCAGGAGTTTGAGACCAGCCTGGCCAATATGGTGAAACTCTGTCTCTACTAAAAATACAAAAATTAGCCGGGTGTGGTGGCATGATGTCTGTAATCCCAGCTACTCGGGAGGCTGAGGTAGGAGAATCACTTGAACCCAGGAAGTGGAGGTTGCAGTGAGCTGAGATAGTGTCACCTCACTCCGGCCTGGGTGACAGAGCGAGACTCCATCTCAAAAAACAAACAAACCATTAGGCTAAGTAAAAAAAGCCACACACACACACAAAATACATATTGGACAGTTCCATGAATATGAAATGTACAGAAGAGCTGAATCCACAGAGGCAGAAAGATTTGTGGTTGCCTAGGGTTAGGAGAAATGGGGAGTGTCTGCTAATGCATGTGGTGTTCTTTTTGGGGGTGATGAAATGTTCCTAAAATTGTGATAATGGTTGCACTACTCTGTGAATATATGAAAAAACCACTAAATTATACATTTTAAGGAATTATGTGGTATGCAAGTTATATCTCAATAAAGCCATTATATTAACAGAAATAACAGAAATATCAACCTTATCTTTCAGAGGTTGAGAACTCAGAAAAGCAACACAGGGAATCAAGCCAAATAAATTTCACTGACACATGGCCCTTGAATGTCTGGTGGACACAGAGATCCAGGTTCTATGATGTCCTTTCTGTGCATTGCTCCATACTCACTATAATCCATCCCACAAACCCAACATCAGGACACAGAATATTGCAAAACATTTTTTCCTTGATTTGTGGATTTATTTACATGCATAACTTCATTGAATAATAAAAGTTAAATGTCATTTACTCATGTTGGCCATGCATGGGGCTACAGAGGTACACCCAAGTCCGAGGCAATCTAGTGGACTTCTGGGAATTAACTAGCAAAGTCCACGCACACCTGGGTGATCAGTCACCTGTAGAAGTGACCACAGCACCATAAATGTGACTGAAGAGCCTGGGAACATTTAAATCACCCCCACACCCCCACCTCAGGGAAGCATGACTAGATTGAGGTGGCTACTGAGAGAGTAGAAACCGAGACAGTCACACCGTGGCATAAAAGAATGACAACCTTGGAACTAGAAAGGAAGCAGGGCAGCCTAGAGGAATGCTTCTCAAATGGTGCTCCCTGGCAGGCCCCTGAGTTCCTCCAAGAAGTGGAGGGGAGGCTGCCTGGGATCTCCAGCCCCATACCAGCTCCAACCATCACAATTCCACCTGCATCCATTTTAGGGGGTGGGGTTCCACATAAGAGTTGATGTGGGAAAAAAATGTTTTGCTATTAAAAATACATAGGGGCTGGGCATGGTGGCTCACACCTGTAATCCCAGCACTTTGGGAGACTGAGGCAGACAAATAAGGTTGGGAGTTCGAGACCAGCCTGACCAACATGGAGGAAACCCCGTCTCTACTAAAAATGCAAAAAAAAAAAAAAAAAAAAAAAAAAGGCAGGCATGGTAGCGGGCGTCTGTAATCCCAGCTACTCGGGAGGCTGAGGCAGGAGACTCTCTTGAACCCGGGAGCTGGAGGTTGCAGTAAGCCGAGATTGTGCCACTGCACTCCAGCCTAGGCAGCAAGAGCAAAACTCTGCCTCAAAACATATATATATAAAAAATAGGAAAAAATCAGCCAAGCTGTAGAAGAAGGAAAAGAGACATCTAAAGTGTCAGGAACTGGCAGTGCCATCCAGCATAAGTTAGACAGACACTGGATCCATGACACACGAGCTTTACATTAAGCTACAATGTCAGCATAACCACTTAGTGGACACTATCTCACTTAATCTCTGTAACAATTCCGTGAGGCAGATGTTTTATCTTCACTTGGACACGAGGAGTTGGAGGTCAGAGAGGTCATGATCTGCCCGTTCTCACAGGTTTGAAGCATGACAGAGGAGGGAGATGAGCCCAGGTCAGTCTGACTCCAGACCCTGCACCCTGGCCACAGCTTGTCTTCCTTTTTTAAAAAAAAAAAACTCAAGGATTTGCTGCTAAGCAGGGGTGCGCTAAGGAGCGTGCATGAGCCTTCTAGGGACTGTAAAGGAAGCCTCCTTTTACAGACTGTAAAGGAACCCTAAAACACCAATAGCAACAGGCTTGCCCCTGGACCTCTGAAAACTCTCTCAGGGAACTTCCCCTCCTGCCTTCTCCCTGTCCTCCCTCCACCCCAGTGACACGGTGTTTAGACTGTGGAGGCAGCTATCCTTCCCTCTGGGCCAAATGAGCTCACTGTTACAACGTTTCCATCTACAACCTACTAACTATTTAACAATCACTTGTAATAAGATAAATAAAGTAGTAAAATAATCTCTCAGAAAATGAGCATGTCCGCTGCAGGTCTGGGAACTGGGAATGTTTTGATGTAGTTGTTCATGTTTCAGAGTCACGCTGGGCCTGCCTCTGCCTCATCAGTGTACAAAGGCCACAATTACACCTGCACCACAGGAGGCAGCACACACCAAAGGGTCTGCGCTGGAGCCTAGCAGTTCCATCTATTCCCACTTCGTTTTGGCAAAGTAAACATTCAAGAGTGTGCTATGGACTTCAGCAGGTCCCCCCAAATTCATATATTGAAGTTCTAACCCCTAATATTACTGCCTTAAAAAATAGGGTCTGTAGGACAAAACTAAGGTTTAAATAAGGTCATCAGGATGGGACCTTGATCTGATAGGATCAGTGTCCTTATAAGAACAGACACCAGTGCCTCATGCCTGTACCAGAACTTTGGGAGGCCGAGGCAGGCGGATCACTTGATGTCAGGAGTTCAACACCAGCCTGGCCAACATGGTGAAATCCCGTCTCTACTAAAAATACAAAAAAAATTATCCAGGCATGGTAATGTGTGCCTGTAATCCCTGCTACTGGGGAGGGTGAGACACAAGAACCACTTGAATCCAGGAGGCGGAGGCTGCAGTAAGCCAACAGGATCATACCACCGCACTCCAGCCTGGGCAACAGAGTAAGACTCTTTCTCAAAAAAAAAAAAAAAAAAAAAAAAAGCCTGGCACAGCGGCTCACACCTGTAATCCCAGCGCTTTGGGAGTCTGAGGCGGGTGGATCACCTGAGGTCAGGAGTTCGAGACCATCCTGGCCAACGTGGTGAAACCCCATCTCTACTAAAAACACAAAAAATAGCCAGGTGTGGTGTTGGGCACCTGTAATCCCAGCTACTCGGGAGACTGAGGCAGGAAAACTAGGAGGCAGAGGTTGCAGTGAGCTGAGATTGTGCCACTACACTCCAGCCTGGGTGACAACAGGGCAAGACTCCATCTCCAAAAAAAAAAAGAGAGAGAGACACCAGAGCTCACTCTCTTTTTCTCTCTGCCACGTGAGGATAGAACAAGATGGCTATCTGCAAACCAGGGAGAGGGTCCTCATCAGGAAGCGAATTGCCTGACACCGTGATCTTGGACTCCCAGCCCCCAGAACACTGAGTAACATTTCTGCTGTGTAAGCCACCCAGTCTGCGGTGTTTTGCTATGGTGGCCTGGACACCAGTCTGCCATGTAACAGCATACAGTCGGCTCACAGAGCATCACTGCACACACCTTGAGATAGAGGGATAATAAGCAGGTGGGAAATAGGGAACGTGGGAATCTTATAGTAAGGGGAGGATGAGGTCCTCTCTTCACCCCATTCCTCTTTCCCTGCCCACAGCATCTAATTCAGAACTCTGTGCTCCAAGTTATTCTGCAGGTCACTGCCAACTCACTAAGATCTAAAATCTTGTCCTCTCTACCTCCCAACCCCCGTGCCATTCAGGGACCACTTTTCATTAGGTTTTCAACAGTGATTCAGCTCTGGCTGGAAATGGCCCCAACCAGTGGTTGGCTGGCAGGAAACATATGAGGATCGTAATAATTAGGATGACACCAGGTACTCAGACTCTAGAGCTGCGGACATGAAAGACAAGGTGGAGGCTCAGGCTCTCTTGGGACACCAGAGAAGCATGTCCTCAACAGGCAGTTACCAAACAGCACGCTTCTTTAGTAGTCCCAGGAGCGGGGACCAGATGGATGAAGGACAGCAGCTTGCTGAAGACTTAATATGCAGCGAATGCTCATGGCCTGCGCTGCGTCCCCTAGGCCTGGCTGCCTGGTTGGGCTGGGATGCTCCGAGTCCCAGCTGCTGCCTAATGAGGAACAATATGATCCAGCACATCCTCCAGCCCTGGGGACTGCCCTGCAGAGAAGCGCCGCACCACAGTGAGGCTGGGAGATCTGGGGCCACAGCAAGGGCAGAGCTGAAATGGGGAGACGCGTTCAGAGACCTGGGGCTTCCCCCTCTTTCCATCCATGAGGCCTCAGTGCACAATGACTCTTCCAACCCAGGTGGACTCCAGATGCCTCCAGCATGCCCAGGAAGCTGGGATCCCCTGCGTTTCCATGGAGTCTTTCTCCCCAGGAGCCCCAAGCACTTCATCCTCTGCCAAGTTCTGAGTTCTAAGGCTCATGCCAAGAAAAGGGGAACCCCTTGATTGTGCCGTTCTCCACCCCTAAAACTCTTCTCCATGTTCTTGTCACATGCTTGTGTCAACACTGGAGGGGACTCCTCCCGCTGCAGCCCCTTCCAGCTCACCCCTAATCAGTGTGGCTGTGGCGACCCCAAGAGGGCATACAGCCGCTGACCCGCTCAAGGTCCTCAGAATCTCCCCACTCTCTGAAGAGCTGTCCCAGTTAAGTCTCTGGCATGGCCTCAGGCCCCTTCTGTCCTGTCTTGGCCACATACCTCTGTGGTCACAGCATCCTCTCTACCCCCAACAAGGTGTCAGAGCCTCCATGTACAGTCCTGGACTGGCCCATTAACTCTCCTCCATGCCTTTGCCGACGCTGTCCCTGTCCTTTGTTCTCCCTTTCCCTACCAGGGCTCTTCTCTCCCTCAGACACCTCTTCCAGGAAGCCCCCTCTGACCCACTAGCCACAGTGCTCCCTTTCTCCTCGGATTTCCCGAGAAACTCCTACCACTCCAGCAGGCTATTCCTTGCACACTGCCTTGGAGGGGTATTTATCCTTCTATCGGTACCTGTGAGTTCCCTCAACTGCTCGTATAATCCACCCTCCACATCTGTGGGTTCTGCATCTGCAGATTCAAACAACCATGGATTGAAAATATTCAGAAAAAAACAGTAAGAAACAACAGTACAATAATAAAAATAATACCAGTAAAAATACAGTATAGCAACTATTTGCATAACACTTACACGGTATTAGGTATTAGAAGTACTCTGGAGATGATTTAAAGTACATGAGAGGCTGTGCATAAGTTATATGCAAATACTACGCATTTTACATAAGGGACTTGAGTGTCCTCGATTTTAGTATCAGAGGGAGGTCCTGGAATCAATCCCCAGTGGATACCGAGACAGCTGTACTTTAAAAACCCAGAGTAATCCCTCTTTCCTTTGAATCTTCCCAAACTCCCCATCCCAAATTAATTTCCCCTTCCTTTGAACTCCCACAGAAATTCCTCTGCACCCTTCATTAGACACAAGCCACTTTTTCATTATGCTGATTTGTCTATCTTTTCAGCTCCTTCAGGGTGAGGACCACACCTGATTCATCTCCGTAGCCGCACAATTCTGGACGCAGAGTAGGCCCTTCATGAATGGTTGCTGAGTGAATGAAAAATTCAAGGCCGCCTGTCTTTTCATCCCCTACAGCCAGTAGGAGACGTGGAGCCTGGCGATGGTGCAGTCAGCGTCAGGCAATGAGTGGACTGACAACAGCCCCCACACACAGGGGTCCACAGGGTGGATGACCCGCCAGAGGCCTCCAGGGTCCCCCAGGGCTGGCTGTGTTCCTCCTGCTCCCTGGGTAAACTGGACTGGGGCTGGCTCACACTCCACAAATTCTCAGCAGCCCAGAAGTGACCCCTCAGGTTGAAAAAGCAGCCTCCTTAATCCCTCAGTTCTTCCAGAGCCTCGCTGCTGAAGATTTCCATGCACTTCGGTAACTCTTACCCTTTTAAGGGGTAAAATAAAGAGGTTTTACTGGAGAGTCTTTATAGGCAGTATCTATAACACTGCCTGTGGCTGTTTGGCTCAGCCGGATAGAGCCCTGTGTTAACAAGAAAAAGTGATGGTTTGCACCTTGGGGAGCGCGTTAGCTCTGCTCCCCAGCTGACCCCGGCTGCTTGCTCTCGGAGGCCCAGCCACAGCCCACCCCATCACTCATCTGGCACCTCTGTCCTCTGTGTCCCGCTCTTCAGCCCCTTGTCCTTGGTCATCCCTCTTGCTGGAGGAAATCACACCACTGTGCAGCTGCTCCCGCCACCAACTCACACCTTCGTCCCCATCTGGGGCACCAGGCTGGGCTGCTACCAGCCTTGGAGCATGCTCAGTCAGCTCCTCCCACACCACAGAACCTTAGCTTCGGCTGGGTCTGCCAATACAAAGCCCCACAGACTGGAAGGCTTAAACAACAGAAATTCCCTTCCTCACAATTCTGGAGGCTGGAAGTCTAAGATCAAGGTGTGGGCAGGACTGGTTTCTTCCAAGACCTCTCTCCTTGGTGTGCGGATGGCGCCTTCTCCCTGCACCTGCTCGTGGTCTTTCTTCCCTCTGTGCCTGCCTGTGTGCCGAGCTCCTCTTCATGTAGACAGAAGTCAAACTGAATTAGGGCCAAACCTAACAACCTCATTGTAACTTTCTTACCTCAACACCAAATAGAGTCACATTCTGATGTCTTAGGGGTTAGGGCTTCAATATAGAAATTCCGGAGAAGAGACAACATAGCCCCTAAAACCGACCTTTACCTCTAACCATCACCCAGCTCTTAGTTCCTAACACCGCCCTTCCCAGCCAACCATCGCCCTGCTCTCAGCCCTAACACCTCCAGTCACCTCTAACCATCACCCGGCTCTCAGCCCTAACACTGCCCTTCCCCCACAACCATCACCCGGCTCTCAGCCCTAACACCTCCAGCCACCTGTAACCATCACCCGGCTCTCAGCCCTAACACTGCCCTTCCTTTCCAACCATCGCCCTGCTCTAAGCCCTAACACCTCCAGTCACCTCTAACCATCACTCGGCTCTCAGCCCTAACACCACCCTTCCCCCACAACCATCACCCGGCTCTCAGCCCTAACACCTCCCCTCACCTCTAACGATCACCCAGCTCTTAGTTCCTAACACCGCCCTTCCCCTCCAACCATTGCCCTGCTCTCAGCCCTAACAACTCCAGTCACCTCTAACCACCACCTGGCTCTCAGCCCTAACACTGCCCTTCCCCTCCAACCATTGCCCTGCTCTCAGCCCTAACACCTCCAGTCACCTCTAGCCATCACCTGGCTCTCAACCCTAACACCTCCCCTCGCCTCTAGCCATCACCCGGCTCTCAGCCCTAACACTGCTCTTCTCACCCAACCATCACCCGGCTCTCAGCCCTAACATCTCCCCTCACCTCTAACTATCGCCCGGCTCTCAGCCCCTAACACTACCCTTCTCTTCCAACCATCACCCAGTTCTCAGCCCTAACACTGACCTTCCCCTCCCAACCACCGCCCAGCTCTCAGCCCCAACATCTCCCCTTACCTCTAAACATTTCCCAGCTCTCAGTCCCTAACACTGCCCTTCCTCTCAAACCATTTACCCTAACACCGCCCTTCACCTGTAACCACTGCTGGGCTCTCACCCCTAACACAGCCCTTTACCTCCAACCATCACCCTGCTCTCAGGCCCTAACAACGCCCTTCACCTGTAACCACTGCTGGGTTCTGACCCCTAACACTGCCCTTCACCTCCAACCATTGCCCTGCTCTCAGCTCCTAATACCACCTTTCACCTGTAACCATTGCTGGGCTCCGACCCCTAACACCACCCTTCACCTCCAACCATCACCCTGCTCTCAGCCCCTGGCTCTCAGCTCACACAGTGGTTAAACTGAGGCCACTCTCAGTGAGTTGGTTGACTTTGTGCCCCACACCTTCCCAACAAGCTCAGGTAACGAGGGCTCAAGACTCCCCACATCCGGCCGGGCGCGGTGGCTCAAGCCTGTAATCCCAGCACTTTGGGAGGCCGAGACGGGTGGATCACCAGGTCAGGAGTTTGAGACCAGCCTGGTTAAAACGGTGAAACCCCGTCTCTACTAAAAAATACAAAAAACTAGCCGGGCGAGGTGGCGGGCACCTGTAGTCCCAGCTACTCAGGAGGCTGAGGCAGGAGAATGGCGTGAACCCGGGAGGAGGAGCTTGCAGTGAGCTGAGATCCAGCCACTGCACTCCAGCCTGGGCGACAGAGCGAGACTCCGTCTCAAAAAAAAAAAAAAAAAAAAAAAAAAAAAGACTCCCCACATCCTGCCTTCCTCTCCCCTGGGACTCTGCCTCACCAGGCTTCCTTCTTTTTCTTCAGTCTTTCCCCCAGGCCAGCTGGTTCCCCTGTGCTAACAGTCAAGGCCCGCCCCTCCTATGCAGACCCTCCCCTGACCACCCTGACCAGCTGTGCCCTCTGGCTCTCCCTTCTCTGTCACTTTCAATGCAAGCCAGGCTTCTCAAATGACTACTCAACATTTGCTGACTTCACCCCATGCTACTGCACTGTGCCTTCCGTCCCCACCACTCCACCCAAACTGCACCTGCCAAGTCAATATCAACATTCATTTTTGCAAAACTGGTGAACTTTTGATTCTGTGTCTAATTATATCACTAGCTGGCAATACAACTTACAACCTGCCAGGTGCTGTCCTAAGAACAGCATATATGTTACCTCATTTAATCATCCTCCTTGGCTTCCATGAAACTACTCTCCTAGGGTTCTCCCACTGCTCTAACTGTTCCCTCCAGGTATGTTCTTCTGCCTCCCCTTTAAACAATGGTGCATCCAAGGTCTTTGCAGAGGCCTCCTCTTGCCGTCCTCCCAGGAGCTTCCCGATGGATCTATTTCACAGCCGCCTCCATGGGTATGTTTTACTTATATTCAACAGCCTGGTGACATCTCCATGAACGTGTCCGAAGAGCATCTCAAACTTATGAAGACCCAAAGTAAACCCACCTCTTCCCTCCTACATTCTTCCTGTTACATTCCTACATTTAGTTAATAGCAACACAAGCTACCCAGGCATCGTGCCTTCACCCAGTTCCTCACCTCCCAATAACCAGTCTCCAATTGCTTCTGGTTGTACTTCCTGAAAATTTCTCAAACCAGTCCACTTCTTTCTAGTCTTAACACCACCACCACCCTACTTTGGTCCTTTCATCTCAACGACTTAACTGCAACCTCTTAACTCTTATCTGGTTTTCCTGCCCCCAGGCTGGCACGACCACCACCTGGCGCTCCTCAACCACACCCTCTCATAGCTGCCAGAGTGTGCACTTTGAAGTGTAAAGCCCTGCTTTAAAAGCTTCCATCCTCAAAATAAATGGAATTCCTTGGCACGGCACACAAGATCTGAATTGACTCTTTGTCAAACCTTATATTGTGCTTCCCTGCTCATCCCTGTCTACCTTCTAGAAACAGTGAACTACTCATAGCACCCGTTACACACAGACACACACAGACACACACACACACACGATGCTGCTGCATGCCTGCACACCTTTGCTCACTCCTCCTTCTGCACTCTCATCTTTGCTCACTGACTATCTCGGCTCAGACATCCCCACCTTCAGGAAGCCTTCCCTGAACACAGAGGCTGAGCAAGTGCACAACAATGTGTTTTCATAGAAACCCATGTATCCTATAATGTACGCCCATCATTGATCTAGTTTTCAACTGCCAGGGTTTAATTCTTCCTATCCCCAGTGCATTGACCTTGCTTGACAACAGGAGAACTTCATGAATGTTTGAGCCAAACTTGTCTTGGCTTTTGAGGGATTCTATGCCAACTTCTATTCCTACCTTCATAATTACTACTTTGACCTGTACATTTGTGGAAAACTGATTTTAACAAAGGTACGGTGGGGAAAAAAGTCTTTACACAAATTTTGCTGGAACATTTGGATATCCATATGTTAAAGAAAAAAGAAATCCCAATCCTTACTCATGCTATATGCAAAAATTAACAAAAATAATGAACCATAGACATAACAGTAAAACCTAAAACCATAAAACTACTAGAAGAAAACCTTTTTGATCTTGAGTTAGGCAAAGATTTCTTAGATATGACACCAAAAGCACAATGCATAAAATTAAAAAATTGGTAAAGCAGACATCATCAAAATTTAGAATGTATGCTCTTCAAAAGATCGGAATAAAAGACAAGCCATAGGTGGGGAGAAAATATTATATGCAAAGCACATGCTGGATAAAGGACTTGTATCCAGAATATGTAAAGAACTTTCAAAGCTCAATAATAACAAAACAATCTAATTTTTAAACTGGGCAGAAGATTTGAATAGACATTTCACCAAAGAAGTTGTATAGGTGGCAAGTAAGCATGTGAAAATATGTCCAACGTTATTAGTCACTGAGGAAATGCAAATTAAAACCATAATGATCTATTACTACACATCTATTAGAATGGCTGAAATTAAAAAGCTTGACCATACCAATTGCTGACATGGATATGGAAGAACCAGAACTCTCATATGCCCCAACCTCTTCCCTCGCTCCCCTTCCTCTCCTATGTAATGCTAGACACTATGTAATTGTCCCCCAGTTTTACACCCTGGATTTAGTCCACAGGCCACTCTTCATTGTGGAATTTCTCCCTTAAGAAACTTACTAATTTTCAACTATCAGCCCTATGCAGATAACTCCAAAATCTCTATCTCTACCCCCAATTTCTCATCTACACATCAGACTCCTTTTTCTGGCTACTAATAAGAAATGTCCAAATGTCCAAATTCTGCATCCCAAATGTAACTCATTATCTTTTTATTGAATCGGGGGCTCTTTCTGGCTTCCCAGTTTCACTTCATAGCACCAGTTGGTCTCATGCAAATCCCTGGGGGAGCTGCCTTGCACTCTCCCTGTCCCTACAGCCCCTCCATCTGCTCACCCACTAAAGACTGCTGAGGTATCTGCCTCCCACCCACTGCCCCCGTTCTGTTCCCACTGCCGCCACTCCTCGCTTTCTTTTGTAATACGTCTACACTGTCTTCTGCCTCCAGTCTCTCTTGCACCAACTTAGCTACTCTCCACTGCAGAGGCACCTGCCTGGCCCTCAGGCCCTCCACAGTCTGGCCCCAACATGCCTTTGCAGACTCACCTTCTACTGAATTCTATGACCACTTAGCTACATCTAGATTGTCCTTGCTGAACACTGAATACACCATGTTGCTCTGCCCTGTTTTTTTTGTTCAGGTGGTCTCTTCCTGGAAAGTTCTCAGCTGTTTTTTAAAACCCATGTCCAAATCCTACCTAATAACCCTCATTCTCATACCCCATTCCCACCGTGCCCCAGGTAAGCATTGAACTGCGCCAGCCCACACTTTCACCCTCCTCAAATCCTACAAAGCACTTATTGTGTGCACGATTCATTTAGTACTTAATATTTTGCTTTCTAATTGACATGGGTAATGCATTCACTCATTCAATCATTCCTTTCTTTATTAATTCCTCAAATACCTATTAAACACCTATCTTAAGCAAGGCACTATGTATGCAGAGAAGGATAAAATGTATCTCTGCTTTCAAAGTGTCCAGAGAAGGACATGGTCACACAAGCAAATAGCCACAACCCGATATGGTAAGTGATATGACAAAATCTTAAGATGTTTCCACCATGAACCAGGTGTTCAGGTGCTGGGAAATCACAGGTGACTAAGATGGGGTCATTTGACTCTGGAAGGCATCCTGGGGTCAGGGGACAGAGCCAGACTTTACTGTACAATGAAGCGATTCCATAGAGAGAATCGCAAAATTCTAAGGAAGCTCAGATAAAGGGAAACCAAACTCCAGGCGGTGGGGCAAGTTTTAGGGAAGGCCTCACACATTTATCTAACGCACATGTGTTAAGTGACTACTACCTGCCAGGTTTCACGCAAGAGTCAGCCTTGAAGGAGGGGAGTGAGCTTCCCAGGGAAGCAAGGAAGCAAAGCATGTTCCAGTGTGGGGTGACTGGCTCAGCCAGTGGGAGGGGCCTGAGCACCTGGCAGGGAAGCCAGATGGGAAGAAAAGAGCCAGGGCATGAAGAACCTGTGTGTCTCGCTGGAGAACTGGGATGGAGCCCCGAAGGTCCAGAAGGTGCCGAGGGACAAGAGGAGGGCTTCCGACAGGCGATGACATCATAAAATTTGCATTTTAGGGCAATCACTCTCAAAGATACACTGGAGTGAGAACTGAAATACGAGTTGGGAAGATCAATAGTCTGGGAAAGAGAAATGAGACAGGTACTGAGTGGGGCAGGGAAAGAGGATCAGAGAGAAGAGGCAGATTCTAGTGAGATAAATCCGGCAGAATCAAACTCAGTGGGGCTTGGGGGGAGGTAAGAGGGCTCTTGGCTTCACTGACAATTTAGATGGTGACATCAGTGACCAAGATAAAGAATGCAGGGGGATAGAGAGGAAGATTTTTCTTTTTTGTTTTTGGAGAAGGGCAAAGATGATGATTTTGGTGTGGTATTTATTAAGTTTGGGGCGCACTGTTTAGTAACAGAAAAAGTTACTGGTCTGGCTCTCCAGATAATGATCCAGGCTGGAGACACGGAGACCCAGGAGTCCCCAGGGTCAGGGTGATAATGACACCTTCCTCTCCTCTCTCGGAGAGGAAGAACCAGGCTAAAACTCTGGACACTCAACATTTGGGCGAGTGTAGGGAAAGAGACTGAGAAGCAATGGTTACATCAGAGGATCTAAGGAGAAGAGAAGTCAGACAAAACAAGGACTGAGCATTCTCCACAGGGCTGGGCAACTAGGAGGTCACCGCGGACTTTAGCAAGAGCACCTCCAGGGGAGAGGTTAGGCAGCATTTAGATGGTAGCAGGTGGAGGAGCGGCTGAGAAGTGAATGGAGAGAACCAAGTAGCCGGTCTGGGAAGGGAGGGGGCGTAATTAGGACAATCGGCGGAGGGAAGCACACCCTCCAAAGAAGGGTGTTTAAATTAAGACGAGAAGGGCCCAGAAGAGGAGCCAGTGGGAAGGGAAAGAGAAAGTCAGAAGAAAGGAGCACTTTCTGAAGCAAGCCCTGCAAAAAGGCAGCTGGAGGGAGCCTGGAACACACGCACAGGCTCATCTGAGGTGAGAGAAGGGACAGCTCCCCCTTCATGGGTGCCTTCTCCTTTTTTTCCTTTTAATCATATGTCACCCTATGTTTGACACAGACACACGGCCACCTAGCTCAGACCACACTTACCAGCCTCCCTGAACTCAGGAGGCCATGGGCTAAACCTGGACTAGCAAATGGAAGTAAAGTGACCGGAACATCCAGTTCATCTCCTTGCCCTGGATGTTCCCGGCCTTTTTTGCTGGCTGGTAATGACAGCAAGAACATATAGAGACCACGTGCTGCTGATGGCAGTGCCGCCCGCCACCCTCCATCCTTGGACCACTACTATTTACCTCCAGGTTTATGTGTGAGAGAAAAACACTTTGATTTTGGAGCTACTGCATTTTCAGGTCCCTTTGTTTTCATGGCTCAGCCTATATTCCCACTTAGAGCTGAGCCATAGAAATATAATGCAAGGCAGCTGGACATGGTGGCTCATGCCTGTAATCCCAGCACTTTGGGAGGCTGAGGTGGGCGGATCACGAGGTCAGGAGATTGAGACCATCCTGGCCAGCATGGTGAAACCCTGTCTCTATTAAAAATACACAAAAAGAAAAAGAAAATTAGTTGGGCGTGGTGGTGCGCACCTGTAGTCTCAGCTACTAGGGAGGCTGAGGCAGGAGAATCGCTTGAACCTGGGAGGCAGAGGTGGCAGGGAGCTGAGATTGTGCCACGGCACTCTAGCCTGGCAACAGAGTGAGACTCCGTCTCAAGAAAAAAAAAAAAGGAAAGAAAAGAAATATAGGGCCGGGCTCGGTGGCTCAAGCCTGTAATCCCAGCACTTTGGGAGGCTGAGACAGGTGGATCACGAGGTCAGGAGATCGAGACCATCCTGGCTAACACAGTGAAACCCCGTCTCTACTAAAAATACAAAAAAAATTAGCCGGGTGCAGTGGCGGGCGCCTGTAGTCCCAGCTACACAGGAGGCTGAGGCAGGAGAATGGCGTAAACCCAGGAGGCGGAGCTTGCAGTGAGTGGAGATGGCGCCACTGCACTCCTGGGTGACACAGCCAGGCTCTGTCTCAAAAAATAAAATAACATCAAAAGAAATAGGTGAAATTAAAAAATTAATTTTAATATTTTCCTTAACCAAATTACACAAACACTATGTTTTGTTTCTGACTTTGTTTTTTTGAGACAGGGTCTCGCTCTGCTGCCCAGGCTGGAGTGCAGTGGTGTGATCTCGGCTCACTGCAGCCTTGGCCTCCCGGGCTCAAGCAATCCTGCTGTCTCAGCCCTGTGCAGCTGGGACCACATGTGAGCACCACCATGCCAGGCTAATTTTTGTATTTTGTGTGTGTGTGTGTGTGTGTGTGTGTGTAAAAAAAAAAAAAAAAAGTCCTACTATGTTGCCTAGGTTGGTTTTGAACTCCTGGCCTCAAGCAATCCTCCCATCTTGGCCTCCCAAAGTGCTGGGATGACAGGCATGAGCCATTGTACCCAGTCAAATACCATGATTTTAATATCTAGTCAATATAAAAATCATTTGTGTATTTTGTATCCTTGTTTTCATACCAGAACTTCAAAATCCAGTGTGCATTTTATATTTAGAGCACATCTCCATCCAGATGAGCCAGGTTCCAGGGGCTCAATACTAATGGCTACGACACTGGGTAGTGCAGGTCTAACTGATGCTGACAGATACAGCTGTAAATAAATATTTGCTTCGGGTGGGGGGTGTTGAGAGAGGCTGAGCTGGATGGCTTCTATTTTCTCTGAAAAGAGGAAAGGTCTCATCTTCATCTTCCACTAGCAAGACTGACAAAGATAAGGAAAGTGGCTTCAGGGGAGGGCTTGGAATAGCTGCTCTGATATGCAAATGCATTTCTGTTTGGACCCACTTGAAATGAAGAGATGTTGGTGTGTTTCTGAAAGCAGCCTCAGGGCACAGCCAGAAGCAAGGCAGGCAGATGTCACAACTAAGAGTAGAAGGTGATCAGGTGGGTGGGCAGGACTGGGGACTAATGAGTGAAGGTGCTATCGGGACCTGGCAGGGGTGATGGGCTGGGCCTTTTCCACTGGACAGGAAAGGGAGTAACACCCAGAAAAAGCTGTCCAATGGGTTAGCCCCAGCAGCAAGGAAAGGCTGCATATGTGTGGAATATGTGGATACCAGGATTCACGGAAGAGCGGGAGCAGGGGAATGTGACGGTGAGACTGGGTAAGATGCTGTTTTCAGACTGTGGGATTCGGACATGTATGGTTTCAGAAGCAGAGGATCTAGGGCTGCCATGACTCGGAGTGCAGCTGTGATGGTCACGTGGAGTGGGAGAGAAGGCCATCAGACGGGAGGCAGCCGAGGATCCCCAAGGCAATGGCACAAGTGGGATGGCCCTTTGGGCACTAGGATCATGAGGCCAGAGCAAGGCAGCGGTGAGAGGAAGGCTGGGAGCCCTACATGAGAACAGCAGGCACAAGGCGGGGGAGGACTTGGACCAGGCAAGAATGGGGGAAATGTTTGAAGGCTGCACTGGGGAGTGAGGGAAATGCAGCTGCCGCTCTGGAGTAAGCAGTTGCTCTGGAGATGGGTTGGAAGGAAGCACTCTGACAGGGCAGATGAAGTGTGATGGGCTTGGCATCCCCGCTGAGTGGCGGCTCTGTGTGTGCCAAAAGGGCCGGGAGGGCAGGTGAGCTGGGGATGAGCACAGAGCCGCCGGGAGGATGCGCATGGAGATGCAAAGGCGTGCACAGAACCAAGCTGCCCAGGCGCTGCAGAGAACCATTTCCCTGTGCTGCGGGACTGCTGTCTAAACCGGAAACACCCCAAGTGCAGGAACAGAGTCTCCTCTTATCCTGTATCCCCCATACAACTCAGCAGAGCCAGGCAAATGTTAGGCACGTTAAGCACTTGACCCTGATATGAGCTGTTGGACTTTCACAAGGTTCACCTTTTAGCCTATCCCTTCACCTTTCACACTCCCACAATTAGCTAAAGAACATGACTCCTGAAACAAAGTGTATGAATAAAGTCCCTGGCATCACCAGCAATTCTATCTGCAGTTAGTGCCCTATGTATATGGCCACTTTGTAAGGTCTCTGGATACCTGATTTGATATTCCCAGTTAGCCTCCTTAAACAGTTCCTTGCTCTCTGTGGACCGGCTCACCTCCCTGTAGGTTTTCTTTTGGGTAGGAAGACAGTCCTCATGTGTTCTCTTTTGAAAGCAGTCATGGAGAGCCCTCAGCTACATTTGGGCAAGCTCAACCAGCCAGCTCTGGCCAGCCCAGATGCATGACTGTGGCAGTTCGGTGCCCGGGATATCCAGTCTCATGGCTCACTGCACACACAGCCAGGCTGGAGGAAAGGAACAGTGGGCTGGAGTTGCCCATTTGTCTTGTCTAATGGCCTGCCAGTGACAGCATTCTGGACGACTTATGGGACAGAGCGGGAATGAAGGCAGAAGGGACGGGAGTGATGGGGGCTGCTGGGAGCCTTAATGGGTCTAGTGCAGACAGAGACACCAGGCAAGGTCTGCCTGTTACCTCCGGGGGAGACCCAGCCCAGATCAGCTTCATTGTCTGGGATAATTCAATTTGACTTGCATTTACTGAGCGCCGACCTTACGCCAGGCACAAGTGGGATAGATGCTGTTGAGAACACAAGACATGAAGACATGAAGCAGTTCTGGCCCCTGCTCTCAAAGACTCATGGAAGAACTGGGGAGACAGTGATGGGGCAGGGGAGGGAGGGTGGAGATCACAAACTAGGTTCCTGGCAGACTCTGAAACTTGAGCTCAGCGGGGCAGCTGGAGGGTACCATCTCAAGAATCCACTCACCCCTGGACCAAGATCACTCCATGCTGTCTTCTGACCCACCTGTCAATCTCCATCATGTTATATCACCATTATATCATGTCACCTCCCTGATTCTAGACAGGGCGACCCTAAGCCATAGCACCACTGAGGGTCTTATCTCTACATTTTAGCCAAAGCTGTGAATAAATGAGCATCATACCCGCTAGAGTCTATAACACAGGACCCTGTGGCCTCCGATCAAAACTGACAAGTACCATGGGAGCCAGAGGTCTGACCACACCAAGGAAAAGCGCAAGCAGAAGGAAATGACAGATTAGAATGGCTTTGAGTTCTTTGCAAGAATATGGGTAGAAAAATCTGGAGGGCCATTACTTTGATGGTTTCCACCTTGGAGTTATCTGTCTCTTTTCCCAGGAGATCAAAGCGCAAGTGATGGGTATTTTTATTCATTGTCATCATCCCCCAGGGAAGGAGCCAGAACAGGGAAGGGAGTATTTTTTATTCAGGAGGACACGGGGGCTCTGAGTCCAAGCTAGGGCCCCACCCCGGGGCAAGAGCAAAATATTCCTGTGATCATTCCTTCAAATAATACGCAGGTAATCTGTCATTTGTCTGTTTCCCTTTTCCTAAGGTGAAAGGGAAGAGATATGTATTAATATCAAGTCACTGTTCTACACGCTGGGGAGTGCCTCCTGGTGGAGGTCACGTCTAGGATGTGGGTGTGAACCCTGCCTCGCTCCCCATCCCCTCAGCCTCCCTGAGGCTGGGACCTCCCTAACACACTGCCTCCTTAGTTGTCTGCAGAAGTCTCAAACATCCTTTCAAGCACTTTGCAAAACAAACACCTCTCAGGTCTGTCCTCCCTCAAAATCCCATATTATGCATCGTATTTTTCCTGGACACTAAACTGCCTGTTTCCTTGAAACTAACCTGCCTTGGTCTTCTTTTCTGGGTAAACGTACGCTGTCTGGATGAATTTCCTTGAGAGCTGTTGCCTGAAAGAGATGCTTAGTTGGCTGTTGTCAGAATATTCAAAATGCATAGGGGGACGAGGGGGAAGAAATATCACTCACCGCAGGGGATAAAAAGCAGTCCCATTCCGATGCCATATGCCACGGAAGGGAAGAGCTAGTAAATTTCATTTAGCAGAGCCCACGCAATTACCCACTCTAAAAATTAAGGACCGAGACCATAAACCTACTAAACTTCAAATCTTCATAATGGGCTGTTAGAGAGACAAAGGGAGAGGGAGCAGAGGGAGAAAGGAAGAAGAGGAAAAAGACAAGAGGGAAGGGAACGGGGAAGGCAAGAAGGAAGGAAAGAGGAAGGCAGGAGAGAAGAGGAGGAAGGCAAGAAAGGGGGAGAACAGAAATACAGGATTAGCAAGACAGAGCAGGAGGCAGCGCCAAGCAGAAAACAAAGTCAGAAACAGAGTTTGATGCACGCACATTCTCAGAGGAACTCCTGTTCTCAGGGTCTTCCCACTCTGTTGCCAAAGAGATTTAAAGTCACACCGTAGGCACAGAGAGGGACACAATCGTACTCTGACAACTTGGAAATATTCAGCACTATTGATGTGGGGCTGGGTAATTATTTGTGGTGGGAGTTGCTCTGTGCGTTGTAGGGAGTCTAGCAGCATCGCTGGGGCAATGGTTTGAACGTGTCTCTTTTCAAATTTCAGGTGTCCCCAGTGTGATGGTATTAAGCAGTGGGGATTTTAAGAGGTAGTTAGGCCACAAGGGCTCCGCCCTCATGAGTGTGATCAAGGCCCTTATAAAGAGGCCTCATGCACTCTTTGGAAGGCAGAAACCTGCCCTCCTGGCTTGTGAGGATGCAGTAGATGCCAGTAGCACCCTCCCCAGTTGTGACAACTAACAATGCCTCCAGATACTGCCAAATGTCCACTGGAGGAGGGAGAGGGGGAGAAATTGTCCCCAGCTTAGAACCACTGGCGTGGACCCTTTTCACATCACAACTGTTGGTGCCCCCAGTTTACCTCATTTCAGAGCCCTAATGCTCCAGCACCCCCTACACACAGTCATAGGAGGAATGCCTGCAGAAGGCACCTTTTGATGGGGCTGCTTCACTATTCAGAACCACTTCAGAGCATCCCAGTGTCCACTAAGTAAAAAAGTCATACTGGCAGCTGGGCGCGGTGGCTCACGTCTGTAATTCCAGCACATTGGGAGGCTGAGGCAGGTGGATCACGAGGTCAGGAAATCAAGACCATCCTGGCTAACACGGTGAAACCCCGTCTCTACTAAAAATACAAAAAATTAGCCAGGCATGGTGGCGGGCGCCTGTAGTCCCAGCTACTCGGGAGGCTGAGGCAGGAGAATGGCATGAACCCGGGAGGCGGAGCTTGGAGTGAGCTGAGATCCGGCCACTGCACTCCCGCCTGGGCGACAGAGCAAGACTTCCTCTCAAAACAAACAAACAAACAAAAAGAACCAGTCATACTGGCTACCTACTAGGTGCCAGGCTTGGTTCCAAGCATCGGAAAAAGACTGGTGGACGGGAAAGAGACCCAGACTCAAGGACCTTATGCTCTAGCTGAGGAGGCAGACAGTGCCCATGTAAGGAAATAAAAGCAGGATAATTTCAGGTAGCAAAAAACCGCTACAAAAAATAAGGAAAAAAAATAAGGAAGTATGAGAGAATGATGGGGGGTGGTCAGGGAAGGGATGTCGCTAACAAGGTGCCACCTGAGCTGCAACCTGAATCAGGAGGAAGAAGCCATGGGAGAGAGAGGAAGAACATGCCAAGTTGGAGGAGCAAAGAGGGAGCTTGGCAGCCACCGGCGTTCAGCAGCTGGAGTGGCGCGTGTGAGGGGAAGAACGCAGGGAGGCACAGGGAGCAGGGACACACAGGTTGTCACATGGTCTCAAGGGCCATGGCGAGAATCTGTCTTATTCCAGGTGTGAAGAACAGTCACCGGAGGGTTCTAAACCTAGCCCAAAGTCCTGAAGCTGATTCTAGGCTTCCAGAGACCAACCCCACTCACTGCCAGCTTCATCCGCTTGGTGCATCCTCTGCACCAACTTGAGCGCCCATCAGAGTCACCTAGAGGGCTTGTGAAGACACAGACCGGGCAGGGCGCGGTGGCTCACGCCTGCAATCCCAGCACTTTGGGAGGCCGAGGCGAGCGGATCATGAGGTCAGGAGATGGATACCATCCTGGCCAACACAATGAAACCCCGTCTCTACTAAAAATACAAAAAATTCGCCAGGTGTGGTGGCAGGTGCCTATAGTCCCAGCTACTCGGGAGGCTGAGGCAGGAGAATGGCACGAATCCAGGAGGCGGAGCTTGCAGTGAGCTGAGATCACACCACTGGACTCCATGCACTCCAGCCTGGGCAACAGAGTGAGACTTCATCTCAAAAAAAAAAACAAAAACAAACAAATAAAAAAACCACACACAAAAAAATGGATAATGTTAAGTCCTCAAAAAATTAGAAATAGAATTACCATATGATTCAGCAATACCACTTGTGGGTATATATCTAAAATAATTGAAAGTGGGGACTCAAACTGATATTTGTACACCCATGTTCACAGCAACCTTATTCACAACAGCCAAAAGGTGAAAGCAACCCACGTGTCCAGCCACAAATGAATGGGTCGACAAAACACATACATACAACGGAATACGATTCAGCCTCACAAAGGAAGGAAACTCTGACACATACTACAAGGATGAACTTTGTAAACGTTATGCTAAGTGAAATAAGACAGACATAAAAAGACAAACACTGTATGATTTCACTATATGAGGTATCAAGGTTGTTGCCAGGAGCTGAGAGGAGAGTTATTGTTTAATAAATACAGAATTTCAGTTTTGCAAGACAAAAAGAGTTCTGGAGACAGATGGTGGTGACGGTTGCACAGCAATGTGAATGTAGTTAACACTGCTGAACTGTACACTAAAAATTGGTTAAAACAGTAGTTTTATGTGTATTTTACCAAAATTAAAAATAATTTTAAAATACACGAAGTCCTGTTTTATAGTTTACAAAGCACATTCACACATGTGTCTCATTTGTATCTCATGCTATTCTAGGAGATTAGAGTAAAATAGTACTATTCCCACTTCACAGATGAGTATTCTGAAGTCCAGAAAAATTGCCTCCTTATTGTCTGGCACTTCAGAGCTGCCTGAGCCAGACAAAGGCATCCATAGGCTGCCCCAACTCAAGGACACACGGCAGACATGTTGAGGAACTAAAGCTAAAAATCAGATCTCCTGCTCTACCAACGCTCTGTCTAGTGTATCACAATGCTTGTAGAATGTTCTGTAAAGTAAATCACCTTTCACATGCTAAGTGATGTAGAAATACTACCTGGCTAGCTAAGAGAAAGAAAACAGGCAAGGAGAGAGTGAGAAGCCATGATTTGATGTGAGGACGATTCCTGCCTCATGATTTAGGTATAGAGGGAAAACCAACATTTTCTGCCTTATATGGTGGGCATTATTATTATTTATTATTATTATTTTGCAGATGATAATAAAGAAAATAGAGTCCTTAAATCACTTGACCAATTTCACCACGACTTTGAATCCAGGTCTATGTGACTTCTGGGTGCAGACTCCCACTGCTGGAAAGGTAGCCTCCCCCTTGTTCCAGAATGGTCTAGTTGCCAACCTGTGGCACCCAGGCCTTCTTGCCCCTGGCTACCAGTCAGCTGATTCCTTGCCCAGTTCGCCTTGTTCTTCTACCATGCCCCCAACCAGGGTACTCGCCCTTTAAAGGGGATGCCGTCCCGAAATGCCCTTTCCTCTGAAAGGACCCACCCACTAGCTGCCCTTTCCCCAGCTCCTGACCAGCTCACTCTGCTTGGTTTCTCAGGGTAAGGACAGACATGACATGGAGGCTTCTCTCTTCACCTTCCTTTGCCCGGGCTCACAGAAGGCCTGCGTACGCCCTTCTCCAAGAATGGTTGGTCGGTCCCCCGTCTGT
The DNA here is from genome assembly GCF_024542745.1 of Macaca thibetana thibetana. Classification (NCBI taxonomy): domain Eukaryota; kingdom Metazoa; phylum Chordata; class Mammalia; order Primates; family Cercopithecidae; genus Macaca; species Macaca thibetana. Next base: position 112,538,785 of record NC_065591.1, on the reverse strand, counting down.
CACAGGACTCACACCTCCATGGGACCTCTCAGAGGACAGAAATAATGTTCAGTCCATCACATCTTTCTCGCAGTCCTGCCCCTCACTCATGAAGGAACGAACCCACAACTGAGGTCCTGGTGCATCTGTCCCACCAGGTCGGTGCTCATCTCCCCAGCCGACAGGAGAGCAGTCAAGGTGCTCTCAGAGCGGGGGCTGAACAGCAGGGGGCCTCATGTGGAGCCCCACCATGAGTCTGAGAAGTTCTGCATCCTGTGGACTCACAAAGGCATGTCACACCAGCTCTGAGTTAGCTCTTTCTCCCACCTGGCCTCCTTATTGTCTGGTACTTCAGAGCTGCCTGAGCCAAACAAAGGCATTCATAGGCTGCCCTGTTCTAAGAATGCAGAAAGAGCTGAGGCCCCACTGATTTGAAGGAGGGGCTCATCGACCCCTGTGTCATGAACTGGGCTGCAAATGTGACTCCAGCTCCCAGTTCTCCACCAGAATTTGTCATTTGGTGGCCTTCCATTTCTCAGCATCCAGAACTGGTTAATCTACCAAATGTTAGCCCACTCCATGAATCTGACGGTAATGAGGTCAGCTTTTGCTTTATTTATCATTAGAGCTGGCAGACCCAAAGGGTAATTTAGTGTTTGAAAAAGCCGATTTTAAAACTTTATGTCAGGTGACACGTTGCCAAATGCAGCCTAATAACCGTATCATTAAATACAGACTAAAGTCTTCATTTAAATTTATTTTCATCTCACCTTGTCTATAAGGCTTAGGGATACAAACGGAACGAGTCTTTAATCCACAAAACAAATTTATCTGCTCTCATGTTTCTCCCCCAGTCAGCGTCCTAGTGCCTCTGGAAGTTTGTTGGGGTCCCGATCCTGTCTCTCAAAGACACTTTTCAACTCCTATACATTAAAAGCACATTCCTCATTCATCAGGCCTCTACCATGCTAAGCAGTGGAGATGTGCAATTGACATAATTGATGGATTCATGGTCCCTGCCTTCGAGGAACCTACAGACTTGTGTGGAAACAAAAGCAAATAATTATACCATGATAGGCACTGAATGTTATCCCCAGATATCCTCCCAGTTCAATGCCTCACTTACTACTGGTCTCCGGTCCTTGTCACCTGAGCAGCGAGGCCTTCCCTGAGTACAGGGTAAGAAACAACACCCCCACCTCATCGTTACCCTGCTCTACTTTATTTTGTCCTTTTTTTTTTTTTTTTTTGAGATGGAGTCTGGCTCTGTCACCCAGGCTGGAGTGCAGTGGTGCCATCTCGGCTCACTGCAACCTCAGCCTCCCAGGTTCAAGCGATTCTCCTGTCTCAGCCTCCCAAGTAGCTGGGATTACAGACATGCACTTCTGGCTCCTTTTTGTATTTTTAGTAAGGACAGGGTTTCGCCATGTTGGCCAGGCTGGTCTTGAACTTCTGACCTCAAGTGATCCACCCACCTCGGCCTCCCAAAGTGCTGAGATTACAGGTGTGAGCCACCGCACCCAGCCCTATTCTGTCCTTTTGTCCATACTGTATATCAACACCCAATACAGTCCATACTTCTTGGCTTCTTTGTCTGTCTGTCAGACCCCGCTACAGCAGGGGCAGGGATTGTGTCTGTTTTGTTCACTGCTGTGCTCCCAGCCCCAGCCCTGTGCCGGGCACACAGTGGGCACGCACTCACTACTTCCCAAGTAAGACATGGATGGCCGCTGGAGCGGAGGTACGAAGTGACTATGGGGCACTGGGAGAACCCCCATCTTTCTGGGAAGTTGCCCGGGAAGGTTTCACAAAGGAGGAGATGGGCTAAACCAAGTTGTAAGATAGAAATCTACTGTTTGGAGAAGGGAAATTGCAGGTCCATAGTCACAGAGAAATGACACCAAACTGTTTGTGTAGCTGGATTGGGGGTGACTAGAGAAAAGAGCAGAAAACGGGTGAGAGGTATTGGGGGGCTGTGAAGCACCTTGCAAGCCACTGAAAGGGACCTGGACTTTATCTCGAAGATAAACTTTGAAGAAATCTGCATCGGTGTTTTTAGAATGGGAGAGAAGACCCGAGGGTGAAGTTTCTAGTTCCCTACATGACTCGAGCTGCACGGGTTCCTGCCAGGCCTTTGTCATAGCCAGCCCCCGAGGATGCCTGGTGACCTCTGCCTCCTGGTATTCACACCCCTCTTCCCCTCTTGTGACTCCCTGAACACAGCGGGGGTTGATCTGCCCAACAGCACATGGCAGAAGTCATGGGATGTTGCTTCTGAAACTGCTGCTTCCATGTAAGGGGACTTTTCTCTCTCTTGTCTCTTGCTCTGGGGAGAGTTGGCTGCCCTGCTGTGAAGAGGCCTATGGAGAGACCAACACGGCCAGGTGCTAAGACCTCCAGCCAACAGGCACCAAGGAACTGAGAGGCCCAACAACACCTTGAGTGAGCTTGGGAGTGGACTTTCCGGCCCCAGTCGAGCCTGGGGATGGCTGCAGCCTCAGCCCAACAGTTTGAGAGTGACCCTGAGCCAGAAACACTTGCCAAGCAGCTCCCACATTCCTGACCCTCAGAAACTGTGTGAGACAACAAATGGTTATTGTTTTAAGCTGCTAAGTCTTGGGATAACTTGTTACAAAGCAATACACTGTTATTACAGCTTAATTCCCCTCCAAGAGCATCCAGTGATCTCCTGCCTTCAGGACAAAGACTACAGTAGACATGCAGGTTGTCCCTTCTACAAAGGCTACTAATCAGAGATTCCCAATGAGGTCAGGCAAAAAAGATGGGGAACTCCAACTCCTTGTCTCAAACGCCCAGCAGGCGGAAAGAATGCCTGAAACTCAGCTTCCCTCTGAGCGAGGCCAGACACAGCCCTTCCTCCAGCTCCTGGGGCTGGCAGCTCTCCCCACCTGGCACTCTGGCCCACGCGGTCCCAGAGGTGCGGTAGAGATGTGAGCACGCAGTCAGTTTTACTGCTTCCCTCCACTTAATTCATGAGTTAATCAGAGGACAGTGCAGCCGCGCCTGCACAACAATAACAGAGAGCAGATGTTTCTGGGCAGGTTTATCTCTTGCTGGCACAACACTGGGAGGCTGACCTTTCTCCACCACGTTTATTAAGTGTTATTAACACTTTTAAGAGGGTCGTAGGTGCCCAGGTCCTTAGTCAAACTGAGAGATGCCTTCTCAGGGAAGATTTCCCAATCAGCCACTGCAGGATGCAGCCTGCCAGGGGAGGCTCTAGGGGCAACCAGGTGGCAAAAGAGGGCTCAGCCTGACCCCAGCGGTAATAATAAAAGTATTTCACAAATACCCCAAGAGGTAGCACCATGCAGTAAGGAAGCCATAAGCCTGGCTCTCACAAACTCCAATTTCAGCTAGACCATTTAGTTTTTGCCCTTAGGCAAGTTATTTGGTCTGAACCAAGAGTTCTCATCAGGATTGTCGGATTGTCATCAGGTTTAAATAAGAAACTGCAAAGAAAGTGCTAGCCACAGGCTCTGAATATGACAGGTATTAGTCAAGGTCTTCCTGCTAGGATAATTTGTAAAAATCTCACCCCTGCCCCATCCTAATCAATACACTGTATATTCTCTTCTTCTTTGTTCCATGCATGTAGTAAGCATTTCCAAATAGTACCTGTCATTATGGTCATGTTTTATACTTTCCAGAACACTTCCAATATTCATGAACATGTTAAATCCTAATACAGCCTTGTAAGGTCTGAGAGGTAGGGACTCTACCCGAGTCACATCAGTGATAAAGGGAAGAGTCGGGACCAGAACCCAGGTTGCCTGATTCCCTGACCTCTTGCTGCCCAACCCAGCCATGTCTCTCAGGTCCTTCCTCTTCCTCCCCGTCATCAGACATTTCACCACTTAGGGGGGCTCTCTTGTATGGCTTGTGTGCCATTTCATGTGTATGAGTCCAGATTCTTCAACGGAGGGCAGGTTCTTAACAGCTGGAGCTCTGGGCTTGCCAGCAGACCAGAGGCAGAAGAAATACAGAGGCCCAGGGTGTTTTCCAGGACAGTGGACAAGAAGGAGCCATGTTACAAGGCCCTCCTTAAATACCAACTCACGTGAGTTAGAAGTGCTGAAAACATAAACTGCCCCTCTGGGATGCCAAGGGCAGAGGAGGGGAAGGGAAGGAATGATTACTGGGTGCCCCCATGCACCTGACACCACACACACACCTGTCTGCACCGAGCCCCATCTTTATCTCATCTCCCACCCCTGGGGCAGAGTGTCACTCATGCTGCATCAGTAGGCCCTCTGCTGTCATTTAGGTTTCTATTTGTTCATGCATGTATTCACACACTCCCTCACCCTCAGCTGGGCCCCCACACGGTCCAGCAGCCTTGTCCATGGACTTAACCATTACCAGCTCAGAGTCCCCACTCCCCTCAGCCTCCCAGTCACCCTGATATCCCTCCCCTCCACAGATCACCCCACCGCCCCATTCACAGAGAATGCAGACTATCAGGACCTGGGTTAGGCTACAGTGCCTGAATGTTTGGCCAAACACCAGTCTAGACAAAGGTATTTTTTATATGATTAACATTTAAATCAGTAGACTTTGAGTGAAGCAGATGGCTCTCCACAATGTAACTGGGTCTCATCCAATCAGTTGAAGGACTTAAGAGAAGAAAAAAAGACTGAGGTTCCCGAAAAAGAAGGAATTCTGTCTCCAGACTTCTGCCTTTGGACCTGAGCTACAACCCTCCTTGGGTCTCCAGCCTGCTGGCCTGCCCTGCAGATTGAACTTGCCAGTCTCCATAACCATGTGAGCCAATTCCTTAATATCAATCAATCTCAATCTCTCTCTCCACACACACAAATACATACACAAACACACACACACACAGCTGGTTCTGTTTCTCTAAAGAACCCTAAATACACAGCTCTCTAACCCTAAAGCCACCTCCCTAGAACTCCCTTTGGCAAACTCCTACCAATTTTTCAGTCTCTGCTCAAACGTGACCTGGGGAGGCCTTCTCTGGCTCCTCCAGGCAGAGCTCTTTCTCCTAGCCTCAGCATCCTTCCAATATGAAAAAATGATTAGATGGTGCTATGATCAGATCTGTCTGGTGATACTGTTAGCTGTACCTTCTGAGGGTCTAATCCTAATGTTTGTTGCTTCTGCTGACTCTCATTTGCAGCGGCTGCTTTCCTCTTTGTTGTTCAACTTTGGATTGCGAGCTCATTGTCAGTGGGACTTTTTCTGTGGGAATCCTTTGTGGCCAGGTTAGATGGTTTGTTCACTTGAGGGTTTTGTTTTGCTTCTGTCAGAAACTTCAGGAGCATTGCCAGCCTGTGACCACTTTCTATACCAATGTTTTAACTTGGTAATTCTCGGACCAGCAGAGGGTATAAGTTTAAACTTCTAACTCTTTGAGAGTAGTCTGTGGTTATAAAGTCTCCGGGAACTATTTTTTCTAACTCAGAGCCCAGGTTATCCCCTCTACCTATGAGTCGGCTGTTTTATAGTCCTCATTTCACCGAGGGCATGGCCTTGAAAGCACTAACTTTGTGTGGGATTCTCAATTCTAACTCTTGCTTGACACAGTTCCAAGGCCTTGCTTCCTATCTTTCCTTGGATGATAAAATCCAAATCCCTTGAATTTCCTGAGGAGCAACACCCCCACTTCCCCACTCCAGGCTGCCACCGCATCCATTCGCACACTCACCACTTCAGCTTTCAGCTTTCTCTCCGTGTTCGGTCCCTGATGGTTTTCCTGTCGCTCCTTCTTGCTCAGCTAGCTTCTCAAAAAGGTTTGTTATTATATTTTATCCAGCATTTCCTGGTATTTGATAGGAGTTTTCATATTATCTAGTCAACCACACTGTCGGAAATAGAAATCTGCTGTATTTTAATTATTTGTCTGTGTGTCTATCTGCTCCCACTGGGCTAGACAAGCTTCTTGAGGCAGAACATTCGATGGGTACAAGGGTGGGCTTCAGACCACAGGTTGACTAGACACAAAGCCTGTCTCTGCTCCTTCCTAGCCATGTGGCCTTGTGCAGGTTACCTAATCCCTGTGTCCCAGTTTGACCATCAAAAACAAGTGAAAATATCAACATCTACTGTTTATGATGATTAAATAAAATACGCAAAAAATTTCAAACAAAAACAGGCATATGATCAATCCTCAATACACACTGCTATTATTGTTGGAATAGTACTCAATCTCTAGATGCTCAACAAATACATATTTAATTTATAATTGTCAACTTTATATCCTCATTGCCTAGCATAGTAATGTTGGCTCATCACAGGATTCAATAAATATTTAATGAGTTAATGTGACTAGATGACTAGATGAGTGAATGGATGAATACACCAGCACTTGGACCCACTTTCCCTTCTGTCCGAGGGAAGAGGTATCCCTCCCGTGTAAGGCCAATCCTTCCAGCAGCATGCTAGATCCCATTCCTTCCCATTTCTTCCCATGCCCTCTCTCCCAAAACTCCATCTTCCCTTCTCTCCTTCTCCCCAGAATATAAAATGTTCTCATTTCTCCCATGTAACACACACACATACACACACCCCTCCTGTTCTCACCTACCAACCTAGTGCAAGCTTGTAGACCACCTCCTTTTTTGACCTCCTTAGCCTGAGTTGAAGGCACTAAGCCACTGTTTCCTGCCCTAATTTCCATCCTGGCCCTTAACCACTGCCTGATAACAGAGGATGGGGAATATACAGTAGTTCTCCTCTTGTCATCCCCAGTACTTACTACTGAAACTAACATGCAGTAGGTGCTCAATAAATTTAATTTTTTTTTTTTTGAGATGGAGTCTTGCTCTGTTGCCCAGGCTGGAGTGCAGTGGCGCAATCTCGGCTCACTGCAAGCTCCGCCTCCCGGGTTCACTCCATTCTCCTGCCTCAGCCTCTGGGGTGCCCGCCACCATGCCCGGCTAATTTTAATTTTTTGTATTTTTAGTAGAGACGGGGTTTCACCGTGTTAGCCAGGATGGTCTCAATCTCCTGCCCTCGTGAGTCGCCGGCCTCGGCCTCCCAAAGTGCTGGGATTACAGGCGTGAGCCACCGTGCCCGTCCTCAACAAATCTAATTAAATAAATGAATGAACAAAAGCTAGTGATGTACAATACTCATTTACCATTTACTCATTTACCAATACTCATTACCACCCCTAGGAGCTCAAAAAAAGAACCTTCAATAGTTCCCTGGGATAATCTAGGTGAATCAGTTGCTTGTTAAAGTTCTAAGTTAGGCTTATCTTCATGGCTGCCCTGACGAGCAGGCCCAGAGAGAGGTGAGGCTGGCCAGGGTTTGGGGGAGGACAAAGCATAGTTCAGTTCAGACCATGTGCTTTGACATAGCCAACTCCCTGTCCTACCAATGCTAACTATAGTACAACTCTGGAAGAGCCAGTCTCTCTGAATCTCAGTTTCTTTATGGACATAATGGTGATAGCACTATGTAGCCTTACTCTCTCTCAGGGTCGTGTGAGAAACAATGGTATATGTACTCATGGAACCGTGAAGCCCAAACATGAGTCAGTATTGCTGTGATTCTGCCCTCTTCCTTTCCCAGCTCCAAATCAATCCCACCACATGTCTGCTTTGACGTGATACTCTTAGCATGTGCTAGCCTATTCAGGATGCTCTAATAAAATATCTTTGACTAGGCAGCTTTTAAACCACAGAAATTTATTTCTCACAGTTCTGGAGGCTGGGAAGTCTGAGATCAAGGTGCCAGCAGATTTGGCATCTGGTGAGGGCCTGCTTTCTGGCTCATAGATGGCTCCTACCATAGATGGCAGAAGAGGCAAGGGAGCTCTCTGGGCCTCTTTTATATGAGCATAGTGATCTCATTTCGGCCACATTCTTTGTCACATTATAAAAAGGATGTCCTCTCCTCCACTCCTCCGTTGTCCAATAATATATTCCTCATTTCTGTCTGAAACTTCACTGGGATGGCCTCTATCTTCCATATTTCTACCAACATTCAGTTCATGACCACTTAGCTAATCTCTACAAAGACTGAAGCTTTCTCTATGGTTCTCCTCTTCTGAGCCCTCATCAGGATCACCCTTAACAGTCTGTTCTTGGCAAGGTAAGCTTTTTCTGGTACACACCTCAAACCTCTTCCAGCCTCTACCCATTACCCAGTTCCAAAGCTGACTCCACATTTTAGGTATTTGTTAGAGCAGCACCCTCACTTCTTGGGACCAATTTTCTGTCACAGTCCATTGGGCTGCTATAACAAAATACCATAAACTAGGTGACTTATAAACAACAGAAATTCATTTCTCACAGTTATGGAGTGCTGGCAGATTCAGTGTCTGGTGAGGGCCCGCTTTCTTGTTCATAGGTAGCACATCCAGCTATATCATCACATAGTAGAAAGAGCAAGGCAATTATCTGGGACCTCCTTTATAGGGTACTAATCCCACCAGAAGGGCTCTACCTTCATGATCTAATCATGTCCCAAAGTCCTCACCTCCTAATACTAACACATTAGAAGTTAAGTATACATGAATTTGAAGTTGGGGGGAGGGCAGACACAAACATTGAGACCATGGCACTTCCCCAGAGTCAAAGGCTCTCACTGCATAAAATATAGAATTAGGCACAAAATACTCAAATGCATACACAGCATAAAAGAAAAATTAAACGAAATTCATCCAAAAGAAAGTATACTTTGTCAGCCAGCCTCAAGTAGGACTGGCCAATGGCAGATCTTTGTTTATAAAGGATGGAGCAAGGTCAGAGAAGAGACAGGGCCTGATACAGTGATGGGACTGAGAAACAGTTTGCCACCAAAAGAGGTAAGGTGTTTTCAGAAAGGATGGTTGGAGCCAGAAGCTTAACTTTGGGTGACTTCCCAGTTTTGCTGAGGGTCAGCCCTCATTAACTTTCACTGTGTGGCATAAACAGATGCTGGGAGTTAAGGTCATTTTATCATGCCACCGTCACCCAGGAAGATCTGTGCTGTAGAATTTGGGAAGATTAGTGTGTGTTTGTCTTCTACGCCACGCCTTGACTATATAGGAGGATCATTCAATTCCTTTGCTTCCCTATTGCACCCCTGGGGACTGCAAACCTAGTGAGTGTTTCAGTGACTACTTACTGACTAACTGGCTAATTGCAGAACTCCTCTGGGTCTAGGAACAAAAGTAAGAGCAGGAAGACCCTGCTAAAATGTATGGGTTTGGGTGTTACCTGGAAGTGAGAGAAATGTTTCTCAGCCCATTGCCATTATTTTGAAGAATTAATTATATATTGGTTAAGCTGGGAGGGAGTCATGGCAGTTCCCAGGTAGGGAGAAGTGTTGCCCAGAAACTGTTGGTGCAGGCTTTGTCCACCATGGAGCAACACATAGATGTTATAAGCCTCACTGTCCACAGTCCCAGCTAAACTACGCTTCTTGCAGACCCTCAAAAACACCAAGCTGTCAGTAGAGCATACTGAAGTTGACTCCCTATCCATTCCATGTCTCCTTCATTATACAACAGCAACATAATTTAGGGACTGAAACCCTGTTCCAGGAATGAGTTCTTATTAGTGTAAGTCAGGGGTCAGCAAACTATGATCTGTTAAATCTAGCCTGCCACCTGTTTTTTGCTTGTATGTGTGTGCATGTCTTGGTTTGGAATGGTCTGCAAGTTAAGAATTGTCGGGCGGATCACGAGGTCAGGAGATCGAGACCATCCTGGCTAACACGGCAAAACTCCGTCTCTACTAAAAAATACAAAAAAACTAGCTGGGTGAGGTGGCGGGTGCCTGTAGTCCCAGCTACTCAGGAGGCTGAGGCAGGAGAATGGCATAAACCCCGGAGACGGAGCTTGCAGTGAGTGGAGATCCGGCCACTGCACTCCAGCCTGGGCAACAGAGCCAGACTCCGTCTCAAAAAAAAAAAAAAAAGAATTGTCTTTACATTATTAATGTTTTGGGAAAAAGCCAAAATATTTCATGACACATACAATTACATAAAATTAAAATACTAATATTCACAAATAAAGTTTTATTGAAACACAGCCACATTCATTCATTTATGTGTTGTCTACAGCTACTTTTGTGCTACAATGGCAAAGTTTAAAAGTTGTAATGGCCTCAGAAATAAAAGAATCATAGAGACTATTACGAACAATTTGAACAATTATTTGTCAACCTAGAGGTTGAAAAACCTAGAGGAAATGAAAAAATTCCTAGAAAAATGTAACCTACCAAGATTGAATCAGGAAGAAACAGAAAGCTTGAACAGACCAATAGCAAATAAAGAAACTGAAGTAATTAAAAATCTTCCAATAAAAAAAGCCCAGGACCAGATGGCATCAGAGCTGAATTCTACCAAACATTCAAGGAAGAATTACTACCAGTGCTTCTTAAACTCTTCCAAAAAATAGAGCTAGAGGGAATATGTCCAAATACATTTTACAAGACCATCCCTTTGATATTAAGCCAGATAAAGACACTGCGAGAAAAGAAAACTACAGGCCAATATCACTAATTAACATTAATGTAAAAATCCTCAATAAAATATTATCAAACTGAATTTAACAACTCATCAATCAGATTATACATCATGACCAAGTTGGATTTATGCCTGGCATGCAAGGCTGGTTTAACATATGCAATTCAATCAGCATGACACATCACATTAATAGAATGAAAGATAAAAGCCACACAATCATCTCAATTGGTGCAGAAAAACATTTGACAAAGTTCAGCATCCCTTCTTGATAAAAACCCTTAACAGTTTAGGTATAGAAGGAAAATTCCCCAACATAATCAAGGCCATTTATTAAAAACCCATAGCTAAACTCATAATCAACGAGGAACAACTGAAAGCTTTTCTACTAAGATCTGGTACAAGGCAGGAATGCCCATGCAACTTCTATTCAATATAGTATGAAAAGTACTAGTGCTAGCCAGAGCAATCAGATAAGAAAAAATAAAAATAAAAAGGCATCCAAATTCAAATGATCTCTATTTACAGATGACATGATCCTATATGTAGAAAACCCGAAATATTTAACCCACACAAAAAAACTGTTAGAATAAATTAATTCAGTAAAGTTTCAGTACACAAAATAAACAAAACAGCATTTCTATATACAAATAATGACTTAGTTGAAAAAGAAACCAAGAAAACTATTGCAAAAAAATTGATAGCATCAAAAAACAAAATGTCTAGGACTAAATGTAACCAAGGAGGTGAAAAATTTTTACACCAAAAGCTATAAGATGTTGATGAGAGAAATTGAAGAAGATAAACAAATAAATGGAAAGATATTCCATGTTAATAAGAGTAGTATTGTTAAAATGCCCATACTATCCAAAGCAATATATAGATTTAATGCTGCCCCTATTAAAATTCCAATGACATTCTTCACACAAATAGAAAGACAATCCTACAATTTCCATGGGACCACAAAAGAAACCCCTGCATATCCAAAGCTGTACTGAGAAAGAAAAAGAAAGTTGGAAGCATCACACTTCCTGATTTAAGATTATATTAGAAAGTTGCAGTAATCAAAACAGTATGGTACTGGCTAAAAACAGAAACACAGACCAATGAAACCAGAATGGAGAACCCAGAAATAAATCCAAACATAAACAGTCAACTGATTTTTGACAAGGGCACCAAGAAGACACAATGGGGAAATGACAGTCTCTTTAATAAATGCTGCTGAAAAACTGGATTTCCACATGCAAATGAATGAAATTGGACCCTTATCTTACACCATACACAAATATAAACTCGAAATGGATAAAAGACATAAATGTAAGACCTGAAACCATAAGACTCTTGGAAAAGAACACAAAGGAAAAGCACCTTGACACTGGCCTTGGCAATGATTTTCTTGGACAGCACACCAAAAGCTTAGGCTACAAAAGCAAAAATAAATAAATGAGACTACATAAACTACAAAGGTGCTATACAGCAAAAGAAACAACAAAATGAAAAGGCAACCTACGGACTGGGAAAAAATATGTGCAAATCACATATCTGATAAGAAGTTGACATCCAAAATTTATTTTTAAAACTCTTATAAATTAATAGCAGGAAAACAAATAACCCAATTTAAAAATGGGCTAAGGACCAAACAGATGGTTCTCCCAAGAATACATACAAATGGCCAACAGATATATGAAAAAGTGCTCAACATCACTTATCCTCAGGGAAATACAAATTAAAACCACTATATCACTTCACAACTGTAAAAATGGCTCTTATCAAATAGACAAAAGATAACAAGTGTTGGCAAGGGTGTGAAGAAAAGAGACCTCTAGTGCACTGTTTGGTGGGAATGTGAATTGGTAACAGCCCTTATGGAAAATGGTATGGAGGTTCACTAAGAAATAAAAAAATAGAACTAACATATAACCCAACAATCCCTTCTCTGGGTATATACCCAAAGAAGATGAAATCACCACCTTATAAAGATATTTCAACTCCCATGTTCATTGTACTATTAATCACAATAGCCAAAATGTGGAAGCAACCTATGTATCCATTGGCAGACAAATGGATAAAGAAAATATAATATATGGATTCCTCGGCAAGATGGCCGAATATGAACAGCTCTGGTCTGCAGCTCGCAGTGAGACCAATGCAGAAGGTAGGTAATTTCTGCGTTTCCAACTGAGGTACCCGGTTCATTTCATTGGGAGTGGTTAGACAGTGGGTGCGGCCCACGGAAGGCAAGCAGAAGCAGGGTGGGGTGTCATCTCACTGGGGAAGTACAAGGGGTTGCAGAACTCCCTCCACTAGCCAAAGGAAGCCATGAGGGACTGTGCTGTGAGGGACTGCTCTGTGAGGGACGGTGCTATTTGACCCAGATACTATGCTTTTCCCACGTTCTTCACAACCCACAGACCAGGATATTCCCTCGGGTTCCTACACCACAAGGGCCCTGGGTTTCAAGCACAAAACTGGGAAGCCATTTGAGCAGACACCAAGCCAGCTGCAGGACTTTTTTTTTCATACCCCAGTGGCGCCTGGAATGCCAGCAAGACAGAACCATACACTCCACTGGAAAGGGTGCTGAAGCCAGGGAGCTAAGTGGTCTTGCTCAGCGGATCCCATCCCCATGGAGCCCAGCACACTAAGATCCACTGGCCTGAAATTCCTGCTGCCAGCACTGCAGTCTGAAGTCGACCTGGGATGCTCAGGCTTGGTGGTGGGGGAGGGGCATTCACCATTACTGAGGCTTGAGTAGGCGTTTTTCCCCTCACAGTGTAAACAAAGTCACTGGGAAATTTGGACTGGGCGGAGCACACCGCAGCACTACAAAGCCACTACAACCAGACTGCCTCTGTAGATTCCTCCTCTCTAGGCAAGGCATCTCTGAAAGAAAGGCAGCAGCCCCAGTCAGCAGCTTATAGATAAAACTCCCATCTCCCTGGGACAGAACACTTGGGGGAAGGGGCAGCTGTGGGCGCAACTTCAGCAGACTTAAACGTTCCTGCCTGCCAGCTCTGAAGAGAGCAGCGGATCTCCCAGCACAGTGCTCCAGCTCTGCTAAGAGACAGACTGCCTTCTCAAGTGAGTTCGTGACCCCTGTACCTCCTGATGGGGAGACACCTCCCAGCAGGGGTCGACAGACACCTCATACAGGAGAGCTCCAGCTGGCATCTGGCGGGTGCCCCTCTGGGACAAAGCTTCCAGAGGAAGGAGCAGGCAGCAATTTTTGCTGTTCTGCAGCCTCTGCTGGAACGGGGTCTGGACCACCTCCAGCAAACTCCAGCAGACTTGCAGAAGAGCAGCCTGACTGTTAGAAGGAAAACTAACGAACAGAAAGCAATAGCATCAACATCAACAAAAAGGACGATCACACAAAAACTCTATCCAAAGGTCATCAGCAGCAAAGACCAAAGGTAGATAAATCCACGAAGATGAGGAAAAACCAGCACAAAAAGGCTGACAATTCCAAAAACCGGAATGCTTCTTCTCCTCCAAAGGATCACAACTCCTTGCCAGCAAAAGAACAAAACCAGATAGAGAATGAATTTGACAAATTGACAGAAGTAGGCTTCAGAAGGTGGGTAATAACAAACTCCTCCGAGCTGAAGGAGCATGTTCTAACCCAATGCAAGGAAGCTAAGAACCTTGATAAAAGGTTAGAGGAATTGCTAACTAGAATAACCCATTTAGGGAAGAACATAAATGACCTGATGGAGCTGAAAGACACAGCGCAAGAACTTTGTGAAGCATACACAAGGATCAATAGCCAAATCGATCAAGCGGAAGAAAGGATATCAGAGATTGAAGATCAATTTAATTATTTAAAGTGTGAAGACAACATTAGAGAAAAAAGAATGAAAAGGAATGAACAAAGCCTCAAAGAAACATGGGACTATGTGAAAAGACCAAACCTACGTTTGATTGGTGTACCTGAAAGTGACAGGGAGAATGGAACCAAGTTGGAAAACACACTTCAGGATATTATCCAGAAGTTCCCCAACCTAGCAAGACACGCCAACATGCCAATTCAGGAAATACACAAAATACCACAAAGATACTCCTAGAGAAGAGGAACCCCAACACACATAATCGTCAGATTTACCAAAGTTGAAATGAAGGAAAAAATGTTAAGGGCAGCCAGAGAGAAAGGTCGGGTAACCCACAATGGGAAGCCCATCAAACTAACAGTAGATCTCTCTGCAGAAACCCTACAAGCCAGAAGAGAATGGGGGCCAATATTCAACATTCTTAAAGAAAAGAATTTTCAACCCAGAATTTCATATTCAGCCAAACCAAGCTTCATAAGTAAAAGAGAAATAAAATCCTTTATACACAAAGAAATGCTGAGGGATTTTGTCACTCCCAGGCCTGCTTCACAAGAGCTTCTGAAGGAAGCACTAAAAAGGAAACAAAACAAAACAAAACAAAAATAACAACTGGTACCAACCACTGCCAAAAACAAACCAAAATGTAAAGACCATCAACACTATGAAGAAACTGTGTCAACCAATGGGCAAAATAACCAGCTAGCATCATAATGGCAGGATCAAGTTCACACATAACAATATTAACCTTAAATGTAAATGGGCTAAATGCCCCAGTTAAAAGGCACAGACTGGCAAATTGGATAAAAAGTCAAGACCCATTGGTGTGCTGTATTCAGGAGATGTATCTCACTTGTAAAGACACACATAGGCTCAAAATAAAGGGATGGAGGAAGATTTACCAAGCAAATGGAAAGCAAAAAAAAAAAAAAAAAGCAGGGTTGCAATCCTAGTGTCTGATAAAACAGACTTTAAACCAACAAAGATCAAAAAAATACAAAGAAGGGCATTAAATAATGGTAAAGGGATCAATGCAATAAGAAGAGCTAACTATCTAAATACATATATTTGCACCCAATACAGGAGCACCCAGATTCATAAAGCAAGTTCTTAGAGACCCACAAAGAGACTTAGACTCCA
The DNA here is from genome assembly GCF_024542745.1 of Macaca thibetana thibetana. Lineage (NCBI taxonomy): Eukaryota > Metazoa > Chordata > Mammalia > Primates > Cercopithecidae > Macaca > Macaca thibetana. Next base: position 112,523,402 of record NC_065591.1, on the reverse strand, counting down.
ATACAGTAACAGTGGGAGACTTCAACACCCCACTGTCAATATTAGACAGATCAACGAGACAGAAAACTAACAAGTATATTCAGGACTTGAACTCAGCTCTGGATCAAGTGAACCTAACAGCCTCTCTACCCCAAATCAACAGAATATACATTCTTCTCAGTACCACACAGCACTTATTCTAAAATCGACCACATAACTGGAAGTAAAACACTCCTCAGCAAATGCAAAAGAATGGAAATCATAACAAACAGTCTCTCAGACTACAGCGCAATCAAATTAGAATTCAGGATTAAGAAACTCACTGAAAACCCCACAACTACATGGAAACTGAACAACCTGCTCCTGAATGACTACTGGGTAAATAATGAAATTAAGGCAGAAATAAATAAGTTCTTTGAAACCAATGAGAACAAAGACACAACATACAAGAATCTCTGGGAAAAAGCTAAGGCAGTGTTTAGAGGGAAATTTATAGCACAAAATGCCCACAGGAGAAAGCAAGAAAGACCTAAAATTGACACCCTAACATCACAATTAAAAGAACTAGAGAAGCAAGGGCAAACAAATTCAAAAGCTAGCAGAAGACAGGAAATAACTAAGATCAGAGCAGAACTGAAGGAGATAGAGGCATGAAAAACCCTTCCAAAAATTAGTGAATCCAGGAACTGGTTTTTTGAAAAGACTAACAAAATAGATAGACCACTAACCAGACTAATAAAGAAAAAAAGAGAGAAGAATCAAATAGACACAATAAAAAATGATAAAGGGGAGATCACCACTGATCCCAAAGAAATACAAACTAACATCAGAGAATACTATAAACACCTCTATGTAAATAAACTAGAAAATCTAGAAACAATGGAGAAATTCCCAGACACATAAACCCTCCCAAGACTAAACCAAGAAGAAGCTGAATTCCTGAATAGACCAATAACAAGTTCTAAAATTGAGGCAGTAATTAATAGCCTACCAAAAAAAAAAAAAAAGCCCAGGACAAGACAGATTCACAGCTGAATTCTACCAGAGGTACAAAAAGGAGCTGGTACCATTCCTTCTGAAACTATTCCAAACAGTGGAAAAAGAGGGACTCCTCCCTAACTCACTTGATGAGCCCAGCATCATCCTGATACCAAAATATGGCAGAGACACAACAACAAAAAAAAGAAAATTTCAGGCCAATATCCCTGATGAACATCGATGCAAAAATCCTCAATAAAATACTAATGAACCAAATCCAGCAGCACATCAAAAAGCTTATCCACCACAACCAAGTTGGCTTCATCCCTGGGATGCAAGGCTGGATCAACATATGCAAATCCATAAATGTAATCCATCACATAAACAGAACAAATGACAAAAACCACATGATTATCTCAATAGATGTAGAAAAGGCCTTTGATAAAATTCAACACCCCATCATGCTAAAAACACTCAATAAACTAGGTATGGATGGAATATGTCTCAAAATAATAAGAGCTATTTATGACAAACCCATAGCCAATATCATACTGAATGGGCAAAAGCTGGAAGCATTCCCTTTGAAAACCAGCACAAGAGAAGGATGCCCTCTCTCACCACTCCTATTCAACACAGTATTGGAAGCTGTGGCCAGGGCACTCAGACAAGAGAAAGAAATAAAGGGTATTCAAATAGGAAGAGAGGAAGTCAAATTATCTCTGTTTGCAGATGACATGATTGTATATTTAGAAAACCCCATTGTCTCAGTCCAAAAACTCCTTAAGCTGATAAGTAACTTCAGCAAAGTCTCAGGATACAAAATCAGTGTGTGAAAATCACAAGCATTCCTATACACCAATAATAGACAAACAGAGAGCCAAATCATGAGCAAACTCCCATTCACAATTGCTATAAAAAGAATAAAATACCTAGGAAAACAACTTACAAGGGATGTGAAGGACCTCTTCAAGGAGAACTACAAACCACTGCTCAAGGAAATAAGAGAGGACACGAACAAATGGAAAAACATTCCATGCTCATGGATAGGAAGAATATCGTGAAAATGGCCACACTACCCAAAGTAATTTATAGATTCAACGCTATTCCCATCAAGCCACCATTGACTTTCTTCACAGAATTAGAAAAAGTTACTTTAAATTTCATATGGAAGCAAAAAAGAGCCCGTATAGCCAAGATAATCCTAAGCAAAAAGGACAAAGGTGGAGGCATCATGCTACCTGACTTCAAACTATACTACAAGGCTACAGTAACCAAAACAGCATGGTACTGGTACCAAAACAGATACACAGACCAATGGAACAGAACAGAGGCCTTAGAAATAACACCACACATCTACAACTATCTGACATTTGACAAACCTGACAAAAACAAGCAATGGGGGAAAGGATTCCCTATTTAATAAATAGTGTTGGGAAAACTGGCTAGCCATACACAGAAAACCGAAACTGGACCCCTTCCTTACACCTTATACAAAAATTAACTCAAGATGGATTAAACACTTAAACGTAAGACCTAAAACCATAAAAACCCTAGAAGAAAACCTAAGCAATACCATTTAGGACATAGGCATGGGCAAAGATTTCATGACTAAAACACCAAAAGCAATGGCAACAAAGGCCAAAATTGATAAATGGTATCTAATTACACTAAAGAGCTTCTGCATAGCAAAATAAACTATCATCAGAGTGAACAGGCAACCTGCCAAATGGGAGAAAATTTTTGCAATCTATCCATCTGACAAAGGGCTAATACTCAGAATCTACAAGGAACTTAAACAAACTTACAACAAAAAAACAACCCCATCAAAAAGAGGGCAAAGGATATGACAGACACTTTGCAAAAGAAGACATTTATGTGGCCCAGAAACATATGAAAAAAAGCTCATCATCACTGGTCATTAGAGAAATCCAAATCAAAACCACAATGAGATACCATCTGACACCAGTTAGAATGATGATCACTAAAAAGTCAGGAAACAACAGATGCTGTAGAGGATGTGGAGAAACAGGAATGTTTTTACACTGTTGGTGGGAGTCTAAATTAGTTCAACCATTGTGGGAGACAGTTTGGTGATTCCCCAAGGATCTAGAGCTAGAAATACCGTTTGACCCAGCAATCCCATTACTGGGTATATACCCAAAGATTGTAAATCATTCTACTCTAAAGACACATGCACACATATGTTTACTGCAGCACTATTCACAATAGCATGGACTTGGAACCAACCCAAATGCCCATCAATGATAGACTGAAAAAAAAAAAGTAGAACATATACACCATGGAGTACTGTGTAGTGATAAAAAAGAATGAGTTCATGTCCTTTGCAGGGACATGGATGAAGCTGGAAACCATCATTCTCAGCAAACTAACACAGGAACAGAAAACCAAACACTGCATGTTCCCATTCATAAGCGGGAGTTGAACAATGAGAATATATGGGCACAGGGATGGGAACATCAGACACTGGGGCCTGTCGGGGGTTGGAAGTCTAGGGGAGGGATAGCATTAGGAGAAATACTTAATGTAGATGACAGCTTGATGGGTGCAGCAAACCACCATGGCACATGTATACCTATGTAACAAACCTGCACATTCTGCACATGTATCCCAGAACTTAAAGTATAATAAAAAAAGAAAATATTTTTTATATATATATATACACACACACACACACACAATAGACTATTATTCAACCTTAGAAAAGGAGATCTTGCTATTTGTTACAACATGGACAGACCTAGAGGACATTGTGCCAAGTGAATAAGCTAGACAGAGAGACAAACATTACATTATCTCACTTATATGTAGAATATTTTTATAAAGAAGAACTCAAATACATAGAGAATGAACAGTGGTTATCACAGGTGGAGATAAGGTAGAGAAGAAATAATAGGGAGACATAAGTCTAAGAATACAAAAAGGCAGATATGTAGTATGAACAAGTTTAGAGACCTAATGTACAACGTGGGGATTAAAATTTACTTATTTAACAAAAATCTCTAATATAAAGTGTGTTGTATTGGAGATTTTTGTTAAATAAGCAGATTTTAGCTGCTCTTGTCATAAAAAGCATGTGTGATAATAGACATGTTAATCTGCTTCACTATAGCAACCATCTTACTATCTATATGTATCCCCTAACATCATGTTGTAAGCCTCAAATATATACAATAAAAAATTTATTTTAAAAAAAGATTCCGAGGAAAAAAGAAGTCATAACAGAGACCATATGGCCCACAAAGTCTAAAATATTTACTATCTGGCCCTTCATGGAAAAACTCTGCCAATCGCTGGGTCTAAGTCAATCACAGTAATCCCATTTCCCTTACCAGTGTTTTGGTTTGTTTTGTTTTGCTTTGCTTTTAAGAACCCAGACTAAGTCAATCAGAGCCAGGCATTCCCCCATGACAATAATCAGTTCAGGGTAGTTAAGTGAGCCAGACTGGCCCCATTAAGACCTGAGGGAAGAGACTTCGGTTCTTACTTTCATGTTAGACTTGAAAAAAAAAAAATGCTACTGATAGCCCGCAATACAACACAAGGGGAATCCAATCTTGGGAGAAGCCAATCTTGGAGAGAAAGCCGATCTTGGGAGAAAGCTGAGGCTGTGAACAGTGGAGTAAAGAGACGGGAAAGCCTGAATCCGATGTCCCTGAGCCACCAGGACAAACAATGCTCACAGCCTCCCTGGCTGCCGCCTGCCTCTAGACTTCCTACTGTGGAAGCCAATTCATTTTCTTGGCATTTTAGCTGCTTTCAATTTAGTTTTCTGTGACTTGCAACCAAAAGCTTCTCTCTGACCCTGACCATTTGCACATACTGTTCCCTCTGCCCAGAAAGCTCTCCATTCCCCAGCCCTTGCCTGGCTAACTTCTACTACTCATCTATCAAGCTTCAAAATACATGGCAATGTCACAGGAAGGCCATCTTGTAGCCTCCTAGACGAAGTAATATCCCTGCGCTATACACCATCCCTTGTCCGCAGTACCCTCGATCCCACATCACTTATGTATTATTATGTGTTTATCCCTGCCTTCCCTGCTAGTCTTGGATATAAGCCAACGCCATGCTTGTCTTTTTCTCTACTGTATCCCCAGTGCCTAGCACAGTGCCTGGCAATTAGGTGCTGACTAAACTGCACAAGGAGCAGCATTTCCTAGACTATGTTTCATGGAATACCAGTGTCCCATGAGAAGCAGGTAGATAAGACACCAAAACATTCCCATTTATTGATGTCTACTATAGACCAATTAACAGCTGGTGATTATTTTTAGCTGCCCTCTCCCTTTTTCTTCTGTAATGTTTCACTCCAGTGTCCTGTATAGACTATGTATTATTAATAGATGATCACCCTCTTATTAGAAGTTTCAGGTCTAATACCTAAATAATTTCAAGAATCATTTAGACAATTCTAAGCAGTGGCCTTCACTACATGATTTCTCAGAGACACTGTTACAGCGCTGACCCTGTAATGGTGCCATGGGAGGTGGGCAGTGCCAGGGCCCTGGTTATGAGCCTCTAAGAGGTGAATATATATAAAATGCAGTATTTCCCAAACGTATTTGATGACGGCACACTTTTCTCTAAACCAAGTAGCATCTTACAAGACTCCAGAGCTGGAAAAAAGAAAAAAAAAAAATTTTTGAAACCTACTGGCTTAGGGCCTTTGGGAAAAGACAAATGTAGAGGCAGAGCATGAAGAGGCCCTCCGAGGTATCTGGTAGAAAGCAACTGATTTGCTAAACACTCCAGAATCACAGATGTTAGGCACAGAGGCCCCCCAGGTCCTCAGGATGGGCACAATGAAGCGGAGTGAAAGAGAGGGTTGTAGGGTCTTGTACCCACTGTTCTACTGCATGGGATCCTGTGCCACCTTGCTTCCAGAGTGGTGTGAGGGGCATAGACTGTGCTGCACTGAGCCTTAAGGAATGCCCAGGGAGATGGATCCAGAGGGGTCACCTCGGGGCCAAGTGATCCCCACTTGGCATCCCAGCCTAATGCCCACTCCTGGGCTAGGAGCTAAAACCAATCCAAGAAGCTTGGCTATCAGTCTCCATGTCGTCAATCCCATGGACTGTAAATAATTTGCAGTCTCTCACTGAGGCAGAGCCAAGGAGAGCTCCAGTGGAGAAGGTGAAGCTTCAGGTTCCTTTCCTGTTTTCCCAAAACACCCTGTGCAGGGTGGGAACAGAGTGATCCTGCCCTCCGAGGCCCAGAGGGAAGGAATCCCATGGAATTCTCCAATCCAAACTCTCCTCCACAGACAACTGAGACTTAGCAACGGCCCCCGATCACTAAAGGAGAACTGGTGGTTCCATGCCCAATTCAGCAAACCTGTATTTCTAGAGCCCAAGCCCTATTTTGAAATCCAAAAAAATAAAATATAGGGGACTGGAAGAGATTGACGTTTCACTGCTTTCTGCCAGACCCTGGGACCTCTTTTACCTTTCATAGCTGTGGAGGTGGACAGATTCTCTAGAAAGAGATATTAATGGCTCCTGAGCCCTCCCTGGGCCACATGTCATCCTTGCTATTTTCCACACTCTAAGTCTTTTTGCCTCCCAACCCCACTGTGTGACAGGCAGTACTAGCATCCACATTTCACAGATAAGGCACCTGAGGCTCAGAGAAGTCAGACGACTTGCCCAAAGACACGGCCAGAGAGAGAGAGAGAGCTGAGGTTTGGCTAAAAGCCCATGCTACTCCCATTGGTCACACCACCTTCTGGAAGCCCCAAGGCAGGTATCGTGGCCCAGCAGACACAACCTTGAATATGCTGCCCCGTGGCCCTTGACATTTTTATCTCCCTAGAGGCTGCTTTCAGGGAGTCCAGCAGTATCTCTGTGGGACTGGTGGCTCCTAGTAGCCAAATGTGTGCCTCCAAAACCTCTCAGGCCACCTCTGGGAGTCTCTTACCCTGCTCAGTGAGGAGGCAGCTTCACGATGCTGCTGCTGTGTCAGTGAGCAAAGACACTCACGGGCCATCGATCTGATGAGCACACACTCGATTCACTCATGGGTGAAATCCTGCACCTCTTTCGAGAGCAGGAAAAGACCTGTGTTCTTCAGGCAGGAGGCAAGCTGAGCAGAGGCTGGCTGGGCTGGCTGCAGGTGCGCAGCACAGTGGGAGGTGGTTGGAAGGGAGATGGGTTATCCAGGCAGCATAAAGCCTGCAGAGAAGCTGCCAGGGACAGTCCCACCTGTGTCCCAGCCTCAGGGCCTGGATGCTCCCCCATACTTACTCCCTGCCTCTTAAATAATAAAAACATTCAAGAGTCTCAGTGTCAGGATCTGAGCTCCATGTCCCCTATGGATCAATGGAAAATATGCAAGATCCACAGGATGAGACGACTGGGGTCCATTCGTACAAGAGACAAAAGGCAGTGATGGTAAACTTGGTTTCAGAGGTATGAAGAGTTGGCAGGAAGATAAATAATTTGGAGTCCAGTATGGCTCACGGACCTCAGCCCTTTGAGCCAAGTCCTAGAGAGCTTGCAATAAAGAACAACCAAAAACAAGACAGGGGTTTTCTTTTGGAAACTAGGCATATAAGGCAGCCCAGTTTCCTTCCCTGTAGAGCAGAATGTGGCACAGGGCATTGGGGAACATTTTACCCCCATCAGGACACCACAGAGGCCTTAAGGATCAAGAGTTAGAGATGGGCATGGAGGCCCTGGGATCCACAGAGGGGCGAGAGCAGGCTAGGACATGGGGTCCCAGCAATCTTGCTGGAGGGTGGGGAGCATAGTATCTAGAGTGGGCACACACATGTCTGACAAATGAAAATATACCTTCAGACTATTATTCCTAAGGGTGGTGTAGCCTGGAGAAACCAACGTTGCAACAGCAATGCCATATATTGGTTTAGGGTGGTGCAGGTGACCAAGTGCTTAACCATCCTGGGGCAGGTAGCATCAGTCCTACCTGATGAGGGACACCAAGCTTACACGGCTGGGATCCAGTCAGGTCTGGAGTCCAACACACAGAACAGAGTCTCATGATGCTGGAGACAGAACACCTCTGTCCTAATCCTAATCTCAACAATTAGTAATTGTCACTGTGGGCAAGTCACTTAACCTCCCCAAGTTACAGTTTCCTGATCTGAAAATGGCGACAATAACAGTTTACCTATGAGGTTATCATGAGATGACAAAATGTTCTACATTCCAGGAGCCCCAACTCTCCCTGGAGGGTAGGAGGGCAAGGCCAACCACGTTGTCTGTTAGCACAGAAATAAAAGCCGTAACAGGCTTGAGGGACCTTTACAAGCAGGCTATTTTCCTAAATTGTTTTCACTGTTGATTTGCCCAGTAAATTCTTTTTATTGTTGTTACTATTATTATTTATTATCTTCGGTGTTTTGTTGTTGTTGTTTTGTTTTTTTGAGACAAGGTCTTGCTTGCCTCTGTCACCCAGGGTGGAGTGCAGTGGTGTGATCACCACTCACTGCAGCCTCGGCCTCCCAGGCTCAAGTGATCCTCCCACCTCAGCCTCCCAAGTAGCTAAGCCCACAGGCATGTGCCACCATGTCTGGCTATTTTTTTTTTCTTCAAATATTTTGTAGAGATGAGGTCTCACTAGGTTGCCCAGGCTCAGCTTGAACTCCTGGGCTCTAGCAATCCTCCCACTTCAGCCTCCAAAGTGCCGGGATTACAGGTGTGAGCCACCGAGTAAATGCTTTTTAAACAGTTAGCTCTTCCTTCCCCAGGGCTCCCTGAGCACCTGGCTCTGCCATTAGCGCTCAGGCCCTTGGCTCCCATGGTGTGACTGTGTTCTCCTCACCACACACTGTGGCTGTAAAGGCAGGACTCAGTTCTGTTCACCTCTCTACCCTCAGGGCCTGGAACAGTCTTTGACTATAGACAGTCTCAATAACTGTTGAAAGAATAAACTTTGAACCTCTGTCCTGGACCCATTCCAAATTACCAGAGTCCAAATGAATGAGGTTTAATTGTAATTAACACTGACATCGTTTGCAGTTTGGATTCAGATGTCTCCCTTCAAAGGACACTGTGAAGAAAGTAAAAAGACAGCCTACCAATGAGAGAAAATATTTGCAAATCACATAAATGATAAGCGGCTATATCTAGAATATAGAAAGAACTCTTACAAACTCTTACAACTTAATAAAAAGACAAATAACCCAATTAAAAAGGGACAAAAGATCTGAACAGATAGATCTCCAAAGATGATATACCAATGGCCAGTAAGCATATGAAAAGATCCTCAACATCATTAGACTTAGGGAAATACAAATCAAAACCATGTGAGACAGGATGTGGAGAAATTAGAACCCTCATACATTGCTGGTGGGAATGTAAAATGGGGCAGCCACTTTGGAAAGCAGTCTGGAGTTGCCCAAAGGATAAAATATAGATTTACCATATGATTAGCAATTCTACTCCTAGGTATATATCCAAGAGAATTGAAAACATGTGTCCACCTAAAAACACATACATGAATGTTCATAGCAGCATCATTCACAATAGACAAAAAGTGGAAAAAAACCAAGTATCTATAAACTGATTAACAAATAAAATGTGGTAGAGCCACACAATGGAATACTATTCAGCCACGAAAAGAAATGAATTATTGACACATGCTACAACCCAGATGAGCCTTGAACACATTATGCCATGTGAAAAATGCCAGACACAAAAGGCCATTGTCTGATTCCATTTGTATGAAATGTTCAAGGGCCTGAACAGTGGCTCACACCTATAATCCCAGCACTTTGGGAGGCTGAGGCAGGCAGATCACGAGATCAAGAGTTCGAGACCAGCCTGGCCAACATGGCGAAACTCCATCTCTACTAAAAATACAAAAATTAGCTTGGTGAGGTGGCGGGCGCCTGTAATCTCAGTTACTTGGGAGGCTGAGGCAGGAGAATCGCTTGAACTCGGGAAGCGGAGGTTGCAGTGAACCAAGTCATGCCACTGCATTCCAGCCTGAGTGACAGAGCAAGATTCTGTCTCCAAAAAAGAGAGAAATGTCTCAAATCGGCAAATCCACAGACACACAGAAAGCACATGAGCGGTTGGCAGGGGCTGGCATGAATGGGGACAGTGAGGAGTGATAGCTCAAGGGGATGGGGTTTCTTCTTGGGGTGCTGAAAAAGTTGGAAAAGTGATTGTGATGAAGCTTGCCTAACGGTTAAATACATTAAAATACGTTAAAAACCATTACATTGTGTACTTTAAATGGGTGCATGGTATGTTATGTAAGTTCATCTCAGCACAGCTGCTTAAAAAACAAAACAAAAAGGAAAATCAGATTCTGATGTCTTCATTATTCTCAAGCCTCTAATTTTGAAAGACAAGGGCCAGCATCATCTCTTACCTGTTGTATCCCCCACAGCACCTAAGATTGGGCTGGATGTAGAAAGCTCCTCATATGTTTGTTGAATTGAAAATGACGACTGTTTTGCCAAAAAAGGAAAATAGGGTATGCAGTCCCTCATTCAAATTCAACACCATCAGGGAAACAGTCTCCTAAAATCTATAGAGGACTTGTTGGGATAGGCACGATCCCAATTTTACAGAACAGGAAACTGAAGGCCACTTAAATTGCTTGTCTGAGGCCACGCAGCTAGTGAGTGACAAAGGTAGAATTACGTTCTAGTGTCTCCTGACTTGTTTGATTTTCCCACCCTAATTCACTTTGTCTTCCCCAGTCACCCTGCACACACACACACACACACACACAGTTGTGTTGTCTGATTGCTCAACTGCTGGCCCAGGCTTTGGCCCCTGCCTCTGCTCCCCAGCCTTAAGCCAGAGGCCCCTCAGATCCCGCACCAAATTATTCAGATTCACCTGCATTTCTATTCTGCTCTGAATAAAGTTGGGTAAAACTCCAGAGCTTTCTTGCCCATTTTCTCCAAACCACCCATTGGTGCTCAGCCGCTCTCCTGTAAAGGACAAGATGAGGTGAGCAGTGAAGCCTCATTTGGGAGTCCCCACCCAGCTGAGCACCCTGAAAGCCACAAAGGAGGGGGTGGGACTGGCCTAGGAGGAGGCACCTCCAGGCCATCTTCCAGCCTAGGCCCACGGCTGTGCTCTCCTGCCTCCATCCCTCGCTTGGAGGGAGCCTCCTCTGACTTGACTGCGGAGGGGGTGAACAGGCTTAGAAGCCCACTGTGGGTCACTAATCACTGCCATGCTTCATGCCTCAGCTGTGCAAACAGTGACAACAGGTGGCCCTCAAGCAGAGCAAAAGAGGATCAAGGCCAGTGCAGACAGCTTTGGGCAGGGGGGGCAGGAGACTGGGTCCCCACCCTGACCCCTCTAAAAAGCTGCGTGCTCCCTCCTCCCTGAGAGCTGCAGGGAGGGCGGAAGGTAAAATCAACTAATGAAAATGGGAGAACTTTAAAAGAAATGAAAAAACATAAACTAGATGAAGTTTAAGGGTCACCAGGCCAACACTGTTCAACTCTCTTTGACTATGAGAAAGCCCGCTGGGCTCAGGCAAGGGGTGCATCTCTCCATTTCCCACCCAAGCTGGGGTCACTTTGGCTTTTGCAACAGCTCTTAGACGGCGGCCTGCCCACCTTGTCTGGCTGTGTGACTCTGGCTGTGGCTCTGCCCCTCCGGACGTCAGTATCAGATCACGGGGGGAGCTCTGCTGAGATGGCTCCCCAAGCAAGGTTACAGACTCTGCTCTGGCCCAGTTGCCTCAAAACTCTGCAAGTAGAGTTATGGCTTCATTTGCAGGGATCTCTTCCTAAAAACAGCAGCCTTTTGGGACTGAAGAGCTAGATTTTAAATCAGACCTCCTGCTCCCTGGCTGAGTGACCCTGGGCAGGCCCCAGTTGTCCTGAGCGTCTATTCCTCACTGGTCACAAGAAGTTGATCATCTCTTCTTCACAGGTTGTGGGAGCGTGCTGGCCAGGGCTTGGTGGGTTGCACAGCTGCCCTGTCACCCTGTCGAGAACGCCCAGCATCTTACTGTTAATAGCTCCTGCAGCTCCCACCTCGGAAGAGGGTCCTCAGAGGGTGTCTCCCCACCCTCCAGCCGCAAGCTGGTGATGCAGATTCCTGGGCTCCCCTCCTGACATACCACAGCAGACTTGTCAAGGAGACCCAGGAACATTCATCGGGAGAAGCTTCCCAGGATCATCCTCCCACTCAGCACTGAGCACTGCTGCTCAGGGGAGCACAGGAGCCAGCCTGGAAGCCCAGCAGGCCTGGGGAGGAAGGAGCAGGCCCTTCCCTGAAGATGCTGCTGACGTCAAGCCAGCACAGAAGGTCTAGAGAAACCTGCAGGATCGTTTCCTGGTGGGAACACGGGGCTGCTTTTATTGCATCCAGGTGCCTGTCCGACGGTGTATCTGACTTGTCTGCTTCCTCCAGAGCCTGGGTCCAGAAACCTGCCCTTCCCCCGAACCCACCCAGAGCCGGGCAGCGAGGGGCTCCTGGGGACTCTATGCAGAACCCAACAAAGCAATCACTTCCCTCTCAGAGCACAGGCTTATGGGAGTCTGCTTGGCAGCCTTATCGGCCGTTTATTTTATTTATTTCATAAAGCTACCGATAGGACTTCCTATGCAAATAACTCCCAGATGAGATGCAAATTGGGATTTGGAGCCAAGAACCACTAAGGCTTTTTTTTTCTTTCCTTTTTCTTTTCTTTTATATTGGAATGGCACTGTGGCACATCCTGCCTCATCCTCTGCCCTCTGCCCGGCAGCTTCCTTGCCACGTGCTTCCCGCTGGCAAGGCTTTGCTTGCCCCTGCCAGCCACGGGTTCTGAGCTGGCCACGGAGAGCTTGTTAATTGTGCTTGAAGTAGGGGGTCTGGGTGGTGAGCAAGCCTCGGGGGCTGTGCCAAGGTAAAAAAAACACTGGGGTCTTCCCACCCTGTGTCCCCTGTACACAGGTCAACTTAGATGCAGGTGTGCAGACAGGAACCCCCTCCCCAATTAACTTTCACGTTGCAAAAGGCTTTACTGCACATGTGTTCCTCAGGAGCCTACAGATCTGGGTTCAAATCCTGACACAACCACTAAACCCAGTGTGTGATCTGAATTTAATTTCTCTGAGTTTCCGCTTCCGCGTCTGTGATGAGGATAACAATGCCTACTTTCTGATTTGGTGAAGATTCCGTGCAAGCATCTGTCCAAGGTACTCAGTCCAGTGAGAATAGCTCATCGATAGGTTATTATTACATTAATTAAATGGAACATTGAGTACCTCACTTTGGAGAGCCTGTGTTCTAGATGAGGGAGTAACAGAATGATAGAAACAGAGGTTTCCAGGCCGGGGGTGGCAGCTCATGCCTGTAATCCCAGCACTTTGGGAGGCCAAGGTGACCAGATCACTTGAGGTCAGGAGTTTGAGACCAGCCTGGCCAACATGGCAAAACCCCATCTCTACTAAAAATACAAAAAAATTAACCAAGCACGGTGGCACATACCTGTAATCCCAACTACTCAGGAGGCTGAGGCAGGAGAATCACTTGAACCCGGGAGGCAGAGGCTGCAGTGACCTTAGATCACACCACTGCACTCCAGCCTGGACCACAGAGCGAGACTCCACATCCAAAAAAAAAAAAAAAGAGATTTCTAGGATAGTTTGAATGAAGATCCCTTTTTTATAACCAGGGCAGGATTAGGGTATACCAAGACTATGCCTTGGCAATTTGTTTTTTTCAATTCAATGAACATGTTTTAATGACTACCGTGCAGGGACCAAATGAGAAACATTTGATACTCAGGCTTAACACCCCTTCTTTCAGGGTTGCCATTGCCAGCCTGGGAGTCAAGAGCCACGGGTCCTGTCTCAACTCTGCCACAAAGTAGCCTGTGAACTCCAGCAAGTCACTTTCCTTCTCTGCCTCAGTTTCTTCACCTGTAAAACGACGCGGCCATACCAGGACCTCTGAGGCTCCTTCCAGTGCTAAAATTGTGGGATTTTCTACCCAAGGCTGCTGGACTCCCTTCTCTCCCTCTCACAAAGCTAACAAAGCGCATTAACAAATGGTTCTTGCATACATAGAAAACAACCCTAAACTCAGAACCCACTGCCAGATTGATTTCTCTGTCAGCAAATATTAATAGCATAAAAGTAAATTTCAAAATGATTCTGAAACATCCCCCCCCGTCCTCACCACTGCCGAGCCCATCAGCCCTTCCGTGGAGTCCCACCAAGGCTGAGATGCTGAAGGTTGTGCTATGGGGCCCCTTCTCTGCAACTGGCCTTCGAAAGGGCTCCCTACCGCAAAGCAGCGCTGGCATTATTTACCATCTCCCTGTCGTCTGTCCTCTCGGAGGCTGTGCTTATTGTGCTTGCCTACACCCTCGATTTGCAGCTGGATGAACCCAGGCCTTTTGGTGTGATTCATTCTGGGGAGTTCCTCTGTTCTGTCTCGGAGCCTCTCTTTCTGCCTAGAAAGCTCTACAGATTGCTCTGAGCCCAGCAGCCCAATGGTTTCCACAAAAGTGGGTGGCACAAGGACAGAAGTAGGACTGTTGGCTTCCCTGTAGCTCCTCAACACCATATGTGAGCTGGGCAAATAGAGGCTCTTGGGGCCCTGTTGCCGGTCCCCTCTCCCAACACCTGCCCATGGCACCCTAGCCACAGAAGAGAGGAGGGGGCTTCTTTCTAGCCTGGCACCACAGCCCAGTGTCCAGAGATCACCTACTTTGGAGCCCCAGAGTGATCTGTGTCTTCCCAGTTAGATGAGCAGAAGACTGCGAGGATGTTGGGAATGGGGTTGGGGGGGGGAATGTTGGCAGAACTCCCCTGAGGTCAAAAAAATAGTACTATAGGGCCAAGCAGGGATCCAACTCTGCTATACCCAAACCCACCAGAGCTTTCTTGTTCCTGCTTAAATGTACCCACCTTAGCCAATTTCTAATCCTCACAGATCAGCAGATGGAGGAGGAGATAGTAGCTTAAATAACTTAAAAATGGCCATAAAGCCTGGATCAAAAAGTTAACGGGTTCCCATTTCTAATTCATTTGACTTGGCTTTGTGGCTATAGCACCACCACTTTTGAGGAGGCCTTAGAAAAGCTACCCAGGAACGACAGGTAGATTTCCTTAACAGTCCTGGGCAGATGGAAGGCCGCCGCTTGCCCAGCCTCTCCTTCAACTCCCAAAGGGCCCTGGGCAACTCGCTGTCCTGTGGTTTCAATAGAAACCTTATCTTTTTCATGCAAAGAGCGAATGGTGACCAGGGAGGGCTTTACAGAGGGATTGGGTGCTGAGTACCACTGTGAATGGTCACTAGGTGTAGAGGGAGCCCATTTGCCATCAGCGGGGTGGTGGGGGGGGGGCGGCGGGGAACCAGGTGCAAATGCTAGAGCCAGCAAAACACAGGCATGTTTCATTCCTTCCTCACTCTCCTCTACAGCTATTCATTCCTCTCCTGTGTGCCAGGTGCTTCCTCGACTTGGAGACACAGCCATGAGGTCACCAGTGCCTGTGGGAGAGCAGAAACGGTAGGTCTGGTAGCAGAGGCTGTCCCCTCACCCGCCCGCTATACAGCAGCACCCTACTCTCATGTCCCCACAGACATGGGGCCTGCGTACATCAAGGAGAGGTTTCAAGGTGATAAATAAAAGTGAGGAGAAAATGAGGTGCAAGAAGAAGACAGAATCAATTATTCCAAGCAAATTAAAAGTGCTCGGCAGGGGGTGGAAGGAGATGGGAGGAGGAAGGGAGAGTCTGGGAAGGTTTCCAATGGACACAACAGCCAAATGCTGGACGAGGAGGGAGACACGGAGAGAGGAGGGTTTAACCTGTCGGCCAGTTTCCCACAGACCACCTTGGGAGACAAACATCAACTCCCCAGCCAAGGTCTTGGCGGTGAACAGAGAGGCTGAAGGCTGCTCTTCAGAGCAGAATCACAGTCCCCGGTGGTGCTTCTTAGAGAGGATATTGAATTAGCTACATTAATCCACAGAGGCGCCTGGCAGTGATAAGTGTAATTAAACCACTTAGTTGCTGGATCATGGGCTTGGGTTACAAACAGTCAAGTTTACTCATCGCGGCCCTCACCCTGAATCTTGTTTCAAGAGCACACTTGGAGAGGGTGAGGCTTGAAAACCGGTGTGTGCGCGCGTAGGTTTGCACGTGTGCGAAGCCATGCACATGCTTAAAAGATTTTGGACCAGGCCCTGAGCCCACTTTCTAGACACTTTGATAAAATTCTGATTAAAATTATTTGACAATAATGTTCACAATATTAACCACAATACCAAAAATATGAACAGTACCACTGAGCCGTGCTCAAAATAAATCACTAAGCAGAAATACCACAAATGGGAACGGCGCATAGAACAAGGAACCCTGGCAGCCTCTCCTCCCTCCTTCACCTCGTGTTGTTCTGAAGACCTCCAAAGCAATTTCTAAAGTCCTAGCTATCTGTCTAAGCTTTTCATCAGCCTCAAACCACCTTAGCACTCCTGACTTTACATCTAGGGTAATCCGTTTATGGGGTTTTGGACTTTTTCCACCACTTCTGGCTTCCTTCCAGACATTTTCATCACCGCTAACATTGACTTGATTTGTCACACCCCTAGGAGGGGAGGAGACTGGGGCAAGTCAAGACAGGCTGGGGATGCGTAGGTCTGGCTCAGAACTGCAGTTGTCTAGTGCCTGTTGGGACGTGCAGTTAATCAGCTTCCAACAAATGTGAACTAAAGACCAACGGATTAATAGGATGTGCTGAGGAAGAGCCTGCTGCTCACTCACTAATTGTTTGTTTATTTAACTGATGATCACACTATACTCATTAGGGGTTGTTAGAACATCAAGGCAGTAGGTCTGCTGATACTGAGAAAGGCTTGAGTTTGTGGACCTGAATTGCTTGTTAGAGTTTGGCAACAGCATGCACCTCTTATTTCAGGGATGTCACACCTCACAGAGTTACCAATTATTGAGTGCTTACTCAAAAAAATAAAAGCCAGGGATGATCTCATTTAATTCTTAGAGCAAGCCCATCATCCCTGGCTCAGAAAGGGATGTGGTTTGCACAATGTCACACAGCTTGCCAGTGGTGGACCCAGGATTCCAACTCCATAGTCTTAACCACTGTGCTGAATTATCCCATCCTCCAACCTTTGCTTCCATGCATTCATTCAAGAGTTGTCTGTGTTTGAAATCCTACTGAGTGATGTGCTAAGAGAAGATGGGAAACCTGAGCTCTGCCTCTTCTCTGAGGAATCTGTCATTCCTGATGATGACAGAGAGACCTTGCCGTCCAATGCTTGCAGCTCATGAACATTTCTTGATTTCTCTGGAATGGATTGTGGCTGAATAGAAATGGAGTCTGCATTTCCCCTTTTGGGTAAGCAGAAGCTCCTCCCCGTCTGCTACCTAGGACAGTTCCTCTCCTAAGGCATTTCTGAAGTCACCACACTGTGTTAGTTGACCCTGGGCTCTGAGGGCACAGAGCCCTCCCCACCTGGCTAGGACAGAAGAGGGGGCTGGAGGAAGGGACAGTTCGCTCTTCTCATCTTGCTCTCATGACCTATCCACCTGTCCCACCTACCTACCTATGCACATCTAACTGTCCCATACCCCATCTAAAAAATCAGCAGAGCTGCTGATCATGACAGGGCTGAGCTTCTTACACAGTTGTGCCTCCCTTGAGTTTTCAGAAAGGGAAGCTTCAGCTTAGAGAGGCTTAATAACTTTCTCAAGGTCAAAGAGCAAAGAGGAAACGAACACATCTCTGTTCTCTGGGTCCCAGGGCTCTGAGCACTGTGGTGGAGTAGGGAGGAAAGGAAAGGAACACTTTGATCAGCTTTAAATCAACCTCAAATGCATGATTAATAAAGACACTGACGTTTAAGAAGCACCTTATTCTTTAGAAAGTAATATTGCAAGAGCTATCACAGTTACTTTTCACAGTGACTCTGCGAAGTATTTGTGATGGTCGCATTTCACCCAGGAAGAGGTTAAAAAAACATCCCCAAGTCCCAAACTCATTACAAGCAGAGCTGGAATCACAATGCTGGGTTGGACAGCAAGCCCCAGGTGCCTCATGCATCGTCAGTGCTCTATGGTAGCTGCTATTATCACTAGCTGAGGTTGCAAAGGGGCTTATCACTACCCTCCTGAATACCTCTCAAGTCACAACACTCCCACCCTCAGTGGGAGTGAGGCTAAATGTTGTTCTATGGTCCAAAACAAGCTCTCTCTCTTTCTCAATCTTCATCCTGGCCCCTAAATGAGCAAAATCACCAATTCCCAAAAGATCTTTCCGAGTTTTGTGCAGTAGTCTGACATAATGAGAATCCATTCGACCTACAGGACAAACGTTGTTGCATCTCATTTTTCAAGGTCAACAATGCCCAACTGATTCTGCTTTAACATGTTCACACCCATTCACCCAAATCTTTCACTTGTAGGAGTTACTCTCCAGAAATCCTCCTGCAAATATACAAAGACCCAGGCACAGGGATGGGAACAACCCATATGTCCATCTCAAGAGGAAAAGTTAGTTCAATGATAGTATAGAGGACAAGCACACGGCTTTTAAAAAGAAGTAGATGGATGTATATGAACTGATATGGAAAGCTGTTCACAATACAGTGAAATGGGCTCATTGTAATACAGTAGGTATGGAACGTTCTCCATTTTTTGGAGAAAAAAAATATAGATTTAGTATAAATAGAAAAAAGCCAGAGGAATGTTCATCCATGCTGGTTAACTTGGCAGGTGAGAGAGGCAGAATCATGGGAACCAGGAGTAAGCGTTCTAGAAGATGCCCAGTGGACTCTGGCCGGAGTCACCTCCTCTGTCTCCACTGTTTTCCCTCTAGCTGTGACCAGGATGAAAACTGGAGGCCTCTCCCCAGCTGTCATGTTTGGACATCAGCAAAGATGAGCTGGGAAGGTCATTCCCATTTACATCCCTACTCAATTCCCCTCAGTCATCAAGTCCCATCGGGTTCAGAACAAAATCAAATCATAAAAATGAAACACAGATTTATTTACCACCGTGGTAGAATTGGGCCATTTTTTTCTATCAATTTCCAAGCCCAGAAATTGCCTTTTAAATGGATAATGATGATTCTGAGGGTCCAGTTATTACCTTGAAACCTCACATTCTGATATATTCAATGCTGTTCTCTTATATAAATAACAGTTATTACTGCAAAGCGATTTTTTTTCCCTTGCACTTCCAAAGTGTTCCTGCAGGAGATGGCAAGAAAATGGATTCCATTAATATTCTACATAGAACTGTTGCTTTTTCCAGCACTAACTTCCACATAAATCTCCTTGTGAGTCTTTTTATACAAACGCCACCCCTTCTTCCCTGCACTGCCCCACACTTTCTACCCCACCCGTATCTCCTCCTGCTTCCTCTTTACGCCTCTTCCGGGAAAGGGAACACTCCATTCTCTGGCTGCCCAGTCAGCTGCTGGGACACCACGACTGCCCCCTTTGCCCAGGGCCTGGCAGAGGGTGAATGGCAGTCGACATTACTCCTGTCGTCCTTCTTGTACGCAGCCAGAGAACAAGCTTTTCAGTTCTATCTTCCTGCCTATTTGGTACTCATTAAAACCCCAAAGTAAAACGTACGAACAACAAAAAGGCTAAGTAATGGACAAGGGCCAGGGACAGTGGGGTTGTGGGTCTTGCTGTGCCCAGCATCCAGGCCCGGGGGAAAATGGAAGCCCGAGCCCCACGCCGTTTCCAGACATTCCCAAGTCCCAGCAGCTGTTTGTGCCGGCAGAGTCTGATGGCGCCAAACTTTAACAGACACCCGACAGCCTCATTAACGTTCCTGTCAGCCTCGTTCCCCCTGGACAGCTTGTAGGTTGTTATTAGGAAGCATCTCTAAAAGACTCTATCACTGCAAAGTGCTTCGCACTCACTTCACGAGAGAGACCGGGGTGCTGGGAGAATTACACAGGACTTAGCTCCATCTCCGTCTCTAGGATCTGTCACCTGCGCACCTTAGAGGACCGATTCTGTCGCTGTGCCCTTAACACAGCCCTCTGGCTTCCCGGTGCATGACTCCCACACCAGCCTCGCTGTGCTACTCGTTACAATGAAGATCAAAGTTCACATATTAAAGCCCTTCCACCCACAGTACATAGTTTTCTCTTTACCAGCAGCTTTAAAGATACTCAAGGCAGATACTATTGCTCCCATTTTATAAATAAGACAATTGAGGCCCGACAGCGTCAGCTGACTTGTTCAAGGTAACAAAGCAAGGTGCTGAAAAAAATTTTCAAAAAGCATCTATGAGACCTTGTATGTGCTGAACTTTGTGCCAAATCCTTCAGTACATCATCTTTGCAACAATTCCCCAAGCAGTAATGGGCAGAGCTGCGATTTGAACCCAGGTCTTCTTTGTGGCTAATTCCAAGATTACCAAAACTTTTCTTTCAAAAAAAAAAAAAACACTTTTATTTTAGGTTTGGAGGTACACATGAAGGCTCGTTACATAGGTAAACTCACATAACAGGGGTTTGTTGTACAGATTACTTCATCACCCAGGTAATTAAGCCCAGTACCCGAGTTATCTTTTCTGCTCCTCTCTCTCCTCCCACCCTCCACCCTCAAATAGACTCTTGTGTCTGTTATTTCCTTCTTTGTGTTCATAAGTTCTCATCATTTAGCTCCCACTTATAAATAAGAACATGTGGTATTTGGTTTTCTGTTCCTGCATTTGTTTGCTGAGCATAATGGCCTCCAGCTCCATCCATGTTCTTGCAAAAGACATCATCTCATTCTTTTTTTTTTTTCCCCTGAGACAGAGTCGTGCTCTGTCACCCAGGCTGGAGTGCAGTGGCATGATCTCCGCTCACTGCTCACTCCTGGGTTCAAGCAATTCTCCTACCTCAGCCTCCCGGGTAGCTGGGATTACAGGCGCCCGCCACCACACCCAGGTAATTTTTGTATTTTTAGTAGAGACGGGGTTTCACCATGTTGGCCAGGCTGGTCTCGAACTCCTGACCTCATGATTCGCCCGCCTTGGCCTCCCAAAGTGCTGGGATTATAGGCATGAACCACCATACCCAGCCAATCTCATTCTTTTTATGGCTGCATAGTATTCTGTGGTATATATGTACCACATTTTCTTTCATCTGTCATTGATGGGCATTTAGGCTGATCCCACGTCTTTGCTATGGTGAACAGTGCTGCAATGAACATTCACATGCATGTGTCTTTATGGTAGAATGATTTCTATTCCTCTAGGTATATACCCAGTAATGAGATTGCTGGGTCAAATGGTAGTTCTGCTTTTAGCTCTTTGAGGAAATGCCATACTGCTTTCCACAATGGCTGAACTAATTTACACTCCCACTGACAGTATATAAGTGTTCCCTTTTCTCTGCAACCTTGACAGCACCTGTTATTTTTTGACTTTTTAATAACAGCTATTCCGACACGTGTGAGATGGTATCTCGTGGTTTTGTTTTGCATTTCTCTAAGGATCACTGATATTGAGCTTTTTTTTCACATGCTTGCTGGCTGCATGTATATCTTCTTTTGAAAAGTGTCTGTTCATGTCCTTTGCCCACTTTTTTTGAAACGGAGTCTTGCTCTGTGGCCCAGACTGGAGTACAGTGGCGCAATCTCAGCTCACTGCAACCTCCACCTCCCAGGTTCAAGGGATCCTCATGCCTCAGCCTCCCAAGTGACTGGGACTAAAGGCACACACCACCATGCCCAGCTAACTTTTGTATTCTGAGTAGAGATGAGGTTTCCCCATGTTGGCCAGGCTGGTCTTGAACTCCTGGCCTCAGGTGATCCACCAGCCTCAGCCTCTCAAAGTGCTGGCATTACAGGCATAAGCCACCGTGCCCGGACTATGAGGTTGTTTTTCTTTTGTAAATTTGACCAAACCTTTCCTTAATTCCTGAGATGTGAGCCCAGTCTCCAAATTCCCAGATCATATTTGTTCCTCTGTGTCCCCATGGTAATTTACCTCTATTGCTGCAGCTACCCTAGAGCCATTGCATATTCACAGATCTATGTCTCCTCTTAGCCAGAGAATTCGCCCAGGGCAGGGACTACATCTTACCCCATAGAGGCCCACTGGGCTTTGCTGGTCGGAAAGAATGAATGAAGAGCAGGGTAATGACAATTGGCTGGTGTGAGTGTGTCTGTGCTTGCCTGTGTATGTATGTGTGCATGTATACTGATATCCATGAATGAAAACAGAAGGCATTTTATATTTAAGCTGAAAAGTTAAGGTCCCCTGTGGGGCACTCACACAAACAGAAGGCCACCTGAGGAAGGAAATCTACACGTTTGCTGTTTTTGCAGAAAGGCAGCATTGCACAGTGGTTAAGAGCACACTGCCAGGGCCAGGCACAGTGGCTCATCCCTGTAATCCCAGCATTTTGGGAGGCTGAGGTGGGCAGATCGCGAGGTCAAGAGATCTAGACCATCCTGGCCAACATGGTGAAACCCCGTCTCTACTAAAATTACAAAAATTAGCTGGGCGTCGTGGCACATGCCTGTAGTCCCAGCTACTCGGGAGGCTGAGGCAGGAGAATCGCTTGAACCTGGGAGGCAGAGGTTGCAGTGAGTCAAGGTCACGCCACTGTACTCCAGCCTGGGTGACAGAGTGAGAATCTGTCTCAAAAAAAAAAAAAAAAAAAAAAAAAAAAAAGCACACTCCCTGTTCTGCCACTTCTCAGCTGTGTAAACTGAGGCCAGTTTCTGAACTTCTTTCTCTATGCCTCCAATTCCTGAACTGTAAAGTGGAGGATATTGTGAGTAGTAAACGAGTAAATGCATACAGGGGTTCAGAAAGACCCCGACACCTGGTAAATTCTCAGTGCTAGCAATCACACGAGGGAGAGAGAGAGCACAGCAGTGGAGTTCTGGAGCAGGTGCCAGAAAGCTGCCCCTCACACACACTATCCATAGGTCTACTGAGGCCCCTCCTCCCTTAGGTCCCTGGTCCAGCTGGAAGACCCCAGAAATATGAGGTAGGGTTGGACACTCAGTGCAGTCTCAGCTCTTGCAACAAATAAAACCAAATAAACATGCCTCGTCTCTACGGTAAGGTGAGAATGACCCAGGAGAGGGTCCATAATAAAGCATTATGCAGACACATGGCCAGGAGAAGGGTGGGAGAGGCCACCGCACTTTACAGATACACTAACTGAGGCACTCACGGGAGGGGGATTGACTGATGGGCAAGAGAAGCAAAGAGACAATGCTCCCATTCCTCACTAGTCACTCAGCTCCATGGGAGCACAGAGACTGGGGTAATCTCCTCTGGACCAACCCAGGGAGGCCAGAATCCCAGGCAGACGCCAGAGACAGTTCCTCCCAGGTTACCAGGCAATGCTGGATTCCTTCCTGGCAGTTCACCTCCCCTCTGCCAGCTGGGGCCCTATATGGGTGGAGTGCATGATGGGGCATGATGCTCAGAGTCCCAGCTGGGACAGGGCCATGGGGCAGCTCTGGGTAATGTGGGGTCAGCAGGTTCCTATGGGGATGCCTCAGTCCCTATCCTTTCTCTAGCTGAAGGCTCTGCCACTCATGTGGGGGTGAGAGAAGGAGGGGCTGGGAGCTACTGCCACTGTGAGAGCCTGGCTGTGATTGTCTAGCTTCCGCTGGTTTTCACATCAACAGCAGGTGCATGGCTGGCATATGACTTCCCCAGCAGCCTAACTACAACCCCATGCTATGCTCAGGTATAACAGTTGTCGACTGCAGAGTACAGCCAGGCTCAGGCATTTTATTAAAATTCTTGAAGTGGAGAGTAGGTTCAGAAGGGAAGGAGAGGCAATCTACACCTATGTGATGCCAAACATCTGGTTAAATCTGCAGAAGTTCAGCCAATTGTTCATGTAGTCCACATCCCAAGCTGTTCCGTGGCATGCAAACCAGCCATCTGTGTTTCCCAAACACAGCCTTTGGCCACCAGATGGGCTGCCCTGGTGGATGAGGTTGGGGCATGTGAGGTCAGCTGGCTGGAGCGCAGTCCTAGGGCAAGGGTAATGGGTTTGGTCTGTGTGTGATCTTGTTAGTGGACTCTGTTTGGAGCCACGAAAGTCACCTCTAGTTTAGGCCTGCCCTCTGGATATGAGACAGATGTGTGACTGTACCAGATCAGTGTAAATCCATCACAAATGCTAGAAACTGCATATGCATACTGACACCGAGCACCGTCACCTGAGCACAGAAAGGCCGAGTCACACACTCACCTCTAGATCTTGGGCCTCCAAAGTGCCCCATATTGCAAGGCAGAAGTTTGCTCCGATAGGTGTATGCTAAAATAAGAGATGTCTAAACACGTTGTCTCAAGAGAAACACAGAATGACACAGAAAGTTCTAGAAGCAGTAGAAAAGGATTCCTTTCCTGTGGGCCTCAGTTTTCTCACCTAGAAAAACATCTCCAGGGTCCCCGCAACTCTAACCTCATTGGGCAGTGAGCAGTCCTAATGTATAGACTCTCACCTCCAAGGGAGCTCTGGTCCATGAAGCAAGGCCTAGAAGAGGCCCAGGCTCAGCCCTGTGGGAATGTCTCTTGAGTTCCTGACACAGAGGGCAGGAAGGCAGGCAGAGCCCATGGGAAACTCAAGGGGGCCAGATCAGCTAAGATTAGCCCCACTTGTGTGGTAAGCACCGCTCTAAGCATTTTAAGCATAGGAACCCATTTCTGATAGTAATTCTACAAGTAGGCACTATTATTATTTCCATATAGATGAGGAAAATCAAGCCTGGCTGGTTAACACCATGCCATCCTACTAGAATGCCTCTGCCCATGGGCAGGGCAGGTGGCTACAGGAGGGGGTATTGAGCCTTGGAAACTCTACTAAGAAGGGAGGACACCAGGCTGGTGTGGATTGAGGGCTACGAATGCTCTTTTTATATTGCCAGGCTGCTCTGAAGAGAGTATCCAGCCCTGCTGTGAAACTTCTCCGCTTCAACTTTTTGGCTCTGATCTTGGAATGAACAAAAGGCTACTCTGCTCCTCTCTGCCGACAAGACAGAGTCCGCTCACCACCAGCTGCATCTCCAACCGCCCTGGCCTGCCTCATCTTCAGGTGCCAGCCTCTCCACCCCCATCTCACCAGGATGAGAAATGGCTGTGACTGAGCTTCAGAGGGAAGGCACGAACAAGACACAGGGAGAATCCATTCTCTCAACTTTGCCAAGGCAGGTGGTGATGGGGATCAGAAATCCCAGCTGACGGCTTTGATCTGCTTGGCATCCTGTCTCAGCAGTTGGCTGCTGTTGCCCGCAAGTGTGGTGCCTCCCGCCCTTCAGGCCCTGCTTGCCCTGCATGTAGAACAGCAGCTGGCTGCTGCCTGCCCTGCTGCAGGTCTATCTTCAGCATCATGCATTGGGCAGAGCAGCGCGTTGAGACAGGGTGGGTGGGAGGCAGGGGCTGAAGGGTGATGGACTTCAGCAGAACACACCATGTAGCTCATCTTCCAAGCAGAGTGCCCTGCCATTGGGGCTGAGTCTGACTTGCATTTGTCTGGCACTAAGACAGTCGAGGGTGTTCCTGACCCATCGCTTGCCCTCTCTTTTGCATCACTCAAGGTTCCCTTGAAACCACTGCCTCCACCTCACTCCCCATCCTCGCCTGAACCCACTCTGCTAGGCTGTTGCCACCACTCTGAGACAGTGCTCATTGAAGTCACCAATCACTTACCTTGCACCAAAGCCCATGGGTAATCTATGCTCGCTCTAGTCTCCCAGCAGCATTGAGCAGTTAAAGCATTTACTCCATCTTGAAATACTTTCTTCTCTTCCCTGATACCTCATTCACCTGTTCCTTTATAGCTACTGCTTTGTTTTCCTGCCTCCATGGCGGCTCCCTCTCAATCTCCTCTTCTTACCAGACATTTAAACACTGGAGTGCCCCCAAGGCTCAGTCCTGGGCTGTCTGCCCTATCTATCCTCTCTCCCAAATGAAATTATCTATTCCCAAGGCTTTAAATTCCGCTTATGTTTTCATGACTTTTTTTGGTTTTGATTTTTTTACCTGTTTATTGTAAAACAAAACATAGATACAGAAAACAACACACACAATATAAATGGTTTACTGAATCATTATAAGGTGAACACTTCATAATAACTATGCAGGTTGAGATACAGAACTTTGCCAACCACCCAGAAAGCCCCCATGTCCTCATCCCAACCACAGCCTCTACCTCCTTTCCAAAAGTAACGACTTCCCTGACTTTTAATCACTTCCTTGTTTTTTTCTTTTATGATTTATCACCCAAGTGCATTCCCAGACACTAGTCTTGCCTAGTTTTTGAAACTTTATGTCTTCTCTCTTTTAATTTACAGATTCCTCCTTCATCTCTTTCCTTTCCTTACAATTTATTTGTTTGTTTGCCTGATGGAACTTCTCCCAGTCTAGATTCTGTGGCCAGCATACTTGTGTGCAGTTCAACACATTGAACTGTCTCTGTATTCTTGAACCTGACAGCTGGATTCTGAGGCTTGATCAGGCTCAAGTTCAATTCTTTTAGCCAAAGCTATGCACTTCATTAGGAACACATAATGCCTGCTTTTTGCTCTGTTTTTAGTATTAGCACCTATTGGTGCTCAACATCTAATGTCTAGACTCTGGATCCATAAATCATTTAGATTTCATTTATCAGCAGAATAATTTTATGCAGAGATGCTACCCCTCATCTATTATTTGGTTTTTCAAATAATGCATTCAAATAGTAGTGATAAGAAAAGTGCTTATTTCCTTGTATTTACTAAGTTTTCAAGATAAACTGGTGTCTGGCCATCCTCAGAAGACAACCAATTAGATAATTTTTAAAATGTCATTATGAACTCATGAATATAAATATACTAGACCATGTCTAAACATGGGTTCCAATCCATTGCAACGACTATCTTTATTAAAGCTCAAGTTGTCATCTTTGGCTAGTGGGAATCTCCTTAAGTTGGCTTCTAAGTCCTTTTTATATGACCTGTTCTGGGCTCATATTGTACATTTTCTGCCCAGACCTGGGATCAGCCATTTCTCCAAGATGCCCTGCCTTCTTTCAATGGGAAATGATATATCACAACCACATCTGGGCATAAGAGGCTCATTGTATTTCTTGGTCATACTTTCTAGGCCTTTTTCAGTGAACAGAGGTGGGCAGGGTGGGGGGAGAGAGAGAGAGAATATATATATAATTAAAAATTCAAAGTCAAGTCCAGATCTACAACCTTACCTCTTCTATACAACTATGTATTTCCATTCTTTTGAACTGAGAATTCTGGTCCTCAAGAACACAGAAATAATAGAATTAGAATGATCCATAAATGTTCTAATTATTCATTTGCTTTATCCTACATTATACAAACAACAGCCTCAGAATAACAATAACAATACTGATACCACTACCAGTAAATTATGATGACCAAAACAGTGTAAAATGTCTTAGGCAGGTCCTGATGCTGTGCTGGCCTTAGAGCCAGTGGACTGGAGCAGTGCATGACCTAGGTAGACACCAGTTGAAGCGACCAAGTGAAAGTTTGGTCCCCCAACCCCACTCAGCACAGCTGGCAGCAACAAAAGTGACTCCTTCCTTCTGCTTGAGGAGAGAAGAGAGAAGAGTAAAGACAACTTTGTCTTGCATCTTTGTTACCAGCTCAGCCACAGTAGGGCAGGACTCTGGGCCGAGTCATGAGGCCCCCATTCCCAGCCCTGGCTCCCAGATATTTCTAGACATACCGTGGCCCAGAAGGGAACCTGCT
Source organism: Macaca thibetana thibetana (assembly GCF_024542745.1). Classification (NCBI taxonomy): domain Eukaryota; kingdom Metazoa; phylum Chordata; class Mammalia; order Primates; family Cercopithecidae; genus Macaca; species Macaca thibetana. The sequence goes on along the minus strand of NC_065591.1, from coordinate 112,495,775 downwards.
ACCTTGAAGGGAAGGACCCAGTCCTGGCAGGATTCATTCATCACTTGCTGACTAAAGAGCCCTTGGGCCTTGAATAACCAACAGTAATACCCAGGAATATAGACCATGGGCCTTGGGTGAGACTCAGAGATGTGCTGGCTTCAGTTACTAGCTCGGGCCACAGGAGGATAGAGCACCAAACAGGCTCTTGGGATCTCTGAGTCCAGGCCTAGGCTCTTGGACAGAATTTCTGGACCTGCCCTAGGCCAGAAGGGAGCTCAATGGCCTTAGGATTGTGTCCCAGACCTGGCAGTATTCACCACAACCTGACTGAGATGTCCTTGGGCCTTAAGGGAACATTAGCAGTGGTCTGGCAGAACTCTCCATGGGCCAATGGTGGTGGAGGCCATGAGGAAAGGCTCCTCTGCCTGTGGAAAAGAGAGGGAAGAGTGGGAAGGACTTTGTGCCAGCTTAGCCACAGAAGAATAGAACATCAGGTAGATTTCTAAGGTTTCTTTACTCCAATTCCTGGCTCCCAGACAGTATCTGTGGACCCACTTTGGGCCTGGGGGAACTTGTCACCTTAAAAGAAAGATGCAAACCTGGCTGGCTTTGCTACCTGCTGATTGTAGAGTCCCAGGGCCTTGATCAGCCAAAGGTGGGAACCAAGTACTGGTTACAATGGGCGTTGGGTGAGACCCAGTGCTGTGTTGGCTTCAGGCACAACCCAGGGCAATTTGAGTGGTGGTGGCCATAGGGGTGCTTCCATCACCCCACCCCCAGCTCCAGTGGCTAAGCACAGAGAAAGACGCCATTTGTTTGAGAGAAACTAAGGGAAGAGATCAAGAGTCTCTGCCTACTAATCCAGAGAATTCTTCTGGATCTTATCCAAGACCACTAAGATGGTAACTCTGTGAGTCTGCAAGAACCATAGCATTACTAGGCTTGGGGCCCAAGACCCGTTGAATACCTGGAAAGTCTTCCCAAGAAGAATAGCACAGACTGCGAAGTCCAGATTGTGAAGACTACAACAAACACCTAACTCTTCAATGTCCAACATTGACAAACGTCTACAAGCATCAAGACCAGCCAGGAAAACATGACCTCAGCAAAGGAACTAAATAAGGCACCAGGGACCAATCCTGGAGAAGCAGAGATATGTGACCTTTCAAAACCAGAATTCAAAATAGTTGTGTTGAGGAAACTCAAAGGAATTCAAGATAATAGAGGAAAGAATTTCAGAATTCTATCAGATAAATTTAACAAATAGACTGAAATAATTGAAAAGAATCAAGCAGGAATTATATATTTCTTGGGGTCCCTGAGTCCAGGCCTAGGCTCTTTTTAAGGGGAACATCACACACCGGGGCCTATCATGGGGAGGGGGGAGGGGGGAGGGATTGCATTGGGAGTTATACCTGATATAAATGACGAGTTGATGGGTGCTGACGAGTTGATGGGTGCAGCACAGCAACATGGCACAAGTATACATATGTAACAAACCTGCACGTTATGCACATGTACCCTAGAACTTAAAGTATAATAATAATAATAAATAAATTAAAAAAAAAAAGAAAAATGCAATTGATATACTGAGGAATACATCAGAGTCTCTTAACAGCAGGATTGATCAACCAGAAGAAGGAATTAGTGAGCCTGAAGACAGGCTATTTGAAAATACACAGACAGAGGAGACAAAAGAATAAAACATGCCTACAAGATCTAGAAAGTAGCCTCAAAAGGGCAAACCTGAGTTATTGGCCTTAAAGATGAGGTAGAGAAATAGACAGGGGTAGAAAGTTTATTCAAAGGGATAATATCAGAGAAATTCCCAAAGCTAGAGAAAGATATCAATATCCAAGTACAAGAAGGTGATAGAACACAAAGCAAATTTAACCTGAACCAGACTACTTCACGACATTTAATAATCAAACTCCCAAAAGCCAGAAGTAAAGAAAGGATCCTAAAAGCAGCAGGAGAACAGAAACAAATAACATACAACTGAGCTACAATATGTCTGGCAGCAGACTTTTCAGTTGAAACCTTACAGGTTAGGGGAGAGTGGCATGACATATTTAAAGTACTGAAGGAAAAAAAACTTTTACCCTAGAATAATATATCCAGTGAAAATATCCTTCAAGCATAAAGGAGAAATAAAAACTTTCCCAGACAAACAAAAGCGGAGAGATTTCATCAATCATCAGACCTCTCCTACAAAAAATGCTAAAGGTAGTTCTTCAATCTGAAAGAAAAGAATGTTAATGAGCAATAAGAAATCATCTGAAGGTGCAAAACTCACTGGCAATAGTAAGCACACAGAGAAACAGAATATTATAACCCTGGAATTGTGGGATGTAAACTACTCTTAAGTAGAAAGACTAAACAATGGGCTGGGCGCAGTGGCTCATGCCTGTAATCCCAGCACTTTGGGAGGCCAAGGCAGGTGGATCATGAAGTCAGGAGTTCAAGACCAGCCTGGCCAACACGGTGAAACCCCATCTCTACTAAAAACACAACAATTAGCTGGGCATGGTGGCGGGGCCCATAATCCCAGCTACTTGGGAGGCTGAGGCAGGAGAATCACTTGAACCCGGGAGGCAGAGGTTGCAGTGAGCTGAGATCGCATCACTATGCTCTAGTAGCCTGGGTGACAAAGCAAGACTCCGTCTCCAAAAACAATGAACCAATAAAAATTCATAACTGCAACAACTTTTAAGGCATAGTATAATATGACATAAAGAGAAACAAAAAATTAAAAAGCAGGGGGACAAAGTTAACATGTAGAGTTTTTATTTTCTTCTTGCTTGTTAGTTTGTTTATGCATTCAATGTTGTCATCAATTTAAAATAGTGAGTTATAAAATATTATTTGCAAGCCTTATATAAGGTAAGCCCTCCCGCCCAAAAAAAAGACATACAACAGATATACAAAAACTAAAAAGCAAGAAATTAAATCATACCACCAGGCAAAAACACCTTCACTAAAAGGAAGACAGAAAGGAAGGAAAGAAGGAAGAAAAGATCACAAAACAACCAGAAAAAAAAAATGGCAGCAGTAATTCCTGACTTATCAATAATAACATTGAATATAAATGGACTAAATTCTCCAATAAAAAGATACACAGTGCTTGAATGCACAAAATAACAAGACCACATAATCTGTTGCCTACAAGAAACACAGTTCACCTATAAAGATACACATAGACTGATATTTCATGCCAATGGAAACCAAAAAAGAGCAGAAGTAGCTATACATATATTAGACAAAATAAATTTCAAGGCAAAATCTGTAAGAAGAAACATAGAATGTAATTATATAATGATAAAGAGGTCAGTTCAACAAGAGGATATGACAATTGTAAATACATACGCACCCAACACTTGAGCACCCAGCTATATAAAGCAAATATTATTAGAGCTAAAGAGAGAGAGAGACCCCAATATAATAATAGCTGGAGACTTCAACACCCCAGCACCCCACTTTCATCATTGGACAGATCTTCCAAACAGAAAACTAACAAAGAAACACTGACTTAATATGCACTATAGAATAAATAGACCTAATAGATATTTACAGAACATTTCATCCAATGGCTGAAGAATACACATTCTTCTTCCCAGCATGTGGATCATTCTCAGGGATAGACCATATGCTAGGTCACAAAAAAAGCCTTAAAACATTCAATGAAATTGAAATAATGTCAAACATCTTATCTGACCACAGTGGAATAAAACTAGAAATCAATAACAAGAGGAATTTGGGGAACTACATAAACACACAGAAAATAAACAATATGCTCCTGAATGATGACCAGTGGATCAATGAAAAAATTAAAAAGGAAATTTAAAAATTTACTTAAACAAATGATAATGGAAACACAACATACTAAAAGCTATGGATACAGTGAAAGCAGTACTAAGACGCAAGCTTATACCTGTAGGTGCCTCATTAAAAAAGAAAAACAACTTCAAATAAATATCCTAATGATGCATCTTAAAGAACTAGAAAAGTTGGCTGGGCGTGGTGGCTCACGCCTGTAATCCCAGCTTTGGGAGGCCAAGGCGGGTGGATCACAAGCTCAGGAGTTAAAGACCAGTCTAGCCAATATGGTGAAATCCTGTCTCTATAAAAAAAAATACAAAAATTAGCTGGGTGTCGTGGTGCACACCTGTAGTCCCAGCTACTCGGGAGGCTGAGGCAGGAGAATCACTTGAACCCAGGAGGCAGAGGTTGCAGTGAGCCAAGATTGCACCACTGCACTGCAGTCTGGGCGACGAAGCAAGACTCCATCAAAACAAAACAAAACAAAATAACAAAAAACAAAAAACAGGAACTAGAAAACCAAGAGCAAACTGAACCCAAAATTAATAGAAATAAAGATCAGAGCACACATAAATGGAACTGAAACAAAGAATACAAAAAAATCAACAAAACAGAGAGTTGGTTTTTTGAAAAGATTTTTAAGAGTGACAAACCTCTAGCCAGACTAGGAAAAAAAGAAAGAAGATCCAAACAAACAAAATCAGAGGTGAAAAAGGAGACATTACAACTGACATTGCAGAAATTCAAAGGATCCATTAGTGGCTACTATAAGCAATAAATTGGAAAATCTAGAAGAAATAGACAAATTCCTAGATACAACCTCCAAGATTGAACCAGGAGGAAATCCAAAACCTGAATAGGCCAATAACAAATAATAAGATCAAAACCATAAAAAAGTCTCCCGGTAAAGAAAATCCTGGGACTCAACGGCTTTACAGCTGAATTCTACCAAACATTTAAAGAAGAACTCATACTAATTCTACTCAAACTATTCCAAAAAAACAGGAAAAAGGAATACTTCCAAACTCATTCTATGAGGCCAGTATTACCCTGATAACAAAACCAGACAAAGACACATCAAAAATAGAAAACTACAGGCCAGTATCACTAATAAATACTGATGTAAAAATCTTCAACAAAACTAGCAAACCAAATCTAACAATATATTAAAAAGATCATTCATCATAATCAAGTAGGATTTATCCCAGAGACACAAGGGAGTTCAACATATGACAATCAACCAATGTGACATGATATCAAAAGAATGATGGACAAAAACCATATGATCATTTCAATTGTTGCTGAAAAGCATTTGATAAAATTCAACATCTTTTCATGATTTAAAAAAAACTCAAAAAAAACAGGTATAGAAGAGACATACCTCAACATAGTAAAAGCCATATATGACAGATCCACAGCTAGTATTATGCTGAATGGGGAAAAACTGAAAGCCTTTCCTTTAAGATCCAGAACACGGCAAGGATGCCCACTGTCCCCACTTTTATTCAGCACAGTACTGGAAGTCCTAGCTACAGCAATCAGACAAGAGAAAGAAATAAATAGCATCAAAACTAGAAAGAAAGGCATCAAATTATCCTTGTTTGCAGATGATACGATCTTGTATTTGGAAAAACCTGAAGACTCCACCAAAAAACTATCAGAACTGATAAACAGGTTCAGAAAAGTTGCAGGATACAAAATCCACATATAAAATCAGTAGTATTTCTATATGCCAGCACTGAACAACATGAAAAAGAAATAAAAAAGTAATCTCATTTAAAACAGCCACAAATAAAGTTAAATACCTACGAATTAACTTAACCAAAGAGGTGAAAGACCTCTACAATGAAAACTAAAAAACACTTATGAAAGAAATTAAAGAGGACACCAAAAAGGGAATGATATTTCATGTTCATGGATTGGAAGAATCAATCATTTTAAAATGTCCATACTACCCACAGCAATCTATAGAGTTAATGCAATCTCTGTGAAAACACCAATTACATTCTTCACAGAAATAGAAAAAAAAACCTAAAATGTATATGGAACCACAAAAGACCCAGAATACCCAAAGTTATCCTAAGCAAAAACAACAAAACTGGAGGAATCATATTACTTGACTTCAAATTATAAGCTATAGTACCAAAAAGGCATGGTATTGGCACAAAAACAGATACATAGATCAATGAAACAGAATAGACAACCCAGACAAAAATCCATACATCTACAGTGAACTCTTTTTTCTTTCTTTGAGACAGGTATCACTTTTTCACCCAGGCTGGACTGCAGTGGCACAATTGCACCCCACTGTAACCTCTGCCTCCTGGGCCCAAGTGATCCTCCCACCTCAGCCTCCCAAGTAGCTGGGACTACAGGTACACACCACCACACCTCACTAATTTTTGTATAATATTTTGTAGAGACAGGGTTTTGCCATAATGCCCAGACTGGTCCTGAACTCCTGAGCTCAAGTGATCCACCCACCTCAGCCTCCAGAAGTGCTAGGATTACAGGCACGAGCTACCGTGCCCCACCTGGTGAACTCATTTTCCACAAAGGTGCCAAGAATGTACATTGGGGAAAAGACGGTCTCTTCAATAAATATTGCTGGGAAAACCAGATATCCATATGCAAAAGAATGAAAGCAGACCCCTATCTCTTACCATGTATAAAAATCAAATCAAAATGGATTAAAGACTCATAGTTAAGACCTCAAACTGTGAAACTACTACAAGAAAACATTGGAGAAACTCTCCAGGACATTGATCTGGGCAAAGATTTCTTGAGTAATACCTGACAAGCACAGGCAAAGACAGAAAAAATTGACAAGTAAGGATCGTATCAAATTAAAAAGCTTCTGCATAGCAAAGGAAACAGTCAGCAAAGTGAAGAGACAACCCACAGGATAGAAGAAAGTATCTGCAAACTACTCATCTGACAAGAGATTAATTACCAGAATATATAAGGAGCTCAAACAACTCTATAGGAAAAAGTCTCATGATCCAATTAAAAAATGGGCAAAAGATCTGAATACATATTTCTCAAAAGAAAATGTACAAATGGCAAACAGGCACATGAAAAGGTGCTCAACATCACTGATGATCAGAGAAATGCAAATTAGAACTACAGTGAGGTATCATCTCATCCCAGTTGAAATGGCTTTTATCCAAAAGTCAGGCCATAACAAATGCTGGCAAGGATGTGGAGAAAAGGGAACGCTCACACACTGCTGGTAGGAATGTATATTAGTATAACCACTAAGGAGAACAGTGTGGAAATTCCTCAAAAACTAAAAATAGAGCTACCATACAATCCAGGAATCCACTGCTAGGTATGTACCCAAAAGAAAGGAAATCAATGTTATCAAAGAGATATCGGCATTCTCATGTTTAGTGCAACATTGTTCACAATAGCCAAGATTTGGAAGCAACTTGTGTCCATCAACAGATGAATGGATAAAGAAAATGTGGTACATATACACAATGGAGTACTATTCAGCCATAAAAAAATGAGATAATATTATTTGCAACAAAATACATGGAACTGGAGACCATGTATTTTAAGTGTTTATTAAGTGTAATAAACCAGGCACAGAAAGACAAACTTCACATGTTCTCACTTATTTGTGGGATCTAAAAATCAAAACAATTGAACTCATGGAGAAAGAGAGTAGAAGGATGGTTACCAGAGGCTAGGAAGGGTAGTGGGGAAGTGGGGATAGTTAAATGGTGCAATAAAATAGTTTAAAAGAATGAACAAGACCTAGTATTTGCTAGCACAACAGGGTGACTACAGTCAGTAGTAATTTAATTGTACATTTAAAAATAACTAAAAGAGTTTAATTGGATTGCTTATAGCACAAAGGATAAATGCTTGAGGGGATGAATACCCCATTTACCATTATGTAATTATTATACATTGTATGCCTGTATCAAAGTACCTCATGTATCCCATAAATATATATACCTACTATGTACCCACAACATTAAAAATAAAATTGTGAAAAGATATTTTTAAAAGTTTAAAATGTTTTGCATATACCATCTCTATTCTCCCCATTTTTAATACTATATCTATATTGTTAGATCATAATATATCCCTATTAATTCTCAATCTTGTTTAATGCTCACCATTGGTTTTATGTCAACATCTCTCTAGTTATTTGGTTGTCTGAAATGCATTCTTTAGCAGATTCCAGAAGGAGGGCTCTTGGGAACAATATTCTCTCAGTTCTTACATGTTATGTTAATATAAGTGTGTGTTCTTCACACTTGAAGGTCGATTTTACTGAATATAAAATCCTTGGCTCATGTTCACGTTTTCTTTTTTGAATATCTTTAATATGTTATTTCATTTTCTTATAACATATGACTGTAGAAAAGTCAGATGACAATGTCGTTTTCTTTCTCCTATATGTCACTTACTCTTTTAGCTTAGATGCCCAAAGTATTTTTTTTCTTTTTCTTTAAAACCCAGTTATAATACTAAAATATGTCTTGGTTCTTCTGAGTTAATATTCTCAGGTGCACAGTGTGCTCTTTCAATATACAAGTTTAAATTTATAGATGTTTAATTTCATGAGGCTTTTTGAATTATAATTTTTAGGATTTGTTACTTTGGTTTTTGCTTCACAGGGATGCCTATTGTTCGCATATTAGATCTTCCTTGCCTATCTTCAATATTTGTCATTTTTCTCTCAAACCATATTTATCACATTCTTAATTTCTTTTTGATTTTAAAATTTTCCTTCCTTTGTGCCTTTTGTTTCCCATAAGCATTATTTATAGTGTTTATTGGTTCTTGTGCTCCTTACAGTTTTATTTTCATTTATAAAATAACGTTTTTTCCTTCTATTTCTAATTCTTTCTTGAATCTGCATCCCATTTCTAAGTTTTTCTACTTCCGATTTATGTTATCTTTCATGTCTTTTATCATTTTAAAATGCTTTTGAGCTCACGGTGACACAGTGTGCCATAGGTTTTTATTTTTTTCTGCTTCTCTGAGCATGAGTTTCTGGTGTGCTTTCATGCTCAGCAGGTTGTTACTCATCTCATTCTCTCTTTCTTACAGTAACTTTTATTAAAGTTGGATCCAATCATTTCCTTTCTATGTAAAATAAGTTTTCCCGAGCCTTTAGAATGAGGTTTCTAACATATATCCTTTCTAATTTCACAGAGCTCCCATTTCTGTTGTTTCATATGGTGTTTAAAAAAAATTCTGGTGGCTTCCTTTCTGAGATTTCCTGGTTCTGCTCCCCTCCCCAACTTTTATCTGGACTTTCTCTTTGTTTAGTCTTTATTATCCTGACCCTGTTCAATTTCTATTCCATTCCCAGTGGTTTCTTTTCAGTGGGAACTCTGGAAGGAAGCCCTGACAGGTCAGTTTGGAGAATATGCAGGAACGAAGCTGCTCTTGTCCCTTTGTTCCATGTGGTGGACTTGTTGTACATACCTACTACTGGAGCGGGCCAAACCCCTCCCAACTGCAGTTCCTATACTCAAATTGGCCCATCACGTTTTCCCGTGAAAATCTGTTGCTATTTTGTGGTTCTCCTGTTCTCAGGCCTGTCTTTCCCTTGCTTCTTTCTGCTTTTCATTTTTGGACACAAATAACAGACAAGTCTTTTATTTGCTGTTTCTCCCCACCCTATTGTATTTGGAAGTTCATGGAAATACTCCATCACCTAGTTCTATTGTAAATGTTGCCTATGGATTTTTTGTTTTGTTATTATGCTGTTTCATTTGTTTTATGTGGGGATTTGGGAAGATCCACAAACCATGCTGCCACCACTGCCACTATGTTACCAGAGGCTATCCTGTTGATGACTTTCAAATGTTTATCTCCAGCCTGCATCTCTCAACTTCTATGCCCAACTATTAGTTGACATGATCTATGTCTAATAGATGTCTCAAATTTAACTTAGCCAAAATAGGCCAATTTCCCCCTTAAAATATACCATCTCTATTAATTTTCCCCACCTCAATAAATGGTACCACCTCCTCCCCAGTTGCTCCGGCCAAAAACTTAGTAGTCAGTCTCTTTTCCCTACATTCCAAAATTAATCACGTCCATAGGCCCTGGCCAATGGACGTGATGAATGGATGTGGAGTATTCTATCTCCAAAATACATCTCTAATTCAATTGCTTTTTACCGTCACCACTTTTACCCTGGCCTAGGCCTCCACCATCTCTCTTCTGGACTTCTGGACGAGCTTCCTGACTGGTCTCTCTGCCTCTACTCTCCCTGCAGGGCAGCCACAGTGGTCTCTGTGAAGCATAACTCAGATATATCATCCCCATGTTTAACAGATCCCAAAGGCTTTCTACTTCAAATAACAACATTCCAACACTTAACCACGGCTTACAAGACCCTACATAATTTGGTCCATGCTGTCCTCTCTGATTTCCTCCACTCTCTCTATAATCTCTATGTTCCTGACCTCTAGACTTCTTTTCATCCCCAAAACATGTTCAAATGCTTCCCATCTCAGGGTACTTGTCTTTGCAGTTCCCTGTGGTTGGAATACCTTTCTGCTAGGTTTCTGTAACACTGCCTCTTTCTCACTGTTAGGTGTGACTCAGAGAAGCCTTCTTGAATACCCTAAGTGCTACCTATTTTGTCTTAGCGCTCGTCAGTGCCTGAAATTATCTTATTCATTTATTTGTATATATAAATATTGTCTGTCTGTATACCCCCACCACCACCATCACTAGAATTCTCTTTGTGGACAAGGATAACACTTGGTACATAATAAGTGGCCAACCAATATTTGCCTGCCAAGTATATTTCCAAATGCCTCTGGATATGGCCAAGGGAACAGAAAGTGACCCAATAGTTCCACAGATTTTTTTTTTATAAACATAGAAAATGACCCTTCTGGTCCTAAAGCTTGCAATTTAATTTGTTTTATCTGAGTTCTTCCTCAAGAAATGACCCCCAGGGCTCTCAAAAAAAGAATCAAAGAATTGAAACTCACCAGATGACCACATCCAGGAAATGAGATACCAGACCCCTCATTCCTCAAGACTGCTTGCTTGCCCCTCCCTAGTTCCTGTTTTCTTACACACTGTTACATTTCTTCCCTGCTGTATAAACCCCTAGTTTTAGTTGGTCAGGGAGATGGATTTGAGACTGATCTCCCATCTCCTTGGTTACAGCACCTGATTAAAGGCTTCTTCCTTGGCAACACTAGTCAGCTCAGTCACTGGCTTTCTATGTGGCAAACAACAGGACCTAGACTGAAGCCCTGGTGTTTCAGTAACAGAACTAAGCCCTGTGCCATAGCAAGTTCTGGAACATGAATATTTTCGTAAAATTACCAGCCACCAACCTAAACCTTTCACTCAGGACATGGGCCCTGTCTATGCTGCTGGATATGGAGACCAGCTAACTCTTGTAAAGAGCAATGGTTTTCAACTCTTGCTCAAAACAAAATTCTCTTTTTATAATAGATACTTTGTAAGGCCCCTTTTCTATTCTGAAATAAAATTTATTCGTAACTGCATACCTAATTGTTTTCAAAAATCCACATAATCCCTAATTATATAAAGAATAATAAAAAAATTTGCAATAGAGTAGCATTTTATTAGGCAAATAGTTGAGCAAGACTAAACTAGAAGACATAATGAAAGACTCAGATGTTTGCACCCTTATATAGAATAACTATAAACACAGCAACCACAAATTCAGACGAATACAGGAGTATTGTGTTAGCAACGCAAATACCACAAGCCAAGTTGGCAAGAGTGACGAAGGTGATGTGATTCTCCAAAGTGGTGCACAACTTTGGTAAAAATCAGAACGAAACGAAGTATAGTCTTATCAGTTTACTTAGTAGTTATATTAACGGAAAATTCAATGCATACTAAACCTTGACAAAAATTACTCTGAATTTACAAAAGAAATATAGTTAGTTTCTAGGCTTAGACATTTATAAACAGGTTTACCACTTACACGAAGGTCCAGCAGAACATGTAGAAGTCTTGGAGGAAGCAGGAAATGCCTTCATTGTGTTGGACTGTCCTGAATCTTGAGGGTACCCAGTACCAGGCCTGGCACATTCAACGCCAGTAACATTCCTTCTCCAATCATTGAGAAAAAAAAAAAGTTGACCTAACAAACTGACAAAATGCCTCTTCAGTTTATATTAGTGTGAAATAGCAACCTTATTCATGGTCACCAGAAACTGGAAACAACTCAAATGTCCTTTAACTGGTGAATGGATAGATACACTGTAGTCCATTTGAACAGTGGAATACTATCCAGTATTAAAAAACAAACAGGTGGCTGGGCGCAGTGGCTCACACCTGTAATCCCAGCGCTTTGGGTGGCCAAGACGGGCGGATCAGGAGGTCAGGAGATCGAGACCATCCTGATTAACATGGTGAAACCCCATCTCTACTAAAAATACAAAAAATTAGCTGGGCGTGGTGACCGGGGCCTGTAGTCCCAACTTCTAGGGAGGCTGAGGCAGGAGAATGGCGTCAACCCGGGAGGTGGAGCTTGCAGTGAGCCAAGATGGCGCCACGGCACTCCAGCCTGGGCGACAGAGCAAGACTCCGTCTCAAAAAAAAAAAAAACTGGCTGGATGCTGTGGCTTGCACCTGTAGTCCCAGCTACTTGGAAGGCTGAGTCAGGAGGATCACTTGAGCCCCGCGGTTCGTGGTTACAGTGAGCTATGATCATGCCACTGCACTCCAGCCTGGGTGACAGAGCAAGACCTTGTCTCTCAAAAACAAACAAACAAAAAGGAACAAACTTGTGATATAGGCAACAACATGGATGACTGTAAAATGCATTATGCTAACTGAAAGAAGATAGTCGAAAGGCTACATACTAATTCCATTTATATGACATTTTAGGAAAGTCAAAACCATGGGACAGAAAACAGATCAGTGGTTGCCAAGAGCAGGAGGTGAGGAGAGGGGGCTGAGCACAAGGGAGTTTCCAGGGCACTGCAATGGTTCCAGATCTTGATTATGGTGATGGTTACATGCTTGCATGCATTCGTCAACACTCATAGAAAGTGCACTCATAAAAAGTGAATTTCACTATATGTAAATTATACCTCAATTTTTAAAGTGTTAAAAAAAAATAGGTGCTACCCTCACCGAGAACCACTGGTTTAGAGTGTCACAGCTTATAAAGCACTTTCAGATGTCCTATCCACTGTGAGGAAGGCCAGGCACACTAACTGGCCCTGTTTTAGAGGCAAACATGGTATGCGAGAAACTTTACATGGGACTTCATGTGAGCAAATCAACACTTGGGCTGAAGGTCTGGTTCCAAAGCCTGGAATTTACCATCTGGGTATATCTGTGTGACCTTGGGCAACTAACTTTCTCCTCTAAACTTCAGTTTCCTGATTGTGAGTCTTGACCTTCTTTGATTCAGCGATTTGCCCGAGGCCATAGAGCTGGTTAATGGCAGATCCAGGGCTTCTGAGTCCTGGTGTAGCTTGTCACCCTCACAGCAAAGAAAACTAGGATACCTCTCAGGGCAGGTGATGCTCAAGGGAGGCCTATCAGCTCTCCACCCTCTTGGGGAGGGGTCAGTGCAAAGCACAGGGGCTGGGAATGAGGCCTGGAAGAGTGGTGGGTGGAAATCACTAAGAATAGGTCCTTTGAAGGAAGGGCCTACTGCAGGGGGTGGTCAGGAAGTTCAGATGGCAGCAGGTCTGGGTGAGACGACTTGGTGACAAATCAGAAGTCATGGTTGTTCTTGCTGCAAACTCCCGAACTTGACAAGGTCCTCTTTCTAAGTGGCAGCAGCACAGGGACTCTCAAGGGCTATGTTTTTCCTTCTGTCTCTGTCTTAGTCCCTTCAGGCTGCTATAACAAAACGCCACAGGCTTGGGGGCTTCAACAACAGAAATGTATTTCTCACAGTTCTGGAGGCTGGGAAGTCCAAAAGCAAGGCACTGGCAGGTTCAGTGTCCAGTGAGGGAGGGCTGCTTCCTGGTTCCTAGATGGTCATCTTCTCATTGTGTCCTCACATGTTGGAGAGCAGAGAGAGCTCTCTCGGGTTTCTTTTGTAAGGACATTAATCCCTCCCATTCACGACAGCTCCACCCTTAACCTATCACATCCCAAATACCATCACATAGAGGGGGTAGGATTTCAACACACGAATTTTCAGACGAGCATAAACATTCAGTCCACTGCAGTTCCCTCCTAGGGGCTCTTCTCTTTCCCTCCTTACTCTGCTGCCCCATTTACAGTGCACCTAAGGCTCTGTCTTTCCAAATGGTATATATACAATCACCTTTCAGGGATGAAGGCAGACACTTTGCACTACAAACCTCCAGAGGGCCTTCTCAGGCTAAGAGCTGAGCTCAGCCTCCCAGTGAAACCCCCGTGGAACCTTTAAAAGAGTTACTACCAACTGAAGCCCATTACACACCTCCAGAACTGAGGAGGGAAAGGCCAGTTATCAGAGGACGAGACACATAACCCAAACTTCAGTACCTTCCTTCAACCTCTCCAGATCACTGCAGCCTTTGGAATTTGAACCCTGCAAAATCCTTCACATGTGGTTCTGTCACGAAGCACCATTTACAGATGAGGAATGGCTGGTGTCAGGATAAAGCCCTATTAGTTACCATCTCTTTTAAACTTCATTAAGGAAAACATAATTACCAAGTGAATCTCATTTGGGTTCACTCCATGCTCCAAAGGCCCCAGCACAGACTGTTCTTCACCACTTCTTTATAGAAAGAACAGTAACTGGGCTTGCAAAAGATTCCCTGAAACTTGGGGACACTTGGTATACATGCAAACGAAGGAAAAGCAATGTCTAGCCGGGGGGCCTGCTGGTGTTGCCTAGAGAGAGAAATTCGAGTCCCTTTCAGAAGAGCCCAAGTCGGGAGGCAGCCTTCCAGACTGCATCAGGACGCCTCTTTGGAAAAGCCCCAAAATCTTTTTTTTTTTTTTTTTTTTTTTTTTTAAGATGGAGTCTCGCTCTGTCACCCAGGCTGGAGGCTGGAGTGCAATGGCACAATCTCCACTCACTGCAACCTCCGCTTCCCGGGTTCAAGTGATTCTCCTGCCTCAGCCTCCCAAGGGGCTGAGATTACAGGCATGTGCTACCACGCCCAGATAATTATGTATTTTTAGTAGAGACAGGGTTTTATCATGTTGGTCAGAACTCCTGACCTCAAGTGGTCCACCCGCCTCCACCTCCCAAAGTGCTAGGATGACAGGCTTGAGCCACCGCATCCGACCCCAAAATCTTTCTGATCCTCAATTAATCCTACTGCTAAAACACCATTACCTCCATCATGGTGGAAGTAGTAGAATCAAATGGGAAGTTTTTAAAAGAAGAATGCCACATATAAATGCAAGAAATTTTTAACTTTAATTAAAGTTGCTATTACTGAATGAGGGATCCACACCCTTTGTGTGTTGGTTTGCTCAGCACCCACTACAGAAGCTGCAGAGCACAGAGCTGAGACTACCAGCCTGGGAGCTTGCCTGCTGCACTGGACCCCAGGCCCAGACATTGACTAGCCAAGTAACCTACCTCAAGTTACTTAACCTCTCTGAGCTTAAGATTTCTCCTCAGTAAGGTAGTACTTAAGTCCTAAAGACACCATGAGAAGTGAGTTAAAACATATAAACCATGCCTCACACATAGTGTCCTGTAAATGTTATCAGTGATCATTCACTTAACTGCTGGTACTAACCGTGTCTTTCATTTTCTGTATTCTGATGCTTTGATGTCTCGGGGTCTTGGTGACCTGGGACAGATGGCCCTCCCCTCAGGGTTAACCAGTTCCTAGAGATAGGAACACAAGGGCATGTTCTGAAAACAAGCCAACCAATCCACAGCCCATACCCCAACCATTTCCTTGATTGGGTCTCCCACTCTGGACCACCAGTCACCTGCCCTAATCACCCCTGGGCCAGGTACCACACAACTAGGATGGCACCTACACCCCAGAGCTGCTGGAATTATCCAAACAAGCCCACCCTAAATCTGCTTGACTTGCTTCACCTGGTCCTTCCCACAGAAACCACAGTAAAGGTTCTTGCTTGCTCCTGAGTGATCCTGGGACATCCCATGTGGCCCGCCGTGGCGTGGCATGGCCCCTTCTCTTGGGAACTGTGAGGAACAAACTATCTCTTCAATGGCAATTGTCCCTGATCTGCTGGCCTTACTGTACCTCGAATTTTCTATTAATGCACAATACTTGAAAACATTGCCTTTGCCACGGTTCTAATTCTCTTGAAACTGCACTCTCAAAGGTCATCAATCATGTCTGCTTGCCAACCAGATGCCTCCTCCACATCTGTTTTCCCTCCATGGTCTAAGGATTTGATTTTGTTGACTGGCTCACAGCTTAGAGATCACCTGCTCTAAAATGTCACCTTGAACCACTCCCTGTAGCTCCCAACCAGGGACCCCAACATGCTCCCACAGATGTTGTCATTGCCCATTTTTGTATCCATAAACCCTTCATTAGACAGTTACCTCCAGAAAAGCATGTTTTTCCCTCCAGTGTGTAGCGCCCTGCCTGGTGCTGCTCAGTTACTCTTAACTGAATGAATGATGAATGAATGAATGAATGAATGAATACATGAATAAACAAACTCATCCAGCTTTTAGAACCTAGAGTCATCTTTAACTTCTTGTCCCTCTCTCTTCTGTCTTTGCATTCATCTCTCTCCCTTTTCCCTCCACCCTCACCCTCCATTCCTCTAACCTTTCCATCACATGCTGACACAGAGCAATGACTTCTCAATTCATTTTAAAAATTCCAGTATCTTTCCCCTCCAACCTGTATTGCACCCTTAACTTCTTAAAATATAGCTAAACTCTTAAATCTGCCTCCCTCCCTACTCCTCCCTAACCCCCACCCTCACAGAATAAATATCAAATCACAATTGCCTATCCTGGTGCCAGCACTTTCTTCCCCTCCCCAATTTCCCTGATCTCCAACTACCCATGGCTGTGCACCAGGGCTCCCATCTGAAAGCTTAGTTCCTTCTCAGTCCTGAGCTAATCTTAATCAAAGCAGGACACATCAACATCATCAGTTCCTACCTCCCACATGGTCCAGGCCTGGCATCTGGAGGCCCAGGTACCATCCCAAATAGCTCCTTATCCCCACCCCAAACGTGCTGGACTTGAGGGAGTCAGCCTTGAGACCTGGAATGCGATGGGAAAATCTATATTACTTTGCTCACAGCCAAACACACATCAAAGGATGTCTGCAGAAAAGTCTACAATAAACCAGGGTCAAACACAAAATGCAGTGCTGATCGATTTCATGACCAATCCCGCCTCAGCAGACCTTAATGTGCTGACTGTGACCAGCAGAAGTTGTTCTAATGGTCATGCCAATGAGCCCTTGGTTCGAAATCTCTCCCTCTCCCCTCCTTTCTCTTTCTTTACCACCTCCCCCGACAACACACACAACATGCTCCACATTCTAGGTGTAAGGCAGGGCAGTGCTCCCTAATTCCAGGTGTAGTTTGCTTTACGTAAAAGTTATGTCCTGAAACAGCTTGAATTTTTACAAACGAAATCTGTTTCCCAAAAAAAAAAAAAAAAATATATATATATATATATATATATATACATACACACACACACACACAGATATATATATATATAATCTACCTTATCTCTCTCTTGAATTGATCTTTAGGAAACAAAAATTCCTAACCTTTAAGCCATTAGCTTTCAGCCTCTTTTCTCGGCTTCTCTGTCAAATGGATAACAGCAGCAGCTAACGTGGAGAGAAAAATGCTTTGCAGTAGAAGTGCCCTGGCAAATACCTTTACATAAAAAGAAGGATCCTTCTGGAATAAAGCTAGTCACTGTCTCTTAGCTTTGTATTTTAGAAATTCTTGTTTTGAAAATTGGGCAGGAGAGAAGCTTATGTAACTTTCATTTCAGATTAAATACTTCTTTATAGTGGGAGAAGGAGTGTGTATGAATGACTCTGGACTCCTGAGGCCTGAAGGAAAGGGGGAAAGGTAAGAGGAAGGGAGTGATGATCTGTGGGGAGCAGGCCTCTAGGAGACTGACTCACAGACTGTATCTCAGATCATCTTCAAAACAACTAGGAAGTCGGTATCATCAACTGTCTGACTTTACCAGAAGAGCAGCACTCAGGATCCAAGGGAAGGTAGCTGGCCCAAGGTCACACAGGCAGTGAGTGTCAAGGGCGATTTGAATCTAGATCTGTCTCACTCTAAAACCTTCATCTTCTACCAGGTTATCTCTGGAAGGAGGCCACCTGGTTAACCCCTCACATACACTACCTTCAGTTCCCTGCCTCTATCTAGACGAGATTATAGGAAATACCACTTTGTGTATGGCTGTAGAAGTTGCTATAACCTACTATTTTAAAAACCCTACTTTTAATGGACTCACCCAAGCATGCATAAAATGCTATGAAATTATTGATGGTGTCTCTGCAGAAGAATGTGAGATCTCTGATTTGTTGGATTTCTTTAAAATCTTGTTTATTTAAAATTCAAAATATTCATTATACACTTTAAAAAAGACTCAATTATGCAACTTACCAAAATAAAGAGTAAATGTGTATCTAAAAAAATAACCGTAAAACCTGTTGTTTTACTTCTGTAAGCCTTATTCTATACCTTATTCTAGAAAAGGGAGGGCCACCTTCTCTCTTAGCAAACCATTCCTATGCTTAACAACTCTTGTTCTTAAAAACAGGCCTTAGCCAGTCCTGAAACCATTCTGATTGTAGTCAGCAAGGGACTGAACGGGCAAGTATGAAGGGAAGGGGTTAAAGGTCCAAGCAGCCCTGAGGTATGGACCCAGACTAAGTCAAGGCAGGACCAAGGTTGGTACTGACAGGTCCTGGGCTGGGGACAGGCAACAGTGGCCAGGCTGGCCCTCCCAGGCAGCAGACCCACAGCTCTGGACATCCACCTGCCGACCTAAGGTGACTTGGATATGAAAGTGCCTCACTCAGCTTCAGCATACAGACAATGCTCAATACATGTTGGACTCTCCCTCCTTCCTTCCATCTCAGGGACAGGATTGGTCCCGTGCCAGGGCAAGGCTGTACTTGTGGCTGGAGGTTAAGTGTCCCTGGCTTAGAACACTAGAGAGGAGAGTGGCAGGGAACCACATTATTTTCCAGCGTCACCAATCTCTTGTCTAACCCAGCCTAAATCCACTTGCGGCTGCCTAAGCCTATCTCTTTTTGCTCTGTCCTCGGGGAAAATGGAAACTGGCAAGTATCCTCTCCTGAATATGGATGCCTCCGTGACTCAGAGACGCTGGTCACATACTCCTCAGTCTACCAGGAGTTGGAGCTTTTTCTGCTGTTTCCAGAATGCCTGGGTAAAGACAAGGAGAGGAGGAAGTGGCTGGGAGGTCCCTGATGGACTTACAGACTTGAGGGGACATGTTAGGAACTCCAGGGGCAGCACAGAACTACAGTCCTGTGGCTCCAGGGCTGAGTCCTGTCTTTGCTCTTCTTGAGGAGAGAGAGGAAGGAAGACCCTAGAAGAGAGGGAAGATGGCAGGAGGGAGAAGTCAGGCTTCTCAGCACCCAAAGCAACAAGCAAATGACTTAGGATCCTTTCCTGGAATCAGATGTTGTGTCTAGACAGACACTTAAGGGGAAAACCACGGCACTGACTTTATTCTTTTCAGAATCTTTTCAAGCCCTCTTGCCACACACAGCTGTCTCAGCTTAGAGAGGCGGGCAGGGAGGTGCCAGCTGGTGGTTTCCTACCCCAGCCTTGCTGGGAGGTCTCCCCATCCCCCAATTGCTCAGCCTCCAGGAGGCCTGAGCCAGTGGAGCCTCAGCTCCAGCGAGAGCACGTTCCTGCCCACAAAGCCCAGAGCTGGAAGGGTGCCCCGGGCTGATCTTTCCTGATCAGAATCCCGCACACCCCCAGTGGGCCTTCCCCACCCAGGCCCTCTCTTCCATCATCCCATGTAGCCTCCTCTCCTCATCTTGGTGATGCAGGAAGCAGGAGGAGTCTTATTTCCCTTCTTATAAGTAAGGAAATGAGGACCAAAGAGGTCAGCTAATACAGTCAACCTCACACATCAAGTTCTGGAGCCCTCCCCCCAACCTGTTTTTTTTTTTTCTTTTAACTTTTAGGGCTCAGGTTTCCTGGCCCTGTGCTCTCTTTCTATGCAGGCTGGGACATGTGTGTTGGCAGGATGGCAAAGGAGACAGTGGGCCCATCCTTCTCCACTCCCTAAGCACTGCCTGATCCTGGGCATGCTTGCCGTCTGTGAGCAGGTTCAGGGGACAGGAGAAGAAGGGAAGAAGGCCCAGGGGGCAGTAACATCTCACCTCGTGAGAGTGTAAACATTGCTAAAGGGCGCCCCACAGCAGCTGCCCTTCTGTTCCTGCAGCGTTGCCCGCCACTCAGGTGCATGCAGTTGCTTCCTCTGTCCCAGCCCTTAGCTACCTTGCAACAGCCTAGCCAGGTGACCCCAGCCTGAGGCTCACACTAAGGTGACCAAAGGCAACCAGTTCTGCGATGAGCACAGGGCACCTGGCCTCCATTTACAGGCATTCCGTCGGCAGCAAAAATCTCCTGGCTGGACCCCAAACTGCCTGTCAGAGCAACCAGCAGCCACAGCCTCAGCATCCTTTCCCCTCCTGGGTATGAAGACGTCCCCACAGCAAATATTTAGAGGATTTGGATCCTAATCCCTAAGCATGCCCTCTCTAACCCTCTGAGCTAAATTCTCAGTCCATGGCTGTGCAAATAGATTTTATTACCAGGGCCCTGAGCTGATAAATGGAGTTCAGGGACAATCGTGCTGCAGAACCACCCTCCCCTGCGGATCCATCCTTAGCACTCTGATGAGCAGAGCGGTGGCAGCTGGAAAAGGCTGTCTCTCCTGGAAACTTCAGGAAGAGAAGAATTCCTTCTTCTCTCACTGCTGGAAGGATTCCTGTGCAGAGTGAATGTCAGGTCAGGGGTGCTGGGGGCCTGGGCTTCCTCCTCATCTATTTAGACTCAGTTTCTGCTTCCCTAGCCAGGCTGCCAACACTTAGGAGGCAAAGACTGCATCTTAGTTATCTTTGCACCTCTTGTACCATAGCTCTGAGCCTGCGCATAGCAGTCACTCAATTCACATAGAGAATAGCCAGACATAGTGGCTCACACCTCTAATCACAGCAGCTTGTGAGGCCAAGGTGGGTGGATCACTTGAGGTCAGGAGTTCGAGACCAGCCTGGCCAATATGGTGAAACGCCGTCTCTACTAAAAATACAAAAATTAGCCGAGCGCAGTGGCAGGCGCCTGTAATCCCAGCTACTTGGGAGGCTGAGGTGGGAGGATTGCTTGAACTCGAGAGGTGAAAGTTGCAGGGAGCTGAGATCGTGCCACTGCACTTCAGCCTGGGCAACAGAGTGAGACTCCATCCCCATCCCGATCCCCCCCAAAAAATCATGTCAGGTAGTGAATGAGCTTTATAACTATAGAAATCCAGGTTTGGGCTTCTGCCAATCAGGCTCTGGCTCCTTCTTCTCAGCTCTGATAGGGTCACTCCCAGTTCAGAAGCCTTAGCCAGCTCACCATTGCCTACAGAGGCTCCGTACCCTCCCTGCATTTAGGAGTGCTGACGTCAGGTTCCAGCATGCCTGTTAGCCGCCTTCCCCCACTGCCCACATGCCCAGTTCCTGAACTACATAGAAGCCCACTCTCTGCTCAGGATGAGCCTTTGCTTGGGTCACTTCCCCTACCTGGAATCCACTGTGCTTTCCACCAAGAAGGGGCTCAGGAAGAGTATGTTTAATTCATTTGAATTAAATTAAGGCTGGAACCCAGAGGAGGCTGCGTCCTATTTTCTGCTTCAGTCTCCCCAGTTCTATCTCAAAAGTGGGAACATTTGCCCCCAGTCCAGCCGCCCCACTAAAGGGAGAGGGTGCGGCGCCCATGGGGCCTGGTGTGAAACGAAGCTACAAACACAAGATGTTTTCTTCCCAAAGGTTTGGGGCCACAGGAATTTGAGAAGCCCCAAGCCTTTTGCAAACGTTGTTCTCCATACCTGACCGGGAAGGCGTTGGTGGGGAAAACGAATGTCTAGAAAAGGAAACATGGAGGGGAAAGAGGAGAGAGAGGGAGTGTTGGAATCAGACAAACAGGAAAGACGAGGAAAGGAACATGGGGGGGCGGAACACACTTTAGGCCAAGGGTCCTCATTTGCGTTCACAGACCAACCTCTAGGGGGGTTCATGAGCTTCCAATTGCTTTTGTTTTGTTTTGCTTTGGTTTTTTTTTTGTTTTTATGAGACATGACCCACCACTTTCAGACAACGGATGCTCAAACAGGTCTGGGATGCCAAAAGGGCTTCCTTTTCCTGAATTATTTGCAGGGTCGACTTCCTTGCCTGCCCTCATAGGTTGGTACTCCTCAGGACTGTGCCCCAGGGCCCCTTCTCCCTCCCTTGATCACACATATCCTTGGCTTCAGTTATTGCTCCACAGATAAGCCGAATCCCAGCACCTGGCCCAGGACCAGCATTAGTGCCCCAGTGCCAGCAGAGATACAGTGAATTCCTATTTCCAGCCTTTACCTGTCTTCTGAGCTCCAGTCCCATGGGTGAAGGTAGTTACCTACAGGGTGGACACCTCCACTGCAAAGCCCAGAGGCAATTCAGAATCAGCAGGACCCACACCAAAACACCTGCTTCCTCCCATGCATTCTCTACTCTGCAGCTAGAGGAGTCTCTCCAAAATAGAAATCTGATCAAGTCCCTCCTTGCCTGTAACTCTCCAGTAGCTTTCCCTTATACTAGGCTAAAGCTGAACCCTCCTTAACAAGACTCCTAAGGCCCTTTATCATCTGACCGCTTCCTACCTCTCCAGGCTCATCTCTTCCCACCTCCCCCTTCTCCCTACATTTTCAAAAAGAATCATGTTCTCTCTTGACCCAGGCCCTGAGAAAAGCACTGTTCCATGTCCCCTTCATCTAGAGTCACATCTACCTTTTATTTAAACTCCGGTCTCAGCTTGAGCCATTTCCTCTAGGAAGCCGTCCTTAACTCCCAGACCAGGTCACAGGGCCTTGCTGTGGGACCCTGTAGTACTTCATGCTTCCTCCATTAGGACAAATTTGATACTTTTCAGTAAGTGCTTAATCTTCTGTATCCTCTCCCTAACCTCCACGAGATTTAAGTTCCAAGAAGCCAAAAACCACCTCTCCCCATGTACCACTAGATTCCTAGCACATGGCTCAGTGCCTGGCACACAGTAGGTGTTCAAAAAATAACTGCTGAAAGAAAAAACTAAATACCATGAATGGATAAAGAAAGGGAAGGCAGGAGGGAAAAGATTAGTCCTTTCCTTCTGAAAGCCCCTCATCTTTACTCTGGGTTGCAATAGACACATGCACTACCACTTTCCTTTCTCCAAAACCCCAGAGCTGTGGATTGTAAGTCACAATGAGCCTCCAGACTGGGTGAATTCCCGACATTATTAAAGTCACTGCTATTGAAAGGCTGGGAGAGTACAGCATACACTTTTGCATCCGCATGGTGTCTTGCACACAGCAAGTCCTCAGTCATAACAACAGCAACTATGGATAGCACCTTTAGACTTTAGTTTACAATGTGCTGTCATAGACATTATCTCTTAAATAATGATGGAAGAGGAATGAGTGATGAGCCGGGATGAAATCCTGTGAATAATGCTGGAGGAGCAGGTGCTCTGTGGTAGGAAGAGCAGAGCACAAGACC
This sequence comes from Macaca thibetana thibetana, assembly GCF_024542745.1. Classification (NCBI taxonomy): domain Eukaryota; kingdom Metazoa; phylum Chordata; class Mammalia; order Primates; family Cercopithecidae; genus Macaca; species Macaca thibetana. The sequence continues at coordinate 112,472,277 of NC_065591.1, read as the reverse complement.
TGATTCCAGCCCCAATTCCAGCCCCAATTCTATTCATGACTCTCAATGGGACTTTGAATCAGCAGCAAATCCACTCTCGACTCAATTTCCCTCTCTGTAAAATGGAGAATTGAGCCTTCCTTTCCCTATCTGCCAAAGCTGCTGTGAAGAGATAAGGCTAGCAAAGCAGTCACCTAAGTGAACGGAACTATGAATATTCATGTTGTACATCTCTTAGGGCGACCTTAGCAACTGCGACTCATCAAGTCACTTGTAGCCACCTCTCTACCTCACCGAGTTTCCCAGTTCCAGCCCCATTTGTCTTTCCTCCTCCCTTAAAAAATCCTCTGTAGCCAGAGAAGATAAAAGAGACACAGCTACATCTATTACCTCCTACAAGCTACGGTCATAAATCCCATTGCAATTAAACCTCGCCTAGTAAAGAGCTCTAAGCACAAAACAGGCTGGTGCTTTCTGCATTTGCCAATTACAACATGACAATGACTGAAGAGCCCAATGTCAGTGACGCAAGGGTGGCCCCCCTCTGTCTTCCTCCTGCTCTCTTCATGGAGTTTACCTGCCTGGGTTGGGGGGCTGCTCAGGTGCCAGGAATGACAACCCACAGAGCATGCTGATGAAATCTGCAGAGGGCACAAAACTGGGAGGGGGTGTGCTTAGCATGTCAGGTGGCAGAATCCAAACAACCGATGAACAGCAGAATAGAACACTGAGAGAAACCAATCCAGTGAAATCTTGGATGGAAAATATAAAGTCTTACATTTGGATTCAAGAAATACCGCAGACCTATAAACAGGGGGACACTTGACTTGTCCAAGTTTATTAAAAGAGGAAAACATAAGCTTTGTTTTTTTCATTTGTTTTTAGAACCACAAACTTGACATGAGCCAGCTGTGACAAACTGCTGCTTATAAAAAAGTGCAACCTTGGGCTGTGTGAATAACAGCAGAGTGTCTCAGACAAAGTGGGGCACTGCCTCTCTCATCCCCGCTCCAGCCGGGCTCACGCGGGAAACTGTAACCAGTTATTGTCATTTCTTTCAAAAGGACGATAATAGACCAGGAAAAGAAGGGATCCAGGCTAGTGACACGGGTAAAAATCAAATCACGTAAGAAGGGACTGAGAGGGCAGGAAAGACACCTTCTGAGGAAGAGAAGATCAGACATAATGTTGTTGCTGACTTCAGGTGTATAAAGGGCCATCGTGAAGAATCTGGAGACTACCTTCTCTAGGCCCAGGAGGGCCAACCACGGCCAGCAGAAGGGAGTGATAAGGCTGAGATTTGGACTCAACATTAGGAAAAACTGACGACCAGGCACTGAGCTCCCTGTCCCTGGCAGAATTTAAGCAGAAGATAATTTTTTTTTTTTTTTTTTTTTTTTTAGAGACAGGGGCCAGACTGTTCTCGAACTCCTGGGCTCAAGTGATCTTCCAACGTTGGCCTCCCAAAGTGTTGGGATTCCAGACATGTGCCACTGCGCGTGGCCAGAGGATAAATTTAGAAGAAAAGCACAGAAGGGTGGGTGGCCTCTGTTGACACTGCCTCTGGAAGGCAAGAAATGACTGAGTTTGGAGGAGATTTTCCTAATGGAGCTGAAAATAGCTACAGACTGCTTGGCTAAGGTCCTTCCTAGGCCAGCAGGCCTGGTTTCTTTTCCTCTCTTAAATCCTACCTGTCTGGTCTCTTTTTCTGCCACGTTTCCCCCTCTCTTCCCAGCCCTCGCCCCAGCACACCGCATGGCTGGACATCAAGACCTGGTTTCTCCATCACCTCTGAGAAGCCTTCTACTAACCCCAAGGGTCGGCTGGGTGCCCCTGCACCCCAGGTTCCCTTAGCACCCTGTATGTGTGCTACTGGAGTATTCACCCAACTTTACAGTCATTATTCATTGACACGTCCATTTAATTTCCCTGCTGAATGTAAGCTGGGTGAAACAGAGACCTTGCGTGCTTTGCACATTATTGCATCCATAGCACCTCACACAGTGCATGGCACAGTGCAGGCGTAAAACAATAATTTCCTGAGTGCACGGATATATGAATGAATTGGATTCTGAATGAAGCTACTCAGACCACAGAATGGGTAGGATTCAGTTGCTAGGACTTCCAAGCTTTGCATCCCATACAGACCCACCTCCTGTCTCCTCTGGGATACGTGTCAGCTTTAAAGCCTTTCTGTCCTGGCCTCAGGGCACTGGGGAGAAATTTCCAGCCCTCTCCAGCCACAAAAGCCCCTCTGCAGGTTCAGGGTACATTAGCTTCCCTCTTTCTATTGGATCATCCTGAAATGGACATTTTGGGAAGTTCTTTTCTGGAAAACGTTAGGGATCAATCTGTTTGGTATACTTTTGCCAGGTGGTTACAGATTCAAAAGAGATGGGTTAGGCTCTTGGAGGTCCCTTTCTGCCTTGGGAGTCTCTGCTCTTAGATTCTGAAACAGCCTGTCCTTCTGAACTTGGGCTATCCTGAGAGACACCCCTTGAAGAGAAGCATGACCCATTCCGGGGTGTGACTCAGCAGCGATCCCCAGGCCAGAGAGATGGGTCCCGCCAGGATGAATTTGCTTCTCTCTGCACACCTTGGGCTGTGGCAGAGGCAGGTGATGGGGACCAGGAGGTCTCTGACTTGGGACAGCAGATGAAGTGAGGAGCATCTCGTCCCACCTTGGTGAGCCCACTGAGAAAGTTAAGACCCAAGGTTTAATGCTTTTGCTCTGCTCTTGAAATGCTCATTCTACTCTCACCCACTGTTGCCCTTAAAAGGAACGTTTACAACTTGCTTTCATTTACCCTCTGCCTCTGCTGCTGCCATTAATATTTGATGTCTCTCGAGGAAGGCGAGCTTCCCTGACATAACAAGCTGTGGTGCAGCATTCATCAGAGACACTGACTTGGAGCTCACTGCCTCCTAAAGCTCAGCATGGCCCACCCTGAGACGGAATGGGAGGGCTCAGCATGGCCCACCCTGAGACGGAACGGGAGAGTAGGGCCCTGCAGCTGCCCACACCCCCTGCCCACTTCACAGAGGCAAGCGAGGCTGGCCGGGCCGCCTGGTGTTCCAGCTCTGCACTGCCTTCTGGGAATGACAGTTTTGGAGTCGGCTGAAGACTCCCAGTTAATTTATTTACCCACTTCCTTACTTTCTGGGCCTCTGGCAAAGAGGCCTCCAGGCACACAAACAGATTTTAAAATAATACAAATCATTAACATTAACATGGTGATGAGCAACAGCTTATTCTTCTTTCCTGAGGTAGCAAGGCAGCTCAGAGAGGAGTAGGGCCATGTACAAGGCTCCAGGTCAAGCCCCAGACCCTCTGGGCACAGAGTCTGGAGGAGGTCTGCTTTCTTCCCTGGAGAAAGGGATCGCCTTTGACCCCCGCACAGGAAAACCGCGGGGCGCGTTCCAATCTGTGAAAAAAGACTCTTGTGAGTCTGGTGCCCAGAAGAAAGGGCCCGCACCACTGCTGCCTCACACAGCTGGAATGGGGGCCCGTTTTGCCCACAGAGCAGGCCACACTCAGAACCTATACGCACGTGGTTACAGAGGGGCCAGAGTGAGTCAGTGCAGTCGATCAGAAGAGTCGCCCCTGGGGTCCACCAGGAGGCCCCAGCTGTATCTTGACTTCTGCCGTGCATGAGCCATGTGGTCTCAGCCAGACCTCCTAACCTCCCGGTGACTTGGCTCAGCTCATCTCAACTTTCTCATCTGGCAAAGTGATAGAATTATTCTATTTTAAAAATGGAAGAGGTCCCAGAAAATATCCAGTTCAATCTCCTCACTGTACAGATAACGTCTGTCCTACCTATTTCTCCGAGTTACTAGAAGGATTAATTGGAATACAGGAAACCTTCTGTATTTGTGGATCCAGGATTTAAGATCTGACATGGTGTCAGTCATTTCATTTTGTTTCCGCCTTGTCTCGCGCTGACTACTGTTCAGCTGGGACCTACAAGCAACTCTGAAACCAAGGTACAGCGTTCTGGTCATGAATCACGATGCTTTGTATGTGCGTGGCTGCTTCTCAGTTTCCAAAGCACCCTCGCCTGCATTAGCTACTTTATCCCGATGATACAGACAGTGATATATTAATGTGGCAGGTGGAAAAATACAGACAGAACGGTACACTCGGAATCTCACAGGTGGCCGAGAGCATCCCGGCCATTTTATTCCTTGTCCAGGACTCTGTCTTCTACACTACTCTGATTTTTTAGTTCAGAAAAACTGGGACTCTCTTTGGTATAATCAGAAAACCTAAAAGAGCCTCCAAAAGGAGGAGGCTTTGGGAAGTGGGTGAACAGCTGTCCAAAGCATCCTGTGTATGCAACAAACACTTATAGAATAGTCTATTTGCAGGGACAGTCAGAGGTGTCATATGAAAGTAAACTATGATCATTATTAAAATCCCACATTGCAAAACCAGATGGCACCAATTCTCCAGTACTCCTATCAAACTGACCTTTTATTTTCTATAAGCTAGTAAGTATTTGCAGAGAATCCCTCAGGAAGTGACTCCAAAACTGCAGCAAAAGGTAAGGAGAAGGGCTGGGGAGCTGAACCCCTATTTTCAGATAATAGAACCTAGTGCAGGGACTTCTGAAAGCAATCATCCCCTCCGTGGCAGGTACCATGTCTTATTTATCCTCATGTCTCCGGCACGTAACACAACACACAGCATAGAGTAGATGCTCAACAGACGTGACTGGAACTGCCATGAGATTGGGGGTAGAAAGTAGATCTAGAATGGGCATTCTAGATGGGGGTAGGGACAAGAAGTGGGTCTCAAACTTTAGAATTCCTGTGACTCACTGGGTTGCCTGATTCAGACATTTGAGATTTAGTAGGTCTGAAGTGTACATTTTTAATAGAGTCTCCAGGTAAGATTTTAAATAGGTGATCCTTGGCCCTCCCTTTGAAAAATATGCCTTGGAAAGGACTCCAGACTCCTGAGCTGGCAGGTTCTCCTGAGGGCTATTTATACATCTCACGTCCACACAATTTGTCCCCAAGCTCTTGGATTTTATAAATGTCTCCAGGCCAGACCAGGTAAAGGTTACTGCCCTGCCTCTGCTTATGCTCTGGGCCGTCAGAAAGCAGCCAGCCCGCTTGCTGAAGTCCTGCAAGCAAAACCCAACCTCTCACAGTGCGGGAGGGGTAAGAGGTGGGAGACGGAAGAGGAGTGTCTCTGTGTAGCAGTCCTGGCCTCCCAGCAGCCAGGCCCTGTGCAAAGCAAAGACTTCAGCTGGTGCAGCCTGCGAGCAGAATATCAGGAAGACAGCGGGTCTCGGCAACTGCGTTCTGGCCCAGCCCGACTGAGGGTAATTAACCTTTACAGGGGCAGCCTCATTTCTGGAACCAGCAGCTGCCTCTGTCCTCTGGAGCCTGTTCACGTTCCCTTAGAGAGCACCAGTCTGGGGGCATCTCCCTGGATGTGGCTCTGTTCCAAGGCCCAGAGATCCAAAAGGAAAAATACCCACACTGGCCAGCCTGCCAGCTGCCAGGGCTAGCACCTCCGAGCCCCACACTCAGCCCCGTCTCTGCCTGGCTGTTAAGTAGGAGGATATTTCTGGTCTCTCTCTGATGAGGATTATTCATTAGGGACTTCTGCAGAGCTGAGCTAGAGGTGGGAGGGGATGTGTTTTTCTCACAAATGGTCCCTCACAGACATCAAGGAAGCAGATCAAAAGCTTTGCTCCCCCCACCACCACACACAGAGTAGAAACAAATCAGGCACTACAGTTAGGATCTTTCCACGTGCCCATGGCAAGATTCACTTCCTCAGCATCTTGCCCTTGTACCCACTGCCATTTTACAAGTCCCTAGGGTTCTAAGCATGTGGTAATGTCAAAATATGGCCATTCCTTCTCTATGGCTCATATGGAGATGGTATTATGTTTTCCTAAAATGACCACCACACTATCTCCCATCCCAGGTATTCTCATGATGTGTCTCTGGCATTCCTCCCATTAAGAGGTGGCATCTATCGTCCCTCCTCTTGAACATAGGTGGGCTTGTGACTACAGTGCAAGTGATGCCAAATGACTTCTGCTAGGTCAGCCATAAAAGGCAAAACAGCTTTTGCATGGTTCTTGTGGGTTGCTCAGTCTTAGAACTCAGCCACCATGTTGTGAGGAAGCTCAAGTAGCGTGCAGAGGGGCCCACATGCAGCAGTCCATGTGGAGAGGAACAAAGACCCCTGACCCTCAGTTCTGACAGTACCTCCAGCCTGTAGCCAGCACCAATTTGCCAGCCACGTAACTGTGCCATCTTGGGTTCTCCAGCTTCCTGTCCAGTTGCCCATTCAGCTGATGCTACATGGAGCAGAGATTAGCCTTTTGAACCTTCCCTACTGAACCTTGCCCAAAGTAAAGATTTGTAAGCTAAATAAATGATTGTTGCTGTGTTAAGTTATATTTTCAGATGATTTGTTATAGAGTAATAGACAACTGGAAATAGTTTGGTTAGGCCCTGGGAGTCCAGCCTCTTGATTACTTCCTTTACCCTTGGCAGTCATCAAAAGGGGCCTCTGAGGTTACAGAGCCACATGGATTTATAGGTCCATGTGTAGACAGATAAATGTGCAGGATCTGCTAGCGGACAGAGTTCAGAATTGATTTCACCCACACTGGCAGGTGCTTCCTCAGACTTTCCCCTCAATGGTTCACCCTCAGCAGACTGGCTGTGCCTGGCAGACTGGCGGCCACAAGTGTGGGTCCCAGCCAGTGAAGTGATACACTGATACATCAATGGCTCCAGCTCCCACAGTGTGTGGTTCTGACTCATGTACTTAGCCTCCCTTCCATGGCTCGCCGGGGTTCTTGTCTCGTTACTTTCTCCATCTCCTTGCCTCCAGGCCTCTGTAAATGGCCATCACACTGCCATATCCTCCTAAGCAGCCCTGTCCTGACAGCTCATCCAAGCCTGGTGGTTCGATATTGATGAAAACAAAAAGGCTCTGCGTGGTCATCCCAGGAGCTCTGAGGTGTTGCAGAATCTTTGCCCAAGTCAGAGAGGATTGGTAGCTATTTGCTCCTTTCATGGTGCCTGACATGGTGTCAGGTCACAGCACCATGGCACCACTGTCAGCACCTGATCCGTTCATATGGTGATCATAACAAATAAAGACAGTGCTTGTAGGAGACACAGCCACCAAGTAGTGTGCATCTGCAGACGAGGAACCAGAAATTAGGAGGCCTGCTGGGCCAGCAGCCACAGAGGGCGTAAGAACCAGTTGCCATCCCCAGTCACTGCTTGGTCTTGGTCATACGTTCCCTTCTCTCAGCCTCACATATTGCTTTGACACTGCATGCAGCACACTACCTATATGTCTTAGGTGATAAAGATCCCCATAGGTCACATGTTTTCTAGGCCAGAAATCAACCCAGTCCTTTAAGGGGTCCCCTGTGCTCCTAAAATGTCGGAGCATACCGTCCACCAACAGCCCCTCGCCTGGAAGTCCAGCCATCCATCTCATTCTCTACATGACTTACCCCTAGGCTCCATGCAAGGACTCCAGGCCTGCAAGAGGGGAGAGACATAGGGCGGACACATGTTCCCCCATGTCACACCCACATGTGCACACTCACACTCACAGAGCCCCGGCAGGCCAACACAGAACGGAAGAGGTGGAGACACAGCACCGGGGCTGCATCAGCCAGGAGTCCAGAAGAAACTGGGTCTAAACATAGACAAGGCAAGAAATCCATTCCACATAGGGCAGCTGGAAGGGTGGAGTTGGTGATAAAAATGTGTTAGAAAGAATTACAGGCAGAGATCAGGGTCAGCCCTAGAACCCACAGCCCCTTCCTAGGAGAGGCATGGACTTCAGGACAGAGCATCAAACTCTTGCAAACGGGCAGGAAGAGGTTCCTGTATCTCTCCTGAGCTGACACCAAATGGACTTGGTCACGGTGGCCGTCCAGGGTCCGTGGAACTCTAGAAAACTCAAGAGCAGGCCGGACGCTGGAAAGCAGTCCTCTAGTGTTTAGGGTGATATGCCTAGGAGTGGGATGTCCTAGAAGCCTCATCAGAGCTAAAGGAGAATGTCAGACAGGAGCCTGAGATGCTGGGGCCCCCAGAAAAATCCCAGAGAATCCACGAACACTACTAGAGCTAATAAACAAATTCAGCAGATTTGCAGGGTACAAGATCAATGTACAAAAATCAGTTGAGTTTCTAGATACCAGCAATGGGCAATCTGAAAAAGAAATAATAAAAAAAAAATTAATAAAACAAAACAGACTATTTTGGCCAAAGTCTTTAAAACCAAAAAAAAAAAAAAGAAATACTGTCTATGCTAACTTTTTACTAAAAGAAAAAAAAAAAAAAAAATTTCAATTTACAATAGCATTGAAAAGAACAAAATACCCAGGAATAAATTTAACTAAGGAAGTAAAAGACTTGTATACTAAGAACTATAAAATATTGCTGAAAGAAATTAAAGATGACTCAATTAGATGAAAAGACATTTCATACTCATGAATTGGAAGACTTAATATTGTTTTTTTTTGTTTGTTTGTTTGTTTTTTTTTTTTTTTTTTTTTTTGAGACGGAGTCTCGCTGTGTCACCCAGGCTGGAGTGCAGTGGCCGGATCTCAGCTCACTGCAAGCTCCGCCTCCCGGGTTCACGCCATTCTCCTGCCTCAGCCTCCCGAGTAGCTGGGACTACAGGCGCCTGCCACCTCGCCCGGCTAAGTTTTTTTTGTATTTTTAGTAGAGACGGGGTTTCACTGTGTTAGCCAGGATGGTCTCGATCTCCTGACCTCGTGATCCACCTGTCTCGGCCTCCCAAAGTGCTGGGATTACAGGCTTGAGCCACCGCGCCCGGCCGACTTAATATTGTTATGATGGCGATACTCCCCAAAGCGATCTACAGATTCCATGCAATCTTTATCAACATTCCAGTGGCTTTTTATAGAAATGGAAAAGCTGGGAGAGGTGTGGTGGCTCACGCCTGTAATCCCAACACTCTGGGAGTCCGAGGTGGGCAAATCACCTGAGGTCAGGAGTTCGAGGCCAGCCTGGCCAACATGATAAAACTTTGTCTCTACTAAAAATACAAAAATTAGCTCGGCGTCATGGCAGGCACCTGTAATCCCAACTACCTGGGAGGCTGAGGCAGAAAAATTGCTTGAACCCAGGAGGCAGAGGTTGCAGTGAGCCGAGATTGTGCCATTGCACTCCAGCCTGGGTGACAACAGTGAAACTCTATCTTAAAAAAAAAAGAAAGGAAAAGAAAAGAGAAGAGAAGAGAAGAGAAAAAGAAAAGAAAAGAGAAAAGAAAAGAGGGAAAGCTGATTCTCAAACTCATATACAACTGCAAGGGACTCTGTGAACAGCCAAAACAACATTGAAAAAGACAGAGTTGGAGGATTCACAGTACCTGATTTCAAAACTAACTACAAAGCTACAGTAATCAAAACAGTGTGTTATTGGCATAGGACAGTCATACAGTCAATGGAATAGAATTGAGAGTCCAGAAAAACCCAAACATCTATGGCCAATTAAGCCTATGACAAGAGTGCCAAGACTATTCACTGGGGAAAGAACAGTCTATTCAACAAATGGTTCTAGGACAACTGGAAAACCACATGCCACCTGTTTTTGTAAAGTACATTTTTTGGAACATAGCCCTGCTCATTTGTTTATATGTTGTCTGTGACTCCATTTGAGCTAGTATGGCAGAGGTGAATAATCTCAACAGAGACATTATAGTATACAAGTCTTAAATACCTACTCTTTGGCCCTTTACAAATAAAAAAAAAGTTCACAGAGTTACGTTCTACAATGTTACTTCTCATGCCCCACCTGTGTTCATTCCTTCATCAGACATTTACCGACCACATGGTATGTGGGTCTCATGCCCCAGCCCTGTTTCAGACACAACAGCAAACAAAAGTGTCTATCCTCACAGAGCTTATATTCTAGTAGAGGAATTATCCGTCACAGCCCTGCAATCTAAAGAATTTCAATGGCCACTTGAGAAAGAGAAGCAATGAGACTATAAATTACGTGCAGGCTTCTAAGCTGAGATAGCGGCTGTGACTCCTGTAAGCTTGGGCACTCCCAAATGTTCCCTGTTGGCCCTGGGTCATGTCTCATTCAGCTGCATCTCCTGAGCTGGGACCAGAGGTATCCAGCAAGCAATAAATCCAATAGCTCTTCCTAAGAACCTAAGAGTGAGGGCTGTGGAGGACAACAGTGAGTAAAATACAATCCCCACTTGCAGAAGACCACAGTCTAGCGAAGAATAAACCAAATATATATCATCTTAAGAAAAGTAAAGAAACATTAACACTTAATAAATGAGCACCTACTATGCGCCAGGCACTGTGCAAAAACTTCTATGGTTACTATCTCATTTGACCCTCAAGAAAACACAACAAATACACTGCTTTTGATAGATGAACAAATTGATAGATGAGCAAATTGGGTTTCAAAGAGCTTAGCTTTTCGCCCTTGGTCACAAAGCTAGTGAATGGAAACTCAGAAATCTAAACTAAATGGGTGCAGCACACCAACATGGCACAAGTATACATATGTAACAAACCTGCACGTTATGCACATGTACCCTAGAACTTAAAGTATAATAATAATAATAATAATAAATAAATAAATAAAAAGAAAAAAAAGAAATCTAAACTAAAACTATACAGTTCTAAGTTTAGCCATTCGATTATTAAACAGACATCTGTTGAGGTCCCACAATTTTCTAAGCATCATTCTCGGCTTTAGTGTTACCAAAGATGATCAAGACGAATGCTCTTTATACCAACCCATCTTGTACCTACCATGTATAGGAAACGAGATAATTCACCTGCCTCCAGAAGTTTATAAAGAGATTCAGAAAACAGCACACAGACATAACTGAAATAGTGATAGTAATAATAGGTACATTCTAAGTGTCCAAAAACGAGTTTAAGTAACAGTATTTCAAAGGAATTTAAATGAGTCGCTGCTCAAGAGATACAGCTGAGTGGACAGGGGAAGTTTTATGAAGGAAATTGACAGATGGTGGGATTTATAAGAGGTCCATATACTAGATATACCCTCCCGTCCTCACCCTTACTTCTAGGTCCTCACCCTTAACTCCTGTAAGCCCAGCCTTACAGCCTGGGTTGGGCTGACGGTGGAAGAAACAGCTTCAGGAGACTTCAGAGAGCTTGTAAACCGGCTAATAGACCCTAGAACTTTAGACCACACCTAGGTCACATATATTATCTCCTTCTCAAACTCCACCCTCCAAGACTCATCACCTCAAGCTAACCCAGCCCCCTTTAGAACATTCTGCCACCTTCTTGGGAAGCAGAGGGTAGGTTGAAAGATCCCAGGCCTTGGATAAGAACACCTGGGTTTAAATATAGTGTAAATATGACCACTTAGAATCGTTCCATCCATTAAGTTAGCCACTTGCCATAGATGGTTCTTTATATTTAAATTTAGAATAATTTAAGTCAAATGCAATTTTAAAACTAGCCAAAAAGTCACAATTCAAGTGCTTAGTAGCCACAAGTAGCCCACAGATTCAATGCTGGACAAAGCAGATACAGAACATTGCCATCATCGAGAAAGTTCTATTGACCAACACTGATTTCAAAGCCTCTGAACTAAAGAGAGCTATGTTGCTTTTTTGCATCTCATTTTCTTCATCTTAAATTGGGAAAAGCACTACAAATACTCCCCTAAAAGGCCTTATGGAAATAAAACAAGACAGTGAACTTAAAAGTGTGATGGTAATTTCCTCTTTTCTTTTCCATACAAATACATCTTCCTTCCTGCTTTCTGCAGGGCTGGAGCCTCAGGCTTTATTCAGATAGAAATGACCTCAGGCCATGACCCATGGGATATTGTTTTAATGTGGAGCATTAAAAACAAAGTGAAACAAAAATCCCCAGAGCAGTGAGCCCACCTGTCAGTCCTCGTCTCCCTGGGCCTTTCAAGAGGTTTGTGACACTGATCACTTCTTCCCTTGGCTTCCAGGAGACCATGCTGACCCAGCTTTCCTCCCGCCCCTTGGTTGCTGCTTCTCATTCTCCCCAGTGGGCTCCTCTGCATCCCTCTGACCTCTTCATTTCGAAGCGCCCCCGAGCTCTCTCCTCGTCCTCTTCTCTGTCTGTACAAACCCAGTCTCGTGGTTTTAAGCACAATCTGTATATTGATTACTCCCAAATTTACGTTTCCAGTAGAAGCCTGTCACTTGAACTCTAGACTCACATTCTAGCTGCCAGCTCGCATCTCCACAGGTTGTCTAACAGGCATCTCACATTTGGCATACCAAGATTCGGCTCAGACACCTCCTACCCCCAAACCAGCCCAATCTCCTTCCCTACTGTAGCAAATGCCAACTCCACCCTCGTAGGTACCAAGGTGAAAACCTTGGAGTCGCCAGGCACGGTGGCTCACGCCTGTAATCCCAGCACTTCGGGAGGCCGAGGCAGGTGGATTACGAGGTGAACAGATCGAGGCCATCCTGGCCAACATGGTGAAACCCTGTCTCTACTAAAAATACAAAAATTAGCCAGGCGTGGTGGTGTACGCCTGTAGTCCCAGCTACTCAGGTGGCTGAGGCAAGAGAATTGCTTGAACCCAGGAGGCGGAGGTTGCAGTGAGCCGAGATCACACCACTGCACTCCAGCCTGGCAACAGTGAGACTCTGTTTCAAAAAAAATGAAAAAAAAAAAACCTTGGAGTCACCCTTGATCTCTCTCTCACACACATCTCACATCCAGACCATCAAGAAATTCTGTTGACTTTACCTTCAAACTCTATCCAGAATTCCAACCTTTCTTACTACCTTTACTGCTGCATCCTGGACAAGCCAGCAACCTCTCTCACCCAGATTACTGCAAGAGCCTCCTAAATGGATCTCCCTTCAGCCTATTCTCAGTGCAGCAACTGCAGTGATCCCTTTTAAATCTAAGTCATAGCCGGGCGCAGTGGCTCAAGCCTGTAATCCCAGCACTTTGGGAGGCCGAGACGGGCGGATCACGAGGTCAGGAGATCGAGACCATCCTGGCTAACACGGTGAAACCCCGTCTCTACTAAAAAAATACAAAAAAAACTAGCCGGGTGAGGTGGCGGGCGCCTGTAGTCCCAGCTACTCGGGAGGCTGAGGCAGGAGAATGGCGTGAACCCGGGAGGCGGAGCTTGCAGTGAGCTGAGATATAGCCACTGCACTCCAGCCTGGGCGACAGAGCAAGACTCTGTCTCAAAAAAATAAATAAATAAATAAATAAATAAATAAATAAATAAATAAATAAATAAATCTAAGTTAGAAAACAATATGGAGGTTCCTAAAGAAATTAAAAATAGAACTACCATATGACGCAGCAATCCCTCTTTTGGGTATACACACACAGGAGATGAAATCACACCTCGTAAAGATATCCACACTCCTATGTTCACTGCAGCGTTATTCACGTTAGCCAAGATATAGAAACAACCTAAGTGTCCATCAGTGGATGAGTGGATAAAGAAGATGTGGTGTATGTACACAACGGCATACTACTCACCCTTAAAAAGGAGATCCTGCCATTTGCCACAACCTGAATGAACCTAGAGGAAATTATGCTAAGTGAAATAAGCCAGACACAGAAAGAGACATATTGTATCATCTCACTTAAATGAGGAATGTTAGAAAAGGAGTTCAAAGTCATAGAGAAAGAAACAATGGTTACTATGACTGGGCATGGTAGAGGGGTAGGAATTGGAGAGGTACAGGTCAAAGGACACAAAATAGCAGAGATACAGGAAGAACAAGTTTAGAGATCTAGTGTACAAAATAAGGACTAAAGTTAATAGAACTGTATTGTACAGTTACATATTGCTTAACAATGGGATACGGTCTGAGAAATGTTTTGTTTGGTGATTTAGTTATTGTGTGAACATCACAGAGTGACTGACACAAACCTAGATGGTATAACCTCCTATACCTAGGCTTTACGAAACAGCGTATTGTTCCTAGGCTACAAACCTACACAACATATGCCTCTACTGAATACTGGAGGCAACTGTAATACAGTGGTAAATATCTGTGTATATAAACACACCAAAATATAGAAAAGGTACAGTAAAAATGCAGTAATATGGCTGGCTACGATGGCTCACATCTGTAATCCCAGCACTTTGGGAGGCCGAGGCGGACGGATTACCTGACGTCAGGAGTTCGAGACCAGCCTGGCCAACATGGTGAAACCCCGTCTCTACTAAAAATACAAAAATTGGCCGGGCACGGTGGCTCACGCCTGCAATCCCAACACTTTGGGAGGCCAAGGTGGTCCGATCACGAGGTCAGGAGTTTGAGACCAGCCTGGCTAACATGGTGAACCCCGTCTCTACCAAAAATACAAAAATTAGCCAGGTGTGGTGGTGCTCACCTGTAATCTCAGCTACTCAGGAGACTGAGGCAGGAGAATTGCTTGAACTCAGGAGGTGGAGGTCGCACTGAGCTGAGATCACACCACTGCACCCCAGCCTGGGCAACAGAGTGAGACTGTCTCAAAAAATAATAATAATAATAATAAATAAAAATACAAAAATTAGCTGGGTGTGGTGGTGCACGCCTAATCCCAGCTACTCAGGAGGCTGAGGCAGGAGAATCGCTTGAACCCAGGAGGCAAAGGCGGAGGTTGCAGTGAGCCAAGATCACACCACTGCACTCCAGCCTGGGTGACAGGGAGAGATGCCATCTCAAAAAAAAAAAAAAAAAAAAAAAAGAAAAAGAAAAAAAAAAGGTAGTAATATAATCTTATAGGAACTTTGTCATATATGTGGCCCTTTGTGGATGGAAACTTCATTATGTGGCATGCAACTATAGTAGGAGTTTTTGTTAAATAAGTAGATTTTAGCAGCTCCTGTCACACACACAAAAAACCAGCTATGTGAGATCACGGGCATGTTAACCCGCTTCACTGTAGTAACCATTTTACTATCGCTATGCATCTCATAACATCATGCTGTAAACCTCAAATATATACAATAAAGTTTATTTTTGTAAAAAATTTGAAGTCCAATCATGGCCTTACTTTGCTCAAACGTCCTACCTGGTTCCCATTTACCCTAAAGAACCCCTGTGGTTTGACCCTCACACCCACATCTCTGACTATCTCCTACTGCTGCGGCCCTTGCTGGTACAAACTGGCCATGATTTATACCAGCATGCCCCGAGCTGGCCAGGCCCATTCCTGCCTCTGGGTGCACATGCTGTTCCCTCTCTCTAATATCTTCTTCCCCAAACATGTGTGCAGCTCTTCTCTCACGTCCTTGAAGTCTTTACTCAAATGTCACTTTCTCAGAGAGGTTTTCCATGCCCACCCTGTCTACAATGA
This sequence comes from Macaca thibetana thibetana, assembly GCF_024542745.1. Taxonomy (NCBI): domain Eukaryota; kingdom Metazoa; phylum Chordata; class Mammalia; order Primates; family Cercopithecidae; genus Macaca; species Macaca thibetana. The sequence continues at coordinate 112,456,957 of NC_065591.1, read as the reverse complement.
AACACCCTTTCCCTTGGACATTCCCTATCCCTTTTACTGCTTTATTTTTCTCTTTAATACTTATCAGTCACAGATTACACACACACACACACACACACGCACACACCTGACTTACTGTTTATATTCCTCATGAAGCAGGGATTCCTATTTGTTTCAATTCACCAATTTATGTTCAATGCCTAGAACAGTACCTGGTCCATAGCAGGAAATAAACATTTATTTGTTGAATGAACTGAAGACTGGAGGCCATGGAACTAAAAACTTGCTTTGTCATGGGGCTCTGCAGGTTATAGTCATGGCCGTGACCACCAGCCCTCCATGCTCAAGAGCAGAACCCCTGGAGGAGCTAGTTTGATCTTTCCTTAAAGCAGACAATTTGATCCAGGCTTTGGAGGAGTAGGGCTGGGACTGTGAGCCACCAAGAGAGATCAAGGCAGGTGGGCAGTGTGCTGGCCTCACCTTGCCACCTGGGCCAGAGGCTCACATGCAGCTGTGATGGACTGAAGCAGCTTGCCCTATCACCATCCAGTGGCAACGGGAAGTATGACATGTGAGATGCAGTGTGTAGGGGGGCTGCCACAGGTGCAAACAGACACGGGCAGGAGATCATCCCCGAATAGAACCAGATAGAATTTATCCCCATTTTAACAATTATGGCAGGGAGAGTGATGAAACATTTATGAAGGACACTTACCTGGAGCTAGGCCTCACAGGGGACCAACGAAATCCAAGAGCCCACTTATCCTAATTAATCTAATGCACCAACAATAGAGAAAAATGTTTGCACTTAGAGTGGGGGTAATTGGGCTCCTAAGATCTGTGTTACACCTCCCTGCTGGGTGGTACAGCCAAACAAGCCCCAGGAAAGTCAGAGGCTTGGGAGTGCAAAGTGGATGGGGGCAGAGCTTCAGGGCAGGGAGGCAGCAGGAATTGCACTGCAAGCTGGCAGCACAGGAAACTGCAGAGTCAAGGGGAGGGGAGAGCAGGCCGCGATGGCATGATGGAGGCAAAATCGCTTTCAAAGGTGAAGGACAGAACAAAGGTGAGGCGTAAGGGTATTGTGAACATTACTAAGGAAGGTAGTGGGAGGGGAAAAGTGTGCCCTGTGTATAGAACTTTAAGATATTGCATCTCATTAGTGCCTCTCATCCACTCAAGGGGCAGTCATAGTTCTGTGTAATTTACCGATGAGGAGACCAGGGCTCAGAGAGGCTAACTCACCTGCTCAAGGTCACACAGCCAGCAGTGGCTGAAGACAGACCCAAACTTCTCTGACTGCAAAGCCATTGGTTCTTCACAGGGACCCTGTGGAGCTTTCTGGAAACTCAGGGGATATTTCACCCTGTTATATGTAGTAATGCCCAAGGATTTATACATTGAAATTAATTTTACTATGTTATTTTCTTTTTATTCATCCTTTATATTATATTTAGGACATTATATATTTTTAAAATCATAAAATCATGTACTTAGAAAGGTTATACTCTCTCTAGGTTTCATCTTGAGAGAGTAAAGTAAGCTTTTTCAAAATACTTGTAAAATGGACAGGGTTGAGTGGAGAAACGCCACACCACACAAAGCCGGGGGGACACCTCTTGGCACACTGCCCACCTGTCTTGATGTCACCTTAGCTCTGGCCAAACCACCCCACCCCACCCCCAGAGACTCGGGAAGGGGGAGATGGTGGCCTGGAGCAGGAGGAGGTAAGGAGCAGTGCATCAGCGATGTGAGAAGGCGGCAGGGCAGGTGCAGGAGCTGCGACCCTCCATCGAGGCCATTCTGGCTTCCCTTCACCACTGCCAGCCTTTCCCAGAAAGGACCAGCCCTGCCTTGACAGCCCCAACTCTCCACACCGTCCCCATATAAATCACGCCCTGGGAGTATGCAGAGGCCAACATACCCGGATCATGCCTTCATAAAAGCCTCCAGAGCTCTGCAGCCCATTGCTAGCTCATTTGGAGCCTCAGAAGCTACCTTTCCTCTGGCCATCCACTGTGCTAAAGGAACACAAACTGTTTTTTTTTTGGAGATGGAGTCTCACTCTGTCGCCCGGGCTGGAGTGCAATGGTGCGATCTCAGCTCACTGCAACCTCCTCCTTTCAGGCTCAAGCAATTCTCCTGCCTCAGCCTCCCCAGTAGCTGGGATTACAGGCTCATGACACCATATCCAGCTAATTTTTGTATTTTAGTATAATTTGTATTTTAGTAGAGATGGGGTTTCACCATGGTGGCCAGGCTGGTCTTAAACTCCTGACCTCAGGAGATCCTCCCGCCTTGGCCTCCCAAAGTGCTGGGATTACAGGCGTGAGCCACTGCACCCAGCCACATAAACTCTCATAGGTCAGACTTAGCGAACCCACTTCCAACACAGGAGGCATTCAGGATTTGGGGTTAGCTGATGCTGAGGACTGTCTGCCACTGTTCCCCTGAATCAGCACAGCCAACCAAAGGCTCTCTCATGGTCCCTCCTTCAAGAACACAACCTGCTGCTTAACTCATATTGAAGCACAGGCAGGGTGGAGCATCCTGGGGTGGGACTGGAGTGATATAGTCAGGAAGGCAGAGGAAAAGAGCTGGGAAGTGAAGGGGTTGAAGGATGAGCTGAGGCAGCAGAGGCAGATCCATTCATAACAGGAAACATACAAACATCACAGGGTGTGGCAACAAGGACACTGGATAAGGGGCTGGCCTCCAGGGTTCCAGACGTGGGGCTGCCCCAAAACAGTCATATCTCTGTCCACAGCACAGTTTATCTTCTGGAAAATGAGGGGGCTGGACCTGTTCTGGACTCTGACAGCCTATGAGTTAGGAAGCCAGTTGGCAAGGAGGGTGCAAAGAGCAGAGCCCCGGCCCTCTAGTGGGCGCTCCCATGCGCAATGGTGAGAGGTGACAATGTGCTAGCAGCCCTCACTCTTGGTGCCTCCTCGGCCTCGGCATCCACTCTGGTGGCGCTTGAGGAGCCCTTCAGCCCACCACTGCACTGTGGGAGCCCCTCTCTGGGCTGGCTGAGGCCGGAGCCGGCTCCCTCTGCTTGTGGGGGAGGTGTGGAGGGAGAAGCACAGACTGGAACCAGCGCTGCGTGAGGCACTCACCGTCCAGTGTGAGTTCCCGCGGGCGCGGGCTCGGCGGACCGCACTCACAGCGGCCAGCCATGGCCACGGGCCCAGGGCAGTCAGGGGCTTAGCACCTGGGCCAGCAGCTGCAGAGGTTGTGCCGGGTCCCCCAGCAGTGCCGGCACTGTGCTGGAGTTCTCGCCAGGCCTCAGC